>NC_090821.1:68692523-69892523 GCF_000390325.3 Nicotiana tomentosiformis | reverse complement strand
TTTAGTGTTTAAAATATTTATTTAACTTAACTTTAATTTTTATAGAGTTTCAATCAGTTTTTACTTCAAATTACAATTTTAAAATAAAAAAAAAAAAACCCAAAAATATTTTCATTTTTAGTTTAAGGTCAGTTAGTATATTTATGTTTATAGTATTTTAATTTTACCATGACTTTAGCCTATTTTCTCTATTTTTACTTTATTATAACATTTAAAAATATAAAAATATAGTTTTACTTTTAATATTTAATTTTATTTTAGTAGTTTATTAGGAGTGATTTTTATAAATACATTATATTATTTTAGTCTTCTTAGCCCAAAATTAAAACCCAAAAAGACATGGACCCAACCCAATTTCCTAAATCCAAGCCCAATCCCTTAACCCTAAGCCCCTTCTCCCTACCTAAAGATAAATACACACCTCACCCAAAATAAAAACAAGAAAAAAAGCGGCCGCTCTTCTCCTCTCTAAAATTTACTCTTTGCCTATTAGTTATCTCCTAAAGAAAAAGCTTTAACTTCAACACCTCTACTGTTTCTATTTGGTATTTACCATGGCAGAAATTTAGTTATCCTTTATTATCTTAGTGGAGTCTGCTTTTGTCCGAGGGAAAATAGTAGAGTCGAGGTCGAAGTTCGATAGCGCATCTAAGACCCGCCTCAGCTCGCTGCCCTACAAAAGCTCTTTGAGTTTCGGTTTTCTCTGGGTCGAGTAGAGTTCGAGTTCGTCCGCGAGATTCGAGTGTTTTCCGGCATGGTCTTTGGTTAACGGGTCTGGTATTATCGGCTCGATCTTCTTTGTAAACCAGCTGAGAAGTATGTTTTTTTTTATATTTCGAAAGTTATAAAAAGGTCCGTTTTCGGCATTTCCTTAGTTCTGCTCGTTTTCTTTTGCTTATTATAGTTTGGTGTTTATTTTTGATTAGCTTATGCCTATTTCGTGTCAGCATTGTTTTAGTTGTTGCTTTGTTTGGTCTTGTTCATTTTCATAATATTCTGTTGGTTTATTCCTTTGAGTTGTGAGGGTTAAAATCGTTGGTGAAATCTATTAAGCAGTTTGGTGGATGTTTAAGTCGTTCTTGCGTGATAACATACATTTATCTTGTTAATTTGACTAGTTTGTTCATTTTTTTCTTAATATTAATTGTCTTGTTCTCTGAATTATGATAATAGATTTGATATAATGGAATTTGGATTTAGTATGTTGGGTCATTAATCTGTTGGGGCTATAGAGTATTGGTACATGTTGGCCTATTTATTCCGTTAACTAATTTACTTCATTCTTCCACAAATAATTTCATAATTCTTGACCTTACAATAATCTAAAATTAGCTTTAGGAAATTAATTAATGAACATCGTAGTTTTCTTTAAGCACGATTAATAATGAATCATCGTGGTCATGGGTACGGTTTCCGTGGCATGGTCACGATACGTAAATTCCAATTCGGGTGTGCATTTCATGTGACTCAACCATAACTTCAAACAATAATAAAATAAGCATGTCGTAAATCGCGGGTGCGTTTTACGTGACGCGATTTGCAATATGTACAAAAACAAACGAGTGCACGACATCGCGACTTGTTCAAATAAATTCCATAAATATTAAAAGCGGTCAAAAAGATAAAATACGCAATAGGCTTCAAACATGTAATAAATCAGATAATTAGGCCAATTAATAATAGTTGAGCGACCGTGCTAAAACCACGGAATCCGGGAGTGCCTTACACCTTCTCTCGGGTTAACAAAATTCCTTACCCGGTCTTCTGTGTTCGCAGACCATAAATAGAGTCAAATTTTCTCGATTTGGAATTTAAAATAAACCGGTGACTTGGGACACCATAAATTATTCCAAGTGGCGACTCTGATCAAATAAATAATCCCATTTCGAATATTGTCACTTTAATTGGAAAAACTCCCTTATCCCCTGTCCCCGCGGGAAAAAGGAGGTGTGACAGCTCTGGCGACTCTGCTGGGGAACGAACCCAGAATCTCTGGTTCAGGGTTCAGAATTCGAGCTTAGATGACTGTTATACTTGGCTTTTACTTATTATCCTGATTTTTTTACGTGTTTGAGCCTAATGTGCTAAATGCCTATTTTTACTGCTTTGATATTGTTTTGACTGTATATAAACTGTCACGAAACCATTCTCCTCTCTGAGTCTTCTAAATCTTCTGGGAAGTGCATGCTGGCGTGACTTCTTTCCTGTTAGTGTCATATCCTAATTTAGAACGAGGATCGGATCAGTTACAAAGTCGGATGGCCTTTTGGTTACCGGTACGTTGCCCCCCCCCTCCCCGGCTCGAGTTGTCCGCTCGGGTAAGCCAGGTCTAGAACAATGCACCCAGGATTTAAACTTAGAATAACATAGCCTCATGCCGGATCCCTAGTAGGTACGTTTGCTTGCATCACGTGCGTTTGACTTAGGGGACTCAACACAGGGGTTGGGTCCGTCTAGGACAGGTGTACTCAAAATTAAAGGACCATCCTGATGCATTCTTTACGTGCTACTTGCGCATTAATTTGCTTGGCTTGTATGTTGACCGGCTTCGTGACTAAAAATAAAAAAAAGGAAAAAAAAAATCCAAAAAAAAAAAGAAGAAGAGAAAAACCAAGAGTGAGGTAAGATAGAAAAACACCTGGTTTTGATAATTTCGGTATTCAAAAATCCCGTTACTCTGTCGAAATTTCAAAAACAAAGAGAGAATTATTCCAAAACAAATCATATTTTTCTGTGCATCAAAATGACAGAACTACGCGGGTCTGATTTTCACCGGATGTGGGATACGTAGGCAAACCTCATCGGTTCCGGCCCACAATTTTCAAAAAATTCAAAAATATTTTCTTTACCTCCTCTTTAGGAAGTCTTTCTTTTAGACCACAATTTTTAAAAAATCTAAAAATATTTTCCTTTATTTCCTTGTTTAGAAAGTCTTTCTTTGAGACCCCATTTTTAAAAATCCAAAAATATTTTCTTTAATTCCTTCTTTTAGGAGTCTTTTTTTTTAAGAAAATCCCAAACAAATAAAAGATTAAAAAATAACTTTAGACCAAAAAAAAAAAAAATTATTTGTAGGAGTCTTTCATTAGAAAAAGAAAACAAATGAAATTAAAATCCAAAAAATATTTTCTACCTTTTTTTTAGAAAGTCTTTCTCCCAAATAATCCAAAAAAAAACAAAAACATCAAAAGCCAAAAAATATTTGTATTTCTTATATAGAAGTCCTATCGGAAAAAAATTAGAAAAAATAATCAAATTTCAAAAATATTTTTTTTTTTATATATAAGTCTTTCTTTCGGAAATTAAAAAGAAAAAAAAATCAAAATCCAAAAAGAGTTAGTTTATTTACCTTATTTCTGATCCTCTCGAACTACGCACGATCTGATTCATGTTCCCACATGATACGTAGACAACCCACATCAGGTCCGATCGACCAAAAAAAATAAATAAATGAAAAAATAAAATAAAAATGATGATGATAATAAGGACCGACTGAGTCCATTCTAATGTGTCTCTTATTTTGAATCATAGAAAAAGTTTGAGGTGGTCGGTTTGTGGTAAGTTGGCAACACAATATTCAAGAAAAAAATGCCATTGACAACTGGCATCAAAGCTGTTACAAGTGCTCAAGAGACTCAGGGTCAGAGGGTTCTACATGAGTCTACTGTGGTTGAGAAAAATAGAGTACTGAAGCAACAAATGACTGAAATGTGTCAAGCATGGGCCAATGGCCAAGGACCGCCTTTTTCTATTCATGGTTTCCCAGAGTTCACATCCATTTCGACTACTACCATTCCGGTCTCATTGCCCGATCAATCCTATCCACCTGGGTTCAGTCTTTTTCCTAACTGTATGACTACAACTGAAACTTCTGTTGCGCGCTCCCAAAGTGTGCCATTGACAACCAATCAGACAACCACTACTGTTATACCCGTCTTCACCATCCCACAACTGACGGTGGTGCAAAAGAAAACTCACGAGTCACAATTTGCTACCCAACAAGAACAATACCATTCTCCTGAGTACCACTCGTACCTATTCGATCTTCCTGCAAAGATTGAGAATCCTGCCCGTAAGATGGCACAGGAAGAAATGACCCAAAGAATGAAAAGCTTAGAACAGCAGTTGAAAAATATGCAATGGTTGGCAGGTAAGAAGAGTGTTGCCTTCAAGGATCTATGTATGTTCCCCGATGTTCGTTTGCCACTTGGTTTCAAGATCCCCAAATTTGAAAAGTATGATGGACACGGCGACCCCATAGCTCACTTGAAAAGGTATTGCAATCAGCTAAGAGGTGCGGGAAGAAATGAAGAATTGCTACTGGCTTATTTTGGGGAAAGCTTGACAGGGGTGGCCTCTGAATGGTTTATTGATCAAGACACCTCTCACTGGCATGTCTGGGATGACATGGCCCGGGCCTTCGTCAGACAATTCCAGTACAATATCGACATCGCCCCAGACCGCAATTCCCTTTCTAACTTGAAGAAGAAATCGACTGAAAGCTTCAGGAAATATGCCATTAAATGGAGAGAGCAAGCAGCTAGAGTTAAGCCACCCATGGATGACCACGAGCTAATCACTGTCTTCCTTCAGGCTCAAGAGCCAGATTATTTTCAAAACATGATGTCCGCAGTTGGCAAATCCTTCTTGGAAGCAATCAAAATTGGGAAAATGGTTGAGAATGGCCTTAAGACAGGCAAAATTATAAGTCAAGCAGTTCTCAAAGCTGCAACTCAGGCTGTAAAGATTGAATCTGATAATTTTAGTGACACGAATGAGAAGGATGAAGAAACCATGATGACAATAAGGTCGAGAAGAGGTCCTATGAGAACATCTCGAAGGTATGAGCAGCCTCATCAGGTTTCCGATGATTCCCCTGAGCACTACTATCCACCTCAGAACCCACAATACTCTATTGCTCCACTTCAGTATGTTGTCCAGCCACCAAGACACCCCAGAAGGCGAGCACCAGCACCACAAAATTTCCACCAGCTTCCACAAAATTTTCAAGTACCCTATAACCCACATCCAAGCTAGGGGTATAAAGGGGAACAAAGGTTGAAAGATAATTTCACACCAATAGGAGATTCCTATGCAAGTATGTTTGAGAAATTAAAGCATTATGACATGATTGCTCCTATTCCTCCAAATCATATGGACCCACGTGCAAGAAACTTTAACCCTTCTAAAAGGTGTGAATACCATTCCAATGCTCAGGGGCACAATGTTGAAAGTTGTCGGGATTTGAAAAGAGAAATAGAAAGGATGATCCAGGAAAAACTAATAGTGATCCAAGATAATGACACCCAGAATATCATGCAGAATCCTTTATATGCACATGATGATGCACACTTTGTGGGGATGATGTGTGGTGACATGGAGTATGAGAATCCTCTCGGGAACTTGCCGACTGAAATTGGAGAAGACCATGGTGATTCTGATGAGCAAATTTGTGGCTAAATGTCAAGCTTAGCAATTGAAAATTCATTCCCTCCTCACTAGGAAGGAATCTTGGTAGCTTTTTTTTTGATGTTTTTTCTATTATTTGGGTTATTCCAGGGTGTGATCCAGATTTTATTTGTTTTATTGAGTCAAACCCTTCTATCCCTCTATTTTGTTTGTGTGAGTCTTGTCTGTTCGTTTTGTTGCTATTTTCATTAGCCGGGTTATTTTAGGGTTGTAACTCGGATTTCAGTTTGTTTGTCTTATTGTCAAATCCTTCTATCCGTTATTCAATGAAATACAGTTTGTCTTTGTTTCATTCTATGCTTAGTTCTTTCGCCGTTAGTTCTAGTGACATGACATGCATACGGAACTTTTGGCCAGATCTTAGAATATTGATTTAATCTTGAATTGGATAACCGAAAAAAAGAAAGAGACACTTTTGAAGATGAATAGAGACATGAAACATTTGAAAAATAAGCATGAACCAAGTTTACATGGAACAAAAGCAGTCATGCTCATAATAGTTAAGGATCTCTATCTTTTGAATTATTGAGGAGATCGGGCTTAAGGATTATCGGACGGGTTGAAGTTTGTTTAGCACTAAGAGATAGAAAGTATTTTTCAAAATAAGGTGTATCCCAGTCAACTTGAAATGGATCAGTTTATTGGCAAAATGCATCTTCTACAAAGAAAAGTCACCCAAATGGTCATTAACTACGCGGAATGTATTGCTCATACAGCTTTACACTGAAAAAGACCCAAAAAGCAACATGTTCATCAATGAGGTGATCACAAAAGGATACTATGTTTGGCGTTCTCGAGGCTGGGAGGCCCTTTTTCTGCTATCCAAACACTTTATGCCCTTCGTTACCCCTTTCGAGCCTGTGTTATTTTCTTTGACCACCCTCTTTTGGAATCAAGTTTAGAGTCAAAAGTCTAAGAAAATAAAAAGAAAAAAAAAGAGAAAAAATGAAAAAAAAAGTCTGTGTCCCAAGAGTACAAATTAGGGCGACTCTTAGAAAGTTCAAGTGAAAAAAAAGAATAAGAAAAGAACAGTCAAAATCCATGCCCCCAGAAAAAAAAAGTTGGGACAACTTGTTTTGAAAAAAAAAAGATGAAAAAAAATAATATCAGGTCAGGTGTTTGAACTACGTTAGACCTGATTCCTTTTTTTTTTTAAAAAGGATACGTAGGCAACCTTACACGGTTCGGTCCAACCAAATAAGAATTCAAAAAAAAAATCCAAAAATCCCAGTATCAGAAACTAGGAAAAATTTTATTCCACTTCTGAAAGAGTCGATTCCAAGAGTTGTAAGTCTATAACCCCTCATTTTGAGTGTACTTTGAGCCTTATGCCGTCATTTCTTTCTAACCCTATCCAAAAACCTTCCGAATAAAGACCTCCCAATATGTTTTCAAGAATGCCAAGAGAAGCATGCAATGAGCAAAAGTTGTCATGCGACATAGAACATTGTCAAGTTGCTCACACAAGAAAGCAAAATAAAAAAAATAAAAGAAAAATGAGAGAGTCTTACTAGTAAAAACCCTCACGGGCACTGTAAGACGACGATAAGCAGAGATGAATAAATGAGAGAGACTTGTTGGTGAAAAACCCCTCGGGGCACCATTAGTCGATAGTGAGTCGTGAAGCTGATGCAAAGGATTGGCACGAACAAGCCCGACTTCAAAGGTCATAAGAATGGTAAAAGGGAAGATTGGATCAGTTTGATAGATCAGGCCGTTAAGTCCAAAATGCATGTCATGATCATTAAGGCTAGTTACCGCAAAATAAAAAAAATAAAAAATAAAAAAACTCTTCCTTTTGTCCTTCCTACAGGGGCATTTCTTGTTAATACTTGTTTCTTTGCATCATTGTGTCCTTCACTCTAAGTTAGTCCTTGTCAAAACAAGCAAGAAAAGATTTCAAAATCTGCTACTAGCTTTTCAGTTGCACAAAGTTAATTTGGCCAGCACAATCAGGTGTCATAGTCAACATGCTTTGAGGATTTATGCAAAGGCTCCCCCCCAAAATACCCTTGTCAGCCTACTTGGCTAAAGCAAGCAAAGATAACCTCGAGTTTAATCAGGGGCTCGGGCTCTCTGTAGTACTGAACAAGAACTATGAAGTGTGCACATCATGCAAAAGACACTTACCAGTTGTGATTCTCTCTGACAGACAAATTGCTCAAAAAGCAGAAAGACATTCAAGACATAGAAAAGGTCACCTAAGCAAAGATCTCCAGTTGGGATAAGGCTGATTGAGCCACAAATACAAAGGGTACTGGGTGTGAAACGATCAGGATTGATGCAGAGCAAAAAGTCTCTTGAAAATGACTCAAGCTGATTGAGTGAAAGCCAAGCCGCCTAAGACTCAAGGCCACAAACCGACCACCACTTTTAAAACTGACAAAATTTTCTTTGTTTGAAACAGGAACAAAGCAGTGCAAGGAAGTTGGTTCAAAAACAAAAAGAAAAAAAGAAAAGAAAGAACAAAAAGAAGAAGAGAAGAGCCAACAAAGGGAAGTTTCTCAAATCTTTGCCTTTATCTGTCTTGCTAGTGTGCATAAAATGTTGCCATTTCTCTTCTCATCTTTCTCCTAAGATAGAAAACCTAGTCTGATGAAGTTTCTCCTAGGATAAACGTCTTAGTCTGATGAATCTTTCTCCTAAGATAATAAAAAAAGACCTAGTCTGATGAATTTTCTCCTAGGATCGAAATCTTAGTCTGATGAATCTTTCTCCTAAGATAGAAAATCTTAGTCTGATGAATCTTTCTCCTAAGATAGAAAACCTAGTCTGATGAAGTTTCTCCTAGGATAAACGTCTTAGTCTGATGAATCTTTCTCCTAAGATAATAAAAAAAGACCTAGTCTGATGAACTTTCTCCTAGGATCGAAGTCTTAGTCTGATGAATCATTCTCCTAAGATAGAAAACCTAGTCTGATAAATTTTCTCCTAGGATAAACGTCTTAGTCTGATGAATCTTTCTCCTAAGATAACAAAAAAGGACCTAGTCTGATGAACTTTCTCCTAGGATCAAAATCTTAGTCTGATGAATCTTTCTCCTAAGATAGAAAACCTAGTCTGATGAATTTTCTCCTAGGATAAAAATATCTTAGTCTGATGAATCTTTCTCCTAAGATAACAATAAGAAAACCTAGTCTGATGAACTTTCTCCTAGGATAGAAATCTTAGTCTGATGAATCTTTCTCCTAAGATACCAAAAAAAAAAAAAAAACCTAGTCTGATGAATTTTCTCCTAGGATAATAAGTTTTAAAAAAAAGGAAGTCTGGAAAAAAAACAAAGGTCAATTTTTAGTTTTCTTAAGTTATCAATCTTTAGTTTTCTTGAAATCAGGGGTCCCGCCTGGAGAATAGGGTCAGTTTTTAGTTTAGTCAAGCTTAGTTTATAGTTTTCTGCAAGCTCAATCTCAAATTTAGGAGATGCACTTCCTAGTTTGGGTTTTTCAAATTTTTATTTCTTTAGAAGACGCACATCCTAGTCGAGTCTTCAAT
This sequence comes from Nicotiana tomentosiformis, assembly GCF_000390325.3. Taxonomy (NCBI): domain Eukaryota; kingdom Viridiplantae; phylum Streptophyta; class Magnoliopsida; order Solanales; family Solanaceae; genus Nicotiana; species Nicotiana tomentosiformis. Next base: position 69,883,562 of record NC_090821.1, on the reverse strand, counting down.
TTTGTTCTCATCATTGCATCATTCATCAATAACATAGGTAATTTATAGTTCTGCTAATAACTCACAAATCTTCCTAGTGTAAACTGGGGCAGAAAAAGTTTCTTTTGTTGTTTTCATTTTGATGTAGTAGCAGGCGCCCACCTGGAAAACGAGGGAATTCATTTCAAGTTTTAAGTCAACATCAGGCGTCCACCTGGAGAACGAGGGAATTCATTTCAGTTTTAAGTAATCAGGCGCCCACCTGGAAAACGAGGGAATTCATTTCAAGTTTTAAGTCATCAGGCGCCCACCTGGAGAATGAGGGAATTTATTTCAAGTTTTAAGTCATCAGGCGCCCACCTGGAGAACTAGGGAATTTATTTCAAGTTTTAAGTCATCAGGCGCCCACCTGAAGAACGAGGAAATTCATTTTAGTTTTAAGTCATCAGGCGCCCACCTGGAGAACGAGGGAATTTATTTCAAGTTTTAAGTCATCAGGCGCCCACCTGGAAAATGAGGGAATTTATTTCAAGTTTTGAGTCAGCATCAGGCGCCCACCTGGAGAACGAGGAAATTTATTTCAAGTGTTAAGTCAACATCAGGCGCCCACCTGAAAAATGAGGGAATTCATTTCAAGTTTTTAAGTCAGCAGGCGCCCACCTGGAGAATGAGGGAATTTATTTCAAGTTTTAAGTCAGCATCAGGCGCCCACCTGGAGAATGAGGGAATTTATTTCAAGTTTTAAGTCAGCATCAGGCGCCCACCTGGAGAATGAGGGAATTTATTTCAAGTTTTAAGTCATCAGGCGCCCACCTGGAGAATGAGGGAATTTATTTTATGTTTTTAAGTCATCAGGCGCCCACCTGGAGAATGAGGGAATTTATTTCGAGTTTTTAAGTCATCAGGCGCCCACCTGGAGAATGAGGGAATTTATTTCAAGTTTCTAAGTCATCAGGCGCCCACCTGGAGAATGAGGGAATTTATTTCAAAGTATTTAAGTCATCAGGCGCCCACCTGAAGAATGAGGGAATATATTTTAAGTTTTTAGGTCATCAGGCGCCCACCTGGAGAACGAGGGAATTCATTTCAGTTTAAAGTCATCAGGCGCCCACCTGGAGAACGAGGGAAGTCACTTAAGAATTTAATTCAAGTTAGAAGTAGCAAAAGTTCGCCTCGAGAATGCAAGCTGACAGTCCGAGATAACCAAAGGAAGAAGTCTCAATCCAGAATAAAAGAAAAAAAAAGGTGAATCCAAAATGCAGAAGCCGATGAAAGATGTGAACTGCTCAAGACATGACTGAAGTCACAAGTTTTGCATGTCCCGTCTTGATCCGAAAAGCTGAAGAAGAAAGAACTAGCACCTGCAGCTAGCAAGCATCAAGGTTCAAATCAAAAGTCTGCATGAAGAACCATTCAAGACTCAAGATCAAGCTTCAGAAGACTTATAGATAGGAATCTTGTAACACATAGCTGATAGGGTTGTTTAGTTCCTTTAGATTTTGATTTTTATGTAATAACAGGACCACGGACCGGAGCCTCGACGGAACGGTATCTCACTCGACTCTGTCATCCTCTCCACACACTCCATTACTTCATTCACCCCTGAACTACACGTGACCTGATTCCTTTAAAGCCAAGGATATGTAGGCAGCTCAGATACCAGGGCTCGGTCATAATCTTTTGTCCGTCTTTGTTTCGCTTTGAATAAGCGTCAGGTCATAAATCAATTACGTTGCTTATTGTTCTTTGCTCCGAAAACTCTTCGTGTTTCCAAGCAAAGAGGGGCAGCTGGGAGTTTTTTCAATTAAAGTGATAATATTCGAAATGGGATTATTTATTTGATCAGAGTCGCCACTTGGAATAATTTATGGTGTCCCAAGTCACCGGTTTATTTTAAATTCCAAATCGAAAAAATTTGACTCTATTTATGGTCTGCGAACACAGAAGACCGGGTAAGGAATTCTGTTAACCCGAGAGAAGGTGTGAGGCACTCCCGGATTTCGTGATTTTAGCACGGTCGCTCAACTATTATTAATTGGCCTAATTATCTGATTTATTATATGTTTGAAGCCTATTGCGCATTTTATCTTTTTGACCGCTTTTAATATTTATGGAATTTATTTGAACAAGTCGCGATGTCGTGCACTCGTTTGTTTTTGTACATATTGCGAATCGCGTCACGTGAAACGCACCCGCGATTTACGACATGCTTATTTTATTGTTGTTTGAAGTTATGGTTGTGTCACATGAAATACACACCCGAATTGAAATTTACGTATCGTGACCATACCACGGAAACCGTACCATGACCACGATGATTCATTATTAATCGCGCTTAAAGAAAACTACGATGTTCATTAATTAATTTTCTAAAGCTAATTTTAGATTATTGTAAGGTCAAGAATTATGAAATTATTTGTGGAAGAATGAAGTAAATTAGTTAACGGAATAAATAGGCCAACATGTACCAATACTCTATAGCCCCAACAGATTAATGACCCAACATACTAAATCCAAATTCCATTATATCAAATCTATTATCATAATTCAGAGAACAAGACAATTAATATTAAGAAAAAAATGAACAAACTAGTCAAATTAACAAGATAAATGTATGTTATCACGCAAGAACGACTTAAACATCCACCAAACTGCTTAATAGATTTCACCAACGATTTTAACCCTCACAACTCAAAGGAATAAACCAACAGAATATTATGAAAATGAACAAGACCAAACAAAGCAACAACTAAAACAATGCTGACACGAAATAGGCATAAGCTAATCAAAAATAAACACCAAACTATAATAAGCAAAAGAAAACAAGCAGAACTAAGGAAATCTCTTTGTCTGTCTACTTGAATCGGATATTTGGAATACCAGCCGAAAACGGACCTTTTTATAACTTTCGAAATATCAAAAAAAATATACTTCTCAGCTGGTTTACAAAGAAGATCGAGCCGATAATACTAGACCCGTTAACCAAAGACCATGCCGGAAAACACTCGAATCTCGCGGACGAACTCGAACTCTACTCGACCCAGAGAAAATCGAAACTCAAAGAGCTTTTGTAGGGCAGCGAGCTGAGGCGGGTCTTAGATGCGCTATCGAACTTCGACCTCGACTCTACTATTTTCCCTCGGATAAAAGCAGACTCCACTAAAATAATAAAGGATAACTAAATTTCTGCTATGGTAAATACCAAATAGAAACAGTAGAGGTATTGAAGTTAAAGCTTTTTCTTTAGGAGATAACTAATAGGCAAAGATTAAATTTTAGAGAGGAGAAGAGCGGCCGCTTTTTTTCTTGTTTTTATTTTGGGTGAGGTGTGTATTTATCTTTAGGTAGGGAGAAGGGGCTTAGGGTTAAGGGATTGGGCTTGGATTTAGGAAATTGGGTTGGGTCCATGTCTTGTTGGGTTTTAATTTTGGGCTAAGAAGACTAAAATAATGTAATGTATTTATAAAAATCACTCCTAATAAACTACTAAAATAAAATTAAATATTAAAAGTAAAACTATATTTTTATATTTTTAAATGTTATAATAAAGTAAAAATAGAGAAAATAGGCTAAAGTCATGGTAAAATTAAAATACTATAAACATAAATATACTAACTGACCTTAAACTAAAAATGAAAATATTTTTGGTTTTTTTTTTTTTTTTTTTAAAATTGTAATTTGAAGTAAAAACTGATTGAAACTCTATAAAAATTAAAGTTAAATTAAATAAATATTTTAAACACTAAAATAGCTCAAAAATGTGCCGGATCAAAAATTACGTGCTTACAGTAACATAAATGGAATTTAAAGTTCTTCCATATTTGCAAAATAAAATAATTGATTCTGCCAAATGTTAACTGAAAGCACTGAATTTTTCATATATAGGACTGTTAAACAGTGGCGGACAAAAAGAAGAATTTTAGGTTTGGCCAGTGGGACAAAGAAAAGGAGATGAGAGGAAGACGTTATAAACTACTGTAAAGAATGAGGAGTTTTACCTAGGAAGGGAAAAGAGGAGTGGGAGGAGTCGTAATTAATGGGATTTGAAAAGTGACGTTTCGGAAAAATTTGAAAGTGACGGTTGATATTTTCTTGATGTGGGAAATAAATGGAAAAAATGAGTAAAAAGTCAAAAATTTAAGAAAAAAGATAAATATGAATGGTGAAGGAAGAGAAGTGTCATGTCAGCATATATATATATATATATATATATAGTCGTAATTAATGGGATTTGAAAAGTGACGTTTCGGAAAAATTTAAAAGTGACGGTTGATATTTTCTTGATGTGGGAAATAAATGGAAAAAATGAGTAAAAAGTCAAAAATTTAAGAAAAAAGATAAATATGAATGGTGAAGGAAGAGAAGTGTCATGTGCACATATATATATATATATATATATATATATATATATATATATATATATACTAATGAATCTATCCGTCCGATTTTAAAGTCATATTTTAATTATATGTGTATTTCATATCATCTAAATTTCTAAAAATATTCAACCCCCATACAAAATGATATATAAAAAATTTAAATATACAAAAGTTTATATGATCGCATGTCTCTAAGACCTCCAATTGGTGATGCCGAGGTGGTATTCTTTGACCAACTTTCTGCTAAGCTTTGAAATAAATAATTTCTCAAGATTGATTGTTCTTTCTCAAATATTTAAGTCTCAGTTTCTAGATTTTAATGTATAATATCTAGTACAAAATCTTCATAATCATATAATACACCCGTACGTAATATGCATTTCTTATGCTTTTCTAAAGACATGTCCAAATGCCTAGTAGTATAATTAATTTATTTCCAATATCGTTCTCAAAATCTTATTTTAACAATTACTGTTGGTCCTTTGTGTTAGCACATATATCGGGGCCTAAGATGAATTAGTTAATTTTCTTTCCAAGAATATCAATTGTAAAATAGTGTAAAACATAGTAATTACCAAAATAAAATGAGTATAAGTTCCTGAAAGAATGAAAGAAATTAGACTTGGGCCACCTTATGGGCCAACCCAGTCCATGTTTAATAAGTAAATATATTTATATATGTATAATATCTAATTAAAATAAAAGAAGAGACACAACGGTTAGGACTCCCTAAACCGTTGTGTCGTATCTGTTCAATAAAAGGAGAAGCCTTCTTCAACAGAAAAATATTTCTTTCTTGTCTCACAAAATTCTAAAGAGTTCCGGTGAAGGTCTTGTGAAGATTTCTTCTGCGAAACACTTGAAACGAATCTCTGTAACAAGGTACGATCATAGACTGTGAACTTTATAGTTTAATTCGTGTGTTAACATTTGATTGAACTATTTAATTAGTGAAACGAATACAATAATCCTGCAAACTATGTGTTTGATTTAAATCTTCATTGGTATCAAGAGCCTATGTTATTTGTTTTCTAGTCAGTTTCATAATCGTATATTCTGTTTTTTTTACAATGTGAAAATTGGAAGCGACAGTTTGTCCTCTTGTTGAAGAAACGCACAGTAAATAGTTTTTTTCCAAAACTTGTTGATGCGTCACTACGATGAAATTTGTTTTTCATCTTAATTGAAGTGAAACCCATAAAGATTATAATGGGTTTCTGTTTGGTAATCCTGACAATGAAGGTTGTAGCCGAAATGTTCTGTTATTTTAGAACTTTGTATTTTTTTTGTTTTCTTTCTTTTTGTGAAGATAGATTTACATTATAATGTAAATTGGTTATAAAGTTAAGTGTTGTTGTTTTTTTCAATAAAGAACACATAAGTGTAGTGTGACATTAGTTTATTATAAATGGATTGAAGATTTGCCATCTGTTGGCAATACGTAACCAATTTTCTTGGTTATCTATCAATTCAAATTTCACACTGTGAAGAATTTTGTTTCTAGTACAGTACTTTGGTTTAAGTATAAGGGTTTAAACGTGTGACTTACAGATTTTTATGTCACACGTTTGTAATTTAAACTTTAATAGTAGTTATCTGGCAAGTAATTACAGACTATTTTTTTTGTTAAATAACAGTCAAGCAAAGACGTTTTTTTTCCTGTCATTTGCTTGCTCTTTAGATATGGTAGACTATGTGTCTATTTATTAACAGTGGTTTAAAATTTAACATAACAAGTAACTTAAACGAATACATGTATTAATAAACTATCGCCAGTCACCATTTTAATGTATGCATTTGTGCATATATATAATATATAAAGACATATACATGTGTGTATATGTATATTTATGGTGATTCTAATATTTTCTGTACGTGTAACAGAAAATTATGGTGATAATAAGGACACCCAAACGAGTTTTCACAAAGGACCAAAGAAGAAGGGTAAAGGCTATGATTCAAGTTTTGTGAAACATATTACTAGAATTAATAAGTTAATTCAAGAAGTTGTTTGGGCTGGTGGTCTATTAAGTGATGAATAGAAATATAGGGCTTTATGGTCTGCATTACCATATAATTATAACTTCCATAAAGAATTGCTTGATAAATCATGGCAAGAAGTTGACCACAAGTTAAAAGGATCTTATAGGAAGACGGTTCAAGAGTTTGTGTATAAGTACATAGATTTGAAGGTTCAGAAGACTATGTGTCGTTCCCTTGGACTGCCTATGAGAAACAGTAATAGAATAAATTTGGTCAAACCAATAGTTCCAAGAGCAAAAATATTACTGCCTGATGACTTGCATAAAAAATTTATTTCATCCATTCCTATTCATAAGCGGCAATTAATGTGATAATATGTATCTAATTTGTATAATAGTTGTCTATATCTGACTAACTTGTATGTATACTTGTATGAATTAACAATTTAATATTTAATTATGTTAGGTTTACAACATATGAGAATTCAGATGATGATTGGGAACTTAGTGAACTTTCGAATTTGAATCTAATGTGAAGTAAATATTAACATGGTTAATGATTATGTGTATGAATTTAGGCTTTTCTTTAAATATAAGTACATAGTTGTCTCATAATAGTTTATGCTTGTTTACATCAGTATGTCAACTGCTGCGAAAACTATCATCGTTGAGCTTAACAAGGGTGATAAGCTAAATGGCGATAATTATGAGATCTGGAGCATGAAAATCCAGTATGTCCTGGAAGAGCTCTTAATGTATCTATGACACCTCCTTAAAGTGGCGACACGCCCCAACATGAGAGAGATCTTGTGGCATATCAAGCTTGGAAAAAGAAGAATTCTCTTGCTCGCATAACATTATTGAGTAGTATGGATGATGATATCATGAGAGAATTTCGCAAATATGACAATGCTAAGGACATGTGGTCTGCATTGAAGGAAAAGTTTGGCCATAGTTCTGTTGCTAAGCTGAGGGCACTTACTATTAAGTTTGACACTTATAAGAAACGTCCTGATCATACCATGCGTAAACATCTCCGCCATATGGTAAATGAACTAAAAAATGTTGGCCATGTATTGACCGAAGAGCAACAAGTCCAAGATGTGATTCGTTCCTTACCACAAAGTTGGGAGAATATGAAGATGCACTTGACTCATAACATTAGCATCAAAACTATGGAAGATGCTAAGCGTCATTTGGAACTCGAGGAAGAGCGCCTCGGAGTGGACAAAGCTACTACAAGTGCATATGTGGCAAGTTCTGATCAAAATTCTGGAAAAGGCAAAAAACGTAAGTTTACTAGTTTTTCCCGAAAGAAGGGGAAGGGACAAGCCTGGATGTAGCCTAAGAATAATCAACAGGGGAAGAATGATATTTCGGTTCCCAAACCAAAGAAGAAACTGAATATGGCAAAGTTGAAATGCCACAACTGTAAGAACAAGGGACATTTTGCTCGTGATTGTCCTGAGCCTAAAAAGGAACATAACCTTATTTCTAATTTACATAGTGATGTAAATGTTTCTTCTTCTGTTTATTTAACTGAATCACATTCTGTGTGGATTGTAGACTCTGGAGCCACCAACCATGTAGCAACAGAAAGAGATGCTTTCGTGGAATTTCGGCAAATTCCAAAAGTAACAAAATGGATTTATGTAGGCAATAACTCCAAAGCGGAGGTTAAAGGGATTGGTACCTGCAAACTTGATATGCGTGGTGGACGAACTCTGTTTCTACATGATGTACTATTTGCTCCATCAATTCGTCGAAATTTGTTTTCAGTTACTGTGTTGATTAGTTTAGGATTTCATTTAGTCTTTCATGAACATGGTCTTGATTTGTATTTGGCCAAGACAAAATATGGCACTGGTTATTTATGTAATGGTTTAATTATAATGGATGTTGTTCCTAGTCTTAATAACAATAATATTAGTTTTTCCTTATTTACGTCAACTTCTATATGTGAAAATGATGTAAATATATGGCATGCTAGGCTTGGCCATATTGGTCACCAAAGAATGAATCGCTTAGCCAAAGAAGGTCTTCTTGGCTCTATAGATAAAGTAGATTTGTCTACTTGCGAGTATTGCCTAACTGAAAAATCTACAAGAAAACCATTTGGAAAAGGTACTAGAGCCGAAACTCCATTGCAGTTAATTCATTCTGATATTTGTGGTCCAATGAATGTAAGGGTAAGGCACGGTGCTATTTATTTTATCACATTTATCGATGATTTTACTCGATATGGTTATGTATATTTAATTTCTCATAAATCTGAAGCTTTGAGTTGCTTCATCAAGTTTATGAACTTGATTGAGAATCAACTAGATAGAAAAATTAAAACTTTAAGAACCGATCGAGGAAGAGAATACTTGTCTGATGAGTTCAAATAATTGTGTGATGAAAAGGGAATTCAAAGGCAACTGACTATTCTCTACACTCCACAATAAAATGGTATTGCGGAACGATGAAATAGAACCTTGTTAGAAATGGTTAGGTCAATGATGGCACAAGCAAAATTGCCTATCACCTATTGGGGTGATGCTTTGCTCACTGCTGCATTTGTACTTAATCGTGTCCCTTCTAAGTCAGTTACATCTACGCCATATGAGTTATGGATTAATCGAAAACCCGATTTGAGTATTTTAAAGCCTTGGGGTTGTGCTGCTTTTATTCATAATCCTTTTTTTTCATATGGAAAATTAGGTCCAAGGGGAAGAAAATGTATCTTTATACGATACTCTGAACATTTGAAGGGTTATGTGTTCATAGGTGAACGAGATAGCGGCAAGGTGACTGAACTTGAATCACGTGATGTTACATTTTTAGAGAATGGTTTTCCTAAGCAGGGCGAGATAGGTCATGACTTGTTTCTTTATGAAACTATGGACCAGATAGCTTCCGTTGTAAACACTCAAATAATTTTGGATGAGAGTCACTCTTATGATAATGGGTATATTCCAATTACTACTAATACACCATCTGAATTGAGTGAATTTGATATTGATGGTCCCAGTGGGAGTAACTTACCAATTGATAGATCAATTTATCAATCTCAATCTCGATGAACGAGTCTTCAACATATTCCCTGTCATCGATTTGAGATCGAAGGGGAAGCATTTATGGTTACTCCACAAGACGAAGAAGAGCCACGAAATGTAAACGAGGCTCTTACATGCCCCGCAAAAGATAAATAGTTAAAAGCAATGGAAGATGAGATGGAGTCAATGAAATCAAACCAAGTGTAGGAATTGGTTGATCTACCTATGGGCCGTAAAGAAATTGGAAACAAGTGGGTTCTTAAAATCAAGTGTAAGGCGGATGGTAGTATCGAAAGATATAAAGCTCGCCTAGTAGCTAAAGGGTATACACAACATGAAGGAATTGATTATGAAAAAATATTTTCACCTGTTGTGAGGTTTACTCCAATAAGGCTAATTTTGTCAATAATGGCTAATTTGGATCTTGAATTGCATCAAATGTATGTAAAAACTACATTTCTTAATGGAGAACTAGAAGAGAAAATCTATATGGAACAACCTCTAGGTTTCGTGAAAAAAGGCAAAGAGCATAAAGTATGCCGACTTCGTAGGTCGATTTACGGCCTTAAGCAATCTTCTAGACGATGGTATTTACATTTTCATAATGCAATCATATCATATGATTTCACTATGGTCCACGAAGACCATTGTGTGTACATTAAAAGATCCAAAGATAAGTTTGTAATCTTATCATTGTATGTAGACGACATACTTATAGCTGCAAGTGACATAGAGTATGTAAAAGATATAAAAGAGTGGTTATCTTCTACTTTTGAGATGAAGGATATGGGTAAAGCATCATACATTCTTGGAGTTAAGATTTCAAGAGAGCGTTCAAAGAGATTGTTGTCTATTTTTCAAGAACCTTACATTAAGAAAGTTCTTGAACGTTTTAATATGCAAGATTGCAAACCCATAAATACTCTTATTTCTAGAGGTGAAACTTTAAGCCGGAGGATGTGCCCTCAGAATCCACAAGAAAAAGAACAAATGAGAAAGATTTCTTATGCCAATGCAATTGGTTGTCTAATGTATGTTATGATGTGTACAAGACCTGATATCTGTTATATTGTTGGATTAGTTAGCAGATATCAATCTGACCCAGGACAACAACATTGGAAAGCAGTTAAAAGAATACTGAGATATCTTAAAGGCGCAATCGACTATTCCTTATATTACCAAGGAACTGATCTGCAACTCAAAGGCTACACTGATGCTGATTGGGGAGGAGATTTAGATGAACGAAAATCTACCTCTGGATACACATTTTTGCTTAACAATGGCGCTGTATCATGGAGTAGCAAGAAACAATCATGCATAGCCCTGTCTACAATGGAAGCTGAATTTGTAGCACTTTCAGCAGCTGTGCAGGAAGCTGTTTGGCTTAAATGTTTTCTGGTCCACTTGGGTGTGTATAAGAATGCTATTGAACTAGTGACCATCAATTGTGATAGTCAAGCTGCAATAGCCTACACAAAGGATCCTAAGTACCATGGGAAGACGAAACATATTGATATTAAGTATAATTTTGTTAGAGACATGGTTGTAAATAAAGAAGTGAGCGTGAAATACATCTCTATGCACCATATGGTAGCAGATCCACTAACGAAACCTATAGCATGTGATGCTTATGAAAGACATGTGAAGTCATTGGGTTTGCGTAGATGCTAGTATATTTATATTTTTTTTTAAGTTTTTCCCAAACATGTTCATGTATAACTACATTGTTACAGTTAATGTTAGTGATGCCTTATTATTCATTCTTGTTTGTTCATATACATATAATATTTTTATGTTTGAGTACATACATTTTAAGGATAAAAAGTATGTCGGACAGACAAACTGATTTGCCTATTCACACAGGAAATCGCCTCTGTTGTCAAGTGACTAATAGAGATGAGACAATTATAAACTTATTATTATCATAAGCGATAATAATAGAGAGCTTGATGTTTATAATATGAATGTCATTTTTGAATTTATAGTTAATCATGTGTGATTATATTTAACAGTCTGCCTTAATACCAGATGTGAGTTATGATAGATTGATAAAATAAAGAGTAGATTTATGAACTCAAAGTTAGACATGAGTTGTCTGAACTATCATCTGCACAGTATTGAATTTGTAAAAGACATACGCTCTATGGAAAATGAGTCAATACTGTGATACGTGATTCATGTCACGTATGTATAGAATGACATATAAGGAAGGTACAAGTTTTAATCTCTGCTTGCTATCGCGTGAAGTCCTAAAAATTATTAGTAATTTTCACTTCGTACACTCATGACTCTGAGCTTTATAGTTTAGTTCGTGTGTTAACATGTGATTGAACTATTTGACTAGTGAAATGAATACAATGATCCTGCAAACTATGTATTTGATTTAAATCTTCAGTTCCGTTAAAACATAGCCAATACAAAAGTTTAACTCAATAAATTCATAATGAAAGAATTGAAAAAGCGTTATGAATGGCTAGGGGATAAGGGAAGGAACTTGCAGATAGAGTCATTGCAACTGTAAGAATTTGTTATTCTTTATAAATATGGATTATGATGAAAGGTTATAACGGTCCAAAAATACGGATTATGAAAGGTTGAAACCATAACAACCATTCTATTTACGTTTATAGATAATCAACTAAAACAACAAATTTTTTATATATGATATTTACATATAAATAATCAGCTAAAGAATTTTAAAGAAATGTGAATTCTTTAGTTTCACTACTTTTCACTAAAATAGTCATTTACAAAACTTCAGATACCTATTGCACTGGATAGAAAAAGCAAAGAAGCACATGTAATTACGTTTTTACGTTACTACATAATTACAAAATCTTTTTTGCTTCTCCCTTCCCATGGAGAAATAAATTCAAAAGGAATTATCGAATTATTTACCAAAAACTATAAAGTCAATTACTTGATGCTGAGCCCGATAGGTCAACATCCATCCCTGAATGTCACCGGTACTGTTAACTTCTCCACCATTCTTGTAACTATCTGTTCCAATTATCCTCTAAAGATTATACATTGACAAAATTTTCATCCAAGCAATCTGCAGATCATATCAATGTTCAATCATGTAGTGATTTTCTTACAGTATAACAATCAAAAGCAAATCAAATAAAGAAAGATAAAAATAAAGTGTTGTTGAAACTCTTAATTCTTTCAATAAACTTCAAGGATTATATGAAGAAAAAAACTTGTGAGAAGAAAATCAAAAATCAGAGTAGAAAAATGGTAAAGAAGTCGATTTATTGGTGCATCGTTATGACTCTTGAACGAGTCCTTGAAACTGACAAATTTTTAAAAATAAATGGTGACATACCTGGCATTCTTCTACCAATTTCTGGCTAGCCATAGTCACTAGTTCTCCATTTTCATTTTCACTCACGGGGAGGGCAGTAAAACAAAGAAGCCTGGAGCTACTACTTCCAAATTCAAATTCAATTGAGGAAATCAAACATGAATAAAAACGTTGCACAAACTATAATCTCATCAAATAAAGCAAACAAAGTTACAAAATAATATAGGATTAGAATTGGATATCTGGAGAGCAAAATATTTCTATTGGAACACTCCTCGGGCAATGGAATTATTTTTGAGTTATGAAAAAAAAAAAAAAACGAATGCATACAAAGAAAACAGAGAGATTTAAAGAAAAGAAATAAATAGCAATAATGATGATGTTTAAGTGGATGAAAAATTGTAACGGAAGAAAACGTTTTAGGAAAAGAGATGAATAGTATATTAATGATGATAGAAATAAATAAGGCATGCTTAATTGTTAACAAAATTTAAATGCAAAAATACGGAAAAAGATATAAAATATAAGAAAAAAGATAAATGTGATCTTTGGCCGAAGAAACATGCCACATCATATATATAATAAAGCTGCAAAAATAAAAGATGATGTGGCATGTTTCTTGGCCAAAGATCACATTTATCTTTTTTCTTAGATTTTACACCTTTATATATATATATATATATATATATATAGATATGACTCGATCGAGTGTCATAATTATTTGTCAAACTGACAGTTCGATGATACATCAAGGAGCCTTTTGTTATAATTCTGTACTGCTGTAATAAACAATTAAACTTTCTGAAATAATAAAACAGAAAATTAGTAATGCTTGTTTAACGAAATAAATTCTGGAAAAAATAGTGTATGAATAAATCGAGCCCACTGAATACACAGTGTGTCCTTAAGGAAATTATTCCCCTCAAATACCCGAGGTACTGGAATATATCCTCCCAAGATAGAACGATTTAACCCACCGGAGTATTGGTACCAAAACGCCGGTGAACAGCGAGCCACTCGAAGGCTGTAAAACACACTGGAATTTATTGTGCAGAAGAAGAAGAAGAAGCTCAGAAAATTTCATAAGGAAAGATTCTGGGATTCAAACTCTATTTATAGAGTTGCTGGCATTGTTTCTGAACAGGTTTGCAACCTTTCAGAGAAACAACCATGGCTGTTGGAAAAGGGTTGTTTGAAATATTGCGAAAAAAATTTATTTAAAATAATTCGGGAAAGAAAACGGGCCTGACCGAACCGGGTCGCGGGTTATTCCGGATTGAATTTTTCGTTAATTAGCCGAAGCCGAAGCCGAAGTCGAGCCAAGCGAGCGAGCGACGACGACGGCGCGAGGCTTGCCTTCTTCTTAACTCTTTAAGAGTTAGAAGAAGAGCAATTATATATATATACCCATCAAAAGTCTTTTCTTCTCCGATATGGGACAATGTCCCTTTGCCAAGGAAAACTCAAATATTTTATTTTCCCTCCATTTCTTATTCACCCTCTTTAAGCTACACAAGCTTAAAATCCCAACAATCCCCCACATGAATGGGGAATGGCTATAAAATAAAGGAATGCACGGACACGTGTGTGTTTTACATACAAGAATTAATTGCATCTGGATAAGTAGGTTTCCCTTTGAACTTTCCGTAGTGAACTTATATCGGATATACTCGGTCAATCGGTAGATTTGATATCTTTGAACCGTCGAGCTTTGTTGTATACCTAGACAACATAAGTCACACAATCAATCCTTAACCATCTATGGTTCTCACGGTTGTGTTCGTTTCAGCCATGAACACTGTCTGGTTTCATGAGTGCTTAGAGAATGGGACTTTACTTTCATTCCCCTTGAAGCGGCTTACACTTCACACTCACATAGGTGATTTCTAAACGTGTAATCTTATAGACACACTATCTGGTCATATCCTGCCAGACTTAGCAAATTATTAAAAAACCTTTAAGCTTTGTTGACTCATCAAAAAGCCTTAATGCTTTACCTCGATTTCTGAACATTATCTTCATCACGAGAATGGGTTGAGTTATTTGACAATGTTGAACCGTCATTCATAACTTTGTTTGATCTCGTTGAACCTAGCTCGTGGGATCTCCAGTCTGCTAGGTAGAGTTACCGTCATGATGACTTGTCCTAGACCTTAACCCCATTTCCTTTGATGATCTTTCAACTGCCTCTCTAGATAGGCCTTTTGTAAGTGAATCCGACACGTTATCTCTTGACTTTATATAGTCAATTGTGATAACACCACTAGAGAGTAGTTGTCTAACGGTATTGTGTCTCCGTCGTATATGACGAGATTTTTTGTTATACATAACGCTCCCTGCCCTGCCTATTGCTGCTTGACTATCACAATGTATACAAATAGGTACCAAAGGTTTGGGCCAAAATGAAATATCTTCCAAGAAATTCCGGAGCCATTCAGCTTCTTCACCGGCCTTATCTAAAGCTACAAATTCAGATTCCATTGTAGAACGGGCGATGCACGTTTGTTTGGATCATTTCCAAGACACTGCTCCACCCCCAATTGTGAAAATATATCCACTCGTGGATTTAACTTCAGATGATCCAGTGATCCAATTTGCATCACTATATCCCTCGATCACGGAGGGATATTTATTATAATGCAAAGCGTAATTTTGGGTATGTTTGAGATACCCCAAAACTCGTTTCATTGCCATCCAATGTATGTAATTGGGATTACTTCTAAACCGACTCAGTTTACTAATAGCACATGCTATATCTGGTCGTGTACAATTCATAATATACATCAAACTTCCCAATACTCTTGCATAATCCAGTTGTGAGTTACTTTCACCTTCATTCTTTTGAAGTGCATAACTCACGTCAATTGGAGTCTTGGCAATTTTGAAATCCAAATACTTGAACTTGTCAAGTACATTTTCAATGTAGTGAGACTGTGATAATGCTAGACCTTGTGGAGTCTTGTGAATTCTGATTCCTAAGATCACATCAGCAACTCCTAAGTCTTTCATATCAAATTTGCTAGCCAACATGTGCTTAGTAGCATTTATATCTGCCATGTTTTTGCTCATTATCAACATGTCATCAACATATAAACAAATAATGATTTCATGACCTGGAGTGTTTTTAATGTAAATACATTTGTCGCACTCGTTGATTTTAAACCCACTTGCCAACATTGTTTGGTCAAATTTGGCATGCCATTGTTTGGGTGCTTGTTTAAGTCCATAAAGTGACTTAACAAGTTTACACACTTTCTTTTCTTTACCAATTATCACAAAACCCTCAGGTTGTTCCATGTAAATCTCTTCCTCTAATTCTCCATTTAAGAAAGCTGTTTTAATATCCATTTGATAGATTTCAAGACCATACACGGCCGCTAGTGCCACTAACACCCTAATAGATGTTATCCTCGTTACTGGCGAGTAAGTGTCAAAGTAATCAAGGCCTTCCTTTTGTCTATAACCTTTGACAACAAGTCTTGCCTTATATTTGTCAATAGTGCCATCAGCTTTCACTTTCCGTTTAAAGATCCATTTCGAACCTAAAGGCTTATTTCCTGGAGGAAGATCTACCAATTCCCATGTATGGTTATCCAAAATTGATTGAATCTCACTATTGACTGCCTCTTTCCAAAACGCTGAATCAGAAGATGACATAGTTGCTTTAAAAGTTTGAGGCTCATTTTCAAGCAAGAATGTCACAAAATCTGGTCCAAAGGAAGTAGATGTTCTTTGACGTTTGCTATGCCTTGGATCTTCTATACTTGGAGTATTTTCCTTTGGTTCTTCCCGAGGTCGTTTAGGTCTTTCACTTAACGACTCACATTCAGTTTTATACGGATAGATGCTTTCAAAGAATTCAGCATTATCTGATTCCATTACCGTATTAACGTGAATTTCGGGATTATCGAATTTATGAACCAAAAATTGACATGCTTTACTGTTTGTAGCATATCTAATGAAAATGCAATCAACAGTTTTTGGTTCGATTTTAACCCTTTTAGGTAAAGGAACTTGTACCTTTGCTAGACACCTCCACACTTTCAAATATTTCAAGTTGGGTTTTTTTCCTTTCCATTTTTCATATGGAATAGATTGCGTTTTGTTGTGGGGTACTCTGTTGAGTATTCAGTTAGCTGTAAGGATAGCTTCGCCCCACAAACTCTGCAGTAATTCGGAACTTATTAATAAAGAATTCATCATTTCCTTTAATGTCCGATTTTTTCTTTTCGCAATTCCATTGGATTGAGGTGTGTAAGGTGTAGTAGTTTGATGGATAATTCCATATTCCGAACATATTTCTGCAAATGGAAATTCATATTCTCCACCCCTATCACTTCTAATCATTTTGATCTTTTTATTCAATTGATTCACCACTTTATTCTTGTATTGCTTAAATGCTTTAATTGCTTCATCCTTACTATTAAGCAAATAAACATAACAATATCGAGTGCAGTCGTCAATAAAAGTAATAAAATACTTTTTCCCACCTCGAGATGGTATCGACTTCATATCACAAATGTCAGTATGAATTAAGTCTAAAGGATTTGAATTCCTTTCAATAGACTTATAAGGATATTTTACAAACATAGACTCAACACATATTTGACATTTTGATTTATTACACTCGAATTTAGGCAACACTTCTAAATTAATTAACTTCCGCAAGGTTTTGTAATTGACATGTCCTAAACGAATATGCCATAAATCATTTGACTCCAATAAATAAGAAGAAACTGCAATTTTATTCATACTGTCGACAACCATTACATTTAGTTTGAAGAGGCCCTCTGTGAGGTAGCCCTTTCCAACATACATTTCATTCTTGCTTACAATAACTTTATCAGAAATAAATACACATTTGAATCCATTCTTAACAAGCAAAGAAGTGGAAACTAAATTCTTCCTAATAGAAGGAACATGAAGAACGTTGTTGAGCATTAACACCTTGCCGGAAGTCATCTTCAGGAATATCTTCCCATAACCTTTAATCTTGGCTATTGCAGTATTTCCCATGGAAAGCTCTTCTTCGGGACCAGCAGTAGAGTAAGTCGTAAATGCTTTCTTGACAGCACAAACATGTCGAGTGGCTCCAGAGTCAATCCACCACTCCTTCGGATTTCCAACTAGGTTGCATTCCAAAAGTATTGCACACAGATCATCAATGTCATCATTCTTCTCCACTATGTTGGCTTGTCCCTTCTTCTTATACTTTTTCGGGAGATAACAATCAGGGGCTTTGTGACCGATTTTTCCACAATTGTAGCAGCTGCCCTTGAATTTCTTTTTGTTCTGCTCCTTAGTCTGTCCAGAAGACCTCTTTCTCTTCTTACTTTTTGGAGCAATCTCCTCAACGATATTAGCTCCCATGATCGTTGAATTTCCACGAGACTTCTTCTCGGCTGTTTTGTTGTCTTCCTCAATCTTGAGACGAATCACAAGATCTTCCAACTTCATTTCTTTGCGCTTGTGCTTAAGATAGTTCTTGAAATCTCTCCATGAAGAAGGCAATTTTTCAATCATTGCAGCCACTTGAAATGCTTCATTCAAAACCATACCTTCAGCAATAAGGTCATGAAAAATAATTTGAAGCTCCTGAACTTGGGTTCCAACAGTTTTACTGTCTATCATTTTATAGTCTAGAAACTTGGCAACCACGAACTTCTTCAAGCATGCATCTTCAGTCTTGTACTTCTTCTCAAGTGCGTCCCATAATTCTTTCGAAGTATTCATTGCACTGTACACATTGTACAAGTCATCCTCTAAAGCGCTTAAGATATAGCCTTTGCAAAGAAAATCTGCCTGCTTCCACGCCTCAACAATCATGAATTTTTCGTTGTCTGGCATGTCCGTAGCAGGCACTGGAGGTTCTTCACTAGTGAATTTCTGCATACCAAGTGTGGTAAGCCAGAAGAACACCCTTTGCTGCCATCCTTTGAAGTTGGCTCCGGAAAATTTCTCCGGTTTCTCTGCCGGTGGAACATCAATCCGGCTTGACGAGGCTATCGTCGTTGCCGCAATAGTCACAGAAGAATTTTCGCTATCAATATCATTTCTCACTGTAAACAACAGAAGAGTTCAATTAATGGCAAAATCAGAACAGTAAACAATACTGTTATTAACAACAAACAGTATGTATAATAAATAAAACCGAAGTTTTTATATACTGTTTCACAGAAAAACGATGAAGTTTTTATGTTCTTCAAATCGTTTTATGAATTTCAATACTCTGATGAAGTTTTTTATATCTTCAAATCTGAATAGTAAAATTTAGAAGGAGTAGAAAACCACACAGGTTTTAATCTCCACAAACAAAATACAGAATATAATAAAATAATTTTCTTAAGAATGTTATAATTCTGTACTGCTGTAATAAACAATTAAACTTTCTGAAAAAATAAAACAGAAAGTTAGTAATACTTGTTTAACGAAATAAATTCTGGAAAAAATAGTGTAGGAATAAATCGAGCCCACTGAATACACAGTGTGTTCTTAAGAAAATTATTCCCCTCAAGTACCCGAGGTGCTGGAATATATCCTCCCAAGATAGAACGATTTAACTTACCGAAGTGTTGCTACCAAAACGCCGGTGAACAGCGAGCCACTCGAAGGCTGTAAAACACACTGGAATTTATTGTGCAGAAGAAGAAGAAGAAGCTCAAAAAATTTCGTAAGGAAAGATTCTAGGATTCAAACTCTATTTATAGAGTTGCTGGCATTGTTTCTGAAAAGGTTTGCAACCTTTCAGAGAAACAGCCATGGCTGTTGGAAAAGTGTTACTTGAAATATTGCGGAAAAAATGTATTTAAAATAATCCGGGAAAGAAAACGCGCCTGACTCGGTCGCGGGTCATGCCGAAGCCGAGCCGAGCGAACGACGACGACGACGACGACGGCGGCGCGATGTTTGCCTTCTTCTTAACTCTTTAAGAGCTAGAAGAAGAGCAATTATATATATACCCACACTACTAGAAATTCGGCAAAAATCGACCAAGGTCGACCGACCAACTTTGGTCGGTCAAAAAACCGACCAAAGTTGGTCGATTTTTCAAAAAATATTTTTTTTTTTTACGAAACCGACCAACTTTGGTCAGTTTTCTTTGGCGCAAAAATGCGAAAAACTATTTTTGAGTCCCGCGAAATCTATGTTTCAAGAAACCGACCAACTTTGGTCGGTTTTTTAATTAAAATAAATAAAAATTAATATTAAAAAAACCGACCAAATTTGGTCGGTTAATTTGGCGGGTCATTTAAAAAAACCGACCAACTTTGGTCGGTAATTTTACTTTTTAATAAAACCGACCAACTTTGGTCGGTTATTTTCGTGCGAAAATACAATTAAAGAGTATAAATCAAATAAAAGACAGTCTTAAAACAAAATGTACCAATGGTCTAGTGGTAGAATAGTATCCTGCCACAGTATAGACTCCGGTTCGATTCCCAGATGGTAAATCTTTTTATTACATAATTAAAATACTGACCAACTTTGGTCGGAAAAAACCGACCAACTTTGGTCGGTTTTTTTTTTTGCAATATTTTTTTTTTTTTTTGAATTTAATTGACCGACCAAAGTTAGTCGGTAATTTCCGACCAACTTTGGTCGGTATTCCTTTCCGACCACAAAAATACCGTCCACAGGTAAATGGTCGCGTTTTGGTCGGTTTTTGGCCATTACCGACCAACGTTGGTCGGTTTTTTTGATCGGTTTTTACCGGATTTCTAGTAGTGCCATCAAAAGCCTTTTCTTCCTCCGATATGGGACAATGTCCCTTTGCCAGGGAAAACTCAAATATTTCATTTTCCTTCCATTTCTCATTCACCCTTTTTAAGTTACACAAGCTTGAAATCCCAACACCTTTCTCATGGTGTGCTTCAGCGAATGAGGGTTGTGATAATATAGGGGAGCAAATGGACGTAGAAACGCACCTAAAATGCAACAGAGACTTGACTAAAACGACACTTATGAGCATATCAAAGACAATCTCGAGGGGAATACATGAATTACTACCAGCAACATTCTTGATTCTTCTTCATGTATAATTTGGTTGTTGCAATATGATAATATTTTTCTAATTTTGTTTGAGGAAATTGAGCGCAGAGAATATACAAAAAAAAAAAAAAAAAAAAACAGTAAGGTGCCTTTTGTTCGCACTGTTGTTATTGCCTTATTGGTAAGGGCATTTTGGTTAATTTAAATTGAAAACGATTAAGATTAAATATTTCTTTTTTCCTTAATTTGATCCTTAACAATGTTTTTCAGAGTATAAGGTAAACTGTTACTCTGTGCATGCAAGGGTAATTATTTCCCTTCTCCCCTATAATTCAATTTTCTCCCTATCTTATAAAATTATAATCAATACATACCTATTCTCCTCTAAGTATTTTCCTTGTCCCCTCTAATTAGAGTTCTCCATCTTTAGCCACAAGTATCAGGTTCGAGCACTAAAAATGATTTTTTTTTAGTAGATAGTTCTTTACATTTTAATGAACCTTACAAATCACGTATCTGGATTAGTTGATTTGTACAGCTATTTGGACAAAAATCAAAACCAACAACAAGACCATCTCACCACTACATTAATGTAATAAGAGCCTATACAAATAAAAAATAAGGTTACCGTGATTTTTGAAGTCTTTCATATTTAAGTAAACAATCAAATTCTAGAGCCATTAAATTTTACATGTAATCAAACTAACGTCAAACAACACACACATTCATTATTGGCCACAACCACATTAGAGGTATATCTTAAGTTATGCCTCAAACATCTCTAGCTCAATCGTCGACTTGAGATGCAAAATTAAAGTCAACAACAATGTTTAACCCTCTCTCCCCTTAGCACTATAAAAACCTCCTTATAACATGTTAATTCATTCATCTATATCCTCTCTTTGGTTCCAGTGTTATATTTATAAACACCAACGAGAGGAGTAACCTTGTGATTTCACTATCATCTTTAGCTTTCCCTTTTTCCTTTAAGAAATTTATCGGAAAAGGGGCCAAAAAAAACAAACTTCAGATTTCCAAACAAAAAAAAAGAAGAAAGAAGTAAGCAAAGATGGTGGGGAAAATAGTGGTTTCATTGGTATCTTTGATTCTTTTAGTAGGTGTAATTGTAGGAGTTGTAGTTGTTGTACACAAAAATGGAGATAACGATGATGATAAAAGCACCAAAGTTCAAATGAAAAAAGTTGATGAATTTTGTCAACCTACATCATTTAAGGATGCATGTGTACAAAGTCTTGATAAAGTTGCATCTAACGATTCTGCTACAATTAAAGACTATATTATGGCTGCTTTTGAATACACCGTACAAGAGATCAAGAAATCTTTACATGAAACTGGAAAAACTAATGTTAATAAAGAAAATGATCCTTATAATCACATGGCAATAGAAGATTGCAAAGTACTATTGGAAGATGCAATTGAAGAACTCGAATCCACACTTAAAGTGGTTAACGAGAACCAAATAAAGTCCCTTAATGACAAAGTCTACGATATTCTGAATTACGTCAGTGCTGTCTACTCTTATCAGAGCGAGTGTATAGATTCCATTAACAAGCCTGAGTACAAATCCGCCATTGAAAAATACCTCGTCAACTCCACACAATTGACTAACAATGCCATTGACATTGTAGCTCAGATTTCATCTGCTCTCCAATCTTCGGACTTTCAAATTCCTGATGGTCTTTTAAACAGAAAACTTCTTGAATCAAATTACCAAATTGGTCATGACAATTACCCTACGTGGTTTCCTGTTGCTGACCGTAAGCTTTTGGCTAACACCCCGACTCCTCATGCAGTAGTTGCAAAAGATGGCAGTGGAAAATTTAAAACAGTTTCCGATGCTATTAAAGCATACCCTCAAAAACATCAAGGAAAATACATAGTATATGTCAAGGCTGGTGTTTATAACGAACAGGTCCTTGTCGATAAGAAGCAACCGAACGTGTTTATCTTTGGAGATGGCGCGGGGAAAACAATCATAACTTCAGACAAAAATGTCGGAATCTTGAAATACACCACCATGAATTCTGCTACTCTCGGTAAGTATGCTCTCTGCTTCAATTTATATGACATATTTGACTGTGCATGTAATTTAAGGAAGAATGAAATTTTTTGAAATGACATGACATTAATGTGTTTATAAATGCATATCATAAAAGACGACATTCTTTTTTAATAGACTAAAAAAAATAGTACGTGACACGAAAAAATGGAACAGAGGGGGAATACTACAATAATGGAAACCATCCATGCATGGATACAATTATGCATATGGAATACGTTATATATATACACCGGAGAATGCAAAGGGTTTTTACACCATTAGTGTTGTTTAACTTGTGATATTACGTTAATTAGTTAGTATTTTTCCTTATTATTGCATGTACGTTATAAGTGATCTGATTGTACAAATATCTTTTTGTAGGTGTTAACGCACCAGGGTTTGTTGCCAAAGGAATTACATTCCGAAACACAGCTGGTCCAAAAGGACAACAAGCCGTGGCACTCAGAATACAAGGTGATCAATCTGCAGTTTTCGACTGCAACATTGAAGGTTACCAAGACACCTTATACTATCAAAACAAACGTCAATTCTATCGCAATTGTGTCATATCAGGCACGATCGATTTCATCTTTGGTAGAGGGACGGCTGTAATCCAAGATTCCACCATCATTTTGAGAAAGCCAGGGGAAGGCCAAAAATGGAACACAATCACAGCAGACGGTAGAGAAGTGCAGTCACAACCAACAGGAGTGGCATTGCAAAATTGCAAAATCGTCGCAGAAAAAGAACTCATCGGTGATAAAATCGTCGAGAATTTCTTGGGACGTCCATGGAAGGCGTTATCGACGAATGTAGTAATGGAGAGTGAAATTGGTAGTTTTATTAAACCAGAAGGATGGATGATATGGGATAAAGAACATTACCATGAGACATGTGAATGTTATGAATATGCTAACAAAGGACCTGGTGCTGCTACTAATGCAAGGAACAAAGTTTTCAAGAAATTTAAGGTACTTAACCAACAACAAGCAACTAAATATACTGCTGGTGCTGTTTGGTTTCAAGGAAAAGAATGGTTGCCTGCTACTGGTGCACCTTTTTACCTTGGTCTAGGTCGAAAATAATTACTAAAAGAATTTTAGTTCTAGCATCTTCCTACTACACCAACTAATTAATTTTCAATCTATGTGTACATATGCATATGATTCATTTTTATTGGAGAAGAATCTTTAAATGTTTTTGGACAAAATATTTCATTTTTTGTGAATGTAATGCATATAAAGACATTAATTTAAATGTGATTTTGTTGTTCTCCTTCATCTAGTAATCTTCTTGGCAAGCCAGAGTCTTGAGAATCTCATAGGATTTTTCTCTTATGACAAGGAATAGTGAGAATAAGAACAAGATTTGTAAATTAAAAAACTTGTGAAGCGCTCACCTCAATCACTCTGCCTGTTGCCTGTGTGAATTGAAGGAACTTTAAAGTATAACCAGCTTAATCTCGCTACTCTACAGATTGAAAAAGGAGTGGCAGTAGAGCCGGCCTTTTCAGTAGGCCCTTCTCTTTCCAATTGAAAGTAAATCCCATTAATACATGCAGATAAACAATCGAATATGTGATAGTTTTGATATCTTAGGCCTTTAAAATGAGTGTTGCTATTCTTTATAGAAGTGAAGGAGCCAAAAAATTTAATAAGTGAGTTCAAAATATAAAAAAGTGAATACATGAAAATACTAAGGAGATTCAACATCTACTATATATACATAAAAATAAATTAATCTTATATATACAATATAGTTTTTTGGCGAAAGGGTTTTGAACATCCCACACCCCTGGCTAAGTCCTGTTCCGTACACAAAAAGAGTGATAAAAAATAATATTCCCCCCATTTCGATTTAGATAATGTAGTTTGACTTGACACCAAATTTAAGGGGAAAAAAGACTTTCGAAATATGTGGTGCTAAAAGGTTTAGGGGCAACAACTTATTGGGTCCATGATATTTATGTGACTATAAAAACTTTCTATTAAGGGTAATTAAATTTAGTAGACTGAAAAGTTTAAAGTTAAATTGTTTCTAAATATAAAAATATGTAATTTTTTTGGAACGAACTCATAAAAAAAATATATTATCTAATTTGAAACAGTTCACTATGGATAGAGGCAGAGAAGAGGAATAATTAAGTCCCTCAATAAGAAGTGATAACTTCTTGTTCATGTGTGATAACAATCAAAATTCACGGTTTTGGATTTGATTCTTCAACCCCAAGATTCTCCAAAGTTGGGAAATTCAAGATTCAATGCAATAAAAAATAGTTTTGTGACTTTCTACGATTATAGTAGGTAAATTACTTTAACATAATTTTGTGACTTCACTAATGGTGATAAAGTTTATTTTGCAATTTTTTCAAGCAATTTATACCTAGTTAATGTAACAAAAAAATTAATAATTTATGGATAAACTTTACTATTACAGTGAACAAAGCTCAATGTACGTTAGAATTAACTCGAATAACAAGGGTTTAACTTTTTTTTGGGGCAACAACAATCATTCATTTATTTAATTTCTTTTCCACCTATCGGTGAAAAAGAAAAGATACATCTCATCATAATCAAAACAACCAAATGCAACAACAACATCAACAACACAACAAACCCACCTAATCCCACAAAATAGGGTCCGGGAAGTAGTAGAGTGTACGCAGATCTTACACTTACCTTGTGAAGGTGGAAAAGTTATTTCCGATCGACCACGAAGATAAAAGTAAAAGAAAAAAAAACTTTGAAACTCAATAACTAGACATGAGTACACCTGCATCTTCAACGTTATTATACACGAACTTTGGAAGTATGTCATTGACGATAATGTTTGCCATACGATGATGAGCTGCATCTGTCAAATGAATACCATCCCAATTGACGTATCGAGAGGGATTAGGACAAGTTGTAGCACCATCTGATCCACATGGTTTCCCATAATTGTATAATCCGCCGCCACCTCCACAGCACGTAGTGAGCAATGTGTTCTGATTAAATCCAAATCTAGTAGCCCGACGAAGAACAGTCATAAGCGCTCCGTAGTAATCCCCGTAAACGATTCTAACATTTGGGAATTCGCACTGTAAACTTTTTAGAGCTATTTTCAGCTCAGTATTGTGGTATGAAGAGAAAGCATTCAAATTTCTCAAGCAACCCAATGGATTGTAAGCAGTTGCATTAGGCACAGCAAAACTTGCCAAGTAAACAGGTAAACATCCGAAAGGGTAAACTCCTGGAACCAAAATTCGAGTTGCTCCTAGTTTAATCACATCTCTTATTCCTCTCGTAATTTCAGCAATAACAATTGGAACGTATCTCCGGATCTCAGGTTCTTGCTTGTTTGAGAAAAAACAGTTGAAGTAGTCAACTCCGCCGAATTCTCCCAATATAACGAGAGAATTCTTGAGATTTTGTCTACAATTGGAGCCACAGGTGGACTGCAGATGAGATTTGAACCAATCTAATTGAACATCGAGATACTTGTTCCAGGGACGCAAATTAACATTCTGAGCAGCCCAGAAAGTGTTATTTAACGCCGTGGCACCAGAGACAGCGAAGTTAGCACCTTGGCGGAAAGAAGTACCGTTGTTCAAATAAGCATTTAGGAAAGGAAGATTGAGAGTAGAGACAATGAAATCATTAATGATACGGCCGTCTGAGGCGCGGCCTGTAGGTTTGTTAAAAAAGGTTTCGCCATAAGGAAGTTTGCCAGTGCTTAATAGCAGGGAGACATCCGGGATACGAATGGCATTTCCAGCATCAGCGAGAGAGTCGCCGAATTGGTAAACAGAAGTTATGCCGCATTTCCTTTTGGCAGCAGAAGGAGAAGAATGGAAAGCTAAGATTATTACTAAAAGAAAGAAAGATACTTTAGTTAGAGATAGAGAAGCCATTGAAGAATGATTTGCTTGAAAACTTGAAGTGCGTAGTCTACTATATATAGAGATGCTTGGAAATGGGAAGCCCTGTGTGGGGGCGGAAGTAAGAGTATTACCTCCCAACAAATGCATCTTTTGTTTAGATTCTCTATTTGTATTAAAATCTTACAGTTTGCTTGGATTAATGTTGTTACTAATAGCATCTTATTGTATTGTACTATATTATTTGATAAATATAATATTTGGATAGATAGTTTCGTTTACTGTCATTTTATAATGTCACACACCAACAATACGAAAAATAAACTTACAACATTATTAAAAAATAATAAGATACACAGTAGAGTTATTATATAAAAAAAATAGGGTAAAAGATAAAATATAATTATTTAATAGTAAGAAAGGACAAGATGAGCAGGAAAAAAGCTAACAACGCCACCACACCAAATCCGTTATTTCATACAATACAATAAAATTTTAGTAACAATCAAAACAAATATTGTATCTAAATTAACAATAAAACACTGTACAGTAAGTAACAACCATCGAAACAAGTTGTTAGTAGTTTAATTGGTAGGCTATTTAAACATTTATCTAATCCATAAGGGTTTGATTCCTCATATTCAATAATGTACATGAACTATGAGTTTATTGATAAGTTAAGAAATCATAAATTTCAAAATATTATGTTCGGCCATTGTGATCCAGATTGAGGACACAATTGGAATCTTTATCATAATTTTATGTAGTGCATGTGATAGTTTGATTAGTTTTTCGGCTGGTGGAAGTACAAAGAGGGAAGTCATGGAGTTTCTAGGACAAACAAACTCAATTATTTTCTCTGCAGTCATATTTTATTCTTGTGAGTTAGTTGAAATTAGTCAAATTAAACTAGCCATCACACACACATGTGCGCGTGCGCGTAGGCGCGTGATAGTGTATAATCTATGTATATTGTTTAGAAAAAATAAAAAGTGAATCAGTTAATCAATGGATATACAATATATGTATAATCCATATACAATATATGTAAAATCATGTATAATTTTATGTATACGTATAATTAGGTATAATATATGTATATCGACTAAAATTAAAGCAAACGGTGAATCTGGCAGACTATTTGCGTAAAGATCCCAAGAAAATAAGAAAAAAAAGAATAGTTTTATCTTTAAAATATAGAAGAAGA
Source organism: Nicotiana tomentosiformis (assembly GCF_000390325.3). NCBI lineage: Eukaryota > Viridiplantae > Streptophyta > Magnoliopsida > Solanales > Solanaceae > Nicotiana > Nicotiana tomentosiformis. The sequence continues at coordinate 69,855,760 of NC_090821.1, read as the reverse complement.
TGGAAATCTTGAAATAGTCATTTGAAAATCTAGTGAACGGACAAAATGGTCGTACTTTTTTCCTTTGAACTATCTCATGCATCAATAGTTCAAATTATAGCTAAGAATTACATAAAAGAAAATGTGGCGAATTTTCACCTAGTTTGAAAAATACAACAACAAAAAATAGTATATCTCACATTATGGGGTCTGAGTAGAGTAGTATGTATGCAGCCTTATCTCTACCTTGTTGAGATGGAGATGTTGTTTTTAATAGATCATTGGCTCAGGGAAGCACAAGTATCGCATTAATGAAGAGAAAAATAAGATGCGCAACAAAGAAGAGCAATGTTGTTGGCCCAAGTGAAGCATGTTTTGATGATTGACAAAGGAACTAAAGCATGAACCAGGTCCATATACAGTGTACACAGACACGAGCAGATTCAAGCACAAGGCATGCACGTGAAAGAGATAAACTTAAGTGGTTATATCTGATATCTCCTGAACGAAAAGGATGCATAAATGATAAGGAGAAGGACACCTTATTCGAAGAGAATTCTATATTAGATGAGGGAAGAGTTAGAAGTTGAAGATAACTAGAACTCTTCCGCCAAGGAAGAGTATAGCATTAGAACTCTAGTTATTCCTATTCTACTAACTCTATAAATTACAAGATGTTCTCATTTTACAGGACGTACAAACGCTGAAGTTAAACTTGAGTTGAAAGAAAAATATATAGCAAGGCATTTTGCAAACAATTCTTGTGTGAGTCAAGTGTGCGAACCTAAAGCTACATAAACCAGATCGAAGAACCAGATCCAAGTGTCTGTCTTTTATTCTAGTTCAATTATAGTAGGGCTTTTCAAATTGTACCTTTCAGCTTTACTTAGAGGCAATTGTATTAGGTACTCTGAGTATTCAAGTTAGAGTTAACTTGAAATTGTCGCAACAATTAGAGGTTGGTTTCCACAATGGGATTAGAGGTAATTCTTAGGTTTACAAAGTATTTCACTACTAGAAATTCGCTAAAAACCAACCAAAAATACCGACCAACGTATGTCGGTTATGGCAAATTACCGACCAAAACGCGACCATTACGGTGTGGACGGTGTTTTGATGGTCGGAATGGCTTACCGACCAAAGTTGGTCGGAAATTACCGACCAACTTTGGTCGGTATATTAAAACGACCATCTGACAAGTTTAATTACTTACCGACCAACTTTGGTCGGAAACATATTTTATTAATTTAATTTTACTGACCAAAGTTGGTCGGTTTAACTAAATTATGTATTTTTTTATTAATTATTAAAATTAAAAAAAACCGACCAACTTTGGTCGGTAATTGAAAATATATATTTTTTAAAACTAATGAAAATTAAACATTACCGACCAACTATGGTCGGTAATCTCAACAATGCAAGCAAAATACCGACCAAAGTTGGACGGTAGTCTTGAATTCTGGGAATTCAACGTTCATTAACCGACCAACTTTGGTCGGTATTTTGGAATAATTTCTTTTTATTTATTAAAAACCGACCAACGTTGGTTCGGTTTTTCTGGGATTAATTTTGGCATAAAATGCCTATTTTGGCAGCTAAACCACCTGCCAGCATACCAATACAACAACACAACAACAACAACACAACAACAACAACAACAACAACACAACAACAATAACACAACAACAACAACAACAACAACACAACAACAACAACCAAAACATTCAATAAATACTTTAAAACTAACAAATTAAAGTTCAATTGAACATAAAAATCCAAAACCAAGTTAAAACTAATTACAACTAGTTCAAAACTGGTTCTATTTGTCTAGTTCAAAGTATATAAAAGTCAAGGGGTATTTTGTACAACATCATCATCATCGTCTAATGAACTTTCATCTACAAGACGATATAGAGAACGGTCTTGTGGAGGACGGGAAGCACGATCACGGGGAGGACGGGAGGAACGATCACGAGCAGGGCGGGAGGAACGATCACGTGGAGGTCGACCCTCTGGAGATGACTCACGAGATCGGGGCAACGGAAAAGCTCCACTAGATAGGAGAGTTCTGATCTAAGCTTGCATGCCAAGGAATTGAGCATCTCTAAGCCTTTCTCTTTCCTTGGCCGCTTCTAGCTATGATGTGAGCTTTGTCACTATCTCCCGCATAGCGGAGAGGCTCTCCCTATTAAGTTGCTCACCATGCGGGGAAGTCCCTATTCCTCGCATTTCACACTTATAGCGATGGAAGTTTTTAGTAGGAAGCCCGTATACCTTCCCCCATTTTGGACCGCCACCAGACTCCAACCATATTCTTTCAGCATCCTCGTCCGAAGGTTGGGTTGGCTTACCCGATTCACCAGCTGGATGACTACGGATGAATTCCTCCATGTTACTTTGGTAGCGACCCTTTATTATTTTAAATTAAATCAGTATTTCAAGTTGCTTATAAAAGTAAATTATAATACTTAAATAAAATTGAAAGCTTACATATGCAGTCGAGGCCCGGTCCTCGACCCACCTATCTTGATCCCCCTCTTTCTTCTTCTTTACAACATGTGTCTCCTTGAATAGCTCATCATGACTCATTGGACACCCATACTTCTTTTCCTGAAAACAAATTAATTTAGTTAATTACGTACCAATCTTCTTTTTATTGTCCCTAGGCTGATCGCACCTCCAGTGTGCAAGGAGCCTCCCTTCTCGGATGCGCGAGCTTTCTTTCCTTTTTCGCTCCTCTCTAAGAACTCTGCGGTAAGCCATTGCCTTTGCAAATCATTCCACAAATTCTCAAGTAACCAGCCAGGCCTCTTGTTCTTCTTTCTAGCATCCGAGAAAGCATCCGCCAATCTCTTGCGAGCTTTATGATGAAAATTTGTAGCCACTTCCGCGCTATAGCGGTCTTCCCATACACACTTGCTCTGTATTTCAAAAGTTAAATATTAGATGGAAACATCATAAATATAAATTATTAAACTGTTTAAAAGAATATTTTTACCTTAAATTGATTGAAAATTTGCTCCTTCAGTGAGAATGTGCAATCAGTCCAAGTCGTATAAGGGCCATCATAAAGCTTTCTGATGGCATTGGTGATATCCTCGTAGTTTTATTACCCGGCCTGAACCTGCAATTTAACAATAAAAACACATTAATATCTTAGTAAAAATGTTACAAATCAATAGACGCAAAAATAATGAATAACACTTACCCATCACCCTCAGGGACTATGATGATCCTGCCATATCGATCATAATGCACTACCTCGTCATCACCATCCGAAGCATGTGTATCAGATGCATATGAAGACGGTGTAGGCGGATCAGAGCTAATGCCTCCCAGGCGAAGGCCTGCAATAGATGGAGTCGATGATGAAGATGATTGCGATCCCTGTGACTGCGACATAGCTGGATGCGACCCAAGTGGATGTGATACCGATGGCTGTGACCCGAGTGGATGTGACCCGAGTGGCTATGACATGGGTGGATGCGATCCATGTGGCTGTGATATGTAGGGATGTGATGTAGATGGTTGTGAGGCAGCTGGACTGTATGTCGGACGTATAGTCCTGTGGCCCTGTGATAGAAGACTGGGTGTCTGAATGAAGGTGTACGGCTCGTGATGCTGTGGCAGCTCAGTATAGCCGTGTGGTGGAGGATAAGACATAGGCATCTCTGAAAAAGGTTGACAAGAAGGAGTATTATTTTCTACCCTCCTCTTTCCCTTCCTACCCTTTTCTCGACCCCGAGAACTAGTAGGGTCATTGTTACCTTGACCCTTGCCTGCCATCTGCATAATATAATACACATTTAGATTGAAACATATAAGAAACTAGCTATAAAACGAGAGTGGTTTAAAAAACCAACTTTTTAATCCTCATCGACGTATTGTTCCTCGTCCGAGAATTCTTCGTCCTCACTTGTTTGAGCTTCATCAGTTGATTCCTCGTCCTCATTTTCTATAATTGTTACTTCATTTATATCAACTTCTTCCAATATGCGTTCAGGATGTTCCAAATCATTTTCTAACTGATCGTCCACTATTTGGTGAATATTGGAGATATCGTTTTGATATGCAACATCTAACACATTCTTGACTTCGACCCTACCTACATGCTTAACCCACCAATCAGACTTATTCCGCCGCAATGGATAAGGAGCATAATACACTTGCCTAACGTTATGTGTAATTATGAAAGGATCATAGCGATCATACTCCCTCGTATGATTAACCTCAATTATGTTGTATTGGTTGTGTACTCTTGTACCTCTTGTTGGATATGGGTCAAACCACTTGCATCTAAAGAGTATCAATTTCTTATATGGCCAACCTGTATATTCTAGTTGTAATATTTCTTTGACCACACCATAATAATCAATATCTCCAACTTGGTTGCCATCACCACCTAGAACCCACACCCCGTTGTTGTTGCTATTTTTATTTTTAGAGAAATCCGTTGTATGAAACTTATAACCATTCACTACGCAATTAGACATTGTTGTGACCTGAAGCCCAGGTCCCCAAGATATATCTTTCAAAAATTGATTTACACCATTATTTGGATTATTTACCTACATAGAGTTTAAAAAATTCATAAGTTAGCACAACTTATGAATCAATTTTTATACATTCACTACATATGTATATATATATATACACTTACAAACTGTTTGAACCACGTATCAAATCTCGTATATACAGCATCATAGCCAAATTGACCCACGAAGTGACTGTGACATATCAAATATTTTTAGTAGTTGCATCAATATGTAGTCACAGTAAATTTTACATTATGATAACTAATAAATCAATACTTACTTGAGAAATGGTACAACTTCGGGACAATTTAGCAACACATGAAGTGTAGCTGACTTGTACTCCATATCACTCAAACTTCTCTTTCTAACATCCTTAGAACATCGGCCTGGTTGATTGAATATGGACATTGGTGGATATAATGGATCATTCACACATTCGACCGTGTGCCTATTGGGCCTATTCCTAGAACATGGCACATTACTCTCAAAATAATAAGAACAAAAATGTCCAGTTTCCTTTGCAAGATAGGCTTCGCATATAGATCCTTCAATCTTATTCCTCTGCTTAACAAATTGTTTGCATTTGCCAATTGTCCTACATAATCTCATGTTAGCCAATAACATTCAAATAAAATAGAATAGTGCATCAAACTTATAATATTACCCCTCAAAGGGATACATCCATCTGCATTGAACATGCCCTCGAAGTCGTGCCTCGTGTACAAGGTGTATTGGAAGGTGTTCCATCACATCAAAGAAACCACATGGGAATATTTTTTCCATCTTACTAGAAATTACAGGGATGTTCTGGTCCATCCGAAGTAGGTTTTCTTCTCTTAATGTGATAGAACACAAGTCTTTGAAAAACAAACTAATCTCTGTGATGGGTTTCCAGATTCTTTCAGGCAAACCACAAAATGCAATAGGCACTAAGGTCTCCATGAAAACATGGCAGTCACGACTTTTCAAATGGCTCAACTTCCCTACCTCCATATCTACTTTTTTTCCAAGATTCGACGCATAACCCTCAGGCATCTTTAATTTTGTAACCCAATCACAAATTTGTCGTCTTTCCTCCAAAGTGAATGTGTAACTTGCTTTGGGCTTGAACACCTTACCATTGTTTGCTGTCTGCAAGTATAATTCAGGCCGCCTGCAATATTCTTGTAAGTCCATTCTAGCCTTCGGGTTATCTTTTGTCTTACCTTTAACATCCATCACTGTGTTGAACAAATTATCAAAATAATTCTTCTCAATATGCATGACATCAAGGTTGTGTCGGAGAAGATTATCCTTCCAATAAGGCAACTCCCAAAATATACTCTGTTTCGTCCAATTATGATTAACACCATATCCGGGGAATCTATAAGGTGGAGCCTCAGTAACTTTACTGAAGTTCTGGACCCTCTCCCAAATTTCCTCACCTGAAAGTATCGGAGGTGGAGAATCATATTCCACTTTATTCTTTTTGAATGCATTTTTCATCCTTCTAAACTCATGATCATCAGGCAAGAATTGACGGTGACAATCAAACCATGATTGCTTTCGGCCATGTTTCAAAGTGAACGCTTTACTATTTTCCATGCAGTAAGGACAAGCTAGCTTCCCAGCAAGTCATCCACCCAGACAACATTCCATACGCAGGAAAATCATTAATAGTCCACATTAAATTAGCACGCATATTAAAATTCTGCTTGGTTGATATGTCATATGTTTCAACACCATCATACCACAATTGTTTTAGCTCATCAATCAAAGGTTGCAAATATACATCAATCAAACTTTTCGGATTACGTGGACCAGGGATAATACAATTTAAGAATATATATGGACTAGTCATACACAACTCAGGTGGTAGATTATAAGGTGTAAGAAAGACAGGCCAACATGAATATGGTGTCGTAGATATAGAAAAAGGCGTGAAGCCATCGGCACCCAGACCTAACCGAATGTTCCTTGGTTCACTAGCAAAATCTGGATATGTCCTATCAAAGTGCTTCCAAGCTTCTCCATCTGAAGGATGACACATAACACCAGGTGCTCTTCTATTTTCAAAATGCCATCTCATATGAGGAGCATAACTCATCGACGCATATAACCTCTTTAACCTAGGTATAAGAGGTAAATAATGCATTGCCTTGACAACGACCATATTCCCGCTGGAAAGCCTCTTGAAACGAGGCTTTTCGCAAAATTTACAACTGTCTAAAGTTGCATCATCTTTATAATATAACATGCAACCATCTTCACAACAATCAATTCTCATTGACGAAAGTCCTAACTTAGAAACCAATCTCTTCGCCTTATAGAAATCACCAGGTAAGTTGATATTAGGGTCAACTAGTTCACTCATAAGGTCAATGAAACAGTCCATGGCTGCTTGAGAAATATTCCAATTAGATTTGATACTTAGTAATCTAACTGCAACAGACAGCTCAGAGTGCGGACTTCCTTCACGTAGTGGACGACTAGCTTCCTCTAACTATTCATAAAAATATTTTGCATCATCATTAGGAGTTTGTTCAACATTTTCATTGGGCTCACCCCCAAAAGCATCTGCAACCATATCCTGAATTCTAGAATCTAGATTTGTATTCTCTACCGACCTACTACTTTCACCAACAACCATGTTATGAAATATCCCATGGTTACCATCGATCTCTCCATGATTAGTCCACACAAAGTAATTCTCTATAAACCCCTTCCTATAAAGATGAAGCTTAACTTCCTCTGATTTTTTAAACTTCATACAATCGCACCTGACACAAGGGCACCTAATTACTCCTTCACTTTGGTATGGTGGAAGTGACATTGCATGTCTAATAAAGTCATCAACCCCTTCTACAAAATCCTCCCGCAATCCCCGCCGATTAGGATAATTTCTATTGTACATCCAAGTACGATGTTCCATCTATACAAATAAAACAAGAATAAATTAATTTATTCTACAATTATAAATTAATTATATCTTTTTTAGTTAATTCAAGATAATTATTTTTTCCTAATTACACCAATTTATATCCTAAAAGTTCAATTCATATCCAAAAGGTCCAATTCATATCTTAAAAGTTCAAATCATATCCTAAAAGTTCAATTCACAAGAACAAATCCTAAAAACTAAAATTTCAATTCATATCCTACGAGTTTAAACATAAACTAACTAAACTAAAGAAATTCAACCCATACCCTAAAAGTTCGATTCACAAGAACAAATTAATTTATTCTATAATTATAAATTAATTATATATTTTTTAGTTAATTCAAGATAAATTTTTTTTTAATTACACCAATTTATATCCCAAAAGTTCAATTCATATCCAAAAGGTCCAATTCATATCTTAAAAGTTCAAATCATATCCTAAAAGTTCAATTCACAAGAACAAATCCTAAAAACTAAAATTTCAATTCATATCCTACGAGTTTAAACATAAACTAACTAAACTAAATAAATTCAACCCATACCCTAAAAGTTCTATTCACAAGAACAAATTAATTTATTCTACAATTATAAATTAATTATATCTTTTTTAGTTAATTCAAGATAATTATTTTTTTCTAATTACACCAATTTATTCCTAAAAGTTCAATTCATATCCAAAAGGTCCAATTCATATCTTAAAAGTTCAAATCATATCCTAAAAGTTTAATTCACAAGAACAAATCCTAAAAACTAAATTTCAATTCATATCCTACGAGTTTAAACATAAACTAACTAAACTAATGAAATTCAACCCATACCCTAAACTAAACTAATTCATAAATAATTGACTAATTAACAAAACTAATTAGTTAATAAAAATAATTAAAACAAGACCTAAACCCTAATCCTCAATAAAATGCAATGTTCAAATAATTAAAACACTAATCAATTGAAACTAATTCATAACTAATTAACAAAACCTGGAAATAATAAATAAATAGGTTGTAATTCAAACCTAGAATTTGTAGGAGATGGAGAAGGAGATCGAGGGGCGGCAGTGGCAGTGGCAGAGGCGACGGCGAGGGTGAGGGCTGGACGGCGAGGGGAGGCCTGGACGGTGAGGGGGAGGGGCTGGGAGAAGGAGAGAAGGGAATGAAGAAGAGGGAAATTTTTTAGAGAAATGGGGGTTTCCCCCGTTTTTCACTTCTTTGATTTTAGAATTACCGACCAAAGTTGATCGGTAATTTTGGTCGGTACATTAAGTGCTGACCGTTTGGCCAAAAACCGACCAACTTTGGTCGGTTTATTTTTAAAAAAAAATTAAAATCTTTAACCGACCAACGTTGGTCGGTAATTTTAAATATAAATTCTTAAATATTATAAAATATTTAAGAATAATAAAATAATTATTAAAATTTAAAAAATTGGATCCAAATTACCGACCAACATTGGTCGATAATCCAAAATTTTCTTGTCTGACCAGCTATTGACCAATTTACCGACCAACGTTGGTCGGTAATTTGTTTAAAAAAAATGTAAATGTTTTTTTTCCCAGTTTGCGTCCAACCTGGACGGTTTTTGGTCGCATTTTTTGACCGATCAACGTTGGTCGGAAATAGTTGGTCGGTTTTTAGCAGATTTTTTGTAGTGTTTTGTAAATGATGTTTTGGCTAAGTGATTTAGTGAAGTGTTGGAAAAAATCCTACTGAGTATTAGGTCATGGTTTTTTCACCTTTTGAGCTGGGTACTTTTCACGTAAACATACTCGTGTTCTTTACTTTTCGGATTTACTATTTTCGCAACAGTATTATAAGGAGCACATAGAAGAACAAGGTCATTCTATAATCAGTGCATGCGAAAATTGGATAGCACACAAATCACAACTCCCTTTTGTGTGGCATTGAAATATAAAACATCAATTGGTATCAGAGCGTGTTCTCCTTGAAGAGGCTTACACCTTATGAGATGAACATGAGTGCACCACCTAGAAACCGGGAAAGGCAATCCACTGCTAGGCCACCACTCTATAATGGCCAGTACTACTCTTGATGAAAAAACAGGATGAGAGATCACATTATAGGAGAGGACTATGAGTTGTGGGACATTATCACCGATGGTCCACTGGCTACCTTGAAGATAAATGCTGAAGGAGTAGAGGTTCCAAAGACAAGAGCAGATTGCACTGTTGAGGACTTAAAGAAATGGGAGAAGAATGCTTAAGCCAAGAAATGGCTTGTTTTTGGACTTGGTCCAGATGAGTACAACAGAATCTAAAGTTGTACCACTGCTAAGAAAATTTGGGACATAATTGCAAGTGGCTCATGAAGGAACACCTCAGGTGAACAGATCCAGATGAACTCTATTGTATTCTCAATATGAGAACTTTGCTATGAAGGAAGGAGAAACCATTCAAGAGATGTACACAGGGTTCACTAAACTGACAAATGAACTAAAGTCTATTGGAAGGATTATCCCTGAAGAAGATAAAGTCGAGAAGATACTAACTAGTGTTTTGCCTATCACTTGGGAGAGCAAAATCACTACCATTCAGGAATCAAAGAAAATTTCCACTTTCCCACTGGATAAATTAATTGGAAATCTCACTTCCTATGAATTTAGGAGACAAACCATGAAAATGGATGTACCTAAGAAGGAAAGGATCTTGGCACTCAGAATCACTGAAGGTTCTGATCTAGAAGATGATGAAATGGCTACGATCACCACGGAATTCAAAAAGTACCTGAGGAGAGGAAAAAGGCACTTCAAGAAGTGGAAACTATAGCAAGTCAAAATCTCTTAAGAAGTAAACCAATGATAGATGCTACAAGTGTGGAAAGACTGATCACTACAACAAGAATTGTCCTTTATGGAAAATTGGATGGAAGAAGAAAAGAGATGAGCGAAGGAACAGGAAGAAGGAATAGGTTCAACTTAAGAAAAGCAACAACAAAGGATCAACGAAAGCTATGGTCGCTGCTTGGGGAGAAAGCTCATATGAAAGCTCAGATGATGATGAGGAGGATGAACAAGCACTTATGGCTATTATAGAATCTAATGAAGAAACTAAGGTAAGTGTAATTCATCTCAAAGACAAAATTAGCTTGTTGTCTAAAGAAATGTTATATGAGTTACTTCTAGAATTAATTTATGAATATGAGGATGTAAACAATGAAAAGGAACAATTATCTAAAAAATGTGTGATTTTTAAAGTTAAGCGCAAAAACCTGGAACTTAGGGATAATAAAATTATAAGTGAAAATACTGTGTTGAAAAAGCAGGTTCATGCACTTAACTCAATTGTCCTAGAGCTTAGATTTGTAAATCTAAAACTGAAATTAGGAACAGGTAAAAAGACAGCCAATCACACACAACTCACTCTAAAAGAAAATATAGAAAAAATGAAAGATGAGTTGTATAAAAGGGATGAGAAGGTAAGAATCCTAAAGGTGGATCTAAGCAAGGTCAAGCATGAGCTAGACAGAACTTGTAAATGGAACAGGTTATCCGATGCACTTTCATGGCTACACAAACACCATAGTAGCAACATAATAGGACATGACTTTGGGAACCTGGAACCTAAGTGGGATCCCAAAAACAAGTACCTCACACTTCCTGAGAACAAGATTTGCACACACTGTGGTAAGACATGTCACTATAAAAGTGAATGCACTGCAAAATAAAAAGGCAAGTCAAAAGAACAAAGAATTTGTTCAAGAGAAGAATAGGCTACCGAGTTGGGCTAAAAAGAATTTGATTCATACTTTTGCCTATAGAAAGGGACCCAAACTAGTTTGGGTTCCTAAGACTAACCCCTGATTTCCTTTTGCAGGTCCAAGTGAAGGAGAGAAACCAAATATGGTACATGGATAGTGGTTGCTCAAAGCACATGACAAGGAACAAGAACCAGTTCCTTTTACTTGAGGACCTTAAATGAGGCAATGTCTCCTTTGGAAATGGGAAGAAATGTGAGATCATTGGGGTTGTAAAGGTAGGTAAGACTGATTCTTACTCTATTGAGAACGTCTACTTGATAGATGGACTGAAATACAGTCTAATAAGTGTATCACAAATGTGTGATAGAGGTAACATGGTAGCATCCACCTCTACAAAATGCTTTATGATTAATCTTACCACTGACAAGATAGTTTTGCAGGGAAAAAGAGTGAACAACATATATGTTGTAGATCTGTCCACACTTTCAGATAATGAACTCACTTGCTTACATTTGTTAGATAATGATCCCCTCCTTTGACACAAGAGACTTAGACACGCTAGTCTAAGTCAACTCAACAAATTAGTCTCCAAGGACTTGGTGATATGGATGCCTAACATTAAGTTCAAGGAAGATAAATTTGTGAGGCTTGTGCTAGGGGGAAGCAAGTAAGATCCTCTTTCAAAGGCAAGAAAGTGGTAAGCACCACCAGGATGATGGAACTGGTCCATATGGATCTTTGAGGACCAATGAGAGAATTGAGCAGAGGTGGTAAGAGATATGTAATGGTGCATGTTGATGATTACTCTAGGTGTACTTGGACATTATTTTTAACATCTAAAGATGAAGCATTTGACATGTTTACTTCTTTTGTTAGAATGCTAAATTTGAGAATGCTAGGTAAAACAACTTGCACCAATTAGGTATGATCATGGTACTAAATTTGAGAATGCTAAATTTGTTGAATTTCGTAATGAGCATGGCATAAATCAGAATTTTTCCGCTCCTAGGACTGCACAACAAAATGGAGTAGTTGAAAGAAAGAATAGGACATCGGAAGAAATGACTAGGACTCTACTTCTTTCTAGTAAACTGCCCCATAGTTTCTGGGTAGAAGCTGTGAACACTGCATGTTACATCATAAATAGGTGCAAGAGTAGACATTTTGTTAAGAAGACTCCCTATGAGTTACTTAAAGAGAGAAAGCCAAGCATATCCTATCTTAGGGCATTTGGATGCAAGTGCTTTGTGCACAATAATGGTAAAGAGTCCCTAGGTAAGTTTGATCCCATAAGTGATGAGGGGGTATTCTTGGGATATTCTTCACATAGTAAAGCTTATAAGATTTATAAGAAAAGAACTATGTGTATAGAAAAAAGTGTAAATATAGTTTTTGATGAAACTAACATTCTTTCTTAGAGGCAGGAACATGATGATGAAGCAATTGGGTTGGTAAGAAACTCAAATGAAACCACAGCCTAGACTGAAACTGCACCAGAGAAAGGAACAGGGGATGGAACAGGTCCTTCCACCCAGGGCAACTTGGTAGGGGGAACTGAACAAAGAGGAACTGATCCTCAAACCTCAAAGGAACATGTCCATGAACATGTTCCGCAGCAACAAAACATTAAAGGAACGTCTAGGGGAAATCATATGGTTGTGAAACCTTAAAAGTATCAAAGTTCTCCTCCCATTGAGAAAATAATTACTAATCCAACCTCTTGAATCAAAACCAGATCTTCTTTGAAGAATTTTTGTGTTTTTGATGTTTTTATATCTCTTATTGAACCTAAAAATGTTGCTCATGCTTTGCAGGATGCACACTGGGTGAATGCAATGCAAGATGAACTCAACCAATTTGAGAGAAGTCAAGTTTGGCATCTGGTACCAAGATCCAAGGACAGATCAGTAATTGACACAAAATGGGTCTTTAGAAACAAACTACGAAGATAGAACAGTTACAAAAAATAAGAAAGATTTGTGGTTCAAGGATATAGTCAAGAGGAGGGCATAGACTGTGATGAGACTTTTGCTCCAGTTGCAAGATTTGAGGCAATTAGACTTCTTATAGCCTTTGGTGCTTATATGGAATTCACTCTCCATTAGATGGATGTCAAGAGTGTCTTCCTCAATGGCTATCTAAAGGAAGAAGTATTTGTCAAGCAACCTATGGGCTTTGAAAGCAAGGAATATCCTGATCATATGTACAAGCTTGACAAGGCACTTTATGGGCTCAAGTAGGCTCTAAGAGCATGGTATGCAAGATTTTCAAAATTCTTGCTTGAGCATGGCTACACGAGAGGTAAAATTGACAATACTTTATTCTTGAAAGAAAAAGGTAAAGATCTCTTGGTAGTTCAGATATATGTTGATGATATAATCTTTGGAGTAAATACTGATAAGTTGAATAAAGAATTTGCTAAACTAATGGGGAGTGAATTTGAAATGAGTATGATGGGTGAGATTAATTTCTTTTTAGGCTTACAAATTAAATAAAATTCAAATGGAACTATGATCTATCAACAGAAGTATGTGAAAGAGTTTCTTAAAAGGTTTAAAATGGAAGATTTCAAAGAAAGTGACACTCCTATACCAACAACCACAAAATTGGATGTAGATGAACCTGGTCCATCTGTTGATCAGAAGTTGTATAGGGGAATGATTGGCTCTTTGTTATATCTCACTGCTAGCCGACCTTGCATTATTTTCAGTGTAGGCCTTTGTGCTAGATTTCAGGAAAATCCAAAGGAGTTTCACTTGACTGTTGTCAAGAGGATCTTGAGATACCTAAAAGGCACCACTGACCTTTGTCTATGGTATCCTAAAGGTAGTAATTTCAACTTAGTTGGATATATTGATGTTGATTATGCAGGTTTTCTTGTGGATAGAAAGAGTACGTCAGGTATGGCACACTTTCTTAGCTCATGTATTATGTGTTGTCTATGGCCTTATCTACTGCTGACGTTGAGTATGTTGTTGTTGCCGCATTTTGTGTTCAATTATTGTGGATCAAACAATAATTAATGGAATTTTGAATTTATGTAGGTTGTATCCCCATTTTTTGTGATAACACCAATGAAATTAGTATGACCATGAACTCGGTTCATCACGAAAGAACTAAACACATAGATGTGTGGCATCACTTTTTGAGGGACAACTATGAAAAAGGTTTGAGCACTGTAGAATTGTGTGCCACTGATAAACAAATAGCTGACATCTTCATCAAAGGTCTAAGTAGAGATCATTTTGAAAGGAACATGTTAGAATTAGGGATGATTAAGATCACCTAAAATGAACCAGTTCTAACTTAAAAATTGGTTAGAAAATCTGTGAATTTTTGTACATAATTAGATTAGATTTTGCCCAGTCTTATACTTTCAGCACTATAATCTTGTGCCATTTTCTAAAAAATCTCATTAATATCTAATGATATTATCTTTATTTTCTTGGAAAATTCAGACTTACACAAGAGATCTATTAGTGAAGAACTTGGTTCATCAAGATTACATGATACGTACTCTCCACTTTACATATTTTGAAATAAATATATTTTGATTATGATCAAATGGAGAGTCCCATTTAATCCTAACCTCCTTGAACTTATCTGTTACAAAATGAACCAGCTTCATTCAAACGAGTCCCAAAAATGCAATAAGTGCCTAGATTCTAGAAAGAGTCATAAACGTCTCTTCAAACTGACTTCCAGTTTGATTAGACCTCTGAACTTCTAAAAAAGCAGTTGTTACCCAATTAAACTCTTCTTCGTTATATTGTTTAGGCCTTAGTTGTTTCTTCACTTCAAATTTCTAAGCCGTCAAACAATTCTCTCTATCTTCTCTCATCTTCCAAACACACACATACTCATCTTCTCTCATACCCAAACACAACAATGGAAAACACTTTTGAGAATCCCTCATCACCACCCAAAGAATCCATACCCACTCATTCAACCACACCATCAACTACACATATCTGCAAGAAAGGAATATTCAAGATACTTGCTCGCAAAGTAGTCATAGGAGGAGAACAAATTAAGAAAATCAATGAGCAACTAAAGGCAAGTCCAAGTCTAAAGATTCTTTCAAGTCTGCAACTGAGGGGGAAGAAATTATTTTTTCTGAAACAAAGCAGGTAACATATGGCCCTAAAATTATATCTAAAGTAATCTCTAAGGTTGCTGTAAATCTGGAAAATAGATTTGTTCTGGTACGAACTGTGGTCGGGGTAGAGACTACTGAGTCTAGGAAAATTGGTGGTAAAAATAAAAAGGAAAAGGAGAGTGATGGTGCTCAAGGCGATGTGAGGGGAATGAGAAAAGGAGTGGCTGAATCTTCACCCACTCCTACTGGTTAGACTTAGGAAACTGGAGCTATGGTAGTATGGAGTGAGGAAATCTACTGGAGAAGAAGAACGTGTGAGAGAAAAGGTGGGGAAATGGGTCTGGAGAAGATGCTGAGGGGTTGGTTAGGTTGAGGAAGAGGTTACAAGAACTTGTTCCATCTGTGCAGGAACCCCTAGAAGACCTATTGAGAAGAGTGTCTGACAACTATAATCCTAAAAAGAAAAGGAGTTCACCCGTTAAAATTCCTGGAACTGCGAGGGCAAACAAGAAAAGAAAGGCTACATTTTATATCCTTGTAGAGACTCCTCCTACAATAGGAATAACTACAAGGAGTCAAAAGAAGCAGAGTGAGGCTGAACTAGAAAAGGCCTTAGAAGAAAGTTAGAGAAAAATTGCTGCTAAGGGAAAGAATAAGGTGGTTAAGCCCATTGAGGCAGTTGAAATTTAGGAGATTGGCCTGGTTTTTCACGATGAAGAGGAGGCATAAGAAATGGATGTTGTGAATCCAAAGGAAAAGAAGATCAAGACATCCACAAAGAAGTCCGTTTCAAAGACCAAGCCTGCAGGGCACTCGAGAAGAAGAAGAAGAAGAAGAAGAAGAAGAAGAAGAAGAAGAAGAAGAAGAAGAAAAAGAAGAAGAAGAAGAATCTGATGCAGAGAAGGGCAAGATGGTTAAGTTTGGAAAAAGAGCCATCTTAAAAGGTAGACTCCTCATGAACTTGGAGGAGGAAGGCATGGTGATGCTATTGGAAAAATTAAACTTGTATGTTTGGAAGGACATGGTCCTTCATATGGATGGAAAGCTTGCCAGAACTGAGATTCTGGAGCTCATGGCAAACTGTAAGATCAAACATGGCAGAGTCACCAGTGTGGTGAAAGGGGTAACAGTGAGTTTTGATGACAATGAATTGGGAGAGATATTAGGTGTACCTGCTGCAGGGTACAATGATTACAAGAAACTCAAATGGTCAAGTCTAGAGAATCTTTCTATCGCCCTTGCCATTACAAGGAAGTTTGGTGACAATGAAGAAGATCTTGAGACCAAGACTATATACAAAAGTGAGATGAAGCGTCCCCACAAAGTGTTGTTCAAATTTGTTAACAAAGTTGTGTTGCCTAGGCAGGAAATGAGGCACATTGCTACATTCATGGACCTAGTCCTTATGGAATGTCTGGACAGTGGAAGGAAAATAAATTGGCCTAGATTTATCATCCAGCTTCTTGAAAGGTTTTGACTGGCACCAAAACTCATGCCATACCTTATCGGTTCATTCTCATAGTTGTACTTGCAAACTTTAAGGTACCCATCAAGAAATGAAAAGTTGGTACAATAAAGGATCACTTTGGGGCAAACACTTTGATTGCTTGTGACTATGAAGTCCACACCACTCCCAAAGAACCTGGTTCATCCAAGAAGGTACCTGTGAATAGCAAAGTGCGAGCCTTGGTGCAAGAAAGTGGGGCTAAGGAGGCTGAAATTGAGAGGCTAAAGAAGGGGTTGACAGAAGTAAAAACTGAGAGAGATGCTCTCAGAGCTGAGCTTGCAAAGGAAAAGGATAAGAATGATGGCATTCTTCATGATATGCTGAAACTGCTTCAAGCCAAGAACCAAAAACCTCGTCCTTCCCAGCCTTAAGACCTTCCTAGCCTAGTTAGACAAACTAGTGACCCGTATGGAATTTCTTTTTGTTATTTTTGCTCATGATCCAATATTTTTATTTCCCTTTATGCTTTGTGGATGACTAGTGTCAATGATAATCAACTGTTTTTGTGCTCTAACTGTTTGTTGATGCTTCTTAGATGGCTAATATCATTGGATTGATAAATAATGCTTGACTCCATGATTGCATTTGAAGTAGCCCCAGTGGCCATGAGTAATTTCTATTAAAATATGGTTATCTAACATATTTAAGTAGCTTTTTGATGATGCCAAAAGGGGAAGATAGGTTGTGCCTTTTACTTTTGACAATGATGTTTATAACCTAATGAACCTGATCCTTCCTGATTTGTGACTTTAAAATGGAAAAGTGTTTTAACATTGTATTGATGTTGAGCTAAGTTGACACAGGGCCTATGCTTATGAAAAGCATAGAGTTTGTCATCATCAAAAGGGGGAATTTGTTGGGACAAGTGAAGCTTGTTTTGATGATTGACAAAGGAACTCAAGCATGAACCAGGTCCATTCACAGTGTATATAGATACGGGCAGATTCAAGCACAATACATGCATATGAATGAGATAAGCTTAAGTGGTTATATCTGATATCTCCTGAACGAAAAGGTTGCATAAATGATAAGGAGAAGGACTCCTTACTCGAAGAGAACTCTATCCTAGATAAGGGATGAGTTAGAAGTTGAAGATAAATAGAATTCTTCCACCAAGGAAGAGTATAGCATTAGAACTCTATTTATTCCTATTCTACTAACTCTATAAATTACATGATGTTCTCATTTTAAAGGAAGAACAAACGCTAAAGTTAAATTTGAGTTGAGAGCAAAATAGCAAGGCATTTTCAAACAATTCTTGTGTGAGTCAAGTGTGCGAACCTGAAGCTACATGAACCAGATAGAAGAACCAATTCCAAGTGTATGTCTTTTATTCTAGTTCAATTGTAGTAGGGCTTTTCAAATTGTACATTTTAGTTTTATCTAGAGGCAATTATATTAGGTACTCTCAGTATTCAAGTTAGAGTTAACTTGAAGTTTTCGCAACAGTTAAGAGGTTGGTTGCCACAACGGGATTAGAGGTAATCCTTAGGTTTACAAAGTATTTTGTAAATGCTATTTTGGATCAGTGATTTAGTGAAGTGTTTGGAGAAATCCTACTGAGTAGTAGGTCGTGATATTTTCACCTTTTGAGCCGGGTATTTTTCACGATAAATACTTGTGTTCTTTACTTTTCGTATTTACTATTTTCGTAACAGTAATATAAGGAACACATAGAAGAACCGTGTCCTTCTATAATCTGTGCAGGTGAAAATTGGACACCGCACAAATCACCCCCTCTTCTGTGGCATTAAAGTATAAAACATCAAATATAAAAGTTGCATAAAGTAATTTGAAAAGATAAAAGCATAATTTAAAAGATGTCGTTCATATAATATTTAATAACATAGTCATCTTTGTAATGACCCGGCAGGTCGTTGTGAGTGTATTAACCCCGATCCCCTAATTACTGCTTCCCTGTATCTTTTTCTGCTTATGAGACTTGCCAGGAGGTTTTGTTGTGGTTTCGGAGCGATTTGGGACACTTAGTCCCTAAAACTGAAGCTTAAGTCTTAAAATTTTGACCGTATTCGGAATTGTATGAAGACGACTATGGAATGGAGTTACATCAGTTCTGTTAGCTCTGTTGGGTGATATGGACTTGGGAGTGTGTCCGTACTGTGAATTGAAAGTCTGTAGCTGATTTTGGCTTGAATTGGCGAAAGTCGAATTTTTGAAGATTTTGACCTGTAGAGGACTTTTTGATATCGGGGTCGGATTCCGATTCTGGAAGTTAAGGTAGGTCCATAATGTTGAATATGACCTTTGTGCAAAATTTGAGGTCAATTAGACGTGGGTTGATAGGTTTCGGGATCGTTTGTAAACATTTGAAGCTTCAAGTTCAATAAGTTTGAATTGGAGGGTGATTCGTGTTTTAGCGTTGTTTGATGTGATTTGAGGGCTCGACTAAGTTCGTATGGTGTTTTAGAACATGTTGGTATGTTTGTTTGAGGTCCCGGGGGTCTCAGGTGTGTTTCAGTTGCTTAACAAATTGAATTCGGATTTATGCAATTGCTGAAGTTTTATGGTTTATGGTGTTTTCGCACCTGCAGTGGGGAGACCGTAGGTGCGGACTCGACCATGAGGAATAAGGAGCGCATATGCGGATTTGGGTAGCCCAGGATGGGTCGCAAGTGAGAGGAAAATGTTGCATCTGCGATACCCATAGATACGCTAGAGGAATTGCTGGCGCGAAGGAAGACCGTAGAAGCGGACCATTGTCCGCAGGTGCGACCACCTGATCGTAGAAGCGGTCTCAGTCACCTTAAGCCATTTCCGCACCTACGAGGGAAATTCCGCAGGTGTGGTGATGTAGGTGCGGTAGTAGGTCCGCAGATGCAGAATAACTGGGCAGAAAATAGGATTTCGAGGGTTTGATTCCCATTTCGATTTTGGGACTTTGAGAACTCGGTGTGAGGCGATATTTCGAGGGTTCTTCAAGAAGATTATTGGGTAAGTGATTCTAACTCAGATTGGACTATATTACATGAATCTATTGTTATTTTTATCATCTAATTAGGGATTTGAGTTTGAAATTTTGGAAAAATGGTAGAAACTTCATAGACTAAAGTTCGAGTTTTCGAAGGTGATTTGAGGTTGGATCCGAGTAATTCTTGTATGGTTAGACTCGTGAGTGAATGGGTGTTCATATTTTTTTACTTTTACCCGATTACAAGATGTGGGCCTAGGGAGACTTTTGGGGGTGATTTTCTAATTTCTTGCTTTAGCTTTGATTTCATTAATTAAATTAG
The DNA here is from genome assembly GCF_000390325.3 of Nicotiana tomentosiformis. NCBI lineage: Eukaryota > Viridiplantae > Streptophyta > Magnoliopsida > Solanales > Solanaceae > Nicotiana > Nicotiana tomentosiformis. The sequence continues at coordinate 69,835,756 of NC_090821.1, read as the reverse complement.
TTTCTTATAGTTGTATTTATGGTATGTAATTAATTTTGGCAAGATTTAGGCCATTCAGAGTCGGATATTTGTGGAAAAGGCATTGTTACCGATTGATTGAGCTTGGTTCGAGGTAAGTGTCTTACATAACCTTATGTGGGAGAAATCCTCTTAGGATTTGGTACTGTTGTGATATGTGAGCACCGTGTACGTGAGGTGAAGAGTACATACACGGGCTATTTGTTGTAAAACCCGATTAATTTTACTGAGTAGTAATCTGTTTTTTCTTTAATTTGAGTTATACCGTTTAATGAGTATTAGTCTGTTTTCATTCTTAATTGAGCTATTCCACTATGTGTAGCTATCCTGTTTAGTCTAATATCACATGTCTACGTGCTTTAATTGCTTATTTGAACTCTGTGAAGCATGCCTAGTTGATTTCCTGCTTTTCCTTGTTCTTTATTAGTATTATTGTAGAAAACTTACTGTTAACTATTGTATTTATCAGTTTGAGCTGTGTGTTTACTTTTGAGACTACGAGATGGTTCCTCCGGAGTTTTCCCTGTATATTTACTTTTGAGACTACGAGACGATTCCTCGTGAGTTATCCTTGCATATTTACTTTTGAGACTACGAGGCGGTTCTTTGGGAGTTCTCCCTGCACATTTACGTTTGAGACTGCAAGGCGGTACTTCGGGAGTTCTCCGTGTACACTTACTTTTGATACTATGAGGTGGTACCTCGGGATATCTCCTCGCATATTTACTTTTGGGACTACGAGATGGTATCTCGGGAGATCCCATGTTGAGTATTTACTTTTGGGACTATGAGACGGTATCTCGGGAGCGCCCCTGTTGTTATCACATTGTTTGTGTGTTGTTATTTCTCTATGAATTCCTTCTATTAAATTCTCTATTTTAATTCATTTTATTATATCATCTGTCTTGTTATTATATCCCAGTAGGGCTCGGACCTGACCTCGTCATTACTCTACCGAGGTTAGGCTTGGCACTTACTAGGTACCGTTGTGGTGTACGCATGCTACTCTTATGCACATGTTATGTGTGCAGATCCAGGTACTTCTTATCAGCTCCGCTATTATCTGAGAGTGTTTGCTGCTGTGCGGAGACTTCAAGGTACATCTTCCACGTCCGCAAACCTAGGAGTCCCCATTTATTTTCCCCTATGTCAAACACTTCCTGTATTCCTTTTATTAGACTCTGGTATATAAAGATGCTATTTTCCTTATGTAGCTTGTGATTTACGTTGTTCCAGGTTTTGGGAAGACTGTGTATTTATAAAGTATTGGTTATTGTACATTTCGAGCGACATTATTACTAGTTATTCAGTTATCCACTACTGTTAGTTGCCAAGTTTTACTTTCGTTTTTGTTATTTTCCGCAATTGGTTAGGCTTACCTAGTCGTAGAGACTAGGTGTCGTAACGACATTATTCAAAGGGAGTTTAGGTAGTGAAAAGTTGGTATCAAAGCTCTAGGTTCATAGGTGTCGTGAGTCATAAGTTAGTTTATTAGAGTCTCGCGGATAGGTACGGAGACGTCTGTACTTTTCTTCGGGAGGCTATGGAACTGTTAGGAAAAATTATACTTCTTTGATTCCTTAACGTGCGAAATTTGTTAACATAAAATATTATAAACTTCTGTATTCTATTCTTTCTCATAGATGGTGAGGACCCGTACAGGAGGATCTGATGACCAGGCACCCGCGCCCCCATGCTAGAGCCGCGAGAGGCTAAGTTCGAGTCTGGGGCAGGGGTAGAGGCCGAGGACAACCACGCGGTGCAACCAAAGCACCCGAGCGCGCAGCCACAGAGGAGCCCCCAGTAGCTCCAGCTGGAGGGCAGACACCTAAGGTGCCTATTGCTCCACCAGCTCTCCAGAAGACCCTAGCCCAGTTTCTGAGCATGTTCAACACCTTAACTCAGGCTGGATTGATTCCACTTGCTCCTGTCACATCTCAGGCCGGGGGAGGGGCACAGACTCCCGCAGCCCGTACTCCTGAGTAGAGGGTCCAGGTTAACCAAGCCCAAGAGTTCATCCCTATGTAGCCAATAGCTCCGGTTCAGCACGAGACTAGGATAACCGCTTCCGAGGCGGAGCAAATTAGAATTGAGAGGTACAAAAAGCACCACCCATCTACCTTCAGCAGATTGGCTGCAAATGATGCTCAGGATTTTCTGGAGGAGTGTCATCGTATTCTCAGTAATATGGGCGTAGTAGAGACGAGTGGGGTTTCTTTTACCACCTTCCAACTTAGAAGAGCAGCCTATCAGTGGTGACGTGCTTATGAGTTGAGTAGTCTGGATGAGGCAGCTTCACTTACATGGACTCAATTCTCGGACATGTTTTTGAGATAGTATGTCCCTCAGAGCCTCAAGGAGTCATGGCGCGCAGAGTTTGGCCCAACATGCACCAGCCTTGGTTGCCACAGTTCGAGAGAGGGTTCGACGGTTTATTGAGGGACTCCACCCCAGTATCCAGATTAGTATGGCAGGGAGTTGGAGATAGATATTTCTTATCAGCAGGTTGTGAGTATTGCCAGGATATTGGAGGGCATGCTTGCCCGGGATAGAGAGAAGAGGGAGGCCAAGAGGTCTCGAGAGTCTGGCACTTATAGCGGTACTCATGCCCCAGCTGCAGTTCAACATGGTAGGAGCTATGTGAGTCGCCTTGTTCATTCAGCTCTTCCAGCTGCCAGTGGTATTCTAGCCGCTGCTAGGCCCTATGAGCCTTATTATGCACAGATAGTATCTAGTGTGCCTCCTGCTCGGGGTGCTTTTAGCGGCCAGTCCAGCAGATCTGGCCCGAGTCAGTCATAATAGCCACACCCTTCGAGGGGTTGTTTTGAGTGTGGAGACATTCTCCATATGGTTAGGGATAGCCCCGGACTTAGGAGGGTGCACCTCCGCAGACTACTCAGTCACCACGTGCTCCACCGGGTCCTCAGGCTATGATTCCAGTACCACCTACCTCCCTACCTACTCAGCCAGATCGAGGTGGAGGTCGAGGAGGTCGAGGTCGCCTTAGAAGGGGAGGCCAGGCCATATATTATGCTCTTCCGGCTCATACAGAAGGATGTTGCTTCCAAATCTGTCATTAGAGGTATTATTCTGGTCTATCATAGAGATGCGTTTGTATTATTTGACCCAAGCTCTACATATTCCTATGTGTCCTCTTATTTTTCCCCGTATTTGGGCATATCTCGGGATTCTTTGAGTTCCCTTGTTTATGCGTCTACTCTTGTGAGAGATTCTCTTGTTGTTGACCACGTGTATCGGTCGTATTTGATTGCTCTTATTGGTTTTGAAACCAGGGCCAATTTATTATTACTCAGCATGGTAGACTTTGATGTTATCTTGGGCATGGACTGGTTGTCACCCCATTATGATATTCTTGATTGTCACGCTAAGACTGTAATGCTCGTTATGCCAGGTTTACCATGATTAGAGTGGAGAGGTACCTTAGAGTATACTCCCAGCAGATTTATTTCCTTTTTTTAAAGCTCAACGAATGGCTAAGAAGGGGTGTGACGCGTTTCTAGCTTATGTGAGAGATGTCAGTATTGATACCCCTACAATTGATTCAGTTCCAGTAGTGAGGGACTTTCCATTTGTGTTTCCAGCTGATCTTCCGGGCATGCCGCCCGATAGAGACATTGATTTTGGCATTGATTTGTTATCGGGCACTCAGCCCATCTCTATTCCTCCATATCGCATGGCTCTTCCTAAATTGAAGGAGTTGAAGGAGCAGTTATAAGAGTTGCTTGATAAGGGCTTCATTCGGCCCAGTGTGTCACCTTGGGGTGCTCCTGTCTTGTTTGTGAAGAAAAAGCATGGTTATATGCGTATGTGCATTGATTTTTGCTAGGTGAACAAAGTTATAATGAAGAACATGTATCATTTGCCTCGTATTGATGATCTATTTGATCGGTTACAGGGTGCGAGAGTTTTTTCCAAGATTTACTTACGTTCAGGCTATCATCAGTTGAAGATTCGAGAGCCATATACCCCGAAGACTGCCTTCAGGATTCGGTATGGTCAGTACACGTTTCTTGTGATGTCGCTTGGGATGACCAATGCCCTGACAACTTTTATACACTTGATGCATAGTGTGTTCCAGCCTTATCTTGACTCTTTCATCATTGTGTTTATTGACGATATTTTGGTGTACTCCCAGACTCGGGAGGATCATGAGCAACACCTGATGACTGTGCTTCATACCTTGAGAGAAAAAAAGTTATATGCAAAATTTTCAAAGTGTGAGTTTTGGCTAAACTCAGTGACATTCTTGGGTCACGTAGTATCGAGTGATAGGATCCAGGTGGAACCGAAGAAGGTTAAAGCAGTGCATAGTTAGCCCAGACCATCCTCAGCTACGGAGATCCGGAGTTTTCTTGGTTTGGCGGGGTATTACTGTCGATTTGTATAGGGTTTATCATCTATTGCAGCACATATGACCAGGCAGACCCAGAAGGGTGCTCCGTTCAAGTGGACAGAGGAGTGTGAGGAGAGCTTTCAGAAGTTCAAGATAGATTTGACTACACCCCTAGTATTGGTATTGCCTACAAGTTCAGGGTCTTATACTGTATATTCTAATGCATCGCGGATTGGTCTTGGAGCGGTGTTGATGCAGGACGGTAGGGTGGTTGCCTGTGCATCCAGACATCAGAAGGTGCATGAAAAAAACTATCATGTGCATGACCTTGAGTTACCAGCTATTGTTCATGCCTTGAAGATTTGGGGGCACTATTTGTACAGTGTCCCTTATGAGATTTACACCGATCACCGGAGTTTGCAACATTTGTTCAAGCAGAAGGATCTTAACTTGCGTCAGCGGAGGTGGTTGGATCTACTTCAGGATTATGATATCACCATTTTGTACCATCTAGGGAAGGCCAATTTAGTGGCCGATGCCTTGGGTCACCGAGCAGAGAGCTTGAGGAGTTTAGCATATCTACCAGCAGCAGAGAGACCATTGGCGTTGGATGTTCAGGCCTTAGCCAGCCAGTTTGTGAGATTGGATATTTACGAGCCGAGCCGAGTATTGGCTTATGTGGTCTCTCGATCTTCTCTTTATGATCGTATCAAGGAGCGTTAGTATGATGACCATCATCAGCTTGTCCTTAAGGACACAGTCCAGTAAGGTGATGCTAAGGAGGTCACTATTGGGGATGGTGGTGCATTGAGGATGCGGGGAAGGTTATGTGTGCCCAATGTAGATGGTTTGCGATAGTTGATTCTTCAGGAGGCTCACAATTTGCGGTAATCCATTCATCCGGGTGCCGCGAAGATATATCCGGACTTGAGGCAATATTACTTGAGGCTTGCTATCTAAACTGTCAGCAGGTGAAGTATGAGCATCAGTGGCCATGTTGGTTTCTTTAGAAGTTAAAGATTACGGAGTGAAAATGGGAGCGGATCACAATGGATTTCATTGTTGGACTCCCACGGACTCAGCGGAGGTTCGATGCAGTCTGGCTGATTATGGATAGGCTGACCAAGTTAGCTCATTTCCTTCATGTGATGACTTCCTATTCTTCCGAGAAGCTGGCTCGAATTTATATCCGTGAGATTGTCAGGCTTCATGGCGTACCAGTATCTATCATCTCTAACCGGGGTACGCAATTTACATCATGGTTCTGGAAGGCTGTACTGTAGGAGTTGAGTACTCGGGTTGAGTTGAGCATAACATTTCACCCTTAGACGGACATACAGTCCGAGCGCTCTATTCAGATATTAGAGAATATGCTTTGTGCGTGTGTGATAGATTTTGGAGGTTCTTGGGATCAGTTCTTGCCACTTGCGGAGTTTTCCTACAATAACAGTTATCAGTCGAGCATCCAGATGTCACCGTATGAGGCTCTGTATGGTAGGCGGTGTCCGTCTCCAGTGGGTTGGTTCGAGCTGACCGAGGCTAGATTATTGGGTACACACTTTGTTCAGGACGCTTTGGAAAAGGTTAAGGTGAATCAGGATCGACTTCTTACAGCTCAATCTAAACAGAAGAGTTATGCGGATCAGAAGGTTCGCGATGTTGCATTCATGGTTGGAGAGTGTATCTTGCTCCGGGTTTCGCCTATGAAGGGTGTTATGAGGTTTGGAAAAAAAGGGCAAGCTGAGCCCAAGTTTTATCGGCCTATTTGAGGTGTTGCGATATGTTGGGGAGGTTGCTTATAAGCTTATCTTACCTCCTAGTATAGCAGGAGTTCATCCGGTATTCCATGATTCTATGCTCTGGAAGTATCACGGTGATCCATCTAAAGTGTTGTATTTCAGTTCAGTCCAGTTGGACAGGGATCTATCTTATGTTGATGAGCTAGTGTCTATTTTGGACAGGCAGGTTCGAAAGATGAGGTCAAAGAGCATTGCTTCCGTGAAGGTTCAGTGGATGGGTTAGCCGGTCGAGGAGGCAACTTGGGAGACCGAGCATGATATGCGCAACCGTTATCCTTATATTTTCACCACTTCATGTATATCTCTATGCTCATTTAAGGACAAATGATTGTTTTAAGATGGGGAGGATGTAACGACCCGACCGATCGTTTTGACTGTATTAGCCCCGATCCCCTATTTACTGCTTCCCCATATATTTTTCTGCTAATGAGACTTGCCAGGAGGCTTTGTTGTGCTTTCAGAGTGATTTGGGATACTTAGCCCCTAAAACAGAAGCTTAAGTCTTAGGATTTTGACCGTAGTCGGAACTATGTAAAGACGACCCCAGAAAGGAGTTTTGTCGGTTTCGTTAGCTCCGTTGGTTGATTTTGGACTTAGGAGCATGTCCGTAATATTGAATATGACTTGTGTGCAAATTTTCAGGTCAATCGGGCGTGGTTTGATAGGTTTTGACATCAATTGTAGAAATTTGAAGTTTTAAGTTCATTAAGTTTGAATCGGAGGATGATTCATGTTTTTAGTGTTGTTTGATGTGATTTGAGGGCTCAACTAAGTTCATATAGTGTTTTAGGACTTGTTGGTATGATTGGTTGAGGTCCCGGTGGCCTCGGGTGTGTTTCAGATGCTTAACAGATTGAATTTGGATTTATGCAATTGCTGATGTTTTCTGGTTTCTGGTGTTTTCGCACCTGCGGTGGGGAGACCGTAGGTGCGGACTCGCACATGCGGAAGGAAGAGCGCAGATGCGGATTTGGGCAGCCCAGGCTGGGTTCGCAGGTGCGAGGAAAATGCCACATCTGCGATTCCCGCAGATGCACTAGAGGAAACGTAGGCGCGAAGGAAGACCACAGAAACGGACCATTGTCCGCAAATGCGCACACCCAGGTGTGACCACCTGATCGCAGAAGCGGCCCCAGTCACCTTAAACCTTTTTTGCACCTGCGAGGGAAGTTCCGCAGGTGCGGCAGTAGGTTCGCAGATGCAGAATAACTGGGCAAAATAATAGTATTTTGAGGGTTTGATTCCCATTACGATTTTGGGACTTTGAGAACTCGGTGTGAAGCGATATTTTGAGGGTTCTTCAAGAATATTGTTGGGTTAAGTGATTCTAACTCGGATTGGACTATATTTCATGAATCTATTGCTATTTTCATCATCTAATTAGGGATTTGAGTTGGAAATTTGGGGGGAAATGGTAGAAACTTCATAGACTAAAATTTCGAGTTTTGGAATGTGAATTGAGGTCAGATCCGAGTAATTCTTGTATGGTTAGACTTGTGAGTGAATGGGTATTCGAATTTTGTGACTTTTACCCGATTTTGGGACCTGGGTCCGGGGAGACCTTTGGGGGCAATTTTCTAATTTCTTGCTTTAGCTTTGCTTTCATTAATTACATTAGTTTCTTACAGCTGTATTTATGGTATGTAATTGATTTTGGCTAGATTTGGGCCATTCAAAGTCGGATATTCGTGGAAAAGGCATTGTTACCGATTGATTGAGCTTGGTTCGAGGAAAGTGGCTTGCCTAATCTTGTGTGGGGGAAATCCCCTTAGAATTTGGTACTATTGTGATATGTGAGCGTCGTGTACGTGAGGTGACGAGTATGTACACGAGCTATTTGTTATAAAACCCAATTTATTTTACTGCGTAGTAATCTGTTTTTCCTTTAATTTGAGTTATACCATTTAATGAGTATTAGTATGTTTTCATTTTTAATTGAGCTATTCCAATATGTGTAGCTATCCTGTTTAGTCTAATATCGAATGTCTAGGTACTTTAATTGCTTATTTGAACTATGTGAAGCATGCCTAGTTGATTTCCTGCTTTTTCTTGTTCTTTATCATTATAACTATACTTACTGTTAACTATTGTACTTATCGAGTTGGGTTGTGTGTTTACTTTTGAGACAACGAGGCGGTTCCTCAGGAGTTCTCCCTACATATTTACTTTTGAGACTACGAGGCGGTTCCTCGGGAGTTCTCCCTGTATATTTACTTTATAGACTACGAGGTGGTTCCTCGGGAAATCTCCCTGCACATTTAATTTTGAGACTACGAGGCGGTACCTAGGGAGTTCTCCCTGTAAATTTACTTTTGGGAGTACAAGACGGTTGTCACGACCCAAAATCCAAATAGTTGTGATGGCACCTATTCCAACCCGATAGGTAAACCAATTAACAGCTATCCAATTCTAATGATATTAATAAGACAATTAAACAAAAGTAATTTACTAAATCTTATACATTTCTCAAGGACTGGTAGTACAAATCTTGAGCTTCTAAGAATAGAATGCACAAAGCTGAAATGCAATAAATACATCGTCTGTTTGAAAAACACATTAGCCGGGATTTGTAGATCTAAATCTACCATGAACAAGAGGCAGCTACAACCGGGATGTAGGTACATCATCAAATCCATCTCCCATCAAACACATCAACATCAACAGCCAACATCTGCACGCAAGGTGTAGAAGTGTAGTATCAGTACAACCGACCCCATGTACTCAGTAAGTAAAAAACCTAACCTTAGGTTGAAAGTAGTGACGACCTAACACAAAGATCGGATCCTACACGAATACGAGTATCTCAGTTCTGTCATAGTTCCAGAAAAATAGGCATTTCTTTTCAAGTATCAAAGTGAAAACCCAAATCTTTAACCGAAAATGCAAAATACGAGTAAGTTTGAAAACTGTGATTTTTTCAAAACTCCTTTCAATAATAAGTAAGATGTTTCATTTTTAGATATCATGAAGAAAGTACGTCTCTATGCCTAGATGTCATGATACAGGTAAAATCATAAATGTCACCAAAATCGGGTAGTAGAAGAAATTCATCTCTATACATGTATCTCAAGTACGCATGTCAAATGCAACGCATCTCAATGATGAGCTCATCTACTCACACTCTCACAGTACTCAATCTCACTGTCTCGCATTCTCTCTCACAATGCTCAATGCTCAACACACTCAATCACTTAGTGTTATACAATACCTGTTGCGGCGTGCAACTCGATCCACATATGACCATAAGTCCCATTGCGACGCGCAACACGATCCACCTATATATAGTCCACTGTGCTCACTGGGGGTGTGTAGTCTCCGGACGGGCTTCTTCAGCCCAAGTGCTATATCGTTGCAGCGTGCAACCCGATCCCATAAAATGGAATCAATATAACATGCTACTGCGTGCAGCCCGATCCCAAAATATATAATCAATATAACATGTTGCGGCGTGAAACTCGATCCCAAAATATGTAATCAATATAACATGTTGCATAGTGCAGCCCGATCCCAAAATATTACTCTCACTCAGGCCCCCGGCCTTACTCAATCATCAATCTCTCCAGTCTCACTGACGGGCTCATAATGTCATGAAACTAGCCCGACAACAATGATATGATGTATCAATAAATAATAACTGGGATTGAGATATGGTATGAATGCATGGCTATGACTGAGTACGAAATATCAATAAAATCAGTGAGATGATAGTAAGAAACGACCACTATGGGTCCAAACAGTATCGACATAATGCCTAAACATGATATCTAGCATGATTGACAGCTTAACTACTTTATCACACGGTGGAAACACAAATATCAACAAAGTAGGACCACTATACAGTGCCATAGAAGCAACAAAGTCCTAATTCATATGGTGCACGCCCACACTCCCGTCACCTAGCATGTGCGTCACCTCAATACTGATCACATAACACGTATTATGGGGTTTCATACAATCAACACTAAGTTTATAAGAGTTACTTACCTCGAACAAACCAATATCAATGCCGAGCAAGACAAGCGATGCTCCAAAGATGCCATCACGAGCGTAGCGACCTCTGAACGACTCAAAACTAGCCAAAAGCAACTCAAATACTTCAAATAAAGCCCAAGGAAACAATTCCAAATGATAAAGATTGAATCATTAATCAAAACCCAAAAATCCGACAACGCATTAATTTACAAGTCCAACCATACTAGTTTCACTCAAATCCAACTCCAATTCGATGTTCAAAACTCAAAAATTCATATTATGAAACTTTAGTCTAAAACCCCCAATTGTCTCTTTAAAATTCACAATCCAATTACCAAAAACAAAGATAGATTCATAAAATATAATCAAAACCGAGTTGAGAACACTTACCCTAATTCATATGGTGAGAATTGCTTCAAGAATCACCTTAATGTGAGATCCATAGCTCCCAAAATGAAGAAAGAACCAAAACCCTCGATAATATAGCTTATGCCCAGCGATTCCGCATTTGCGGACAATTTGTCACATCTGCGACAACAGCTTTCGCGGTAAAACTTCTCTTCTGCGAAAACAGCTTGACCCATCAATCCCTCGCACCTGCGGTCCTTAAGCCGCTTCTACAATCGCGCTTCTACGCACTTTAACTGCATTTGCGGTTCCGCAGGTGCGTCCAAGCACCCGCAATTGCAATCCTCACGCCCAGCTCCCCTTCACGCTTCTACGATTCCTCTGTCGCTTCTGCGACCATCGCACCTGCGCAAACCAACCGCATGTGCGATCACACCAGAACCAGCAACTTAGCAAAAATCCAAAAATGCTATGAAATGATCCGCACCTAGTCCGAAACTCACCCGAGCCCCTCGGGATCCTGTCCGAACATGCTAACAAGTTCAATAACACAACTGATACCGAAACCTGTCAATGAACTTCGAAACTTTAAACTTCCACAACCGGTACGGAAACCTATCAAATTGCGTCTCATTGATCTCATATTTTGCACACAAGTCACATTCGACATTATGGATCTGCTCCAACTTCTGAAATCGAAATCCGACCCCGATATCAAAAAGTCCACTCCCGATCAAACTTTCCAAAATTTCAACTTTCGCCATATCAAGCCAAATTCAACCACAGACCTTTAAATCACAATCCGGACACGCTCCTAAGTCCGAAATCACCCAACGGAGCTAATAGAACCATCAAAATTCCAATCCGAGGTCAAATGCTAAAAAGTCAAACTTGGTCAACGCCTTCAAATTTAAAGCTCCCTAGTTGAGAATCATTCTTCCAAATCAGTCTCGAATAACCTGAAAACCAAAACCAACGATTCACACAATTCAAAATACATCATACAGAGATACTCACGCCTGTAACTACAGCGAAGTGCAAATGCTCAAAACGACCGGTCGGGTCGTTACATCTTCCCCCACCTAAACATACGTTTATCCTCGAACGTGTCCAAAGTTGTTCTTAAAGCCATCAATCCGTATAACCTTACCATAAACATACCTAGGGGTGATCCCATGTCACCCTATCCCATACATGTCCGATAACACAACATACCTGAAATTTCTCAATTCAACCTAGTCCACTAGCCTTAGAATCAAATTCCAACATCTAGAATTTCTTATAAGATTTGAATCTCGCACCCTACACCTTTTATAAGTCTGAACAAGCTGTACCAAGATGCAACCATAACCAAATATACAATCGCATGATATATCGCATAACAAGATACTCGTAGCAATGAATTCTAATCACAGTAACTGCTCAAAACAACCCAATGACGGTAATAAACCTCATATCAAACAAGACTTCATTCTAAAACCTTCGTACACTACCGATGATGAAAGAAACACGCATAACTCATAACCATTCATCATATCAACTAGTCATGGAACTCCCTCTCATTCGACAAGAACTATAGCCAATTCTTATATGACTTTCGATATTTTCCTTCCATACATGCTGTAATCAAATTCGATAGTATCCAACCTAGGTACAATGATCTCATCTCATCCAACCCAACCCCTCTAGTGGCGTGCCACATCAATACAATCTAAAGCCATAACCCATGCAATTTGTGCACCAATAAGTAACATTCCAAATTTACTCAAATCATGGAAAATTCACTCAAACGAGAGAACCATCTTGCAAGTTCAACAAGTACCACCACAACCGAAATGCTACGAACCCATCATACCTAGTAGAACCAAGACACACGAATCTAACTCAAGGGGTCAGATATTGACATAACTCCGCTGCAATGCGTGACCCCATCCAAACACTAGTCCATATGAAATACTTCAACCACCACGCTCAAAATCAATGACCACGCGAAATTCAACATCAAGTACCCTAAGTGCATTACCGTAACCACAAAGAGCAAATAACACAATACCACAATACAGAAAGAACATAGCCAGCGCACAATCAATCACGCAATACCCAAATACTCATCTCGCTCAAATTCCGCTATAAATCCCAAATAGAACCACATTGTGTGTGCATATAACTCATGAATCGCAACCCCTCGTAGCATAGAAGAGTAACTCATAGATCATTTCAGAACACGAATAGGCTCAACAACAACCGAATAGTACATTCCTCAACAATAGCGGTATGGAGCCAACCAATCCGGCTCGGTGTAGAATACACATCGTAATTGGGCCCACCAATGGACCCCCAAATATACTCCGACCACCTACAAATAGATAAATAACCCACCAAAAGCCCACAATGAATGAATCATAACACATACTATCATTTGGCTAGCTTCGGCCATGACTTCACAGTTCATAACCATGAAACAATCCGCTCCTGAGAACTCCCAATCTCCAAACACATCATAAGTACCCAAAATACCGATTACATCCATTACTGTGCTGATCCAACCTACTACCACGTTGTCCAATTTCTCCAAGTCCCTTCCAAATTGCCTTCAAATTGATACTTTTCCTTGCTGTAACACCACGATCCTTAACCAAAATTCACCACACAAGAGACCCTAGTATAAAACTACAATGCTCTAAGTCCCATAAGCCGCTGACTTCCCTCTTAAGAACCCCCAAAGCACCACAACCGTGACACTCACTTTAAAGAGACCTTATGTGAACCTAAAACTATTTCCTTCACGTTATTGATGTTGATATGCATAATCCACAATGGTATAAAGATGCCATAAGTCTCGACACCATCCAATGTAACTCTCAGTTTATAGCCATATACAAATCTTGAAAATTCTAAATCGCTCAAAATAAATCTTGAATCCATTAGAACCATTCTCGAGAGTCATCCAATCTACTCAAATCTCAATTAAACTCACCAAACAACTTATGCCCCATTTTCACATCAACACCCTAAGAAGTAACCCCACCTTAACGCAACTAAATAAATTCCTACCTTTGCACACTACGTCCTTCACGAATAACAAACTCGATTCATTCCATGATTCACACATACCCATTGAGTGTAATACAACCCGTATCCAAAAATTTCCTTACTCGAGTCATTCTCTAACTCAACCTCTACAAGTCATAACTGATTAACCAGTATACCTCAAACTGAAACCAATACAACACATAGTCATGCAATCAACCCGTCGATAGCAAACTCCCCCACTTAGCTCAAAGCCAAGGAATAAAGCATCTGATAACTTACAATACCCATACTCTATTGCTTCCAAAATCCCGCATTGAAATTCAACTAAATCCTCCATAAGCTCGAGTAACACAAACCATATCATACCTCAAATCGCACAAATATAACCCAATGGTAGAAAAGAAAGCCTCCACACAATATCATAAAATCACACATCCATAGATTACCTCGCAGGATATAACCCACCTGCTTCGCCTCAAATTGACATCTCTATATATCCTTCCACAGTTACAACTACTACGCAATCACTTAGTCTTCCTGATTCTAAACTCATCAACAAGACATGAGAATCTACTTTACTCCACAACTAAACAACATGAGAGATCCCTCAACACACCCATTAATCGAGACCATATGCCAAATCAAAACAGAAATCAAATACCTCATAGTCCTTGCTACATCTCAAGTAAACTTTTTTCGTCACATTCGAACAATCTGAACACATCTCGCAGTCACATCATACTCACCACATAGTCATCCAATCACAAATTCCACTTATAGGGACACCAACGAACCTATAAGTCCCAAAAGAATGTGCTCACACAATCAAAATATCCGTGCTTAAGCTACCGGCAAAACCCGGCCTCAAGCCCTCCAGGCTGACCCATCATCCGCATGCCAAAATCACATCTTGCACCTCAACCATGGAATCACAAGCCGTCATTGCAAAACTGATACCGAGCGCTCACATGTGCACACAAAGGCGTGGAAGGAATTCAAAGATTTACACTTCAAGCTGAATCAATGTCGCACGTTAAGGAAAGAAATATGGGAAGTATATCCTAAATGCCTTGTAGCCTCTCGAAGATATGTATGGACGTCATCATACCGATCCGCAAGACTCTACTAGACATTTGCTCATGACTTGTAGAACCTATGAACCTTGAGCTCTGATACCAACTTGTCACGACCCAAAATCCAACTAGTCGTGATGACACCTAACCCAACCCGCTAGGTAAGCCAATTAACAGCTATCCAATTCTAATGAGTTTAACAGGATAATTAAACGAAAGTAATTTACTAAATCTTATACATTTCCCAAGGACTGGTAGTACAAATAATGAGCTTCTAAGAATAGAATTCACAAAGCTGAAATGAAATAAATACATCGTCTGTTTGAAAAATACATAAATCGAGTTTTATAGATTTAAGGCTAACATGAACAAGAGGCAACTACAACTGGGACGCGGGTACATCATCAAATCCAGCTCCCATCGAACACAACGACATCAATAGCCAACATTTGCACGCAAGGTGCAGAAGTGTAGTATGAGTACAACCGACCCCATGTACTCAGTAAGTAACAAACCTAACCTTAGGTTGAAAGTAGTGATGAGCTAACACAAAGATCGGGTCCAACACCAATATTCCACAACAGTTCATAACAGCATAGTACAAGTAATAAAAGAGGTATCTCAGAAATGAAATGCTCAGTTAGGTCACAGTTTCAGAAAAATAGGCATATTTTTTCAAGTATCTCAGTAAAAACCCAAATCTTTTACCGAAAATGCCAAAATACGAGTAAGTTTGAAAATTGTAATTTTTCCCAAAATGCCTTTCAATAATAAGTAAGATGTTTCATTTTCAGATAGCATGAGGAAAGCACATCTCTATGCCTACATGTCAAGATACATGTAAAATCATAAATGTCACCAAAATCGGGTAGCAGAAGGAAATGCATCTCTATGCATGTATCTCAAGTACGCATGTCAAAAGCAATGCATCTTAATGATGAGCTCATGTACTCACACTCTCAAAGTACACAATCTCACTGTCCCGCATTCTCTCTCACTATGCTCAATGCTCAGCACACTCAATCACTCAGTGTTGTATAATACATGTTGCAATGTGCAGCTCGATCTACATATGACCATAAGGCCTGTTGCGGCGCGCAACACGATCCACATATATATAGTCGACTGCGCTCACTGGGGATGTGCAGACTCCGGAGGGGCTCCTTCATCCCAAGCTCTATATCGTTGCGACGTGCAACCTGATCCCATAAAATGTAATCAATATAACATGCTACTACGTGCAGTCCGATCCCAAAATATATAATCAATATAACATGTTGCGGCGTGCAACCCGATCCCAAAATATTACTCTCACTCAGGCTCACGGCCTCACTCAGTCATCAATCTCTCCAGTCTCACTGACGGGCTCACAATGTCATGAAACTAACCCGACAACAATGATATGATGTATCAATAAATAATAACTGGGACTGAGATATGGTATGAATGCATGGATATGACTGAGTACGAAATATCAATGAAATCAGTGAGATGATAGTAAGAAACGACCACTATGGGTCCAAACAGTATTGGCATAATACCTAAACATGATATCTAGCATGATTGACAGCTTAACTACTTTATCACATGGTGGAAACACGGATATCAACAAAGTAGGACCACTATACAGTGCCATAGAAGCAACAGAGTCCCAATTCATATGGTTCACACCCACACACCCGTCACCTAGCATGTGTGTCACCTCAATACATATCACATAACATGTATTACGGGGTTTCATACCCTCAGAACTAAGTTTAGAAAAGTTATTTACCTCGAACAAGCCAATACCAATGCCGAGCAATCCAAGCGATGCTCCAAAGATGCCATCACGCGTGTTGCGACCTTTGAACGGTAAAAAACTAGCCAAAAGCAACTCAAATACTTCAAATAAAACCCAACGAAATAATTCCAAATGACAAAGATCGAATCCTTAATCAAAATCCAAAATCAGCCAAAATTCACACCCGGGCCTGCGCCTCATAACCCAGCAAAACTCACAAAATCCGACAACCCATTCAATTACGAGTCCAACCATACTAGTTTCACTCAAATTCGACTCCAATTAGATGTTCAAAACTCTAAAATTCATATTATAAAACTTTAGGCCAAAACCTCCAACTTCCTCTTTAAATTTTACAATCATATTACCAAAACCGAGTAGAGAACACTTACCCCAATTCATATGGTGAACATTGCTTCACGAATTGCCTCAATCCAACCTCCATAGCTCCTAAAATGAAGAAATAACCAAAACCCTCGATAATATAGCTTCTGCCCAGCGATTTCGCATTTGCGGACAATTCGTCGCATCTGCGACCACCGCTTTTTCGGTAAAAGTTCGTTTCTGCGAAAACAACCTGACCCATTAATCCCTAGCACCTACGACCTTTAAGCCGCTTCTGCGATCGCGCTTCTACGACTCCCTTGTCACTTCTGCGACCATCGCACCTGCGTAAACCAGCCGCAGGTGCGATCATACCAGAACCAACAGCTTAGCAAAAATCCAAAAATGCAATCAAATGATCTAAACCTCGTCCGAAACACACCCGAGCCCCTCGGTGCCCTGTCCGAATATGCCAACAAGTTCAATAAGACAATACAGACCTACTCAAGTCCTGAAAACACACATAACAACATCAAAACGATGAATCACACCTCAATTCGAAATGAATGAACTTTGAAACTACAAACTTCCACAATCGATGTCGAAACCTATTAAATCACGTCCGATTGACCTCAAATTTTGCACACAAGTCACATTCGACATTAGGGACCTGCTCCAACTTTCGAAATCGGAATCCGACCCTGATATCAAAAAGTTCACTCCCGATCAAACTTTTCAAAATTTCAACTTTCGTCATTTCGAGCCAAATTCAACCACGGACCTCCAAATCACAATCCGGATGCGCTCCTAAGTCCAAAATAATCCAACGGGGCTAACAGAACCATCAAAACTCAAATCAGAGGTCAAATGCTAAAAAGTCAAACTTGGTCAACTCTTTCAAATTTAAAGCTCCCTAGTTGAGAATAATTCTTCCAAAAGAGTCCCGAATAACCTGAAAACCAAAACCGATGATTCACACAAGTCAAAATACATCATACAGAGCTACTCACACCCGTAAACTTCCGAGCGAAGTGTAAGTACTCAAAACGACCTGTGGGGTCATTATAATGGTATCTCGGGAGATCTCATGTTGAGTATTTACTTTTGGGACTACGAAATGGTATCTCAGGAGCGCCCCTATTGTAATCACATTGTTTGTGTGCTGTTATTTCTCTGTGAATTCCTTCTGTTAAATTCTCCGTTTTACTTCATTTTATTAAATCATTTGTCTTGTTATTATATTCTAGTAGTTCCCCGACCTGACCTCGTCACTACTCTATCGAGGTTAGGCTTGGCACTTATTGGGTACTGTTGTGGTGTACTCATGCTACTCTTCTGCACATATTTTTGTGTGCAGATCGAGGTACTTCTTATCAGCTCCGCTATTAGCTAAGAGTGTTTCCTGCTGTACGGAGACTTCAAGGTACATTTGCCGCGTCCGCATACCTAGGAATCCCCCTCTATTCTCCCCTATGTCAAACAATTCCTGTATTCCTTTTATTAGACTTTGATGTATAGAGATGTTATTTTCCTTCTCTACCTTGTGACTTACGATGATCCTGGTTTTGGGAACTCTGTATTTATAGAGTATTGGTTATTGTACATGTCGAGCGTCATTATTACTAGTTAATTATTCAGTTATTCACTGCTGTTAGTTGTCAAGTTTTACTTTCTTTTTGTTATTTTCCGTAATTGGTTAGGCTTACCTAATCGTAGAGATTAGGTGTCGTCACGACGTTATACGGAGGGAGTTTGGATCGTGACAATCTCACAACTCAAATTTTGGAGACACTTAACAACATTACCAAGAAATATCTCCGGAAATCATACTTGGGGAAAGTATTTAGTTCTTATCCCAAAATAATGGTAAATACTTACAAAATTTAAACATATAACTCTCTCACGCAAATGGAATCTTTTGAAGGGGATGCATACTCTCGTCAAAATATTTAAATCGTCAGTTCTTCTCAATCCATGCAGATCATAACTCAATACAAAATCATGTTATTTAATAAACGGCAAATGGCCAAATATACTCTTCTATTATCGATAATGGTCTAAGAATACCCCTCATTATACTATTGAGTTATCTATACATCTACAGTCATATTTTGGGTTCAAATATACCCCTCATTTAAACGGAGGGACACGTGTCATCATCTTGTTGGTTAATTTTAAATATCTCCTAATTAATTAAAAAGACACATTACACATACCCGAAAAATAATTTTTTTGTTGTAAAAACTAAAAAAAACTAAAAAATATTTTTTACTAAAAACTGAAAAAAACAAAAATAATTCTTTTCCAGTTTTTACAAAACAACTACTTTAAAAAAATTGAAAAATATTTTCTAAAATAATATTTTTGTAAGAACTGAAAAAAAAACAACATAAAAGCAATTTTCTAAAGCAATTAAAAACTGAAAAAAACTAAAATATTTTTAACGAAAAACTGGAAAAAAAAGAAAATATTTATTTTTTCAGTTTTTACAGAAATATTGCTTTAAAAATTGCTTTTTAGTTTTTCTTTTCCAGTTTTTAAAAAAATATTATTTTAGAAAATATTTTTCAGCTTTTTTAAAAACAGTTTTTTTTGTAAAAACGGAAAACAAAAAATATTTTCATTTTTTAGTTAAAAAAATCAGTTTTTTCCAGTTTTTACTAAAAATATTGCTTTAGAAAATTAATTTTCAGCTCTTTTTTTTTTAGTTTTTACAAAAATATTGTTTTAGAAAATATTTTTCAGTTTTTTCTAAAGCAGTTCTTTTGTAAAAACTGGAAAAAAAAATATTTTCGCTTTTTGAGTTTTTAGTAAAAAACAAAATCAATTATTTTCAGTTTTTACAAAAAATATTGCTTTAGAAAATTGATTTTCGGGTATGGGTAATGGGACTTTTAAATTAATTAGGAGATATTTAGAATTGACCAACAAGACGATGATACGTGTCCCTCCGTTTAATTGATGGGTATATTTGAACGCAAAGTATAACTGTAGGGGTATAGATAACCCAATAATATAACGAGGGATATTCTTAGACCATTTTCAAAAGTAGATAAGTATACCGTTTAATAAAACAAACTCATGGGTTAATTAAGGGTTTAAAGGTCTGGGAGGGAGCAAAGGGACGAAAGAGGTTCATTACGAAGCACATATAAGATTGAATTATTTTTATTTTTATATTTTAGAGGTTGAATCTTGATCCTTCACATCTTCACGTATTTACTTTTAAGCTTTTTGAATTCTCCGATGAAAATTCTACCTCCATTGGGTTAAGCCACCGGAGTAAAGCCCCATGTGCAAGTTATTGGTAGTTTGGTCGTACGTAGATCATAATTCACTCCAGAATATATGTAATTATGGCCAATATTTTGGCTAGTAGAGTTTATTTCACATAAACATAGGTCTATTTGCAGAGTAGACTTTGTTGCCAATATTTTTTGGGAGTCAAAAATATTGCATTGTTCATTTTAGACACACCAACAAGACTTAAGTCGTCAATTCTTGTTTCTTCCTCTCCTCCTTTGTTAAGAGTGTTTTGTACAGGAGTTAAGTGTTGGAAAATACTTTTGTGAACTCATTCTTTAGAGTAATCTTATGAGGTTATTCTTTCGGGGTATTTGGGATATATTAATTAGAGTATTTACTCTAATTTTGTACTCTTATTGGTATAGTAAAATTGCTCTTCCCCGCTTGTGAACGTAGGTCACACTGACCAAACCACGTTAAATTGGTGTCTTCTTTATATTCTTTAATTGTTGTTGTTATCAACTTGCATTGTCTTTATTATTGTCATTATAACATTGTTTAGTTAAATTCTGCATTACCCAAATTTCGGATCCTAACAATATATATATACGACTTTTTTCTGATCTAGATCGAGGAATCTTGATAATTTTATGTAGTGCATGTGCCAGTTTGATAACTTATTTGGCAGGTGGAAGTAAACAATATTTACAATTAAAAACGTGCACTACTAAGTCATATGAATAGACTACGAGTCATATGATAGAAAAATTAATTATTAGCCATAATTGAGTTTGTATACTAGTTGAAGTGTGTTAGGTTTCACTAGCTGTAATATGCATATTTGGCTCATTTGTTACGGTGAAGTTGAAGTTAAATGATACGTGGTAGATCGTAATTTTTGTACTTTTGAGTTAAATGATTTGTCAAGTTAAATTGATATTCTTTGCTTTTATGTTGATTTTGTTTAAACAAGTAATAGGGTAAAGAATCAAGGTCTTTAGTAATTTAGGACACTCAAATTAATATTTAAGAAATTAGTCAAATTAAAATGTGATAGACGAGATAAGTTCAGCGATAAATTCAGAACTTACAACGGGTGTGCATGTGATTGATACTTAAATTATATGTATTCGTCATTCAATAACGAGCATATATCTAAAATATTATGTTCAGCTCTTGTAATCCAGATCGAGGACACAATTGAAATCTTTATCATAATTTTATGTAGTGCCTGTACTAGTTTGATTAATGTTTTGGCTAGTGGAAGTACAAAATATTTACAACTAAGAAACGTTTCCAACTAACTCACAAGAATAAAATATGACTAAGAAAATTTAATTAATAGATATGATTGAGTTTGTTTGTCCTAGAACCTCCGTGACTTCTCTTTTCTCCATAGTCCAAACTCCAAACTATGCTTTGCCTTAAATATAGAATTTTAATTTTTTTCTCTATTTTGATACAAGAGAAAGTTAAGTCATAATATTTATCATGAATTTTAGAAATATCTACACCCTAATGTAAGAAAAATCTAATATACTCCCAACTTTAAGAAATCAGTCAATTTAAACCGTGAAAGACAAAACTTATTGCAGAAATTAGCCAAATTAATATATATAAAACAACTGTAAATTTTATGCAGCCTTAACTTCCGCAATGATTAACCTGCTAATGATTAACAACAGGTAACTTAACAATGCAGCTTGAACTCCAAACTATTTGTAATACACCACTGAACTCAAAATAATGCAGCCTTAGCTTCCGCAAAATTACTACTGCAGCCAGGGGCGGAGCTACAGTAGTAGGTGCGGGTTCGGGCGAACCCAGTGACTTTTTCCGCAACCCTGTATTTGTATTGAAATATTTATTAAATCTATATAAATATATACTGCCGAACCCAATAACAAAAGGTGTCTTGGTTCAATGGTAAGGGTTATGGGTTCACTGGAAAAGATGGGGGTTTGAATCCCCTTGGAATCAATGTTTTATTTTAAAATTTAGAACCCACACACTTAAATCTCGACTGCAGCTCCTAAACGAGGAGGCAAAAGCCATAATCATGTTGCCCTTATGATCCCTGCAAATTCCCCCCACCAACCCCGAACTCTTATTGAATCCTTCCTTACTTAAAATAGGTAAGATAACATATTTGTAAAAGGAAAGTAACACCCGAAAAAATTAGAGTAGGAATTAAAGTTTCGTCTACTTATAACTCTTTTTAGGTTTAGGAATATTTATTCTTTGTATTGACTTATAAACAATTAACTTTTTATAATTTTTTTTATTTTAGTGAAAACTGTTTAATCGTTAGACAATAAATAGAAAACTACAAATAAAGTCTCGTAAACTTAGAACTCCTTTTAGGAATATTTCAAAGGATATTCACAACCCACCTTGCCACAAATAACCTTAAAAAAATAAAGGCTAAAAATATCCATTTTACTTTGAAATTTACTAATTAAAATTATGTTGTAATTGTCTAACAATATTGAACTTTAGCATATATCGTAAACCAAACCTATATGTTTATCTGCCACTAGGTTTACAAAAGTATTTTTTGTTTTACAAATATCTATAATTTTTACGTAGTGCATCTGCTATTTTTTTCTGATCCAGATCGAGGAATCTTAATAATTTTATGTAGTGCATGTACCAATTTGATAAACTTACTTGGCTAGTGGAAGTAAACAATATTTACAATTAAAAAACGTGCACTACTAAGTCATATGAATAGACTACGGTCTACGAGTCATATTATGATAGAAAATTAATTAATAGCCATAATTGAGTTTGTAATAATACTCCGTTTGTCTTTAAACCTCTGTGGCGTCTCTTTTCCCGATAGTCCAAACTATAGTTTTGGAATTGTAAACTTTTTCACTGTCTTGATACGAGAGAAATTGTAAGTCATAGTATTTTTCACACATTTTTGGAAAAAGCTTATAATATACTCCTAACTTTAAGAAATTAGTCAAATTAAAATGTGATAGACGAGAATTTTTGACAGAAATTAGTAATATTAAACTAACAATAAGAAAACAAAAAAGCATATTATTTCTTCTACCTCTTCCTATTACACCTAAAAATTAATTCTCAACCTATGTATATATGCATATGATTCGTTTTTGGTAGAAGAATCTAAAATGTTTTTGGACAACGTATTTCATTTTTGTGAATGTAATTCATATAAAGGTAAACATTGCAATGAGCGTCGTATTTGGTCTCCCATATTTAACTTATACCATTTTTTCAAATTATTTAATCTATACCATAATTTTGACAACTTCAGACCTACTCTTCTTCCTCCTATGACCTAGCGCTCCTTTCTTCTTCTTCTTCTTCTTCTTCTCTCTCAAACACATGAGACTATGTGTAAGTATTATTGATAGGATATGAAGTACATAATAATTCAACACTAGTGTATGAGTTTTGACTTAAGATCACCATTAAAGGAACTTGAAAACTTAAATCAGTAATTGAGATGTTGAAGAAGTAATCTTGAAATCATATGGGTATTTAAATATGGGGTTGAATGAACATATACCAACATTGATTTGAAGATTTGAACTAGAAGTACAATGCAGAAAACTCCATTAAAACTGTTTGAGTCTCGAGTTCAAATTTTCGAAGATTTTGCTGCCACTACAATTCCAGGTTTGTTAATTCAAAATTATTTGACCGAAATCCTTAGACCTACATTCCTTGTTGGAAATGTGATTGAACATTATCCGGGAGCGTGAAAATCGAAGAAACATCAGGGACTCAAATATGGAATGTCTTCAAAGATACGAGTATTAAGTTTGGGACTGCATGGCCAAATTACTTCAGACATTACCAGGTTAAACTTTATCTGAAGTTTGTAACTATCAAGCCAGACTTCAGAACAAACTATCTAAAGTTCAAATATAACAAGCTGATTTTGTCTACAATTTGCACTACAGATTGAATAAAATTCAGACTAATTTTGTTGTAGTTTGCACTATGAACTGAAGTTTTTCTGATTACCTTTGCAAATCAGGTCAAATTTCTGGCAAAAATATTTTAAGTTTTGCTTTGATAAGGCCATATTTCAGGCAAAAAAATATGAAGGTCAAACTTCAGACATAAACAAATTGAAGCTGTACAATAGAGTTTGTGTACTGAGGCACTGGTGGATGTTCTGGTGTTAAGCAGTTACGACTTGCGAATTTATAATATTTTTTTCCAAAGCATCTAGGTCGCTTTTTTAGTACTGGTGCATGTATTAAATAAGCTTCCAATGGTTCAGCCTCGTTGAGAATTGATGCGAGAGCTTTGCTAATTAGTTTGAAGTTTGCGTTTGCCTGATTGCCTTTGCAAGACATAAAAGATTGCTATTTCATGTCCGTATGTCTGAAGTTATTCAAAAGATAAGTAGACTTGCAATTTGTTGTGCAAAACGAGTATAATTTCAATGATGACCCCAAAACCAAGTATAGAAGTAATGCCCCCATGTAAAGACATTAGTTTAAAGATGTTGTTTGTTGTCCTCTACATATATATATATTCTTAGAAAATTATAATATTAGCGAGTGTAGGGTCTTTTCCAATTAAATAAGGGGTGTGACAAGTGTATACTTTGTTTTGTATCTCGTCATCTCATATAATGATGAGCTTAGAATACTAGAGAAGCAGAAGCGTACTAAGGCATGGTCAAAAGACAAACATGCTCCTCTTACCCCAATTTTAATCAAACATTACTACAATATTATTGGTTGGAAAATGAAGCAGTCGGTCTAATTAGTCATACTATATAGGCTAACACAAATTCTAAAAATTTTAAGATCTATGAAAAAATACATAAAATAAAATGCCATGATAAACAATTCAATTAGAACGCTACCAATTACAACTTAAACATTAAAAAATTAAATCCATTTTGGAAAGAAAAAGCCATAGGTGCCTCTACGAAGTAAAATAAATAAAGAAATTTAACATTATAATTTAAAATTATCTCTTCAAGGACTACAGACGACTACTTTTCATTATAGAATTTTCATGGGATGCAACCAAGTTTAAGATTAAACATTGGCCAATTATTAACCCCAATAAGGGGTAAACTCCTTAATGCTGGAATCATTACCGTCACGACTCGAAATTTCCACCTTCGGACCGTGATGATGCCTAACTTTTCATTTGCTAGGCAAAACAACGTTAGAATAATATTATCCATTTTTAAAATAATTTTTAAATTTATTAATAACAAAGAACAATTGCGGAAGTAAATTCTGAAATATAGTGAATAATCCATAAAACAACGGTGTCTAAATACCATCCCAGAATTGGTGTCACAAGTGCA
Organism: Nicotiana tomentosiformis; assembly: GCF_000390325.3. Lineage (NCBI taxonomy): Eukaryota > Viridiplantae > Streptophyta > Magnoliopsida > Solanales > Solanaceae > Nicotiana > Nicotiana tomentosiformis. Next base: position 69,810,489 of record NC_090821.1, on the reverse strand, counting down.
CAAGCTTCTAGAATAATACAAATAAAGGTCTGAATAAAATAAACTGTCTGGAAATAAACACACAACAACAACAACAACAACAACAACAACAACCCAGTAAAATCTCACTAATGGGGTCTGGGGAGGGTAGTGAGTACGAGACCTTATCCCTACCCCGAAGGAGTAGAGAGGCTATTTTCGAAAGACCCTCGGCTCAAAAAAACAAAAAGACAAAAGGACAAAAATGAGACAATATTAGTATCACAACAACAATCATAGGATAAATAGAAACACCATGAAATCCAGAAGAAGGATGCAAAGCAAAGGGAGACAATATTAGTAAATATTAGTATCACCACAACAATCATAAGAACAATAGGAACAACATGAAATCTAGAAGAAAGATGCAAAGAAAAAACGATAGCTAGTAAATAAGACATGTACTGAAAAGCGAAATAGTAAGCCACAACATTGTCACTAGTTATCTTAGACAAAAATCCTACATGGCTAGTCCCACAATGGTACGAAGTAAGGCACGACTCAACTACCTCCTAACCTACAACCCTAATACTCAACCTCCACATCTTCCTATCTAGTGTCATGTCCTAAAAGATCTGGAGTCTCGTCATATCCTGCATGATCACCTCTCCTCAATACTTCTTAGGCCGCCCTCTACCTCTTCTTGTGACCTCCACAACCAGCTGCTCACACCTCCATACCAGAGCATCTAGGCTTTTCCTCTGAACATGTCCGAACCATCTAAGCCTCGCTTCACGCATCTTGTGATCAATGGGAGCCACATGCACCTTCTCCCGAATATCATCATTCCTAATCTTATCTATCCTAGTGTGCCCGTACATCCACCACAACATCCTTATTTCTACTACTTTCATCTTCTGGATATGTGAGTTCTTAACGGGCCAACACTCAGCCACATACATCATGGCCGGTCTAACCACCGCTTTATAAAACTTACCTTTGAGTATCGGTGGCACTCTCTTGTCACACAGGACTCCAGATGCTAACTTCCACTTCATCTATCCTACCCCAATACGGTGTGTGACATCTTCGTCGATCTCCCTTCTCCCCTGGATAACCGAACCAAGGTACTTGAAGCTGCCTCTTCTCGGGATGACTTGCGAATCAAGCTTCACATCCACGCCCACTTCCCCTGGATCAACGCTGAACTTACACTCCAGGTATTCCGTGTTCGTCCTACTCAGCTTGAAACCCTTAGACTCAAGAGCATGTCTCCAAACCTCCAGCCTCTCATTAACACTGGCTCGCGACTCATCAATCAGAACTATGCCATCGGCAAATAACATGCACCATGGCACATCCCCTTGAATATGGTGTGTTAATGCGTCCATCACTAGGGTGAATAAGAACGGACTGAGCGCAGAACCTTGGTGTAACCCCATTACAACCTAAAAATGCTCAGAGTTGCCTCCTACTGTCCTAACCCGAGTCTTATCCCCATCATACATGTACTTAATTGCCATAATGTACGGAACCGACACACCTTTTGCCTCCAAGTATCTCCAAAGAATTTCTCTAGGAACCTTGTCATACGCTTTCTCTAGGTCAATAAACACCATGTGCAGATCCTTCTTCCTCTCTCTGTATAGTTCCACCAACCTTCTAACAAGGTGTATAGCTTCTGTAGTCGAACGACCCGGCATGAACCCGAACTGGTTGTCGGATACAGACACTGTCATCCTCACCCTCGCTTCAACCACCCTCTCCCACACTTTCATGGTATGACTCAGTAATTTGATACCCCTATAATTGTTACAACTCTGGATATCACCTTTGTTCTTATACAATGGAACCACCGTACTCCACCTCCACTCATCCGGCATCCTCTTCCCCTTAAAAATAATATTAAACAACCTAGTCAACCACTCTAAACCTGCTCTCCCCACACACATCCAAAATTCCACCAGAATCTCGTCTGGCCTGGTCGCTCTGCCCCTACTCATCTTACGCATAGCTCCCACGACCTCCTCAACCTCGATACACCTGTAGTACCCAAAGTCACGGTGACTCTCGGAATGCTCCAATTCGCCTAGCACAATATCCTGATCTCCTTCTTCATTCAAAAGTTTATGAAAGTAAGTCTGCCATCTCCTCTTAATCTGGGCATCTTCCATCAATACTCTACCATCTTCGTCCTTGATGCATCTCACTTGGTCCAAATCCCGATCCTTCCTCTCTCTCAAATTGGCCAGTCGGAATAACTTTTTCTCCCCACCTTTTTCCCCAATTCCTTGTACATACGACCATAAGCTACAATCTTAGCCTCTGTGACCGCCAGCTTAGCCTCCTTCCTAGCTGCCTTATACCTCTCCATGCACACTCACCTCTCCTCCTCACCTATGCTCTCAACTAACTTCAAGTACGCCGCCTTCTTTGCTTCCACTTTACCTTGAACCACTTCATTCCACCACCAGTCTCCTTTGTGCCCACCAGAGACGCCCGTCGAGACCCCTAGCACCTCTCTTGCAGCCTCCCGAATACAGTCTGTTGTTGCTGACCATATGGTGCTCACGTTACCACTGCCCCTCCAAGCTCCTATAGCTGACAATCACCCCTCTAACGCTTGGGCTTTATCCTTAGTTAAGGCTCCCCACCTGATTCTCGGTCTTCCTCGAATAGACCTTTTTCCTCCTCTTTAACATAATACCAACGTCCACCACCAAGAGCATATGCTACGTTGCGAGTAACTCACCCGGAATCACCTTGCAATCCTTGCACAACCCTCTATCACACCTCCTGAGGAGGTGATAGTCAATCTGGGTCTTCGCCACCGCATTTTGGAAGGTAACCAAATGCCCCTCCCTCTTCCGAAAGCTAGAGTACGAAATCACCAACCCAAAAGCCTTAGCGAAGTCCAACAATGATGTACCTCCTCCGTTCCTCTCCCCAAAACCGAAGCCTCCATGCACCTCGCCATGACCACCTGTGATCCACCCAATATGCCCATTGAAATCCCTTCCTATGAATAGCTTCTCAGCAGGCGGAACCTGGCGCACAATCTCATCTAACCCTTCCCAAAAGCACCGTTTAGCCTTCTCATCTAGGCCACACATGAGGCACATAGGCGTGAATGATGTTTAGGATGCACTCTCCAACCACCAACTTAATAGTCATCAATCTATCATTCACTCGTCTAACCTCAATCACAGACTCTCTAAGTTCCCTATCTACCAAGATGCCCACTCCATTCTTACCTTTCGGGCCTCCTAGAAATAAACACACAGCTAAAGTAAAATAGACGGGGACTTCAGAACTACGGACGCCATGCAATTATACCTTAAGTCTCCTCCGAGTAACTGAAATCTAAGCAAGTCTATGGCACGCCGCTAGGACCAACTCCAAAATTTGCACAAGAAGTGCATAGTGTAGTATTAGTACAACCGACCCCATGTACTGGTAAGTGATGAGCCTAATCTCGACGAAGTAGTGACGAGGCTAAGGCGGGTCACTTACATTACCTGTACGCAATATTAGAAACAATAACAATAATAGAAATAAATCAAGTAACTCATTTATAATAATTGAAGCCAACTCAACGGTCATAACCAATTATCATTTCCATCAATTCTGTTGCAGCGTGAAACCCGCTCTCACAATATATTCACATTCAGTTCTGTTGCGGCGTGCAACCCGCTTTCACAATATATTCATTTTAAATCAAATCTGTTGCGGCGTGCGACCCGATCTCCCAGTATATATATATATATATATATATATATATATATATATATATATGTCGACTTTTAAATAAGTCTGTTGCGCAACCGGATCCTCTAATATGGACTTTTAATAAGTCTGTTGCGGCGTGCAACCCGATCCTCTAATATATTCATTATAATCAATCATGTTGCGGCGTGCAACCCGATCCTCTAATATATTCATTATAATCAATCATGTTGCGGCGTGCAACCCGCTCCTCCAACATATTCATTTACCAATTCTTATAGAAGAATTTTTCCAATAAATACAATAATTAATATAAAATTATAAGACAACAATCATACATTAATTATGATTTAATTACGAAACAAACAAAGGCAAATAACAAATTATTATAGAAATCAGAGAGAAAATATGCAGTTTAATATTTAATATGCTAAATGTCACATGGCAATTAAGGTACATAATTCAAATAGCATGTAATAATTAATGCAGGAATTCAAAAATTAATATTTGACAAAGAATAGGAGAGAAACAATTATTATAATAATTAATTCATAATTTAAAACAATTTATAATTTTTCAAGTAAATACGCAAACAATTAATTTGACGACGTATAGATACTCGTCACCTCGCCTATACGTCGTTCACATGCATTTCACATAACAAATAATTTAAGGGTTCTATTCCCTCAAGTCAAGGTTAACCACGACACTTACTTCGCTTTGCAAATTTCTATCAATTACTAAACCACAGCTTTTCCTTTTAAATTTGTCTCCAAAAGTTTCAAATCTATTCACAAACAATTCAATATACTCAATACGAATCATAGGAATTAATTCCATATGAATTTACTAATTTTTCAGATAAAATCCGAAATTCATTAAAATAGTTGGCAGTGGGACCCACGTCTCAAATCTCTAAAAACAACTTACGAAATCCGAGCACCCATTCCGAGACGAGTCCAACCATACAAAAATTATCCAATTCCGATATCAAATGAACCTTCAAATCTTAAATTTTTGTTTTTGGAAGAATTTATAAACATCTGATTTTTCTTCCATAAATTCACGGATTCATGATATAAATGAGTATGAAATCATGAAATATAATCAATATAGGATAAGGAACACTTACCCCCAATGTTTCCCGTGAAAATCGCCGCCTATTGATGTTTAGGGTTCGAAAAATTGAAGAATGAATGAAAAATCCCGTCTAAGTCCCTTTTACTCAGCTGCAGGTATCGCCCGGACTCCCAAGTAGCTGCCTCAGCAGGCTGACCTCTCCACTGCACTCGAACTGAAGGGTAACTCTTTGACCTCAACTGACGAACCTGCCGGCCTAGAATGGCTACCGACTCTTCCTCATAAGTCAAATCCTTATCCAATTGGACAGAGCTGATATCTAACACGTGGGATGGGTCACCATAATATTTCCGGAGCATAGACAAATGGAATACCGGATGAATTGAGGATAATTCTGGAGGCAACGCAAGTCTATAAGCTACCTCCACCACTCTCTCGAGGATCTCAAATGACCCGAAATACCTAGGGCTCAACTTGCCCTTCTTCCTAAATCTAATAACACCCTCCATAGGCGATACCCGAAGCAATATTCTTTCTCCAACCATGAATGCAATATCACGAACTTTACAGTCGGCATAACTCTTTTTCCTAGACTGAGTTATGCGAAGTCGATCCTGAATAATCTTGACCTTATCCAAGGCATCTTGTACCAAATCGGTACCCAATAACCGAGCCTCTCCCGGTTCAAACCAGCCAACTGGCGAATGACATCGCCTTCCGTATAATGCCTCATATGGAGCTATCTGAATTCTCGACTGGTAGCTTTTATTATAAGCAAACTCCGCAAGTGGCAAGAAGTGATCCCAAGAACCTCCAAAGTCTATAACACAAGTGCAAAGCATATCTTCCAATATCTGAATAGTGCGCTCTGTCCGTTCGTCTGTCTGTGGATGAAATGTTGTACTCAACTCCACCCACATGCCTAAATCACGCTGTACAATCCTCCAGAAATGTGAGGTAAACTACGTACCTCGATCTGAAATAATAGACACGGGCACCCCGTGAAGGCGGACAATCTCACGAATGTAAATTTCAGCTAACCTCTTTGAAGAATAGGTAACTGCCACTGGAATGAAATGTGCTGACTTGGTCAACCTGTCCACAATGACCCAAACTGCATCAAATTTTCTCTGAGTCCGTGGGAGCCCAACAACAAAATCCATAGTGATACGCTCCCACTTCCACTCAGGAATTTCTAACTTCTGAAGCAAACCACCAGGTCTCTGATGCTCGTACTTAACTTGCTGACAATTCAGAAACCGAGCTACGTATGCAACTATATCCTTTTTCATTCTCCTCCACCAATAATGTTGCCGCAAATATTGATACATTTGGCGGTACTTGGATGAATAGAATACCTGGAACTGTGTGCATCTTCAAGAATTAATTCACGAAGCCCATCCACATTAGGCAAACAAATACGACCTTGCATTCGCAGAACCCCATCTTCCCCCACAACAACCTATTTGGTATCACCGTGACGCACCGTGTCCTTAAGGACAAGTAAATAAGGATCATCATACTGCCTCTCTTTGATGCGCTCATATAAAGAAGACCGAGCGACTATGCAAGCTAGAACCCGACTGGGTTCTGAAACATCTAACCTCACGAACTGATTAGCCAAAGTTTGAACATCTGCAGTTAATGGCCTCTCACCAACCGGAATATACGCAAGACTGCTCATACTCACAACCTTTCTACTCAAAGCATCGGTCACCATATTGGCCTTTCCGGGGTGATAAGAAATGGTGATATCATAGTCTTTCAACAACTCCAACCATCTTCTTTGCCTCAAATTAAGATCTTTTTGTTGGAACAGATACTGAAGGTTACGATGATCAGTAAATACCTCACACGAGACACCTTAGAAGTAATGCCTCTAAATCTTTAGCGTATGAACAATGGCTGCCAATTCTATGTCATGAACATGATAATTCTTCTCGTGAACTTTCAACTGCCGCGACGCATATGCAATTACCTTGCCATCTTGCATGAATACTGCACCAAACCCAATGTGAGATGCGTCACAATATATCGTATACGATCCTGAACATATGGGTAATACCAACACTAACGTCGTAGTCAAAGCGGTCTTGAGCTTTTGAAAGCTCAACTCACACTCGTTTGACCAGATAAATGGGACACCTTTCTGGGTCAATCTGGTCAATGGGCTTGTTATATATGAAAACCCTTCCACGAACCGACGATAATAACCTGCTAAACTCAGGAAACTCCAGATCTCTGTAACTGAAGTAGGTCTAGGACAATTCTGAATAGCCTCAATCTTCTTAGGATCCACCTTTATGCCTTATGCCGATACAACATGCCCCAAAAGGCAATTGAGTCTAACCAAAACTCACATTTTGAAAACTTGGCATATAACTGATTATTCTTCAAGGTGTGAAGCACAATTCGAAGATGCTGCTCATGTTCCTCTCGACTGCTGGAGTAAATCAAGATATCATCAATGAATACAACCACAAAAAAATAATCCAAATAAGGTTTGAACACCCGATTCATCAAATCCATAAATTTTGTTGGGGCATTTGTCAACTCAAATGACATCACTATGAATTCGTAATGCCCATATCGAGTTCGAAAAGCTGTTTTAGGGACATCAAATGCCCTAATCTTCAACTGATGGTAACCAGACCTCAAATCGATCTTCGAAAATATCTTGGCACCCTAAAGTTGATCAAATAAATCATCAATTCTTGGCAGCGGATATTTGTTTTTGATAGTGGCTTTGCTCAACTGCCGATAATCTATACACATCCGCATAGAGCCATATTTCTTATTTACAAATAATATTGGTGCATCCCAGGGTGAGACACTAGGTCTAATAAATCCTTGATCAAGCAATTATTGTAACTGCTCTTTCAATTCTTTCAACTCCGGCGGGGCCATACAGTATGGTGGGATAGAAATGGGCTGAGTGCTCGGAGCCAAATCAATACAGAAGTCAATATCTCTGTCGAGTGGCATCCCCGGAAAATCTGCAAGAAATTCTTCTGGAAATTCACGAACAACTGGTACTGAGTCCATAGAAGGAGCATCCGCACTGGGATCGCGAATATAAACCAAATAAGCTAGACACCCTTTCTCTACTATACGCCGAGCTTTCATATAAGAAATAACCCTGCTGGTAGAATGACCAAGAGTTCCTTTCCACTCTAACCAAGGTAACCCCGGCATGACTAGAGTCATTATCTTGGCATGACAATCCAATATAGCATGTTAAGGTGAAAGCCAATCCATACCCAAGATGACATCAAAATCTACCATATCAAGAAGTAAAATATCTACACTAGTCTCACGATTACCAATAGTAACCACACACGAACGATATACATGATCTACTACAACAGAGTCTCCTATCGGTGTAGATACACACACAGAAGCACTCAGAGAATCACAAGGCACAACCAAATATGAAGCAAAATAGGAGGACACATAGGAATAAGTAGATCCTGGATCAAATAGAACTGAAACATCTCTATGGAAAATTGGAATAATACATGTGATCACAGCATCAAATGACTCAGCCTCAGGCCTAGCTGGAAAAGAATAAAATCAAGGCTGGGCCCCACCACTCTGAACTGCATCTCTGGGACGGCCTCTAACTGGCTGGCCTTCACCTCTAACGGTCTGACCTCCACCTCTAACTACCTGACCCCTACCTCTAGCTGGCTGAGCAGCCGGTGAAGCAAGCAGTACCGGTATGATGGCACGAGAATCTTGCCGAGATTTGTTATTCGCCAATATAGGGCAATACCTCCTGATGTTACCAATGTTTCCACACTCATAACACCTATCCTGATGTCGTGGCAGCTGGAGCTGAAGCTGACCCAAATGAGCTGGATAACCGACGTCGTAACTCTGGAGTGGTGATGCACTGATAGGAGCTGAATGTGCACTGAATATTGGCTACCCAGAGTAAGGCATAATAGGACTGTGACTCCCTGAAACACTGGGAGATACATGAAGTGCTGAATGAAACAGTCTGGGAGGATGACCACTACCAAAATTACCCCTGCCTCCAGACGAGGCGCCACTGAAACCACCGAACTGACGAGGCCTCTTATCGGACCTCTGCCCTCTCTCTTGTGCAAGAGCCATCTCGATCCTCTTTGCGACATTAGCAGCCGCTTGAAAAGAAATCTCACTTACAGTCTCCTTGGCCATCTGAAGTCTGATAGGGTGAGTAAGTCCCTCAATAAACCTCCTCACTCTCTCTCCCTCTGTAGGTAGTAAAAGGAGAGCATGAAAGGCCAAATCCATAAAACGAGACTCACACTGAGTAACAGTCATACTGCCCTACTGTAGACGCTCAAATTGCTTGCGAAATTCCTCTCTCAGTGTGATAGGGAGGAACTTTTCCAGAAATAGCTGAGAGAACTGCTCCCATGTAAGTGCAGACAATCCGACTGGTCGGGTCAATGTATAATCTCTCCACTACCTCTTGGCGGAACCCTTCATATGAAATACAGAAAAATCAACCATATTGGTCTCAACTATACCCATGTTCCGCAACACCTCATGGCAGCGTTCAAGATAATCCTATGGGTCCTCAGAAGGTTTACCACTGAAGTGAACTGGAAAGAGCTTGGTAAACTTATCCAGTCTCAATAAGGCCTCAAAAGACATGGCGGTCCTATCACCAATCTGTGCCGCAATAACTAGCTGAACTACCCCAACTGGCGGGGCTGCTGGAGCCTGATTCTGGGGAGCCATCTGCTTAGTAGTGGGAGTAGTGGGAGTTTGTGCTCCCCCTAACCTGTGAGATGGTTGGTGCCACTGAAAATGTACCATTCTGGGCCATACCTTCCATAAGACTTACCAAACGGACTAGAACATCCCGAAGTACTGGAGTGGCTATGAATCCTTCCGGGACCTGAACTGGTCCAACTGGTACATTCTGAATTGGAACCTCCTCCTGAAGGTCCACCTGAGGTTCTTCAACAGGTGCAGCCGCTCGAGCTCTGGACTGAGCTCTACCTCGGCCTTTAGCACGACTTCGGCCTCGACCTCTACCCCTGGCCATAGTTTCCACCGGGGGGTCCTTTACTATCGGTAGAGGTATTACGTGTTCTCACCATCGGCGAGAGAATAAGAGTAGAATGGTTCAATCATCGATGATGTAATAAAATCGCACGACAGAATAAGAAAGAAGTGATATTGTTCCTAACTTCATAGCCTCTCAGAGATAAGTACATACGTCTCCGTACCGATCCTTCAGACTTTACTAAGCTTTCTCGTGACTTGTGAGACCTATGTAACCTAGAGCTCTGATACTAACTGTCACGACCCGCAATTCCCACCTTCGGACCGTGATGGCGCCTAACTTTTCACTTGCTAAGCAAGCCAACGTTAGAATAAAATTATCCATTTTTAAAACAATTTTTAAATTTATTAATAACAAAGAACAATTGCGGAAGTAAAGTCTGAAATATAGTGAATAATCCATAAAACAATGGTGTCTAAATACCATTCCAGAATTGGTGTCACAAGTGCACGAGCTTCTAGAATAATACAAATAAAGATTTGAATAAAATAAACTGTCTGAAAATAAACACACAGCTAAAGTAAAATAGACGGGGACTTTAGAACTGCGGACGCCATGTAATTATACCTCAAGTCTCCTCCGAGTAGCTGAAATCCTAGTAAGTCTCTGGCACGCCGCTGGAACCAACTCCGAAATCTTCACAAGAAGTGCAGAGTGTAGTATCAGTACAACCGATCCCATGTACTGGTAAGTGATGAGCCTAATCTCGACGAAGTAGTGACGAGGCTAAGGCGGGTCACTTACATTACCTGTATGCAATATTAGAAACAACAACAATAATAGAAATAAATCAGGTAACTCATTTATAATAATCGAAGCCAACTCATCAGTCATAAACAATTATTATTTCCATCAATTCTGTTGTAGCGTGCAACCCGCTCTCATAATATATTCACATTCAGTTCTGTTGCAGCGTACAACCCGCTCTCACAATATATTCACATTCAGTTCTGTTGCGGCGTGCAACCCGCTCCTCCAATATATTCATTTTAATCAAGTCTGTTGTGGCGTGCAACCCGATCTCCCAATATATATATGTATGTCGACTTTTAAATAAGTTTGTTGTAGCGTGCAACCTGATCCTCTAATATGGACTTTTAATAAGTTTGTTGCGGCGTGCAACCCGCTCCTCCAACATATGCATTTACCAATTCTTATAGAAGAATTTTTCTAATAAATGCAATAATGAATATAAAATTATAAGACAACAAGCATACAATAATTATGATTTAATTACGAAACAAACAAAGGCAAATAGCAAATTATTATAGAAATCAGAGAGAAAATATACAGTTTAAGATTTAATATGCTAAATGTCAAATAACAATTAAGACACATAATTCAAATAACATGTAACAATTAATGCAGGAATTCAAGTATTAATATTTGACAAAGAATAGGAGAGAAACAATTATTATAACAATTAATTCATAATTTAAAATAATTTATGATTTTTCAAGTAAATACGCAAACAATTAATTTGATGACGTATACACACTCGTCATCTCGCTTATACGTCGTTCACATGCATTTCACATAACAAATAATTTAAGGGTTCTATTCCCTCAAGTCATGGTTAATCACGACACTTAACTCGCTTTGCAAATTCCAATCAATTACTCAACCACAACTTTTCCTTTTAAATTTGTCTTTGAAAGCTTCAAATCTATTCACAAATAATTCAATATACTCAATATGAATCATATGAATTAATTCCATATGAATTTACTAATTTTCCGGATAAAATCCAAAATTTATTAAAATATTCGGTAGTGGGACCCACATCTCAAATCTCGGAAAAACTTATGAAATCCGAACACCCATTATGATACGAGTCCAACCATACAAAAATTATCCAATTCCAATATCAAATGGACCTTCAAATCTTAAATTTTTGTTTTTGGAAGAATTTATAAAAATCTAATTTTTCTTCCATAAATTCATGAATTCATGATATAAATGAGTATGAAATCATGAAATATAATCAATATAGGATAAGGAACACTTACCCCAATATTTTCCCGTGAAAATCGCCCAAAAATTGCCTCTTGAGATTTAGGGTTCGAAAAATTGAAGAATGAATGAAAAATCCCGTCTAAGTCCCTTTTACTCAGCTGAATGTGTCGCAATTGAGAAGCTCGCAAATGCGAAGGAACACTCGCAATTGCGATGCCCTTCACAATCCCGTTGCCTCACTGAACCTCGCAAATGCGAGTAGATGTTCGCATTTGCGAACCTGCCCTTGCGAGACTCCCTTTTAATTGCAAAGAAATTCTCGTAATTGCGAGAACATGCTGGCCCAGGCCTTCTTCGCAATTGCGATAGATACCTCGCAATTGCCAGGCCTGCTTATTTCACATTTGCGAAGCCTCATCTCGCAATGCGAGATTAGAGACCTGCAACAGGTTCAATTATACCAACAAAATTTTCTAAGTTCAAAACATCCCGTGGCGTATCCGAAACTCACCCGAGCCCTCGGGGCTCCAAACCAAATATTCACGCAAGTCTAAAAATATCATACGAACTTGCTCGTGCGATCAAATCATAAAAATAACACCTAAAACTATGGATTTAGTACAAAAACTCATGAATTCCTCAAGAACATTTCAAAACTACTATCTTCTCAACGGACGTCCGAATTACGTCAAATCAACTCCTATTTCTACCAAATTTCACAGACATGACATATATATTATATTAAACCTGTACCGGGATTCAGAACCAAAATACGGGCCCGATACTAATGAGATCAAACATTAATCAATTTCTTTAAATCCATAGAATTTCAGTCTTACAATTTTCATCAAAAATTCATTTCTCGAGTTAGGGACCTCGGAATTCGATTTCGGGCATACACCCAAGTACAATATTTTACTAAGGACCTTCCGGGAACGTCGGAATACGGATCTGGGTCCATTTACTCAAAACGTTGACCAAAGTCAACTAAAAATAAATTTTAAATCCCAAATAATATTACTTCATAAATTTCCACATAAAGGCTTTTCGGATTTACTCCCGTATTGCGCACGCAAATCGAGGTGAGTAAAAATAAAGTTTTAAGGCTAACGGGCCCGGAATAGAGTCTTAATTCACAAGATGACCCTTTGGGTCATCACAATTGCAATCTCTCCCATAGAGCTTGTTTGGAATATTGTTGTTACGTGTCGTTTCATAATATATCATATTGTATTATATTGTTTGATAAATATAATATTTGGATAGATTGTATCGTTTGTCATTGTTTCATGATGTCATGCACCAACAATATGAAGAATAAATTTGAAATATTACAAAGAAAAAATAGGATATAAAGTAGAATTAGTATATAAAAAAGTAGGATAAATGATAAAATATGATTATTTAATAATAAAGAATGGCAAGATGAGGAAAAAAAATAAAGAAACGACGATACCACACCAAATTCGTCGTTCCATAAAGTGACAATTTTCATCATTACAGAACAGTAGATTTAAAAATTACGATACCATAAAATTTAAGTAACAATAAAAATAAATATTATATTTAAAGTTACAATACCATACCATAGGTAACAACCATCCAAACGAGCTGTTAGAGTTGGATGTAAATAGAAAGGAATTATGAGATGTCTTTATTATGTGCTTAAGTTCTTATGGTAGCTCAACTATGTATGCTTTATCGATGTCTCGTCTAGACCACCATTAAAAACATACATAAGAATATTATCATCGTCTCGAAAATTACTACAATATAATCTAGAAGTGCAACGTATTCCTCTATTTCTATTATTGTTGGTGAAGATACATACTACTATAATGCATCTTAATACCTCGTCAGGGCCCAATATGTTTCTAAAATTTTCATCTAGAACATTTTGAGTGCAGCTATTTCACGTCCAAATGAATATACATTTACAAGATAAATGACCCCGTCAATATAAACAAAATTGTTCTTCATAGGGAAAAAAATGGCGCAACGTTGGAATATATCTCTCTCCATAATTTGTCCACTCCAATTGTGAAAAAATCCAATCTCTCACTTCAGGAATTCCCTTTTCATGATCAGAACCTATATGTGCCTTCAATACTTTATGTCTCATGATCTTTGTGGCAAGGGTCACACACTTTTTATTTTCAGTATTATAGCTCTGCTGTTTAATTACCAGTAGAACTATAATACTGCGGAATCCGTTACTACTATTGTGGCTCTGTGTCCCGAAGCGGATGTAGTGCTCTACTACGAGTTCAACTGAATTCATATACGCAAAGTAAAAATTTATTAAAATTTAAAAAATAGTAGATATGAACCCGTAACTTTAAAAATATAATGTGTTCAATGCAAAAACCTTAAAAGTTAGAATCCATAAAGTTTAAATCCTGAATTAAGTTGGAACCTATAATAATATATACCATCTTAGCAATTCTTCGCCATCAATTTACGACTCTCAGCTTTTGCTTCAATTCGAAGTCGCTCTGCTCTTGAGCCAATGACCTGCCCCAAGATAGAAGCAGCAATAGTTAATGCCATAGCTGTTTTGGGCATGACAACCGACTTCCTTAGCATGGCGATAAAGGGAACAGCGGCATGAACTGCTGTAAACCATGATAGTGAGAACTTTTCAGTGTGCTCTCTCCATATTCCTAGTGGAATATTAGCGGCCACGCCCAAGGCTCCAATGACAAGCATCTTTGAAGCCAGTGGTTGTGGCCGCAACGTCTTAACAAAGGCAGTCCGGGCAAGGGCTGCCCTGACTGCAACAACTGCCCGCGGGCATTTAAGCTTCACTCCACGAGGCAGCGGGAAAGTTGTTGCTACAAATGGGAGGACACGGCACACAGCTCTATAAGATTTGGCAATAGGACAGTTCCCTGTCTCCAACCATTCATTTCCCCTTGTCTCGTGTTTAGAGGAATTGTCCTGTTCCTTTTTTGATGATTCGAGGTTTTTCTTGTGTGAATTCCAGTTTCGAGAGAAAGAATCGAAACTAAAAGGACCTTGTCCGAATGATGATAAACTTATGGTTGCAGCTTTAGCAACTAAAGGATGAAATTGAGGGGCAGACTCTAATTTCATGTTGTCGGTTAGAAAGTAGAGGAAACTAAACAAGAATTTCAACTTTATAATTATCTAAATTATAAAATAATGAATGATTTGTTGTAGCTAAAAGAGTATCAAACAAAATGAAACTGATGAAGAGTGAGTATTATTATGTGAAAAGTTAGAACAGAGAATATAAATAAGAAGTGTAATAAGTTGTCTTTGACTGGGATTGGGTTTTGCCGCACTATAATAGACTATGGTTTCAATATTGTTTAGGTTTGGGTTATTACCCCTTTTTTTTCTAATTAAATCTTTTTTCCCATTCTTTTCTGCAACTCCATTTTCCCCCCTTAACTTTGCCTTAAGAACTAATATTACCCACCAATTTTAGACTTTTTTCCCCTTCTATTTTGCCCTTCTCAATTGTTAATCTCCCCTCTATGTAAGATTTTTGCATTATAATATTTTAATTCCATTTCTATTTTTATTGTGTTATCTATAATACTAATTGTGTGCAATCTTATTCCAAATTGTAATTTTAGATTCGTTCTAAGTATAAATAAAGAAATTCTTTCATGAATTTCTTTTATGTTTCAAAATCAATCGATATTTATTGTAAGTGTTATTTTATATTAAGTATTTGAGTCCCCATACCCCCTACTTTTATTTTTGAATTTGTGTAGATAGATTTTCGAGTATTGACGCGACTAATGAAAATTTGTGATACGAGCAATTTCATTTTCACTTTTTTTAAAACCGTTTATTATGTTGCTTCAAATTCTCTCATAAGTTATTAATTAATATATCTGAGTGCTAATTTGTTTATATTTTACTCCATTAATAAATATTGAGATGATATATAGGCAAATGCAAATAGCATAGGTTAGAAAATACAAGTATTACAATATGAAAATTTTGCACGCAAGCAGAGAGAGGGAGAGAGTAAAATCAACATTACATAGTAAAATCATCGGTGATTTGCATTTGAAAATCATAATGAGGAATAATATGTATAATCTTTTGAATTATAAATGAAGGACTTAAGTTGAAGAAAGAACTAAAACATTATAATTTTAAAAACTTTACATAAATTGGAACTGATAATTTAAGGCAAAATAGACGCTCCAGATACGAGGAAACAATGTCTATAGTTGATAGGAGAATTTGACTTTTAAGGCAAAATTTAAATGGAAAATTTATTTTCACCTTTTTGTTTTAGTTTTCTAATGCTTAATCAGTGAGAACTAGTTGTGCTTTTTGTGTTTCCTGTAGGTTATCTCAGCCAAATCGGTAAATTTATCTGTAAAATCGTTTCAAAATAATAAATTTGGGAAACCTTTCATAAACGAAACTAATGGATCTTTTTTAATATTCCTTGTGAAAGGGAAAAAAGAGAATATTTTTATGATGCAAGATAGGAACTCTCTACACAAATTAGGAAATATTTAATAACCTAATTAACTTCCAAAATGACTGATGAACATTAACAATATCAAATTTTGTAAATGCAGGATCTTTGCAAATCTCCAAGACAAATCCGTAAGTATATAAAATCAATAAATATATAGTAAATCAATTTCTACATTACAACTTGATAATCACTAGCACCAAATCTTCATTAATTTCCGTACCATCTAAACTAACGCATTTACCATACCTTAATTCGCAAGAAAAAATTCACCATCTTTGTAGTAATTATTTAAGGACCATTCATCAAACAAAAAAAGAAGCCTAAAAAAAAAAGGTTAAGGCAAATTCTACAAAAAATGAATCTCTTTCACTTCTTCTTTGTTCTTATTGCTTTGTTCCTTCCTAGTACTGAGAAAATGGTTCAAGCTATTCAACCACATGAAAGTTTAACAGCAAAAGGTGAAAAAATCTTACAACCTTTTTTAGTAGCACACAAGATTTCAAGAAAGTTAAATGATGTTCAACGATGGCCGGGGTCTTCGTACCGTTTGGTTCCTAGTGGCCCGAACCGGGCCGAGAGTCCAGAGAACCCTCCAGTGCGGGTCGAGCCCAGCAAAAAAATATACACTTTAAATTCGTATCGTTAAATTCGTCGTTACGTAACGACCAAAAATACCACTTTATGTAACGATCGATTTAGTGTGGTCGCATCGTTATATTGGATTTTTCTCTCATCTTGCCCTTTATTATTAATAAATAATTTTATTTTATCGTTTATCCTATCTTTTTATATAATAATTTTATCTCGTACCATAATTTTTCTTTATAATATTGCAAGTTTATTCTTCATATTGCTGGTACATGTTATCGAAATGATGGAAAACGATACAGTCTATCCAAACATTGTATTCATTAAATAGTACAATACAATATAATACAATACGATACATTATGAAATGACACGTAACAACCATCCAAACAAGATGTTAGAGTCCAGTGTTCTTTTCGAGATAGTTTGTGCTTCTATGGTTCTATTTGTTAGTCCCGCCAATATTGCTGTATTTGTAAATAATAATTCTAAAAAATATAAGTTATCGTAATGAAACAATAATTAATTTGAGCCCACTGAATTCACAGTATTTCCTTAAGGAATTTAATCTCCTCCTAGTACCCAAGGTTATGGATTATTTCCTCTCAGGATAGAACGAATCACACACTGGTGTAGCGGTACTTCAAACCCCAGTGTTTCAGCGAACACAAAGTTCGGTATCAAATCACACTTACAGTTGCTTTGTTTGAAGTTAAAACAATACAGAACAAAGGAGTAAAAACTCAAAAAATCGTATGGAAATGCTGAGAGGAAGGAGTGCAATGTGTAGCCAAAGTTGAGCGTTTTCAGTTTGGATTTTTGTGTATCTTTCTTCAACAGCTGCTGCACATATTTATAGCAGTCAGCTTTGAAGATGAACGACCCTCCACCCTCCATGGTGGAATGCACTAGCTTATTTATGGAGTAAGCACTTGACCATGGTGGGAAGAGCATTAGGCGGCTGCTATTTCAACTGGTGGTCAATACACGGATTGGAACATATCCGTTATAAATGCGGATAATTTTACGTTAATATTTACTATTAACAAATAAATTTGGTCCAAAAAATTAATCAATCAATCGATCATTTGACCAAATCCGAAGCCAAAGCCAAAGCCGAGCGAGCGACGACGACGACAGCGCGAGGCTTGCTTTCTTCTTAACTCTTTAAGTGCTACAAGAAGAACAATTATATATATACCCACCAAAAATCTTTTCCTCTTCTAATATCGGACAATGTCTTATTGTCAAGAGGGGGAAACTTAAAATTTTACTCAAAAATTTCATTTTCTCTCCATTTCCCATTCACTCTCATTTTAAGACTATTTCATCTTAAATAACAAAAAACCTCAACAATCCCCCACATGAATGGGGAATGGCTATATCACGGAAGTATGCATGAAAAAAACTGTGTGATTTGCAAGCAAGGATTAATCGCATCTGGATAAGTAGGTTTCCCTTTAAACTTTCCGTAGTGAACTTATGTCGGATATACTCGGTCAATCGGTAGATTTGATATCTTTGGACCGTCGATCTTTGGTGTATACCTAGACAAACATAAGCCACACAATCAACCCTTAACCGTTTTTGGTTCTCATTGTTGTGTTCGTTTCAGCCATGAACACCGCTTGGTTTCATAAGTGCGTAGAGAACTGGCCTTACAAAGTTTTCCTTGAAGCGGCTAACACTTCACACTTACATAGGTGATTCCTAAACGTGTCATCCTGTAGATATACTATTTGATATACCCCGTATCAAATTTAGAAATCATTAAAAAGTCTTAATGCTTTATCCTTGGTACTGAACATTGTCTTATTACGAGAACGGACTAAAATTTTATTTGACAATGTTGAACCGTCATTAATGACTTTGTTTGATCTCTTTGAACCTAGATCTTGGGATCTCCAGTCTTCTAGGTAGAGTTACAGCCACAATGACTTGTTCTCGGCCATAGCCCCATTCCCTTTGATGATTTCTCAACTACCTCTCTAGTTAGGCCTTTTGTAAGTGGATCCGATACATTATCACTTGACTTTACATTGACAATCGTGATAATTCCTCTAGAGAGTAATTGCCTAACGGTTTTATGTCTTCGTCGTATATGACGAGATTTACCGTTATACATAACGCTCGCAACCCTTCTAATTGCCGCTTGACTATCACAATGTATGCATATTGGTGCCAACGGTTTGGGCCAAAATGGAATGTCTTCCAAGAAATTCCGAAGCCATTCAGCTTCTTCACCGGATTTATCTAAGGCTATGAATTCAGCCTCCATTGTAGAGCGGGCAATACATGTTTGTTTGGACGACTTCCAAGATACCGCTCCTCCACCAATAGTGAATACATATCCACTTGTGGACTTAGAATTAGTTGAACCGGTGATCCAATTTGCATCACAGTATCCCTCAATCACCGCAGGGAATTTACTGTAGTGCAAGTCAAAGTTCTGGGTATGTTCTAAATATCCCAAAACTCGTTTCATTGCCATCCAATGAGATTGGCCTGGATTGCTCGTTTATCGACTCAGTTTACTTATAGCACAAGCTATATCTGGTCGTGTACAATTCATGCTATACATTAAGCATCCCAACACACGAGCATAATTCAATTGTGATATGCTTTGGCCTGTATTCTTTGCTAATGCAAGATTCACGTCAATTGGAGTCTTTGCAACTTTAAAGCTCAAGTGCTTGAATTTTTCAAGTACTGTCTTAATATAATGATATTGTGACAATGCCAGACCTTGAGGAGTCTTATGGATCTTAATTCCCAGAATTAAATCAGCAACTCCCAAGTCTTTCATATCAAACTTGCTATTGAGCATACGCTCAGTAGCATTTATGTTGGCAATGTCATTACTCATTATCAGCATATCATCCACATATAGGCAAACAATGACTATGTGATTTGAAACATTTTTAATGTATACACATTTATCACATTCATTTATCTTAAAACCATTTGACAACATTGTTTGGTCAAAATTCGCATGCCATTGTTTGGGTGCTTGTTTTAGTCCGTAAAGAGAATTAACAAGTCTACATACCTTCTTTTCTTTACTTGAAACCATAAACCCTTCAGGTTGTTCCATGTAAATTTCTTCCTCCAACTCTCCATTTAAGAAGGTCGTCTTAACATCTATTTGATGAATTTCAAGACCATACACTGCAGCTAATGCTACTAATATCCGTATGGACGTAATTCTTATAACTGGAGAGTATGTATCAAAGTAGTCTAGACCTTCTCGTTGTCTATACCCTTTGACTACGAGTCTTGCCTTGAATTTATCAATAGTGCCATCATTTTTGATTTTTCTCTTAAAAATCCATTTAGAACCCAAAGGTTTATTTCCAGGAGGAAGATCAACCAATTCCCATGTATGGTTGTTCAATATGGATTTTATTTCATTATTGACTGCCTCTTTCCAAAACAATGATTCCGAAGAAGTCATAGCTTCATTAAATGTTTGAGGCTCATTCTCCAATAAGAAAGTCACAAAATCTGGTCCAAATGAAGTAGACGTTCTTTGACGTTTACTACGTCTTGGATCCTCCTGATTACATGTACTTTCTTTTGTTTCTTCCCGAGGTCGTTTAGATCCTTCACCAAACGACTCACATTCCTTTTTATACGGATATATATTTTCAAAGAACTCAGCATTATCTGATTCTATAACTTTATTATTATGAATGTCGGTATTGTTTGATTTATGAACCATAAATCGATATGCTTTACTATTTGTCGCATATCCTATGAAAACACAATCAACGGTTTTTGGTCCTATCTTTATCCTTTTGGGTTGAGGAACTTGCACTTTTGCCAAACACCCCCACACTTTAAAATAATTCAAGTTGGGCTTCCTTCCTTTCCATTTTTCATATGGAATGGATTGTGTTTTTCTATGGGGAACTCGATTTAATATTGGATTAGTCGTAAAAATGGCTTCCCCTCACAAATTCTGTGGCAAACCAGAACTTATCAACAACGCATTCATCATCTCCTTTAATGTGCGATTCTTTCTTTCCGCAATCCCATTAGATTGGGGCGTGTAAGGGGCTGTTGTTTGATGAATAATTCCATATTCTAAACATATTTCTTCAAAAGGAGATTCATATTCACCACCCCTATCACTTCTTATCATTTTTACTTTCTTGTTAAGTTGCGTTTCAACTTCATTTTTGTATTGCCTGAATGCGTCTATTGCTTCATCTTTACTATTCAGTAAGTAAACATAGCAATATCGAGTACCATCGTCAATAAAAGTTATGAAATACTTCTTTCCACCGCGAGATGGTATTGACTTCATGTCACAAATATCTGTGTGAATTAAGTCTAAAGGATTTGAATTCCTTTTAACTGACTTATAAGGATGTTTAACATACTTAGATTCCACACATGTTTGACATTTTGATTTTTCGCATTCAAACTTAGGCAGTACTTCCAAGTTAATCATTTTCCGCAAGGTTTTATAATTGACATGACCCAAACGTACATGCCATAAATCATTTGACTCAAGTAAGTAAGAAGAAGCTGAAATATTATTATTGTTTTCTACAACCATTACATTCAGATTGAAAAGGCCCTCGGTGAGGTAACCTTTTCCTACAAATATTTCATTCTTACTTATGACAACCTTGTCGGACACAAAAATGCACTTAAAATCGTGCTTAACAAGAAGTCCAGTAGAGACTAAATTCTTTCTCATTTCGGGAACATGAAGGACATTGTTCATAGTCATGACCTTGCCAGAAGTCATTTTCAGAAATATCTTCCCATATCCTTCAACTTTTGCTGTTGAAGCATTTCCCATATAAACTTTCTCTCCGGGTCCAGCAGGAGCATAAGTAGCAAAAGCTTCTCTAACTGCACAAACATGGTGAGTGGCTCCAGAATCAAACCACCACTGTTTAGGATTTTCCACCAAGTTACATTCAGAAAGCATGGCACACAAGTTATCAACATCATCATGCTTTACTACCATGTTTGCTTGACCCCTTTTCTTGTCTTTCTTCGGAGCACGACACTTCGTAAATTTGTGTTCCATTTTCCCACAGTTGTAGCAGTTTCCACTGAACCGCTTCTTGCTTGGGTTGTATTTCGGAACAGAAGCCTTCTTCCTCTTTTTGTTATCTTCAACAATATTTGCTCCCATTATTGTTGAATTTCCACGGCTTCTCCTTTCAGCAGCTTTATTGTCCTCTTCGATTCTCAACCGAACAATGAGATCCTCAAGGGACATTTTCTTTCGTTTGTGTTTCAAATAATTTTTGAAGTCATTCCACAACGGAGCCAACTTCTTAATCATTGCTGCTACTTGGAATGCTTCATTGATGACAAGACCTTCAGCAAGTAGATCATGAATAATCACTTGCAATTCCTGGCTTGGGTAATAACAGTCTTGCTATCTACCATTTTGTAGTCCAAAAACTTTGCGGCAACGAATTTCTTCGTCCCGGCATCTTCAGTTTTATATTTCTTTTCAAGCGTATTCCACAATTCTTTTGACGCCTCCACGCCACTGTATACATTATACAGATTATCATCTAGTCCGCTAATAATATAATTCTTGCATAAAAAATCAGAATGCTTTCACGCTTCAATCACGACAAAGCGTTCATTCTCTGGAGTTTTATCTGGCAGATCAGGAACATCTTCCTTGATGAACTTCTGTAGACATAACGTAGTTAAGTAAAAGAACATCTTCTGCTGCCAGCGCTTGAAATCAATCTCAGAAAAGTTTCCGGATTTTTCTACCGGTGCCAACGCCGGTGTTCGGCTTGTCGATGCGTTGGCAGTCACCGTCGGAACATCTTGGTTTTCGCTTTCAGTCATCATTTTTTCTCTTAAAGAATGACACAAACAAACGTTTTCAAACTGGAGTAAAAATTACGTAGATTTTAATCTCCAACAAAACGCCACGAAGGCTTTACTCTCCAAAACGGGAGTACACAAAATCACAAAGGTTTTAGTTTACAGAATAATAAGAATAACACAAATACAGAAATAAATAATTAAATTCCTTAAGATTGTTAGTCCCGCCAATATTGCTGTATTTGTAAATAATAATTCTGGAAAATATAAGTTATCGTAATGAAACAGTAATTAATTCGAGTCCACTGAATTCACAGTGTTTCCTTAAGGAATTTAATCCCCCTCCTAGTACCCAAGGTTATGGATTATTTCCTCCCAGGATAGAACGAATCACACACTAGTGTAGCGGTACTTCAAACCCCAGTGTTTCAGCGAACACAAAGTTTGGTAGCAAATTACACTTACAGTTGCTTTGTTAGAAGTTAAAACAATGCAGAACAAAGGAGTAGAAACTCAGAAAATCGTATGGAAATGCTGAGAGGAAGGAGTGCAATGTATAGTCAAAGTTGAGCATTTTCAGTTTGGGTAATTGTGTATCTTTCTTCAACAGCTGCTACACATAGCAGTCAACTTTGAAGATGAACGACCCTCCACCCTCCATGGTGGAGCATGCACTAGCTTGTTTGTGGAGCAAGCACTTGACCATGGTGGGAAGAGCATTAGACGGCTGCTATTGCAGCTGGTGGTCAATACACGGATTAAAACATATCCGTTACAATTGCGGATAATCTTACATTAATATTTATTATTAACAAATAAATTTGGTCCAAAAAATTAATCAATCAATCCGAAGCCGAAGCCGAGCGAGCGACGACGACGACGGCGCGAGGCTTGCTTTTTTCTTAACTCTTTAAGAGCTATAAGAAAAGCAATTATATATATACCCACCAAAAAACTTTTTCTCTTCCAATATGAGACAATGTCTCATTGTCAAGAGGGGGAAACTTAAAATTTTACTTAAAATTTTCATTTTTCCTCCATTTCCCATTCACCCTCATTTTAAGACTATTTCATCTTAAATAACTAAAAACCTCAACACTATTCAATGGCAATTAAATGTTAAAGCTTATATTTTAAGATTGTTAGCCCATTTAGATTCCGCTCAAATTTAACTCAACCCGTTCATTTTACACTTTTAATCAAAATGCCACTTTATTGATAGAACTTTGAATTGAAAGCCAAGAAAAAAGAATTATCACGTTTGATCAACATCCTTGGACTTGGGTCAAGCAAGATGTATTACTACCTCCGTTTCTATTTAGACGACACACTTTCCTTATTAGTTCGTTTGAAAAAGAATGACACATTTTTATAATTGAAAATAATTCAACTTTAAACTTTTTATTTTATCATTTCACTTTTAATGAGAAGCTTTTATAACCACACAAATATCATGGTCTCACAAAACTTTTACCCGTTAAGTTTTTAAGATCACAAATTTCAAAAGTCTCCCTCTTTTCTCTTAATATACTAATAAATATTTCTACTAACTGCCCCACAAATGCATGTAAATATCGCATACGCAGGTTACTTTCTTGAAGCCATTAACTCTTAGTCAAAGTTGATTACACCTTTTAAATTGTGCAATAAAGTTACAATAAAGATAGATCAGTTTCCATCGCATTAACATTACATATCCTGCATTATAAATATGACATATCCTCTTTCTAAATCTCCATCACAAATCCAAATCCTATCAATTAGGTGAAAACATACAATCGTAACACAACTAATAGATTTTGTAAGAAAAATGACTTCCGTCTGTATATATGCACTTGTATTCTTGTGCATATCACTCGGGGTTTCTCCGAGCGTTGCACAATTACTTGGCGGAGGCCTTTTGCCAGGTTCAGGACCAGGTCAAGTTGATAACGGACTTTTTCCTGATATTTCCAAATGCATAGCATCAGTGTTAAATGTTCCTGGATGTGTTGAAGAAATTTTAACATCTTTCCTAAGTATTCGATTTCGATTAATTGGTCCTCAATGTTGCAAAGCTGCATTAGACATTGAGGAAAGTTGCTGGCCTAAGATTTTTCCTTTGAGTTCTCTTTTCCCTTTAACACTTAGGAGTTTTTGCTCCATACAAGGTTCATTACCACCAACATTCCCTCCTCCTCAAGTTCCAATAGTTGCTAGTGTGAAGACTGTCAAAGAAAAGAACTAAGTTGTTTATCGTCCTTCAATTTCTTTTTAATAAATGGGCAGCGATGAGACTTGCACCCAGGAGCTATGATTGCTTTAGGATCATGTTGGATTGTATGATCGTTTCAATTAAATGATTAAGTTGTTAGATATTACATATTTTTATTTACTTAATTATGTCTTCCGTAAATTTGTGCATCTACAAATATTTATCTATTGCTGCATTATGCCAACTTAATCTCATACTGCCACGTGTTTAGTTTCGCTCTTTTTCAATTCAATATCTATCTATTTTTATTTATTTATTTATTTATATTATATTAAAAGTACGAAACCCCTTAACGAAATGTCGTTCGCATTTTTTACCCTTTAAAAATAGATTTCACCATTAGACAAAATAGTCGTTTACCTAAGTTCTTAATATTTAGGACTTTAAAATTAACTAAAATTTTGGCTATTAAGTCTTTCCTTATTGGAACTATATAATACAACTCATGATATTTAGAAAGTTAAAGCCACATATAATTTAACTTATATAAATACATTCCTAATTTCAGCAAATTAAAATAACCATTAGACCGTCATTTATATTTCTTCCATATATAATAAAGTGATCTTAACTCCAAAAAAGTTTACTCTCTCACGTACATTAGATAGACATATTGCTCACTTAATAATTATGATTATATTTCTTCCTAAAGACATTTACAAGCCTAAATATTTATGAAACTAATAGTACAAAACAAAGCCAAAATTTTATTTATTGGAAATCAATAGAGAATTTTGATATTGGAAACATAGAATATAGAATATTTTTGAAAACTACCGTGAGATTTGGTTGCCTATTATATGTTAATTTTGAAAATTATAGAAAGTATTAAAATAAATATAGAAGTTCTAGAAATAAACCGAACAAAGAGTAAAAATATGTAAGGAACCTAATAATCTAAAACTTTATAAAGTAATTTATATGAAGTTAATTACCACAAAGTTGAGTTAGCAGATATATCCAATTTTATACCTTCTAACCACACAAATTTGAGTTAGCCGATATATCCAATTTTATACCTTTTAAAAACTAAATTATTCCTTCAACAAATAAATCTACATTAAAAAGTTATATTCATCAAAAAATCTTATAGGATTGTCAATCATTATTTTCATAATTTTATATTTATTCGTTAACTTTTATTATATAACTCAAACACAAAGCTTAAAATAATATTTATTTGACTTATCTTTATATTTTGTATTTGTTGAGATTAGGTACACGCTTAACCTAAAGAGTAGTATACTAATATTACCAGTTATGATGGCCAATCAGTTCTCTCCCTTTTTTTTGTGGGACCCTGATAAATAATTATTACTAACTATATTGTATTACGACAAAATATTGTAAAAAGCTTTAAAAAAATCGACCTATTGACAACAGTACAATAACAAGTTCTATAGACTAGGGTAATTAGGGGTATTACACTGGTAACATGTAAGCCTGGCTACAGATCATTTAAACAATATTTTAGGTATTTGGTTTGACCGAGATTTTCATTACATATTTTATCTTTACTATTGTTTTTTAATTCTCAAAAATACCTTTTTCTAGAATAAAACCTCTTATTTCCTCTCCACTCCATATTCTTATAAATTCTACACATATAAAATCAGTTTCACCACTTAAAAATATTTTTTAGTACTTAAACTTATCATGAAACTCAAACGGGCTATTAATAGGAAAAAAGAAAAGGGAATAACCCTTAGTTAGTGTGATGATCCAAAATGTCATCTTTAAATTTAATAAGTAATTTTATATTCTAAGATCTCGAAAAATACTAATTATCATTCCTCGACTTGCGTGCACAGTTTCGTATAATTTTCCGGAAAGTTTTTATGTGAAAAATGGATTAAAATATGAAATAGAGCTTTAAAACTCAACTAAGTTGACTTTGGTCAACATTTTGAGCAAACGGATTCGGATCAGTATTTTGACAGTTCCGGTAGGTCCGTATCATGATTTGGGACTTGGGCGTATTCCCGGAATCGAATTCCGAGGTCCCTAACACGAGATATGGAATTTTGATGAAAAATTAAAAGCTTAATAATTTCTTTAAGAATTTATTGATGTTGGGTTTTTTGACATCGGGTCCGTATTTTTCTTCCGAAGCCCGGTATAGGTCTACTATAATATTTATGACTTGTCTGCCGAATTTAGTGAGAAACGGAGTTGATTTGACATGATTCGGACGTCTGGTTATAAAAATATAAGTTTTAAAGTTTTTTTGAAAATTTCCTTTGATTTGGTGTTCGATTCGTAGTTCTAGGTGTTAGTTTAGCGATTTGATCTCGCGAGCAAGTTCCTATGATGTTTTAAGACTTGTGTGCATGTTTGGTTTGGGGCTTCGAGGGTTCGGGTGAGTTTCGGATGGGCTACGGAATGATTTCCGACTTGGAAAATCTGGTTTTCTGCAGACTTTAGGCTTCTGGTGTGACCTTCTTCGCGTTCGCGAAGGTACTCTCGCGAATGCGAAGAGCAAATTGGGGCTGGCACGTTTTGTGCTTCGCGTTCGCGACAGAGTGAATGCGTTCGCGAAGGAAAAAAGGCTAACCTGGAAATTGCCTTCGCGTTCGCGAAGGGAATCTCGCATTTGCGAAGGCCAAGCCAGGCAAGCTTCACATTCGCGAAGAGTAAAATTGGGCAGCACAAATTTTGTGCTTCGCGAACGCGAGGCACTGACCGCGTTCGCGAAGGGTAAAAATCCTAGAAACAATTTTTTAGTTCTCGAAATGGGGTTTCGACCCATTTTCAACTATTTCCAGTTTTTGAGCTCGGATAAGGCAATTCTTGGGCGATTTTTAAGGAAAAATATTGGGATAAGTGTTCCTTATCCTATATTGATTATATTTCGTGATTTCATACTCATTTATATCATGAATCCGTGAATATTTGGAAGAAAAATCAGATTTTTATAAAATCTTCCAAAAACAAAAAATTAAGATTTGAAAGTCCATTTGATATCGGAATTGGATAATTTATATATGATTGAAATCGTAGCGGAACAGGTGTTCGTATTTCGTGAGTTTTCCGAAATTTGAGACGTGGGTCCCACTGTCGAATATTAAAATAAATTTCGGATTTTTATCCAGAGAATTAATAAATTCATATGGAATTAATTCCTATGATTCGTATTGAGTATACTGAATTGTTTGTGAATAGATTTGAAAATTTTGGAGACAAATTTAAAAGGAAAAGTCGTGGACGAGTAATTGATTGGAATTTGCAAAGCTAGGTAAGTATCGTGGTTAACCTTGACTTAGGGAATAGAACCCTTAAACTATTTGTTATGTGAAATGCATGTGAACGACGTATATGCGAGGTGACGAGTATCTATACGTCGTCAAATTAATTGTTTGCATAATTACTTGAAAAATCATAAATCGTTTTAAATCATGAATTAATTATTATAATAATTGTTTTTCTCCTATTCTTTGTCAAATATTAATTCTTGAATTCCTGCATTAATTGTTACATGCTATTTGAATTATGTGTCTTAATTGTTATTTGACATTTAACATATTAAATATTAAGCTGCCTATTTTCTCCCTGATTTCCATAATAATTTGCTATTTGTCATTGTTTGTTTCATAATTAAATAATAATTATTGTATTCTTGTTGTCTTATAATTTTATATTAATTGTTGCATTTATTGGGGAAATGTTTTCTATAAGAGTTAGTAAATGGATATATTGGAGGATCGGGTTGCACGCCGCAACAAAATTGATTGAAATGGATATATTGGAGGATCTGATTGCACGCCGCAACAGACATATTAAAAGTCTATATTAGAGGATCGGGTTGCACGCCGCAACAGACTTATTAAAAGTGCATATTGGAGGATCGGGTTGTACGCCGCAACAGACTTATTTAAAAGTCGATATATATATATATATATATATATATATATATATTGGGGGATCGGGTTGGATGCCGCAACATACTTGATTAAAATGAATATATTAGAGGAGCGGGTTGCACGCCGCAACAGAATGGAATGTGAATATATTGTGAGAGCGGGTTGCACGCTGCAACGAAAATTGATAAAATGATAATTGGTTATGATTGCTGAGTTGGATTCAATTATTATAAATGAGTTACCTAATTTATTTCTATTATTTGTTGTTGTTACTAATATTGCGTAGAGGTTAATGTAAGTGACCCGCCTTAGCCTCGTCACTACTTCGTCGAGGTTAGGCTCAGCACTTACCAGTGTATGGGGTCGGTTGTACTGATACTACACTCTACACTTCTTGTACAGATTTCGGAGTTGGTCCCAGCGGCGTACTATAGACTTGCTCGGATTTCAGCTACTCGGAGGAGACTTGAGGTATAACTGCACAACGTCCGCAGTTCTGAAGTCCCCGTCTATTTTACTTTAACTATGTGTTTGTTTTCAGACAACTTTATTTTATTCAGACCTTTATTTGTATTTATTCTAGAAGCGCGTGCACTTGTGACACCAATTCTAGGATGGTATTTAGACACCATTATTTTAATGGATTATTCAATATATTTCAAAATTTACTTCTGCAATTGTTCTTTGTTATTAACTAATTTAAATATTGTTTTAAAAATGGATAATGTTATTCTAACGTTAGCTTGCCTAACAAGTGAAATGTTAGGTGCCATCATGGTCCGAAGGTGGGAACTTCGGGTCGTGACAGTTGGTATTAGAGCACTAGGTTACATAAGTCTCATGAGTCACGATCAAGCTTAGTAGAGTCTGAAGGATCGGTACAGAGACGTCTGTACTTATCTCTCAGAGGCTATGAAGTTTAGGAACAATATCACTTCTTTCTTATTCTGTCATGCCATTTTACTCTATCATCGAAAATTGATACATTCTACTCTTATTCTCTCACAGATGGTGAGAACACGTAATACCTATATCGATGGACAGGAACTAGAACCCCAGTGGAAACTATGGCCAGGGGGAGAGGTCGAGGCCGAGGTCGTGCTAGAGGCCGAGGCAGAGGCAGAGGCAGAGGCAAAGGTAGAACTCAGTCCAGAGCTCGAGCACCTGCACTTGTTATAGAACCTCAGGTGGATCTTCAAGAGGAAGTTCTAGTTCAGAATGTACCAGTTGGACCAGTTCAGGTCCCGGAAAGATTCATAGCCACTCTAGTACTTCAGGATGCTCTAGTCCGTTTGGTAAGTCTTATGAAGGGTGTGGCCCAGAATGGTACATTTCCAGTGGAGCCAGTCGTCTCATAGGCTGGGAGAGGAGCACAAACTCCCAATACTCCCGCTCTGAAGCAGATGGCTCCCCAGAATGAGGCTCCATCAGCCCCGCCAGTTGGGGTAGTTCAGCCAGTTATTGAGGCACAGACCGGTGATAGGCCTGCCATGTCTTTTAAGGCCTTATTGAGACTGGATAAGTTTACTAATCTCTTTCCAGTTCACTTAAGTGGTACACCTTCTGAGGACCCACATGATTATCTTGAACGTTGTCACAAGGTGCTGCGGAACATGGGTATAGTTGAGACCAATGAGGTTGGTTTTGCTGTATTTCAGATGACGGGTTCCGCCAAGAGGTGGTGGAGAGATTATACATTGGCCAGACCAGTCGGATCGCCTGCACTTACCTGGGAGCAGTTCTCTCAGCTATTTCTGGAGAAGTTCCTCCCTATCACACTGAGAGAGGAATTCCACAAGCAATTTGGGCGTCTACAGCAGGGCAGTATGACTGTTACTCAGTATGAGTCCCGTTTTATGGATTTTTCCAGTAATGCTCTCCTTTTACTACCTACGGAGGGAGAGAGAGTGAGGAGGTTTATTGAGGGACTCACTCACCCTATCAGACTTTAGATGGCCAAGGAGACCAAAAGTGAGATTTCTTTTTAGGCAGCTGCTAATGTCGCAAGGAGGATCGAGATGGTTCTTGCACAGGAGAGAGGGCAGAGGTCTAATAAGAGGCCTCATTAGTTTGTTGGTTTCGGTTGTGCCTCGTATGGAGGTAGGGGTAATTTTGGTAGGGTTCATCCTCCCAAACCGTTTCATTCAGCACTTCATGCATCTCCCGGTGCTTTATGGAGTCACGGTCCTATTATGCCTTACTCTGGGCAACCAAGATTCAGTGCACATTTAACTCCTATTAGTGCACCGCCACTCCAGAGTTACTACGGCGGTTATCCGGCCCATTTGGGTCAGCTTCAGCAGCCACGACATCAGAATGGGTGTTATGAGTGTGGGAACATTGGTCACATCAGGAGGTATTGCCCTAGATTGGCGAGTAATATATCTCGGCAAGATTCTCGTGCCATCATACCGGCACCGGTTGCTTCACCGCCTGCTCAGCCATCTAGAGGTAGGGGTTAGACAGCTAGAGGTGGAGGTCAGGCCATTACAGGTGGAGGTCAGACCGTTAGAGGTGGAGGCCAGTCAGTTAGAGGCCGTCCCAGGGACGCAGTTTAGAGTGGTGGGGCCCAACCCCGATTTTATGCTTTTCCAGCTAGGCCTGAGGCCGAGTCATCTGATGCTGTGATCGCAGGTATTATTCCAGTTTGCCATAAATATGCTTCCGTTCTATTTGATCCAGGATCTACTTATACCTATGTGTCCTATTTTGCTTCATATTTGGTTGTACCTTGTGATTCTCTGAGTGCTTCTGTGTGTGTATATACACCGGTGGGAGACTCTGTTATAGTAGATCATGTCTATCGTTCGTGTGTGATTACTATTGGTAATCTTGATACTAGTGTGGATCTTCTACTTCTTGATATGGTAGATTTTGATGTCATCTTGGGTATGGATTGGCTGTCACCTTATGATGCTATATTGGATTGTCATGCCAAGACAGTGACCCTAGATATGCCGGGGTTACCTCGGTTAGAGTGGAAAGGAACTCCTGGTCATTCTGCCAGCAGGGTTATTTCTTATATTAAAGCTCGGCGTATGGTAGAGAAAGGATGTCTAGCCTATTTGGCTTATATTCGCGATCCTAGTGCGGATGTTCCTTCTATGGACTCAGTACCAGTTTTTCGTGAATTTCCAGAAGTATTTCCTGCATATTTTCCGGGGATGCCACCCGATAGAAATATTGACTTCTGTATTGATTTAGCTCCGGGCACTCAACCTATTTTATTCCATGATACCGTATGGCCCTGCCATAGTTGAAAGAATTGAAAGAGTAGTTACAAGACTTGCTTGATTAGGGATTCATTAGACCTAGTGTCTCGCCCTAGGGTGCACCAATATTATTTGAAAAGAAGAAAGATGGCTCTATGCGAATGTGTATAGATTATCTGCAGTTGAACAAGGCCACTATCAGAAATAAATATCCACTGCCAAGGATTGATGACTTATTTGATCAGCTTCAGGGTGCCAAGGTATTTTCGAAGATCGATTTGAGGTCTGGTTACCATCAGTTGAAGATTAGGGCATCTGATGTCCCTAAAACAACTTTTCGAACTCGGTATGGGCATTACGAATTCCTAGTGATGTCATTTGGGTTTACAAATTCCCCAGGAGCATTTATGGATTTGATGAATCGGGTGTTCAAGCCTTATTTGGATTCTTTTGTGGTTGTATTCATTGATGATATCTTGATTTACTCTAGCAGTGGAGAGGAACATGAGCAACATCTTCGAAGTGTGCTTCACACTTTGAAGAATAATCAGTTATATGCCAAGTTTTCAAAATGTGAATTTTGGTTTGACTCAGTTGCCTTTTTGGGGAATGTTGTATCGGTAGAAGGCATAAAGATGGATCCTAAGAAGATTGAGGTTTTTCAGAATTAGCCTAGACCTACTTCAGTTACAGAGATCCGGAGTTTCCTGGGTTTAGCAGGTTATTATCGTCTGTTCGTGGAAGGGGTTTCATCTATAGTAAGCCCATTGACCACATTGACCCAGAAAAGGTGTCCCATTCAGATGTTCAGACGAGTGTGAGTTGAGTTTTCATAAACTCAAGACTGCTTTGACTACGGCACCAGTATTGGTATTACCCACAGGTTCAGGATCGTATACGGTATATTGTGAAGCATCTCACATTGGGCATGGTGATGTATTAATGCAAGATGTCAAGGTGATTGCATATGTGTCGCGACAGTTAAAAGTTCACGAGAAGAATTATCATGTTCATGACTTAGAATTGGCAGCCATTGTTCATGCGTTGAAGTTTTGGAGGCATTACCTTTACGGTGTCTCGTGTGAGGTATTTACTGATCATCGAAGCCTTCATTATCTGTTCAAACAAAAGGATCTTAATTTGAGGCATAAAAGATGGTTGGTGTTGTTTAAAGACTATGATATAACTATTGTGTATCACCCCAAAAAGGCCAATGTGGTGGCTGATGCTTTGAGTAGAAAGGTTGTGAGTATGGGCAGTCTTGCGTATATTTCGGTTGGTGAGAGGCCATTAGCTCCATATATTTAGACTTTGGCTAATAAGTTCGTGAGGTTAGATGTTTCAAAACCTAGTTGGGTTATGGCTTGCATAATCGCTCGGTCTTCTTTATATGAACGTATTAAAGAGAGACAGTATGATGATCCTCATTTACTTATACTTAAGGACACAGTGCGGTACGGTGATGCTAAACAGGCAATTGTGGGGGAAGATGGAGTTCTGCGAATGCAGGGTCGTATTTTTGTGCCTAATATGGATGGGCTTCGTGAATTAATTCTTGAAGAGGCACACATTTCCAGGTATTCTATTCATCCAGGTGCCACTAAAATGTATCAAGATTTACGGCAACATTATTGGTGGAGGACAATGACGGACAGTCAGAGCGCACTATTCAAATATTGGAAGATATGCTTCGCGCTTGTGTTATAGACATTGGAGGTTCTTGGGATCATTTCTTGCCACTTGCGGAGTTTTCTTATAATAATAGCTACCAGTCAAGCATTCAGATGACTCCATATGAGGCATTATACGGAAGGCAAAGTCGTTCGCCAATTGGCTGGTTTGAACCGGGGGAGGCTCGGTTATTGGGTACCGATTTGGTACAAGATGCCTTGGATAAGGTCAAGATTATTCAGGATCGACTTCGTACAGCTCAATCTAGGCAAAAGAGTTATGCCGACCGTAAAGTTCGTGATATTGCATTCATGGTTGGAGAAAGAATATTGCTCCGAGTTTCACCTATGAAAGGTGTAATAAGGTTCGGAAAGAAGGGCAAGTTAAGCCTTAGGTATATCAGACCCTTTGAAATTCTTGAAAGGGTAGGTGAAGTAGCCTACAGGATTGCATTACCACCTAGTTTATTAGTGGTTCATCCGGTGTTCCATGTGTCTATGCTCCGAAAATATCATGGTGATCCGTCCCATGTGTTAGATTTCATCTCAGTCCAATTGGCCAAAGATTTAACTTACGAGGAGGAGCCGGTGGTTATTCTAGCCCGGCAGGTCCGACAGTTGAGGCCTAATAGTTATCCTTCAGTTCGAGTGCACTGGAGGGCTCAGCCGGTAGAGGCATCTACCTGGGAGTCCGAGTTGGACATGCTGAGTAAATATCCACACATTTTCTCCAGCACAAGTACTTTTTCTAACTCCGTTCGAGTACGAATATTTGTTTTAGAGGTGGAGAATGTGATGACCCAAAATGTCATCTTTAAATTTAATAAGTAATTATGTGTTCTAAAACCTCCAAAATCACTATTTATCATCCCTCAACTTGCGTGCGCAGTGCGTAAAATTTTTCAAAAAGTTTTTATGTGAAAAATGGATTAAAATATGAAAATAGAGCCTTGAAATTCAACTGAGTTTTAAAGTTTTCTTGAAAATTTCCTTTGATATGGTATCCGATTCGTAGTTCTAAGTGTTAGTTTGGCGATATGATCATGCGATCAAGTTCGTATAATGTTTTAGGACTTGTGTGCATGTTTGGTTTGGAGCCTCGAGGGCTCGGGTGAGTTTCGGATGGGCTACGGGATGATTTCGGACTTAGGAAATCTGGTTTTCTGTAGACTTCAGACTTCTGGTGTCCTTCTATACGTCGTCAAATTAATTGTTTGCATAATTTCTTGAAAAATCATAAATCGTTTTAAATCATGAATTAATTATTATAATAATTGTTTCCTCCTATTCTTTGTGAAATATTAATTCTTGAATTCCTGCATTAATTGTTACATGCTATTTGAATTATATGTCTTAATTGTTATTTGACATTTAGCATATTAAATATTAAACTGCCTATCTTCTCCTTGATTTCCATAATAATTTGCTATTTGTCATTGTTTGTTTCATAATTAAATCATAATTATTGTATTCTTGTTGTCTTATAATTTTATATTAATTATTGTATTTATTGGAGAAATTTCTTCTATAAGAGTTGGTAAATGGATATATTGGAGGATTGGGTTGCATGCCGCAACATAATTGATTGAAATGGATATATTGGAGGATCAGGTTGCACGCCGCAACAAACTTATTAAAAGTCCATATTGGAGGATCGGGTTGCACGCCACAACAAACTTATTTAAAGGTCGTATATATATATATATATATATATATATATATATATATATATATATATATATATATATTGGAGGATCGGGTTGCACGCCGCAACGGACTTGATTAAAATGAATATATTAGAGGAGCGGGTTGCACGCTGCAACAGAAATTAATAAAAATAATAATTGGTTATGACTATTGAGTTGGTTTCAATTATTATAAATAAGTTACCTGATTTATTTCTATTATTTGTTGTTGTTACTAATATTGCGTACAGGTTAATGTAAGTGACCCGCCTTAGCCTCATCACTACTTCGTCGAGGTTAGGCTCAGCACTTACCAATACATGGAGTCGGTTGTACGGATACTACACTCTACACTTCTTGTGCAGATTTCAGAGTTGGTTCCAGCGGCGTACTATAGACTTGCTTGGATTTCAGCTACTCGGAGGAGACTTGAGGTATAACTGCACATCGTCCGCAGTTCTAAAGTCCCCGTCTATTTTACTTTAGCTGTGTGTTTGATTTTAGACGGTTTTATTTTATTCATACCTTTATTTGTATTTATTCTAGAAGCTCGTACTCTTGTGACACCAATTCTGGGATGGTATTTAGACACCGTTATTTTTATGGATTATTCACTATATTTTAGAATTTACTTCCGCAATTGTTCTTTGTTATTAACAAATTTAAAATTTATTTAAAAAATAAATAATATTATTCTAATATTGGCTTGCCTAGCAAGTGAAATGTTAGGCGTCATCACTGTCCGATGGTGGAAATTTCGGATCGTGATAGTTAGTCCCTAAAGAATATTTAAGCCTTAGACACTAAGGACATGACCTCTCTATTACACTTCTTATTTGTTCCATTCTCTGCTCTTACTTTCCATATAACAATATGGTCGTGGTCTGCCACAACCAAGTACACATGGAGCAGGAGAACAAGATTATTGTCAATATTGCTAATTCATGTATTCCTCTCGAGATTGTCTTTGATATTCTCATAAGGGTCGTTTCAGTCAAGTCTCTGTTGCGTTTTAGGTGCGTTTCTAAATCCTTTTTCTCCCTTATATCACAACCTTTATTTATTGAAGCACATAAAAAAACTTGTTCCACGGCTGAACTCATCGTCAGTTTTCCATCTTTATCTCTTTTACTCGTAAAGTGATTATCTATAAGTTAGTCCACAAATTGGAACATTGTAACAATCTGACTTGTCATTTTAAGAATTTAAGTCTCGTCTGGTGGCATAAGGCCCTGAGCATCTTCTTATTATGTGTATTGACTAGCGTGCGTGGTTGAATTCAGTTACCGGATGATTTGGGACCCTTGGTCCCCAAAATAGAAGCTTAAGTCTTAGGATTTTTACCGTAGTCGGAACTGTGTGAAGACGACTCCGGAATAGAATTTTGATGATGTCAATAGTTCCGTATGGTGATTAAACATAGGAGCGTGTCCGAAAAAGTATTTGGAGGTCTGTAGAGGAATTTGGTTTGAAATGGAAAAAGATGAATTTTTGGGAAGTTTGATTGGGGGATTGACTTTTTGATATCGGGTCCGGAATCCGATTTTGGAAATTGGAATAGCTTCGTTATGTCAATTATGACTTGTGTGCAAAATTTGAAGTCATTCCAGATTGATTTGATGTGTTTCGGCACAAGATATAGAATTTGAAATTTTAAAGTTTATTATGCTTGATTTGGGGTATGATTCGTGGATTTGATGTTGTTTGATGTGATTTGAGGCCTCGAGCAGATTCGTGTTATGTATTGGGACTGGTTGGTACGATTGGATGGAGTCCCGGGGGCCTGGGGTTTGATTCGGGGTGGTTCCGGACCAAGTTTGGGTATTTTGATGCTGTTGGTTGCTGGTTCTAGTGTTGTTTTTCGCGTTCGCGAAGAAGGATTTTGCTGTTGGGACTCTGTTCTTCGCGTTCGCGAAGAGGTTCTCGTGTTCGCGAAGAAGGAAATTTTGTTGTTCGTCGTATGCCTTTAGAAACTCATATCTCGCAATCTATCAGAAATTTGGAGATAATCCAAAAATAAAAGTTGTAGCTCTTTGTGTCTAGTGTTCAGAAATGAGGGGCGTCTCGTGAATGCGATGAACAAACCACCGGGCAGTAGAATAAAGTCCAAATTCGTGTCATTTTTTCATTTTTGGACCAAGGAAGCTCGGGTGAGGCGGTATTTTGAGAGTTTTTCAAGGAAAATATTGGGGGTAAGAATTCCTTACTTAATTTTGGTTAAATTACATGAATCTATTGTTGTTTTTATCACTAAATTAGTGAATTGGATTGAAATATTTAGAAAACCCTCTTGGTTTAACTTTAAGATTTGGAGGTCGATTTGTTATTGGAATTCGATAAAATTGGTAAGGTTGAACTCGTATCGGAATGGGTGTTCAAATTTTATGAAAATTATGTCGGGTTCCGAGAGGTGAGTCCCGTGTTGACTTTTGTTGAGTTATTGGAATAAAATTTTAAGTCTACATATTATTATCCGGAATTGTTTCCGATAAATTTTAATCAAGTTGTATAATTAATTTGGATAGATTTGAGCTGTCCGGAGGTCGATTCATGCAAGAAGACTATTTTGAAATATCGGCCTCACTTCAAAAAGGTAAGTGTCTTGCCTAACCCCGAGTGGGGGAATTACCCCTTAGGCATCGAGTCTTATGTGCCGTTTGAGAAATATGAAAAGACGGGTATGCGAGGTGACGAGTACGTACTCGGGCTTATATGTGTAAAATATATTAGGTTTAAGTCTTAGGCATATTGTGTTGTAAATTTGATAATTGTTGGCATTTATTTGATCATCTATTTGTAGTGACCCCTCATTTCATAATCATAAAAATACGGGTCTTAGCCCATTTTCATATTTCCATGCCACCTCGTGTCCATAGTTTAATCATCATATTTTCCCGGCACCTCGTGCCCTTATTTCATATCACAGCTGCATGGACAATTCACGTGCCAATTATCATTATCATTTCATCACAGCACCTCGTTCCCACATTACATATCACAACTGCACGGACAATTCACGTGCCGAATATCCTCATTATTTACTCACGACACCTCACATGGTGAATTTTTAATTGAAAGAATTATATTCAAAATATTTATTTGGAAGGATTTTTATTCAAAAAGAATTATATGGAAGAATTGTATTTGAGAAAATTATATTTGAAAAGATTTATTGAATGAATTATATTTGAAAAATAATTATTTGAGAAAAATTATATTTGAAAGAGAGTTATCTTGAAGAATTATATGTGAAGGACAGTTATTTGGAGGACTTGATATGTTTATTAATTATTGAGTTATATTAATGGTACTCTTGTTGTCTGCTGTGCATATCACTGGTTGTTTTATCCTTCCCTGATTGTTATTTGTTTCCTATTATTTTGTATAATATATATTGCACAGGTTATTAGACTAGGTAGTGTCTTGACTGTACCTCGTCTCTACTCCACTGAGGTTAGTTTTGATACTTACTGGGTACCGACCGTGGTGTACTCATACTACACTTCTGCACATTTTTGTGCAGAGCCAGGTATTGGAGATATAAGACTTGAGCATAGTTAAAGCGGGATCGTAAGGATTAAGGTAGAGCTGCTTGGTCGTCGCAGTCCCATGAAGTCCTTTCATTTCATTGTACTGTTAATTTGTAATCAAACAGTATTGTATATTCAGTCTTCGTGATCATTCCATGTATTCAGTTAGAGTTCGTGACTTATTACTACCAGTCTTGGGAGGTTGTATATTCATATTTATTCCGCTGTTAGTTTTTATTACTTAGTTTCAAAAAATAAAAATAAAAAAGCTTGAAAATGCAATTGAAAACGGCTTACCTAGTCTTAGAGACTAGGTGCCATCACGACGCCTGTGGTGGGATTTTGGGCCGTGACAAGTTGGTATCAGAGCTCTAGGTTCATAGGTTTTACGAGTCACGAACGAGTCTAGTAGCATCTTGTGGATCGGTATGGAGGCGTCTGTACTTATCTTCAAGAGGCTCTAGAACTGTTAGGAAATTTTCATTTCTTTCATTCCTGTCGGGTGAAATTTGTTGAAATTGGAATTTGAGCCTTTGTATCTCTATTCTGTCACAGATGGTGAAGACACGTGCTACCAGGTTAGCTGAGCAGACATCCGCACATACTGCTAGGGCTGCAAGAGGCCGGGGCCAAGGTAGAGGTCGAGGTAGAGGTTGAGGAAGGGCACGTGTTGCGACTAGAGCACTTGTCAGAACAACAGTTGAGGATCCACTAGTAGCTCCAATTGGGGGACATATACTAGAAGCACCTGTTGTTACCCCCGGACTTCAGAAGACTTTAGCACAGTTCCTTAGTATGTTTGGTATATTAACTCAGGCGGGATTGATCTCTGTTACACCAAATATTTCACAGATTAGGGGAGTAGCTCAGACTCCTACCACAACTCCAGAGCAACAGGTTCAAGTTGGTCAGGTTTCGGGTGTAGTACCGGTACAACCTGTTATTCTGGTTCGGCCTGAGGTATCAGAAGAAGAACAAAAGAGACTTGAAAGGTTTAAGAGGTATAGTCCACCTACTTTCAGTGGCACGACTACAGAGGATGCCCAAGAATTTCTAGAAAATTGTCATCGTATTCTACGCACCATGGGTATTGTGGAGGTGAGCGGAGTTGCCTTTACTACATTTCAACTATCAGGCGCAGCGTATCAGTGGTGGAAAATCTATGAAGAAGGTAGACTAGCCGATGCAACACCACCAACTTGGGGTCAATTTTCGGAAATGTTCTTGAAAGAATTTGTTCCCCATACTCTCCGAGATGCGTGGCACACAGAGTTTGACCGGTTGCGTTAGGGCACTATGACAATGTCAGAATATTCTATCAAGTTCAGTGAGTTAGCCGGTCATGCACCTCTCTTAGTTCCTACAATCAGAGAACGGGTCCACAGATTCATTGAGGGGCTCGATTATGATATTAAAATATGCGTGGCTCGAGAGTTGCAAACTGATGCTCCATTTCAATAAGTAGTGGAGATTGCAAGGAAGATTGAGGGTGTTTTAGGCGAGGAAAGGGAGTCTAAGGAGGCCAAAAGGTCTCGAAGATTTGGAGGGTTTCGTGGATTTTACTCTTCAGCTAGGACCCATTATATCGGAGGCTCGAGCAATCGGTTAGCTCAGTCCGCACATCATATTACTCGGAGTGCTCCAGTTTACAGTGCACCACCGACACGAGATTCTTACAGTGGTTATTTCAGTTATCCGGCACAGACTCAGTACGAGCAGTCGCGACCTCAGAGGGGTTGTTATGAGTGTGGTAATACTAAGCATATCATTGGAGATTGTCCAAGACTTGGGAGGGGTGGATTTCATCAGAACACTTCAACTACAAGCTTTTTTCCAGTTGATACTCCTTATGCACAGTCAACTAGAGGTGGAGGATGGGTGGGTAGTGGACGCCTAAGAGGTGGAGTCCCGACCAATTGATATAATCGCTATGATTTGGCTGAGGCCAATACACCAGATGATGTCGTTACAGGTACGATCCTGATTCTGTTAAATAAAGAGAGGATATTTTCCTTAATTTGATTCGGTTGTGAATATTGAGGTAAGTCCTCCTATTGTGCTCCACTTATGGGTGAGCTTCGTAAATTTGTGACCCACTTATGTGTTTATCCCTGTTGGGAGATTTGAAGCTGTGAGACTGTGTCTGTCATTTATTTTTGTACACTATTGAGGGCTATAAGTCCAAAAGTAATTTTTATTATTCATTACAGTGGGTTTAATGTGTTTCAGAATAATTGATTTCAATTTTTCTGAATTATACACCATACCGGTATGAGGGTACATTATGTGTTTTGAAAACTGTTTATGAAATATATTGAAATATAGAAAGAAAGGAAATTGAAATTTCAGTTGGCACAATGTGCAAAATACTTGTGATTTGGAATTGAAAACGAGATCCTCGCATTTTATATATGATGTGAAATATTTAAACCGGGCAACAAGTCACGGTGGAAGTTATATAAGGACGAGGTCCTTGTGGTAAAATATTTACGAGTTTAAAATTCTCCCCCTATGAAATGTAATTTGTAATATAATATTAATAGGGAGTCATGCCTGTTAGGCTAATTTGATAATTCTTGTATATTTTATGTGCATATTCAACCATTTTCGTGTTGTAAATATTGAGTTTTAACCTATAAGATGAGTGCCCAGGTGGCGTTAAATGTGACTTGTTAAATCGGGCAAATAGTTATGAGGTCTTCATGCCTCACATTATGTTGTCAGTGTTGTGAAAATTTTGAAATGAGGTATTGGTTAATATGAGATTAATTGATGATGCTGGAATTAAATATGAACAGCTTTTAAGACCTAAGATGTGGTGATGAGCATACATATGATGTACTTCATGTCCTGATATTATAATGATAATGTAATGCTTTTAATGTTGAGATCAGTGTTATTGATATATACCTTGTGGATGTGTTGTTAGGAGTCATTTTGGTGTTACTCTGGCAGGTGGATAGGCCCATTTACAGGGGAGACTGCCAAAATGTTTTGAAAATTTTGGGAGTTAGAAAACAAATTGGGAGATTGATATGTGTGAAAGAAGAGATAAATTATGTTATGTGTTTGAGGATGAATGATCCTAAGCGGGGAAGAATGTAACACCCCAGAAATTTTTTGAAGTACTTCAACACTATCTAGAAAGTTGATGTGTGCGTAGGCACGAGTTACTACAGCCAGTTGAGACAAATACCGTGCGTTGATGAAAAATCGGACTTTCTAAAATGTTTGGAGTGTAAGAAATTGGTCTTAAGGTTCACAAATATGGATAAAATAAATAATCTCAAATGAGATGGTATTGCCGGACTTACCCCCAATGCAGTAATGTGGGACCAACCGTGAGTATATGTATAAAAGTAAACATCATCAATTCGGTAACCTCAGAATAATTATTAGCACGTTCGAGGATGAACGTTTGTTTAAGAGTTGGAGAATGTAACAACCTGACTTGTCGTTTTAAGAATTTAAGCCCCGCCTGGCGGCATAAGGCCCTGAGCAGCTTCTTATTA
Source organism: Nicotiana tomentosiformis (assembly GCF_000390325.3). Lineage (NCBI taxonomy): Eukaryota > Viridiplantae > Streptophyta > Magnoliopsida > Solanales > Solanaceae > Nicotiana > Nicotiana tomentosiformis. The sequence continues at coordinate 69,768,105 of NC_090821.1, read as the reverse complement.
TGTGTATTGACTTGCGTGCGTAGTTGAATTCAGTTACCAGATGATTTGGGACACTTGGTCCCCAAAACGGAAGCTTAAGTCTTAGAATTTTTACCGTAGTCAGAACTGTATGAAGACGACTCCAGAATGGAATTTTGATGATGTCAATTACTCTGTATGGTGAGTATGGACATAGGAGCGTGTTCGAAAAATTATTTGGAGGTATGTAGAGGAATTTGGCTTGAAATGGCGAAAGATGAATTTTTGGGAAGTTTGACTGGGGGATTGACTTTTTGATATCGGGGCCGGAATCCGATTCTGGAAATTGGAATAGCTTCGTTATGTCAATTATGACTTGTGTGCAAAATTTGAAGTCATTCCAGATTGATTTGATGTGTTTCAGCACAAGATATAGAATTTGAAATTTTAAAGCTCATTATGCTTGAATTGGGGTATGATTCGTGGCTTTGATATTGTTTGATGTGATTTGAGGGCTCGAGCAGGTTCGTGTTATGTATTGGGACTGGTTGGTACTATTGGACGGAGTCCCGGGAGCCTGGGATTTGATTCGGGGTGGTTCCGGACCAAGTTTGGGTGTTTTGGTGTTGTTCTTTGCGTTCGTGAGGAGCCTCTCGCTTTCGCGAAGAAAGATTTTGCTGTTGGGACTTTGTTCTTCGCGTTTGTGAAGAAGGAAATTTTATTGTTCGTCGTCTGACTTTAGAGGCTCATATCTCGCAATCTATAAAGAATTTGGAGGTGATCCAAAAATAAAAGTTGTAGCCCTTTGTGCATAGTTGTGAGAAAGGTAAACCATTTGGCATTTGGAGTTGTATACAAAACGTTATGGAGGATACACTATAGGCTGTCCAGGAAGAGTTTGGAAATCTCTGTTGCACAGGGCTGACTTTGGAAACTTATATCTCATAATCTATAATGAATTGGGAGATGAATAATAAATGATAGTTCTAGCCCTTGGAGTTTAGTTTTCACAAAGTCAAACCATTCATCATTTGGAGTTTTGTACAAAACCTTATGACCATTATGCTAGAGGCTGTCTGAGAAGAGTTTGAAAATGACCTTTGAAGAATTTGTTCATCGCGAACGCGAGGAGAGTCTTGCGAACGCGAAGAACAAACCCTCGGCAGCAGAATAAAGTCCAAATTCGCGTCAGTCTTTCATTTTTGGACAAAGAAAGCTCGGGTGAGGCGATTGTTTGAGAGTTTTTCAAGGAAAACATTGGGGGTAAGAATTCCTAACTTGATTTTGGTTAAATTACATGAATCTATTGTTGTTTTTATCACTAAATTAGTGAATTGGATTGAAAAATTTAGAAAATCCTCACGGTTTAAATTTAAGATTTGGAGGTCGATTTGTTATTGGAATTCGATAAAATTGGCATGGTTGAACTCGTATCGGAATGGGTGTTCGGATTTTATGAAAATTATGTCCGGTTCCGAGAGGCGGGTCCCGCGTTGGCGTTTGTTGACTTTTTGGAATAAAATTTTAAGTCTACGTATTATTATCCGAAATTATTTTTGATAAATTTTAATGAAGTTGTACAATTAATTTGGATATATTTGAGCTGTCCAGAGGTCAATTCAAAAAAGGAGGCTATTTTGAAATATCGACCTAACTTGAAAAATGTAAGTGTCTTGCCTAACCTCGAGTGGGGGAATTACCCTTAGGCATCGAGTCTTATGTGCCGTTTGTGAAATGTGAAAAGCCGTGTACGCAAGGTGACGAGTACGTACTCGGGATTATTGTGCAAAATATATTGGGTTTAAGTCTTAGGCATATTGTGTAGTAAATTTGATAATGGTATGCATTTATTTAATCATCTATTTGTCATGCCTAAATCCTTGTTGGTTGAACTTGTTTTTATATAACAATTTGACGTGATTGTTATTTTAATATTTATGTAATTCTGTGAGTTTGTTGGTTTGATAATTCTGGGAATTTAATTTCATTTTGAATTTTCTCTATACAAATAATTAATTAAGCAAGTTTAAGAAGAAGCGTTAATATAATTATCTAACTTTGGATTAATGATGGCTTTGATTTATGCTGAATAATTTCTATCTCAGTTGATCGTTTTTGTGGTGTTATACACATTGTGTGGAGCCTTCGGCTATTTGTTGTGAAATTTATTGATTTGGTTGTATCTTTGGAATTTGATTGTAGCCATTGGGCAAATTATGATATGAATTGATTTTGTTATGTTGTCGCGATAATTTCACATATAAATTATTGTGTTGTGTGAGTTGTTAGTTTGATGATATAAGGGTGGCATTTCACTGTTGTTATTTTGAGGATATAAGGGTGGCATTTCACTGTTGATATTATGTGGGTATAAGGGTGGTATTTAACAGTCGTTGTGTTTGTTGGAATATTGTCTGGGCGGAGCGATAAGGGTAGCTATAGGAGCGATAAGGGTGGCAATAAGAGCGATAAGGGTGGCTATTGATATTGTCTGGGTGGAGCAATAAGGGTGGCTATAGGAGCGATAAGGGCGGCAATAGGAGCGATAATGGTGGCTATTGTCAGGGACGATATGTGATGATGTGGGTTTGTGGTGTTGATGATTTTCATGTGATGTTGAGATTTTCTTGTGTTTATTTTTATACTTTGTGCCATTTGTCCTGTTGTTGGTAAATTGATAACAATCTGATTTATGCTGAAATTGAGAGCATGTGGCTATTGTCAGGTAGATTATAAAATGAAATGTGGGCACGAGGTGCCGTGAGTAAATAATGAGGATATTCGGCACGTGAATTGTCTGTGCAGTTGTGATATGAAATGTGGGCACGAGGTGCTGTGATGAAATGATAATGATAATTGGCACGTGAATTATCCGTACAATTGTGATATGCAATGAGGGCACGGGGTGCTGGAAAAATATGATGATTAAACTATGGGCACGAGGTGCCATGAAAATATAAAAATGGACTGAGACCCGTATTTTTATGATTATGAAATGAGGTGTCACATGGTGAATTTTTAATTGAAAGAATTATATTCAAAATATTTATTTGGAAGGATTTTTATTCAAAAAGAATTATATGAAAGAATTGTATTTGAAAGATATTTATTTGAGAAAATTATATTTGAAAAGATTTATTGAAAGAACTATATTTGAAAAATAATTATTTGACAAAAATTATATTTGAAAGAGAGTTATCTTGAAGAATTATATGTGAAAGACAGTTATTTGACGGACTTGACTTGTTTATTAATTATTGAGTGATATTAATGGTACTCTTGTTGTCTGTTGTGCATATCACTGGTTGTTTTATCCTTCCCTGATTGTTATTTGTTTCCTATTATTTTGTATAATATATATTGCACAAGTTATTAGACTAGTGAGTGTCTTGACTGTACCTCGTCTCTACTCCACTGAGGTTAGTCTTGATACTTACTGGTACCGACCGTGGTGTACTCATACTATACTTCTGCACATTTTTGTGCAGAGCCAGGTATTGGAGATATCAGACTTGAGCAGAGTCAAAGCGGGATCGTAAGGATTTATGGTAGAGCTGCTTGGTTATCGCAGTCCCTTGGAGTCTTTTCATTGTATTGGACTGTTAATTTGTAATCAAACAGTATTGTATATTCGGTACTCGTGATCATTCCATGTATTCAGTTAGAGTTCGTGACTCAGTACTATCAGTCTTGGGAGGTTGTATATTCATATTTATTCCGCTGTTAGTTTTTATTACTTAGTTTTAAAAAAATGGCTTCATAATGCAATTGAAAACGGCTTACCTAGTCTTAAAAATTAGGTGTCATCACGACGACTGTGATGGAATTTTGGGTCATGACAAACATGATTAATTCCAGGCTTTTCTCTTTCAGTACTTGAATGAGCCATGTTTCTCTAAACTTGACTCTTTGGAATCTATCAACGGCCTAGTTTGCCTATGGAACGACAATGAAGATGTTGCAATTTGCAATCCTTTCACAAAACATCACGTCTTTCTTCCTACATCCACTGAAAGATTTCTCTATTCAACGTTTACTCGTTGCTTCTTGGGTTATGATCCATCTACCAAGAAACATAAAGTTTTGAAGGTACACTTAGTTGATGATGAAAAGGGACATTATAAAGTGAGACATTGGATTTTCACTCTCGGGATAGACAATTCGTGGAGAGAGATTCATGATTGGGATCATTGTTTCCCTACAAAGGATACTTGTGTTTATATCGACGAGGTCATTAATCTACCCAGTTTTTATAGATGTAAGATAGCTGCATTCAATGTCGGAGATGAAAGTTTTAGACTAATCACATTCTCTCGTGGAGTATCCACGAGTATTCGTCATTGTTCACCAACACTAGTAGATATAAAGGGACAAGTTGCACTTCTAGATCATATGACTTTTCGAGACGATAATGGCAAGATTTTTATGTATATTCTTACTTTCAAAGAATGTACTCAGACATGGGTGAAGTATATAATTGAGCTATCATCAGAACTCAGGCATTTAGTAAATACATGTGGTAAATTTCTATTAACTTCCAACCCTAAGGGAAACATTGTAATGATTCCATGTACCAGATATTTAAACATGTTAATCTATGACATTGAAAAGAAAGAAAGTGGAGTTCATGATCGAAGTTTGATTGTAAAATTGCTTTTCTTTTTGTTGCTATTGTTAACTTTAGGATTTAGTTTGTTAACTTCAGGATTTGAGTTACGATATTTACTCTGTTGTTTAAAAGCAGAGTTATGACTTGGACGTATGCCCGAAATCAAATTCGGAAATTCCTAGCTCGAATTATTGCCATTTAACGGAAAATAGAAACCTAAAGGTTAATGATTTCCAAAGTTTGACTATAAATTTGACTTTGTCGATATCAGACTCGGATTGAGATTCCGAGAGTTGGAATAGCTCTGTTATGTCATTTGGGACTTACCTGCAAAATTTGAAGTTATTCCGGATTGATTTAAAATGTTTCGACGAGAGTTATAGAATTGACAATTTCATAAACTCATAAATCCGAATCGAGGTGCGATTTGTAATTTCGCCATTATTTGTTGTGATTTGAGACCCCGAGTAGGTCCCTATTATGATACGGAACTTGTTATAATATTCAAACGAGGTCCTAAGAAGCTCGGGTGAATTTCGGACCAATTTTGATTAAAAAATGCAGTTCTGGTGCTTCGCACCTATGACACTTTAGAGAGCTGGCGCAGCTCCTATTCTGCGCAAATTGTGTCGCTTCTGCGACCTTGAGGCCAGGGAAGAGGCTTCGTTTCTGTGAAGCTTGGAGCGCAGGTGCGATCCCGCTTCTGCGGTGCAAGGATCGCAAATGCGACACTTCTCGCTTCTGCGGCTTTATCGGCGCTTCTGCGCAGTCACAAATGCGATTAAAATGTCCGCAGATGCGGACATTGGCCTGGCAAGCTGGCTTCGCAAATGCGAGTTCGCAGAAGCGGAATTGTAGTCCCAAAAGCGAAATATACTAGACATAATGCTTAAATTCCGGAGACTGACATTTTTGGTCATTTTTGAGTTTTAAGTCTTGAATTTGGGCGATTTCAAAGGGATTTTTCACTAGATTGAACTGGGCAAGTGTTCTTTATCCTAAGTTGATTATATTTCATGATTCCATACTCATTTACATCATGAATTCGTGAATTTAATTGAATAAAATGAGTTTTTTATAAAACTTTCCAAAAATATAAATTGAAGATTTCAAAGGAAATCCGATGTTGGAATTCGATAATTTTTGTATGGTTGAACTCGTATCGGAATGGGTGTTTGAATTTCGTGATTTTTCGTCGAATTCAAAAAAGTGGGCCCCTTTAGATTGACTTTTTCTAAAAATAACTTAAATTAAGTCTCTTTTGAATTGTGAATAATTTCTAAAGCTCAAATTGAATTGTTGGTAAATAAATTGCTAGGTTTGATTGATTTTGAGATTAATTTGAAAGGAAAGGCCGTGGCCGAGTGATCACTTGAGTTGCGAAGCAAGGTAAGTGTCGTGGTTAAACTTTTACTTGAATTTCATGTGTAGCGGCATATAGACGAGGTGACAAGTGTCTATACGTCATCAAATTGCTTGTCTACATGTTTTAACGCATTTCACTAATTGCCTCATTTTATGAATTAATTGTAATATTAATTGATTCTATTATTTTCATTGCCTACTATTATGCCTTGATTTCATGCCTAATTGTTACGTGCTTATTTTACTTTTGTGTCGTAATTGCTACTTGACATTTAGTCTTTCAAATATTAAATTGCCTATATCCTCCCTGATTTTACACTTATTTGTTACTTGTCCCTATTTGTTTCCTGCATAAAACATAATTGTTGTATAACTTGTTGCCTTATAGTTTCATATTAATTGTGCCATTTATTGAAGTAGTCTTACGTATAAGTGTTGTTAATTGATATTGTTGAGGAGCGGGTTGCACGTCACAACAGAAATAAAAATGATATATATATATATATATATATATATTGTGTTGAGGAGCGGGTTGCGCATCGCAACAAAATTGAATAAAAGATTATATTGAGGAGCGGGTGGCAAGCCGTAACAGAATTGAATAAAAGATTATATTGTGGGATCGGGTTACACGCCGCAACAAAATTTATTGCAAAATTATATTGTGGGAACGGGTTGCACGCCACAATAGAATGATAAAAGTAATAATCGATTGTGACTGCCGAATTGGCCTCGATTGTTGATATGACTTACCTGTTTTACCTCTATTCCTGTTATGATTATTATTATTATTATTGCGTACAGGTTAATGTAAGCGACCTGCCTTAGCCTCGTCACTACTTAGTCGAGGTTAGGCTCGGCACTTACAAAGTACATGAGGTCGGTTGTACTCATACTACACTCTGCACTTGTTGTGCAGATATCAGAGTTGGTCCCAACGGCGTACCATAGACTTGCTCGGATTCAGCTACCAGAGGAGACTTGAGGTATAGCTGCATGGCGTTCGCATTTCTGAAGTCCCCTTCTACTTTATCTTAGTTGTGTATTTTCTTTCGGACAACTTTACTTTTATTCACACATTTATTTGTATTATTCTAGAAGCTCGTGCAAATGTGAAACCAGTTATGGGATGGTATTTAGACATCGACATTATTTTGGTTTATTCACTTTAGTTCAGATTTTATTCTTGATACTTGATTTTATTTATTATTAATTTAATTGAATTGTTAAAAATGGCTAAAAGTATTCTAACTTTGTCTTGCCTAGCAAGTGAAATGGTAGGCGCCATCACGGTCCCGAAGGTGGGAATTTTGGGTCGTGACAAGTTGGTATCAGAGCACTAGGTTACCTAAGTATCACGAGTCACGAGCAAGCTTAGTAGAGTCTTAAGGATCGGTATGGAGACGTCTATACTTATCTTTCAGAGGCTATGGAGTTTAGGAACAATTTCACTTCTATTCTTCTCTATCGTGCAATTTTATTCTATCATTGATGATTGAACTCTTCTATTCTTGTTCTCTCGCAGATAGAGAGAACACGCATTGCATCTACAGCCGGACAAGATTCGGAGCCCCCAGTGATAACTTTGACTAGGGGCAGAGGAAGAGCTCACCCTCGAGCTCGAGCAACAACACTTGTTGTAGAGACTTAGGTGGATTTCGAAGAGGAGGTTCTAGCTCAGACTGTACCTATTGTACCATTTCAAGTCACGGAAGGATTCATAGCAATTCCAGTGCTTCAAGATGCCCTAGTCCGTTTGGTGAGTCTTATAGAGGGTGTGACCCATAATGGTACATTTTCAGTATCACCAATCATCTCACAAACTGGGGGGAGCACAAACTCCCACTACTCCCGCTACGGAGAAGATAGCTCCCTAGTATCAGGCTCCAGTAGTCCCGCCAGTTGGGGTAGTTCAGCCGGTTGTTGCGGCACAGGCCGGTGATAGGCCCGTCATTTCTTCTGAGGCTTTATTAATATTGTACAAGTTTACTAAGATCTTTCCAGTTCACTCCAGTGGTACACCTTCTGAGGACCCACAGGATTATCTTGACTGTCGCCATGAGGTGCTGCTGAACATGGGAATAGTTGAAAGCAACGGGGTCGATTTTGCTGTGTTTCAGATGACTGGCTCTGCCAAGAGGTGGTGGAGAGACTATGTATTTACTAGTCCAGCGGATGCACTTGCACTTACCTGGGATCAGTTCTCACAGCTATTTCTGGAGAAGTTTGTTCCTATTACTCTGAGACATGAGTACCACAGGTTATTCGAGCGCCTTCAGCAGAGTAGCATGACCGTCACCCAATATGCGACTAAATTTGTGGACTTAGCACGTCATGCCATCATCTTGCTTCCTACTGAAAGGGAGAGAGTGAGGAGATTTATTGATGGACTCACTTATACTATCAGGCTTCAGATTGCCAAGGAGACAGGGAGTGATATTTCCTTCCAAACGGCCGTGAATATTGCTAGGCGAATTGAGTTAGTTCGTGCTCAGGAGAGAGGGACAGTGTCAGATTAGAGGCCCCGTCATTTCGGTAATTTCAGAGGCGCCTCATCTGGAGACATGGTTACTTATGATAGGGGTCATCCTCCTAGGCCATTTTATTCAGCACTTCAGGCATCTCATGGTGCATCAAGGAATCATGGTCCTTATATGCCTTACCCTGGGCAGCCAACACTTAGTGCTCATTCAACTCATATTAGTGCATCACCACCCCAGAGTCACTACAATGGTTATCTGACTTGTTCGGGTCAGCTTCAGCAGCCATGACAGCAAGATGGGTGCTATGAATGTGGGAACATTGGTCACATCTGTAGGCATTTCCCTAGGTTGTTGAGAAAGAGATCTTAGCAGGATTCTTGTACCATCAGACCGGCACCGGTTGCTCCACCGCCCGCCTCACCATCTAGGAGCAGGGGTCAGGTAGCTAGAGGTGGAGGTCAGACTGTTAGAGGTGGAGGCCAGCCAGCTAGGGCATGTCCCAGAGGTGTATCTCAGAGTGGTAGGGCCCATCCTCGATTTTATGCTTTTCCAGCTAGGCTTGAGGCTGAGTTATCTGATGTCGTGATCACAGGTATTGTTCTAGTTTGCCATAGAGATGCTTCAGTTCTATTTGATTCAGGATCTACTTATTCCTATGTGTCCTCCTAATTTGCTTCATCTTTGGTTGTGCCTCGTGATTCTCTGAGTGCTTCTATGTACGTGTCCACGCCAGTGGGAGATTCTACCATTGTATATCACGTCTATCATTCGTGTGTGGTTACTATTGGGAGTCTTTAGACTAGCGTGGATATTCTACTTATCGATATAGTAGATTTTGATGTTATCTTGGGTATGGATTGGCTGTCACCTTATCATGCTATATTAGAGTGGAAAGGGACCCCTGGCCATTCTACCAGTAGGTTTATCTCTTATGTGAAAGCTTAGTATGTGGTCGAGAATAGGTATCTAGTTTATTTGGCATATATTTGTGATCCCAGTGCGAACGTTCCTTCTATGGATTCAGTCCCAGTTGTTCGTGAGGTTCCAGATATATTTCTTGCAAATTTGTCAGGGATGCCACTAGACATAGATATTGACTTCTGTATTGGTTTGGCTCTGGGCACCCAGCCCATTTCTATTCCACTATACCGTATGACCCTGTCGGAGTTAAACGAATTGAAGGAGCAGTTACAAGACTTGCTTGATCAGGGATTCATTAGACCTAGCGTCTCGTCCTGGGGTGCACTAGTGTTATTTGTAAAGAAGAAAGATAGTTCAATGCAGATGTGTATAGATTATCGGCAGTTGAACAATGCTACTATCAAGAACAAGTATCCGTTGATAAAAAATGATGGCTTATTTAATCAGCTTCAAGGTGCCAAGGTGTTTTCAAATTTTGATTTGAGGTCTAGTTACCATCAATTGACGATTAGGGCATCTGATGTTCCTAAGACAGCTTTTCGGACTTGGTATGTGCATTATGAATTCCTAGTGATGCCATGTAGGTTGAAAAATGCCCTAACAACATTTATGGATTTGATGAAGCAGGTGTTCAAGCCCTATTTGGATTCTTTTGTGGTTGTATTCATTGATGATATCTTGATTTACTCTAGCAATTGAGAGGAGCATGCGCAGTATCTTCGGATTGTGCTTCACACTTTGAAGGATAATCAATTATATACCAAATTTTCAAAATGAGAATTTTGGTCAGACTCAGTTGCCTTTTGGGGGGCATGTTGTATCAACAGAAGGCATAAAACTGGACCCTAAGAAGATTGAGACAGTTTAGAATTGGCCTAGACCTACTTCAGCTACAAAGATCCAGAGTTTCCTGGGTTTGGTAGGTTATTATCGCCGGTTCGTGGATGGGTTTTCATCCATAGCAGCCCTATTGACCAAATTGACCCAGTAGGGTACCCCATTCATATGGTCAGATGAGTGTGAGTTGAGTTTTCAGAAACTTAAGACTGCTTTGACTATGGCACCAATGTTGGTATTGCCCATAAGTTCAGGATGTTATACAGTGTATTGTGATACATCTCGCATTGGGATCAGTGTAGTATTAATGCAAGATGGGAGGGTAATAACATATATGTCGCAGCAGTTGAAATTTCATGAGAAAAATTACCCTGTTCATGACTTAGAATTGGTAGCCATTGTTCATGCGCTGAAGATTTTTAGGCACTACCTTTACAGTATTTCGTGTGAGGTATTCACTGATCATCGTAGTCTACAGTATTTGTTCAAACAAAAAGATCTCAATTTGAGGCAGAGAAGATGGTTGCAGTTCTTGAAAGACTATGATATCACCATTTTGTATCACCCCGGAAAGGCCAATGTGGTGGCCAATGCTTTGAGTAGAAAAGCTGTGAGTATGGGCAGCCTTGCGTATATTCCGGTTGGTGAAAGGCCTCTAGCTGCAGATGTTCAAGTTTTAGCCAATCAATTCGTGAGGTTAGATATTTCAGAGACCAGTCGGGTTCTAGCTTGCACATTCGCTCGGTCTTCTATGTATGAGCGCATCAGAGAGCGATAATATGATGATCCTTATTTGCTTGTCCTTAAGGACACGGTGGTGCCAAATAGGTTGATGTGGGGGATGATGGAGTTCTACAGATGCAGGGTCGTATTTGTGTGCTTAATATGGATGGGCTTCGTGAATTTATTCTTGAAGAGGCCCACAGTTCTCGGTATTCTATTCATCCGGGTGCCGCCAAAATGTATCAAGATTTGTGGTAACATTATTGGTGGAGGAGAATGAAAAGGATATAGTTTCATATGTAGCAAGTTAGAGTACGAGCATTAGAGACCTGGTGGCTTGCTTCAAAAGTTAGAAATTTCTAAGTGGAAGTGGGATCGTATCACTATGGAGTTTGTTGTTGGACTCCCACAGACTCAGAGAAAGTTCGACGCAGTATGGGTCATTATGGAGAGGTTGATTAAGTCAGCACATTTCATTCCAGTAGAAATTACCTATTCTTCAGAGCGGTTACTGGAGATTTACATCCGCGAGATTGTCCGCCTTCACAGTGTGCTTGTGTCTATCATTTCTGATCGAGGTATGCAGTTCACCTCGCACTTCTGGAGGGCTGTACAACGTGAGTTTGGCACGTTGGTTGAGTTTAGTATATCATTTCATCCTCAGACGAACGACTAATCTGAGCGCACTATTCAAATATTGGAGTATATGCTCCGCGCTTGTGTTGTGGATTTCGGAGGTTCTTGAGATCGATTCTTGCAACTTGTGGAGTTTGCCTATAATAATAGCTACCAGTCAATCATTTAGATGGCTCCATATGAAGCATTATATGGGAGGCTATGTCGTTCGCCAGTTGGCTGGTTTGAACCGGGAGAGGCTCGGTTGTTGGGTACCGATTTGGTACAAGATGCCTTGGATAAGGTCAAGATTATTTAGCATCGACTTCGCATAGCTCAGGCTAGGCAAAAGATTTATGCCGACCGTGAAGTTCGTGATGTTGCATTCATGGCTGGAGAAAGAGTATTGCTCCGGGTTTCAGCTATGAAGGGTGTAATGAGGTTTGAAAAAAGGGAAAGTTGAGCCCTAGGTATATCGGGCCCTTTGAAATTCTTGAAAGGGTGGGTGAAGTAGCCTACATGTTTGCATTACCACCTAGTTTATCAGCATTTCATCTGGTGTTCCATGTGTCTATGCTCCGGAAATATCATGGTGAATCACGACCCAAAATCCTTTAAAAGTCGTGATGGCGCCGGACACTGCTGTCTGGCAAGCCAAAAATAAATACTTAATTTGGTTCTCATTTTTTATATTTTTGAAATCATATTTTCCTTTGATTAAATAGTAAAAGATGGAATTCACAGTGTAAATAATAATATTCTTTCAATTTCAATACAGAATAACCCATAATCACTCCAAAACTCGGTGTCACAAGTGCATGAGCATCAACTAAGAAGTAAAAATAAAGTATAACATCTGCCCGGAATACAACTTAGACAAAAAAAATACAAATAACTCTGAAGGAGACTCTGCTGACTGTGGGTTGTAATATGGAGTGCAACTCACGTAAGTCCCTCCATGCATACGCGCCTCTGCTCTCACAAGGCCACTAGTCACATAAGTACCTGCACAAAAATGTGCAGCAAGTGTAGTATGAGTACGTAATCAACGTGTACCCAGTAAGTATCTAGCCTAACCCCAGAGTAGTAGTGACGAGGGGTTGACATTGACATTCACTAGTGGTCCAATGATATCAAGTACAGTAAGGAGGAGAGCAAATATGAGGCAAAGTAAATAAATGAAATAAACAAGTGTAAATATGTGGTACAATTATCCTCTTTACAATAAACTCAAGCTCTTATCTAGCAAATTCCTCCTCAATCGGAGAGTATATATATGTATACTGGATCTCACCAAACAGGTTGCTATAATTCGAATAAGGGGGAAATTTACATATACCTTGGCTTCTTTCCAAATATTACGCACGAGTCCATGAGGATATGATATAGGAAATGCCTAGGTGTACAACCCGATCCAACACAAATATTTAAATTGTGCACTGCCGAGGGTCGAACGGCACGAACCATAGATGCATCTATTAAACTGCAGAGGCGAACGGCCCACTTCCATGAGAGTGTGATACATAAATCCTGCCGAGGCGATCGGCCCGATCCCATAAGAGTGAAATACATAATCCTGCCGAGGCGAACGACCCGATCCCATAAGAGTGAAATACATAATCCTACCGAGGCAAACGATCTGATCCCATAAGAGTGAAATACATAATCCTGTCGAGGCAAACGGCCCGGTACCATTAAAATAAGAAGCTTTGACGGGTCCTTGACCCCACTCACGAATAAACATGTGAGTTGTAATTTATTTAACAAAAACCTTTCAATGAAGTATATATACATCACAGAAATATGCCGTAGGAGGAGTAAAGTTATTCGGTGACTAATCGTGAAATCGTGAAGTCTCTACAATAGCAAATCTAGTATCAAGTAGAAATGTAAAATAAGGAATTAAACAAGCAAGGATAATCCCTATAGTACTAGTACAACATAGTGTGAACCTAACTCTACCCGGACAATAACATGAATCTAACTACGTACGGACTCTCGTCACCTCGTGCGTACGTAGTCTCCGCAACAAGTTATACACATCAAATATACCACCTAGGGGTATTTTCCCCCTCACAGAGTTAGACAAGAGACTTACATCACTATGACGTTCACAAACCGGCTCCAACACCGCCCTAACACCTCAGACTGGTGACCGCATATCCAAAACTAATCAAATAAGATGCAACCCAATCAAAATATACTCTAATACTCATAATTAATCAATTTATAACAATTTCCAACTCCGCTCGAAAAATCGATAAAGCAACCCTCGAGCCAACGTGCCCAGATTCCGAAACTTTTCGAGGACAAGCACTACCCATAGCACTACGAACTCAAATATATAATTTATTCTCAATTTCATGCCCAAATTCGTGAAGAAAATTCAAGAATACCAATTTCTAGGTTTTTCATCAAAATCCCAATTTTCTACAAATTTTCATGCATTTTCAAGCCTAAATTCATATATTTAACTCACAAGTGGTAGAAATCACTTACCTCATAATGGATAGTGAAAATGGTGCTCCAATATCGTTCCAAGGTCGGCTCTCATGGAGGAAATGAAATGCAAATGGCCAAAACCTCGTTTTATAAAAACATCACTGCCCAGCAATCTTCGCACATGCGGTGCTTTGGCCGCACATGCGGTGCTTTGGCCGCATTTGCGGTACAGCACCTGCGGTGCTTGGTGTTCTTCTGCGGAGGCCTTCAAGACCAGGGAGGGCCGCTTCTACGGATGGGAGCCTGCTTCTGCGGCAAGCATGCCGCTTCTGCGCCCAGTCCCGCACTTGCGCCTTTCCTCCTCGCAGCTGCGCATTCGCGGGTGCACACAAAATTCCGCACCTGCGGTCCCAGGTCAAACGCTTCGGAGCCGTTTCTGCGACTGCACGCTTGCGCATGCGGCCCAAAGCTCGCAGATGTGATTACACCAAAACTGATGCAACCAACAACACTTTTATGTTTCCAACTCAATCCACGCATCGTCCGAATGGCATCGACCCCCCCCCCCCCCGAGGCCCCGACCAAATATACCACCAAGTTTGAAATCATAAAACGGACTGGTTCGAGCCTTTAAATTACATCAAACATCGCTAAAAACTCGAATCACCTTCCAATTCGAACTTAATGAACTTTGAAACTTCAAACTTCTACAATCGATGCCGAAACCTATCAAATCGCGTCCGATTGACCTCAAATTTTGCACACAAGTCATGATTGACATTGCGGACCTACTCCAACTTCCGGGATCGGAATCCGACCCTGATATCAAGAAGTACACTCTTGGTCAAATTTCTCAAAAAACCCTTCAAATTTTTAACTTTCGCCAAATGACCCAGAAATGACCTACGGACCTCGAAATCCACTTTCGGACGTGCTCCCAATACCAGAATTACCATATGGAGCTATTCCTATACTTGGAATCCCAAACAGATATCGATAATATTGAACTACGCCTCAACCCAATATTTATGAAATTCATCCAAAATGCCAACTTCCACAATAGGTGCCGAAACGCTCCCGGGTAATCCAAAACTCGATCCGAACATATGCCTAAGTCCAAAATCATCATACAAACCTGTTGAAGCCTTTAAATCCTGATTCCGAGGTCGTCTACTCAAAAATCACACTTTAGTTAATTCCTCCAACCGAAAGCTTCTGAAATAAGAATATTCTTTCCAAATGAACTCCGAACTTCCCGAAATTAAATTCCGACCATACGTACAAGTCATAATACCTGAAGTGAAGCTGCTCAGGGTCTCAAACCACTGAATGACATGCTAGAGCTCAAAACGACCGGTCTGGTCGTTACATTCTCTCTCAATTAAACATACGTTCGTCCTCGAACGTGCTAAGAACTACTCTAGAGTTTGTCTGAAATCATTGTTTAACACCTCATGCACCTACCCGTGCTACCACAACCCAGTTGAGCACATTTTCTCGAGAAAACTTGAAAATCCTACCTTTTATCTAGTCAAATAAACCTTAGAGCCAAATTCCAACATATGAAATTCTCTACCATGTATGTTTCCAACATACGCACACCGTATCCATCACTAGAAGATGTACTAACACATGATTATATACCCTTACTGAATTCTTACCATGCACTGCGTAATTCATTTGCCTAGGACAATCTTTCTAAGGCACAACAACTAAAATTTCCATTGAGCCGAAGCCCGTGGTGTACCTCATGACCAATTAAGCCTTGCTTTAACTCTCGCAATACTGCCATGACAGAGAAGATATGTAGAACTCAGATCCACATATGATACCATTGCGGCGTGCAACCCGATCCAACCATGATACCCGTGGCGGCGTGTCACTCAATCCAAATAACATATCCGTGGTGGTGTGCCACTTGATCCAACCATATTTCTGTGGCGGCGTGCCACCATTTCCACACATAACAATCTAAAGAAATCACACATCGAGCCGTAACGCTTATACTCACGAAGTGCCCGAATATCAATCATAAGAACGCCAAGTGCATAATACAAATCCTAGGGAGACAGGTAGCGTCACGTGCTATAAAACGCAAGCACAACTAAGATGCGTTATATGATCTGTATCTTGAGAGTCATCTTGCTCACATAATACCACAAACTATACGGGATCTCAATACGAGTGCGAATAATCAAACTGCCTCAAAACCCACATGGCACAATAGAGATTACACGGAAGGGCTGGCAATAGAAATATCATCCAAGGTCTGAAGACCCCTCCAAAAATAACGCTATGCTGAAATGAGCACATCTGGCCTGATCATACCATGCTTGGCTAAATAGCCCCTCAAGGACCCACAATGACCTATGCACGACACATAAGAACGACCGTCAAATCCGAAACGAACTCACATGGTCCATAACCTAAGGAACAGAATGCCTCTCAGGCATAAACTCTCGCACTTGCGATATTACCATGACATCCATATTCGGTCTCAATCTTTAACAATCAAGTGACTGACATGTCACGCTTATACAAATCCCCCGTAGGGCCCCCGTGGGGAATGCTCCGATGACTATTCCACCCAGGTAGCAAGGTCTGCACATCCATACCACCGGCCATACTAATGCCGTAAAGCGAATTGGGAATCCGCAAACCAGTACGCCAAGCCTCTTACACAGGACAACGATCTCAGGTGACCCTGAAGACAATACCAGCTCACTCTAAACATCTGAATTCTTCCCTTCTCATTAAAGCTCTTGACATTCTTGTCGACATCAACTGCAACCTTGATCCTCAACCTCCAATTCCCATGCCGCTCACTACACCTAACATACCAATACGCAAAAGTACAAGAATTTCATCATAACTCCTGAGCCACCAATATGGTACACACTTCATCATATAGAAACTTTTCACTTAACTCATTTTAGGGAACTATTGCCATACGTGACTCAATTCCCATAACCGCAAAGAATACAAACCTCGAGTGGTGGTCTAAACCACCATAATTCTTCTGGGATCCATCTACACATAACATGCCATAATACTTTAATTACTCCAAATAAAATCAGTTACGGCGGCCATCAAACCTCGCATGTACCGCCACAAATCACATGTATAACTCAACACGTTGAAGGAACTGATCATTGCCACCATCATACTAGTTTAACCATTGCTAACCGATCCGACTTCTTTTAATTTAATCCGGACTTGCTTAGGAATAATAATAGCTTGACTTAAAACATAACGAACCCAAATCCGCACTCATCCGGAGTGACCTTATTTCACGAGACCATGTTGTCTCAAAACCCACGAACCATCACATACATTCCTTATGCGCATATTCGTATCTTCAACGGGTACACCCATTCTAATAATTCTTCCATGAATCCGAAGTTATTTTCTCCCGTTCCTCTGATGCTGCACTGCAGACCGTAGAAAACATAGATCATTCCAAGTCCCCTTTCCCATAATCCGCTGCCAAAACTTGATACTTAACCATACCATGGACTCGAAATCCTTAGGCACTGCACCTTAAATTTTGAACCTACTAGGACCATTGTTAAGAGTCACCCACTCTGACTTGTCCCCGAATATAATCAAACTCCAAGGCCCTACTAGCACATGAACACCCTCTCAAAGAAGCAACCAGCTAAATTCCTCTCCTTATACATCACATCCACGTGAAGCATAAACTCTGGGTCTTCCCAAAACCTGAACATGAATCGATAAGGTCAAAGATAGCACACATTCCTCAAATTCTTTGCTCAAATTACCACTAATATTTTCTTTCCTTAGTCGTAATTACCCCCCCCCCCCCAAAACACAGATAACCATAAATCGCACAAGTTGACAACTACGTAATCTAATCATAGATGGTGGGGATCTCCCATTTAGCTTGAAGTTACACTTACATAACCCTGGGACCTGATGAGGTTCCTTCTTCCCTATTGACATTAGCTAAAAGTCTAACAACCCATTCCAAACTCGAAGTCATGTTGCATCCAAATAAAATCCATGGTCCTAGTTACTGCCCATCACGATTCCCAAATTGCTCTAAGCTTCCCTCAAGGCGTGTGGCTATCCTACCACGGAACCTATATGTTACTCTCCCACTTTGGTCAAACCTTCTCATTTAAGCAACTCATAGACTTCTACTTTTCACACTTAACCTCCTATCAATTCAACCACCGCAAGACACCTCCCACATGTACTTCCTCGTCCTTCACAGCCCAACTGTTGCTCCAAGCCTTAATCCATCTTTGTAATATTCGAACATATGAGTCGCCACCAACTCTAAATCTCTTAGAAGATCATCTTTCTCGAGCCATCAATACTAGAAGTACCAATTCAATTCCGAAAATGCTACACTTCGTTATCTCTAACAACCGTATCTCAGGTGCCATTTCACAACGCCCTCCCCCCTAAGGCAATTTGAAGAAGACAATAACACCGGCGAGCTTAACACGTTCAATCAAGGACGACGAAACCACATCACAGATAAAAATTCCACCACGCTCAAAATACTAAGTCTCATTACTCCATCAAGCCAAACACTCATAGTCCGACTGCCTTTCCACCGCTGGAAATAAAACACTGAGCCTTGGAATCATGCACTGAGTAAAACCTCCTTTCAAGTCATTCACTGCCTCGATGCATAGACAAGTATCCTACCATTACACAATCACGGTGAGATAAAAATGCACGAATCTTCATAACAATCAATGCCAAATTTCAAAACCATAGGAAATATTGATTCTGAGCTGAAATGACAAGACGACCTTCCACATGGAGATGGTAATAGCCCAATCAAACATGCATGCAGAGACATCCTGCACCACCTCTGTAGTACTATGACAATTCCTCGATTCTCAATCTATAACAAGCGTTTCACGTCGCATAAGATTGAATAGGAAATAAATAAAGGTACAAGCCTCAAAAGAATCAATTCGCACGATGAGGAATCAAGAAGGGAAGTGCTCC
Organism: Nicotiana tomentosiformis; assembly: GCF_000390325.3. Classification (NCBI taxonomy): domain Eukaryota; kingdom Viridiplantae; phylum Streptophyta; class Magnoliopsida; order Solanales; family Solanaceae; genus Nicotiana; species Nicotiana tomentosiformis. The sequence continues at coordinate 69,749,163 of NC_090821.1, read as the reverse complement.
TAACAGCCTTGTAGCCTCTCAAAGATAAGTACAGACGTCTTTGTATCGATCCATAAGACTCCACTAGACTCGCTCATGACTCGTAAGACCTAAGTGAACTTAGTTCTCTGATACCATGTTGTCACAACCCAAAATCCATTAAAGGTTGTGATGGCGCCGAACATCGCTGCAAAAATAAATACTTAATTTGGTTCTCATTCTCTATATTTTGAAATCATATTTTCCTTCGATTAAATAGTAAAAGATGGAATTCACAGTTTAAATAAAAATATTCTTAACAATTTCAATACAGAACAACCCATAATTACCCCAAAACCTGGTGTCACAAGTGCATGAGCATCAACTAAGAAGTAAAAGTAAAGTACAACATTTGTCCGGAATACAACTTAGACAACAAAAATACAAATAACTCTGAAGGAGACTCTGCTGGCTGCGGGTAGTAATATGGAGTGCAACTCACGTAAGTCCCTGCATGCATTCGCGCCTCTGCTCTCACAAGGCCACTAGTCACATAAGTACATGCACAAAAATGTACAACAAGTGTAGTATGAATACGTAATCAACGTGTACCCAGTAAGTATCTAGCCTAACCCTGGAGAAGTAGTGACGAGGGATCGATATCGACACTCACTAGTGGTCCAATGATATCAAGTACAGTAAGGAGGGTGCAAATACGAGGCAAAGTAAATAAATGAAATAAACAAGTATAAATATGTGGTACAATTATCCTCCTTACAATAAACTTAAGCTCTTAACTAACAAATTCCTCCTCAACCGGAGAATATATATATATATGTATACTGGATCTCACCAAGCAGGTTGTTATAATTGAATAAGTGGGAAATTTACAGATACCCCGGCTACTTGCCAAATATTACGCATGATTCCATGTGGATATGATACAGGAAATGTCGAGGCGTACAGATCGATCCAACACAAATATTTAAACTGTGCACTGTCGAGGTTCGAACGACACGAATCATAGATGCATATATTAAACTATTGTGGCGAACGGCCTGCTCTTATGAGAGTGTGGTACATAATTCCTGTTGAGGTGATCGACCCGATCCCATAAGAGTGAAATACATAATCCTGCCGAGGCGAACGACCCGATCCCATAAGAGTGAAATACATAATCCTACCGAGGCGAACGACTTAATCCCATAAGATTGAAATACATAATCCTGTAGAGGCGAGCGACCCCCATTAGAATAAGAAGCTTTAATGGGTCCTTGACCCCACTCACGAATAAACGTGTGAGTTGTAATTTCTTTAACAAAAACCTTTCAATGAAGTATATATACATCACAAAAACATATCGTAGGAGGACTAAAGTTATTCGGTGACTAATCGTGAAGTCTCTACAATAGCAAGTCTAGTCTCAAGTAGAAATATAAAATAAGGAATTAAACAAGCAAGGATAATCCCTATAGTACAAGTACAACATGGTGTGCACCTGTCTACCCAGACAATAACATGAATATAACTACGTACGAACTCTCGTCACCTCGTACGTACGTAGTCCCCTCAACAAGTTGTACACATAAAATATACCACCTAGGGGTAGTTTCCCCCTCAAAGAGTTAGACATGAGACATACCTCACTCCGATGTTCCACAACCGGCTCCAACACCGCCCTAACACCTCAAACCGGTGACCGCAGATTTAAAACTAGTCAAATAAGATGCAACCCAATCAAAATATACTCTAATACTCATAATTAATCAATTTATAACAATTTCCAGCTCCACTCGCCTCATTATGGATAGTGAAAATGGTGCTCCAAAATCATTTCAAGGTCGGCTCTCATGGAGGAAATGAAATAAAAATGGCCAAAACCCTGTTTTATAAACCTCACTGCCCAGCAATCTTCGCATTTTCGATGCGTTGGCCTCATTTGTGGTGCTTGATCCTTCTGCGGAGTCCATCAAGCCAAGGGAGTCCTGTGCCGGTGCGAGGAGGAAAGGTCAGCCAGCTGAAACATCTACCTAGGAGTACGAGTCAGACATGCGGAGTAGATATCCACATCTTTTCACCAACCTAGGTACTTTTCTAATTCCGCCCGAGGACAAACGTTTGTGTTAGAGGTGGAGAATGTGATGACCCGATAGGCCATCTTTAAATTTAACATTCAATTATGTGCTCCAAGACCTCGAATAGAACCATTTCATATTCCTCGACTTGCGTGCATAATATGTATATTTTTCAGGAAAACTTTACTATGAAAAATTAATAAAAATGTGAAATAGTCCTTCAAAACTCATTTGAGTTGACTTCGGTCAACGTTTTGAGAAAACGGACCTGGATCACTGCTCTGACGGTCCCAGTGTGTCCGTATCATAATTTGGGACTTAGGAGTATACCTGAAATCAAATTCAGAAGTCCCTAGATCGAATTATCGCCATTTGCCGGAAACTAGAAATCTAAAGGTTAAAAATTTCCAAAATTTGAACGTAAATTTAACTTTATCGATATCGAACTTGAATTGAGATTGCAAGAGTTAGAATAGCTCTGTTATGTCATTTGAGACTTACCTGTAAAATTTGAGGTTATTCCGGATTAATTTGACATGTTTCGACGCGAGTTATAGAATTAACAATTTCATAAACTAATAAGTCTGAATCGAGTTGCGATTTGTAGTTTTGCCTTTATTTAATATGATTTGAAACCCCGAATAGGTCCGTATTATGTTACGGTACTTTTTGGAATATTCAGACGAGGTACCGAGAGGCTCGGGTGAGTTTCAGACCAATTTTGATAAAAAAAATACAGTTCTGGTGCTTCGCACATGCGACACTTTGGAGCACAGGTGTGGCTCTGATTCTGCGCAAATAGTGTCGCTTCTACGACCTTGAGGCCAGGGAAGAAGCTTCGCTTCGGTGAATCTTGGAGCGCAAGTGCGATGCCCGCTTCTGCGGTGCAAGGATCGCAAATGCGACACTTCTCGCTTATGCGGCTTCATCAGCGCTTCTGCGCAGTTGCAAATGCAATTAAAATGTCCGCAAATGCGGACTTTGGCCTGGCAAATTGGTTTTGCAAATGCGAGCCTTTTCTCGTAAAAGCGGAATTGTAGTCTGCAAAAGTGAAAAATACTGGACAGAATGCTTAAAATCAAGAATCCGACATTTTTGGTCATTTTTGAGTTTTAAATCTCGAATTTGGGCGATATCAAAGAGATTTTTCACGAAATTGAACTGTGTAAGTGTTCTTTATCCTAAATTGATTATATTTCATGATTCCATACTTATTTAAGTAATGAATCCGTGAATTTAATTTTATAAAATCTTCCAAAAATATAAAATGATGATTTGAAAGGAAATCTGATGTCGGAATTTGATAATTTTTGTATGGTTGAACTCATATCGGATTCCGAAAAGTGGCCTCCACGTTAACTTTTGAGTTGACTTTTTTCAGAAATGACTTAAATTAAGTCTCTTTCGAATTGTGAATAATATCTAAAGCTCAAATTGAATTGTTGGTAAATAAATTTCTAGGTTCGATTGATTTGGAGACTAATTCGAAAGGAAAGGTCGTGGTCGAGTGATCACTTGAGTTGCGAAAAAAGGTAAGTGTCGTGGTTAACCTTGACTTGAGGGAATAGAACTCTTGAACTATGTGTTATGTGAATTTTATGTGTAGCGGCGTATAGACGAGGTGACGAGTGTCTATACGTCATCAAATTTCTTGTTTCCATGTTTTTGCGTATTTCACTAATTGCCTCATTTCATGAATTAATTGTTATATTAATAGATTCTATTATTTTCATTGCCTACTATTATGCCTTGATTTCATAATTGCTACTTGACACTTAGTATTTCATATATTAAATTTTCTATCTCGTCCCTGATTTTACTCTTATTTGTTACTTGTCCCTATTTGTTTCCTGCATAAAACGTAATTGTTGTTTATCTTATTGCCTTATAGTTTCATATAAATTGTGACATTTATTGAAGTAGTCTTACGTATACGTGTTGTTAATTGATATTGTTGAGGAGCAGATTATATATATATATATATATATATATATATTATCTTGAGTAGCGGGTTGCACGCCACAACAGAATTGAATAAAAGATTATATTGAGGAGCGGGTTGCTCACCGAAATAGAATTGAATAAAAGATTATATTGTGGGATCGAGTTGCACGCCGCAACAGAATTGAATAAAAGATTATATTGTGGAATCGGTTGCACGCCGCAACAGAATTAAATAAATGATTATATTGTGGGAACGGGTTGCACATCGCAATAGAATGATAAAAATAATAATCGATTGTGACTGTCGAATTGGCCTCGATTGTTGATATGACTTACCTGTTATACCTCTACTCATGTTATTCTTATTATTATTATTGCGTACATGTTTATGTAAGCGACATGCCTTAGCCTCGTCACTACTTTGTCGAGGTTAGGCTCGGCACTTACAGAGTACACGGGTCGGTTATACTCATACTACACTCTCCACTTATTGTGCAGATACCGGAGTTGGTCCCAACGGCGTACCGTAGACTTGCTCGGATTTAGTTACCATAGGAGAATTGAGGTATAGCTGCATGGCGTTCGCAGCTCTAAAGTCCCCTTCTACTTTATCTTAGTTGTGTATTTTCTTTCGGACAACTTTATTTTTATTCAGACCCTTATTTGTATTATTCTAGAAGCTCGTGCACTTGTGACACCAGTTCTGGGATTGTATTTAGACATCGATATTATTTTGGTTTATTCACTTTAGTTTAAATTTTATTCTTGTTATTTGGGTTTTTTATTATTAATTAAATTGAATTGTTAAAAATGGCTAAAATAATTCTAACGTTGGCTTGCTTAACAAGTGAAATGTTAGGCGCCATCACGGTTCCGAAGGTGAGAATTTCGGGTCATGACACCCTTCCTAGTAACTTTGTATCTTTTTTTGGAGTAAAATATTACTCCTAATAGGAGAATATCCCTAAGTATTATGACCTGCAGCTCCACCTTTATTTACACTTAATTAAATATTTTGACTATTATTTCAACAAGGAAACAACTCCCCATGTTTTCTTGTTTATGCTCTAACTTTTCAGGTTGAAGCTCTAGCCTGATTGTGCCGTAGGCTAGATGCTTAGCAAATGTGGTATTTTGGTGCAGGTAAATCGCAATGGAAGAATGCGAAGTATAATAGTAAATGCGGCTTATAAATCGCAATTTGTAAATGCGACTTCGGCTAACATTTCTGATTTTCCCATTTACTCCGATCAGAACCCTCCCCCCGCACCCTCCTATGTATTTTCGCTCATGATTCTTAGCAAATAGAATACCAAAAATCAACCTCAAATTCCTTCCCAGGCTGATTTTGCTCTCAGTTTGTGGATATAGGATGATATGGCTGCTCATTTTATATTGTCATTGCCATAATGTAGATATTTTGATACCTAAACTTGATCAAATTAAATTAAAATAGAAAGATATTATCCGCTCTGGGCCTGTACGACTTTAAAATACGTCACTAGAGTCTAAGGCCTTTTAACTTATATACCCAACATCTCTCCCGTGTTTTGTCGATGTGGGATTCGCCTAGGGTATCATATACTATATAGCAGCCCGGCCCACTAGTGATATTGTCCGCTTTGGGCCTAGGCCCGTACGACTTTAAAATACGTCACTAAGGTCTAACGCTTGTTAATTTATATACCCAACATCTGTCTTGTATTTTGCCGATGTGAGACTCTATTTAAAGTCTAGGGTATTATATATGGTATCAGAGTCATTCCGCGTGCAACCTTGAACGGTGGTGAGGCAAACCTCAACAAACGACGTTGAGTCTCTAAGGGGGGTAAGTGACACCGTAGGCGAATCCCACATCGACAAAACACGGGAGAAATATTGGGTATATAAGTTGATAAGTTATGTGCCTTTATGTTTTGACGATTTAACAACCTGGTATAAAGCCTCAAAGTGCTCAGCACAACAAGTCACATGTCTGGCACTAGTTCCAATGATATCAGTCAAAGGAACTGCAGAGGGTACATATGACTATCAGTTCCTTCGGTCAGAGTACAAGTCAACTCCTTACAACAATCACCTTTTGGAGCATGTTGTGTATCAGATAATTTCTTACATCATCCCAATGATCTCTCTTATATATTACTAACATGAGGCAAGGGAAAACATACATGTGCAAACCCTAAATCATTAATTATCTCTCAAGTGTGCAGCCGCCTTCATTCACCCAAGGCCTGAAGAACAAAGTAGCAACAGTATAAAGGACCAGATCCCAACACTTAGTTCATCGCGTGTCCTTAGTATTGTTGTATCTTTATTAATGTTATTCACTTTTAATTCTACACTAGTTAGAAGCATCTCATAGGATATCTTTGTAAAGCATAAACCTTGTGTTTGTGTTTGACTAGAGTTAGTCAAAGTGGTGAGCTTTGTAATAGAGTTATTACAAAGAGGCTTGCAATAGAGTTATTGCTAGTAGGTGAGGGATTAAGAGTTTAATTCATAAGTTACAATAGGTTGTAATCTAAAGTTACTCGGTTAGTGAAGTTGAAATCACACAAGTGTAGGTCATGGTTTAATCCCGAGAGTTGAGAGTTTTCCACGTAAAATACTGTTGTGTTATTTACTTACTGTTGTGTGTGTGTATGTGTATTTATGTATGTATGTGTGTGTGTGTGTATTCTATAAAAACTGATAGAGAACCAGGTTCTCTATACAGTTTGGTGAACTCTTAGTTTCCATCAATTGGTATCATAGCAGGTTCGTTCTATATGGCTAACACCTAGAACGAATCCATATGGATGCTCCACCAAACTTCGAAGAAGTTTATTCAACGTAAAGACCACCAAGATTTAATGGACAATACTTGATCTGGGATGATCTGGTCTTATTAGGATAAACTTGTTGTTATTTAGTTATGTTTTGCTACTAGTTATTTAGTTTGTTGGAATAAATCTGATGCAAGAACTAGTCAACCACAAAGTTAGGTAACATGCCACAATATTAGGCAATAGAATATGAGTCCTGATTTTCAGTAACAGACTTGCGGGTTTTTAGGAATAGAATCAGTTCTGATTTGTATAAATGGGGCTTAAGGTTGACAGGCGAAAGGCAGAGAAGATAGAAGATATTTCTTATGTATTCATTTCAAATCTAGAATCAAGAGTTGACTTAATTTCAGTTTCTGTTTTTACTACTATCTTCTTCTTATAGATGACCATACCTATGAAAACATTTACATAAGGTTGGTTTCTAGTCATATTGTATTTTTTGTTCTAAAACTATCCCTTTTTCATTCCTAAATAGGGCTATATCAGGCTAGTTTTCATCCATTTCCACTTCGACCAAAAGTCGAGCGAAATTTAGTCCTATCTTCTTCTCTGTGTTTTGATCCACCATTAATGGCTTCCCCACCAAACTCTCTATCTTACTAAGTCATTTAGGGCTCCAATACTTGAAGTCTAAGCTAGGCAATTTGATCCAGATTGGAACAATGTGTAGTTCATCTCTAGTGAATTCCTTGTCCGGCTCCAAGTTTTGACAATAAATGGCTTATTGTCAAAGTGATAGGTACCCCGTCGAACAACTTCATTCTTTCATATTATTGAGTCAAACCTAACTAGAACAATTCCATTCTTCAACATCGCAATTTTGTTTTTGTTTATCCCATGCTTCGCCCACAATCTCTGAATGAACCCATTTAACACTGCAAATGGGGGGGGGGGGGGGGGGCAAGCACATAGCAGACCACAACAGTTTTCCAATAATCTAATTCTGAGCTGATATCCTCAGCATCAATAGCACATATAAGGGACTCACCATATGTTTCTGGCTTGGCGTACTCCAATTTGAACCCAGCGTTGGAAATCTTAGCAATATCAAAATTGTCCCAAATTGATGCTCGTTTCACCGATGCTTCAGCCGCTTCGACTTCCTCAACCAATGATAACTTTCCACTACCCACCGGAGTTTGGACTATGTTAGTCCACTCTATTGTAGTTGCCACTTTGATGGAGTCCTTAGCTTCCGCAATTACTTCATCAATTTGATGAAACTCATTCTGAATTGGGTCTTCAGTTTCTTCAATTGCAGATGAATAGGGTTGGTTTTCCTTCCTATCTGTATTACTCTTTGTGACGAAGAAGCATGCGCCATTAGTGCCTTCTGAGATGCTGTTATTATTCTTCTAGTTTTTTTGGTTTCTGTTGCTGGTACTGATCTATTGTCTCTTTTCGTATTCTTGAGCCGAGGATCTATCGGAACAACCTCTTTACTCCCTCGGGTAGGGGCAGTGTCTGCGTACACACTACCTTCCTCACACCCCACTTGTAAGATTTTACTAAATTGTTGTTATCGTTGCTATGTTAACTTTAGGATTACGTTTGTTAACTTCAGGGTTTGAATAACGATACTCAATTGTTTAAAAGCAGAGTCATGATTGTTTTACTTTTGGTAATAATGTTGCTCTTCCGATGAGCCCTTCTAGTAACTTTTTATCTTTTTTTGGAGTAAAATATTATATATTACAGCTTATTATAGGAGCATATCCTTAAGTATTATGACCTGCAGCTGCACCTTTTTTTACACTTAATTAAATATTTTGACTATTATTTCAACAAGGAAACAACCTCCCAAGTTTTCTTGGTTATGCTCTAACTTTTCAAGTTGAAGCTCTAGCCTGATTGTGCTGTAGGCAAGATGCTTAGCAAATCTCGTATTTTGGTGTAGCCTTAAATTTACATGACACTGTTGTAAAGCGGTTTGTTGTTTTTAAGGAAAATAACATAAAATATGCAAAATGCATTGTTAGCATGCCACTTAAGAATAAAGCAGAGTAGGTTAGGCAGCAACATAAATTGCAATTGCAGAGTGCGCTTATAATAGCAATTGAAGAATGCGATTTTTAATCGCAAATACTAAATGCGACTTATAAGCCTCTTATTTTCCTATTTACTCCGATCAGAAACCCTTTCCCCGCACCCTCGCACATGATTCTTAGCAAGTAGATTACCTATATTTCAACCTCAAATTACTTCCCAGGCTGATTTTTCTCTACGTTTGTGGTACATAGGATGATATGGCTGCGTATTTTATGTCGTCATCATCTTAATGTAAATATTTTGATAGCTAAACTTGATCGACTTAAATTAACATATGATGAAATTATTAGCTTCTGTTTTGTTGCTCGTCTCATTTTTATAGTATTGAAAGTGGAAGCTCCTGTTTGGACTTAATCAATATAATGTCAAGTCCGGTCACCAAGAATTGTAGCCAGTCTCATAATCGGAAAGCCATGTATGTGCTTAGCATCAGTATTAAATGTTCCTGGATGTGTTGGAAGAAATTTTAACATCGTATTTGATTTCGATTAATTGGTCCTCAATGTTGCAAAGCTGCATTAGACATTGAGGAAAGTTGCTGGCTTAAGATTTTCCCTTTGAGTTCTCTTTTCCCTTTTACACTCGAGAGTTTTCGCTCCATACAGGGTTCATTACCACCAACATTCCCTCCCCCTCAAGTTCCGACAGTAGCTAGTGTGAAGACTTTGATACGGAATCGTATCAAAAACACGGGTAATGCAAAAATACACAGAATATATAAGAAAAAAGATACGATATTAGAGTTTAAAATAGAGAAAAACAAGAATTTGGAACCTCCTCTTTCAGAAGTTGGTCTCAAAGGTGATGAATGATAGATTGTCCTGGCTGTTTCCTAAAATCATCTCACACAATCAAAGTGGCTTCATAAAAGGAAGAGCTATTAGAGAAAGTGTTTTGTTGGCTCAGAAAATTATTCATGAAATAAGAAAATCTACTAAGGGGGGCAATTTCGTAGTCAAACTGGATATGAACAAAGCTTATGACAGGCTATCTTGATATTTTTTGGGCTCATGAGAAAAATGGGTTTTGATGAGAAGAGGATGAATATCACTTGGAACCTCCTATCTAATAACTAGTACAATATTATCATTATTGGCAGAAGACATGAATTCTTCAGATCCCAGAGAGGAGTCAAATAGGGAGACCCTATATCACCTTCTTTATTCATAATTGCTACTGAAGTTCTTTCTAGAATGTTAAATAATCTCTATGATAATCCAAGGTTTATTGGCTTCAGCATGCAGTTAAATGGACGAAGGATCAATCATCTATCTTATGCTAACGATGTTATTATTTTTTGCGCAGGGAAATAATGACATTACAACTGATTCAAGAGACTCTGACGCGATACGAGGAAGAATTCTGGTCAACTCATTAATAAAGGAAAAAGGTGTTTCATAATGGACAAGGATATCTCACACAGAAGAAAGAACTTAGTAGCAAGGATACCGGAATTCCAGGAGATGGAATTCCCAATCACTTACTTGGGATGCCCATTGTTCTACGGTAGGAAAAAAATTCAATTCTTCAAAAAGATGGCTACTAAAATTATTCAATGAGTGGGATCTTGGCATAGTAACTTGTTATCTTCATTTGGAAAGAAAGTGCTTATTAGTCATATTTTAATTGCAATGCCTCTACACCTTCTATCAATATACCAACCCCCTAAGACAGTTCTAACTCAAATTAAGAAGGTATTCGCTAATTTCTTCCGGGGGAGCAGAGAAGGAAAACATAAGCATCACAGGACATCTTAGAAGAAGCTTTGTTTGTGTGATGACCTAAAATGTCATCTTTAAATTTAATAATTAATTGTGTTCTAAGACCTCGAAAAGTACTATTTATCATTCATCGACTTGCGTGCGCAGTCCGTAAAATTTTCCGGGAAGTTTTATGTGAAAGATGGATTAAAATGTGAATTTGAGCTTTAAAACTCAACTGAGTTTATTTTGGTCAACATTTTGAGCAAACGGACTCGGATCAGTATTTTGACAGTTCTGATAGGTCCGTATCGTGATTTGGGATTTTGGCATATGCCCGAAATTAAATTCTGATTTTCCTAGTCCGAGATACGGAATTTTGATAATAAAAAAATTAAAAGTTTAAGTTCAAATAGTGATCGGATGTCGAATTATGTGCAAACGATCCCGGAATAGAGTTTTGATGATTCCAACAGTTTTGTATGGTGATTTTGAATTTAGGAGCGTGATCGTAATTTTATTTGGAAGTCCGTAGTGAAATTAGGCTTGAAATGACTAAAATAGGGATTTAAAGTTTGAAAGTTTGACCGGGGAGTTGACTTTTTGATATCGGGGTCGGAATCTAGTTCTGAAAATTTTCACAGCTCCGTTATGACATTTATGACTTGGGTGCAAAATTTGAGGTCAATCGGACTTGATTTGATAGGTTTCGACATCGAATATAGAAGTTGGAAATTCTAAGTTTCATTAAGCTTGAATTGGAGTATGATTCTTGATTTTAGCGTTGTTTGATGTGATTTGAGATTTCAAATAAGTTCGTATGATGTTTTAGGACTTGTTGGTATATTGGGTTGAGGTCCCGAGAGCCTCGGGTGAGCTTTGAATGGTTAACAGATCAAAAGTGGGACTTAGCTGCTACAATTGTTCTGCTGGAAATGCTGTCAAAATCGGGATGTCTGTCAAAATTGGGTTGCCTGTCAAAATTGGGCAACCTGTCAAAATCGGGTTGCCTGTCAAAATCGGGTTGCCTGTCAAAATAGGACTCCCTGTCAAAATCGGACACCATGACAAAATCGGACTCCCTATCAAAATCGGACTCCCTGATAAAATTAAGCTCCCTGACAAAATCGAGCTCCCTAACAAATCGAGCTCCCTGATAAATCGAGCTCCCTGACAAATCTGTAAGTTATAATTCGGATTTGGTCAATATATATGAATACATCATTGTTTTCACCATTTAATTAGTGTTTTATGATAGAAATTTGGGAACATTTTAGAAATCTCATATAAACGAATTTTTGAGATTTCGGTGTTGATCCGGAATCGGATTTGAGTGAAACTTGTATGGTTGGACTCGTAATTGAATGGGTTATCGGATTTTATAAGTTTTGCCGGATTCCGAGATGTGGGTCCCATGAGCAAGATTTGAGCTAATTTCGGATTTTATTGAAAATTGTAATAGTTTCTTATGAAATTGATTCCTATAAATTTTGTTGACTGTATCGAATTAATGATGACTAGATACGAGTCGATCGGAGTCGTAAAATCGAGAAAAAAATATAATACTTGGTTAAATTGGAGCAAGTAAAGGTAAGTGACTTGTCTAACCTTGTGTGGGAGAAATTTCCCCTAGTATTGGTATTGATGTGATTATTGAAATGTGTTGAAAGCCGTGTACATGAGGTGAAGAGTGTGTACACAGGCTAAATGTGAAGGATTATATTTTTAAATTGTGTAGATTATTGTTGCGCATTTATTAAAATATTCTATCTTGTTATATTCTTCATCATTGATTAAATATTTATATTTAAAATTTGTTTGACAGTCTTGCTAATTGTTTTACCTATTAGTTGAATCTTGGTATCTTTTATTTTGTGCATTATTTGAAGGTTGATTTTATTTAAATTAAATATTATTAATATGAAGTATTTGACATTTTTAAGTTTGATATTGAAGCAACATATTAAAGATTTTTAAATATTATTTTTCTGAATTATTTATTTCTGAATATTTTTGTAAGATTTTCATACTCATTATGATGGAGCCGTGAGCTCTTTATTGTGGAAAAATATTATTGATGATTTATTTTGGCATGAGCCGTGAGCACTTTATTGTGGAAAAATATTGTTGTTGAATTATTTTGGCAAGTTAAATTATTTGAGCACTTGAGGTGCAAATTGTGATATTGATACGCATGCGGTGGTATAAGGTCTGGGTATTGAAACGCATGCGGTGAGATAAGGGTGGCTTGATACGTGTGGCTAGTAGGGGAAACTACTAGAAGTCATGTGTTGTGATAAGGATAGCTAAAACGCGAGATGCTATTTCGGAAAAAATGTTTTCTTTAAAATAAATTGTGAAGGCTCCTGTGGTGAGATAATGAAATGACATATTGTGAGTTTATTTATGATTTGGGACTATGAGGCGGTACCTCGGAACTGCCCTTGTTGATATTGATTGATGGCCGCAGACGCCTTTGATTATTTGTTGTGATTTTTCATGAAGTTGAAAGGAAATTTTGTTTTGTTTCCACGAGATGTTATTTGCCATTATTTTGTGTAATTAAACGGTAACATGCTACTTGACTCATTTCCATTGTCATTTTATTTTATTATATTGTTAAACATTTTACAATGCCAATTATTATTTTTTAGTAGGGCCTGACCTGACCTCGTCACTACTCTACTGAGGTTAGGCTTGGCACTTACTAGGTACCGTTGTGGTGTACTCATACTACACTTCTGCACATCTTTTTGTGCAGATCCTGGTACATCTTATCAGCCTAGACGTCAGTTAGTTACCTGCGCAAGGAGACTTCGAGGTATATCTGACAGCGTCCGCAAACTCCGGAGTCCCCTTCTATCATTTTTATGTTGCTTCCTTATTTTACTTTAGACCTTTATGTATAGAGACATTGAGAATAAATTCTTAGAAACTTGTGACTTATTTCTATCGGGTTTTGGGAGTTGAAATTGTTTGAATTGTAGTTTATTTATTTCAGTTATTTATTATTATTCCGCATTGATAGGCTTACCTAGTCTTAGAGACTAGGTGCCATCACGACATCCTGTGGAGGGAATATGGGGTCGTGACAGTTTGCCTACTAACGAGGGTGGTACTGGGATTAGAAGGCTCCAGGATATCTCAGATACTTCTGTAGCAAAACTGTGGTGGTTGTTTAGGACCAAAGAGTCATTGTGGACTGAATTCATGAGAGCTAAATATTCTCAAAGAATTCATTCAATGGCTGGGAAATGGAGCTACACACACTCTCATACTTGAAGAAGACTGATCAAATCAAGAACAAAGTTGATCATGTAATCCTCTAGAAAGTAAATAAGGGTAATTCCAATTTTTGGTGGGACAACTAGACTCGCTTTGGAGCTCTAGCTCAGTTTGGAGAAGCATCAAGACCTATCAGAATTCAAGTTTTTACATATATTGAAAATGTAGAGTGGAGTATATTTCAAAGCTCAGTCAACAACTCCCTTTGCATATTGTTCATCAAATCATCGGAGTTAACATTGGCTCTTCCACTCTAAACGAACAATCAATATGGACTATTTCAATAGATGGGAGATTCATTTGTAACTCGGCATGGAATAGTCTAAGAGAAAACAAATGGTACTTCCTTGATAAACAAGATGATGTGGCACATGAAGATCCCCTTTAAAGTATTCTTTTTCTTATGGAGATTACTCAAGCATAGAATTTCCGCAGATGCCAATATGGGTAGATTTGGAGTTCAAATTCCCTCGAAGTGTTCTTGCTGTATCTATTCGAGTCAAGAGGATGAGGAGCATTTGTTTATTCACAGCCGAATAGCACAAGATGTATGGAAGTTCTTTAATCAGATGTTAGCAATTAGGAGGGAGGAGAGGAAAATCAGACATATGGTCACATGGTGGTTAGAAAAATATCAAAATCCTCTTCATAAAATGATTCTCCGGATCCTTGCAGGTATTATTGTTTGGAAAATTTGGAAAGCAAGGTGTACTAGTAGATATGAAGGGGGGAGAATGTCTTCAAACAGAATCATCTTGAGCATCTCTCAACAGATCAACATAATCGCTCATAATTAATTCCCTAGAATTCACCCCTTCATGAGATGGAATCATTTTTTGATCTTAAAGACAAGGTTAGACCTGTGTTCAGCTCCATTGCTATAAAATGGAATCCTCCCTCTAATGGTTGGATGAAGTTGAACTATGATGGCTGTTTTAAAGATAATCCAGGATCTAGTGGCGGATGTGGCATTGTCGGGAATGAAAAAGGGGAGATGATTATTGCCTAGAATGCCCCTAGGTAAGGGTGTACAAACAAAACCGATAAACCGCACCAAACCGATAATGCGAGTCAAACCGGGAAAAAAAAACCAATTGTGGTTTGGTTTTATTTGGTTTGGTATTAGAGTCAAACCGAAACCAAACCGATAATATATTTATATAATTTTTAAAAATATTTTATGCATATAAATATTTATTGTAATCTAATTTATAAATATTTCTTAAACTTTTTAACAATGTATTTTTTAACGTATTATTTCAAGTTTGGACTTAATATTCTTGAATGGTAAATAAATTTTATAGCCCATAAATGAAGTAACTCAAACAAAGTTTAAATATATACTAATGCTAACAAAAGAAATTTAATTCAACACTAGGAATGCCAATAGTGTTGAATATCTATTTTTTAGTTTTACATTGGTTTATAATAAAAAAGCATAATTTAGTTTATCTTTTTTTTATTGCTTAGTTATGTAATTAACAGTACTTATTAGCTATACTTATTTTAGAATGACTTATATAGTATTTTTAGATTATGATAATTTTTATTATGGCTTATTAATTAACAATATTTACTTTATGCAATTTTATTATCTTCGTTATTGAATATTTTTGTATAATGCTATGACTTATCTCATACTATTGTGTTATTTTCTTGAAAAATACATTAAATATTTGTATCTTACTAGGACTAAAGAAATATTTGGAGCACAAGTTACATATTTTTTGCCATGAAGGCTTCATCGGGAAAACCCTAAAACCCCCCAAAAAATCAAAAACCCCGAGAAAAATCGATATTCAAAAATTCGACTTTGTTGGTTTGGTTTGGTGTATATATTTAAAAAAAAACGACACCATTGGTTTAGTTTGATAATTGAAAAATCCGAACCAACCCGACCTATGTACACCCCTACTCTGGGTATAAGGACTAACAACACTGCAGAAACTTTTGCAATCAAAGCTTAAATTGAATGGCGCATTGATCAAAATATAAAGAAACTTGAAATTGAAAGTGATTCTCTGATACTGGTCCAGTGGTTAACAAACATAGCTAGTATACCCTGGAGTTTACAAGAACTAAGTTGTTTATCGTCCTTCAATTTTTTTTTAATAAATGGGTGGCAATGAGACTTGCACACAGAAGTTTCTCAGCTTTAGTATCATGTTGAATTTTTTAACAATTTCATTTATATTATCAAGTTCTTAAATAATACACTCTTTTATTTATTTTCTTAATGTCTAGTTGTTACATCAGTTGCATGCCCACTAAACTGATTGTAACGACTCAATCGATTGTTTTGGCAGTTAGAACCTCGTTCCCCTAAATAAGACTCTACGTATGTGCTTTTATTAATTTATGACTTGCGGGGATGGTTGGTTCGAAATTTGGAAATGTTCGGGTTGAAATCAAAACACTTGGTTCCTTAAGTTGGCTTTAAAAGTCCAAGTTTGACTTCGGTCAACATTTTGAGAAAACGACCCCGGAATCGGGATTTAATGGTTCTAATAGGTTCGTATGATGATTTCGGACTTGGGCGTATGTTCGAATCGGATTTTGATTAACCCAAGAGTGTTTTGGCGCTTAATAGTAAAAATTAACTATTTGAAGGTTTAAAGTTCTTTAAATTTAGTTTGGAGTAGGTTTTGAGTAATTGAACTCCGTTTGGAATTCCGAGTTTGGGAATATTTCAGTATAGTGATTTAAGACTTGTACGCAAAAATTCGTGTCATTCTGAATAGTTTAAGTATGTTTCGGCGCATTGGAAGTAAATTGAAGAACTTGAAGTTCTTAAGTATGAATCAATTTGGTTTGGGGTATGATTACTAGATTTGATGTTGTTTTACACATTCCGTGAGTTTGAGCGAGTCAATTTTATGATTTCAACCTTGTTGGTATGTTCGGGCGGGGTCCCGGGAGCCCCTAGTGTCAATCGGACTAGGCTCGAACCAAGTTCGAAGTTGGGAGCCAAAACCGAAGCTCCCAGCTACTGTCAGAATCGCACCTGCGGTTGTCCAGCCGCAGGTTAGACAGTCGCAGCTACGGCACAAGCTCGCAGGAGCGACACTCTCAGATGCGAGATTTATTTGCAGAAGCGGAAAGGGAAGGGGAGGGCTGCAAACGCAGGAGCGGAATTTCGGGAACACCTGCGAATGCATAGGTGCGAGAAGAAGAGCGCAGAAGCGGAGCTGGGCAGTCAAGTTAAGCTCGCACCTGCAAGGCTTTTTCTACATGTGCGGAAATAACTGTTGAGCCCATTTTCTTCCAATCTTGGGTGATTTTGGAGCTTTTTAAGAGGAGATTACAACTAGCAATTTGAAAGTAAGTTAATTATACACACTTTGAGTTAAATACATATATTATGGGTAGATTATAACTAGTAAATCTTAGATATCAAAGGTTTATATGAAAAGCCTATATTTTTATAAAAACGAGATTTTAACCACGAAAATGGTTATGGAATTGGGTAGAAATTATATATTTGAGTTCTTGAGATTATGGGTAACGTTTCATCTAAAGAATTCCAGAATCTGGGCACGTGGGCCCGAGGTAAATTTTAGGAATTTTATTGTTTTGGTTAGAGTAATTTATTTAATGGCCTAAATTCGAATTATTGAATAATTATTAATTATTTTGTATAATATTTGGACAGTTTCGGATTTTTCGGCATAGAATTATGGTTTTTGTGATATTCGTTTTTCGGAAAAGTGGACTTTGAGACAAGGTAAGTCTCTTGTCTAATCTTGTGAGGAGGAAATTACCCCATAGGTGATTAAATTAATAAATGTTGCTAATTGTGGGGGCTACGTATGCACGATGTGACTAGAGTGTGTGCGTAGCTACTATTTATGCTAAAGTCCGAGTAATTTAGGATTCAAATCATGAACTACTTGAGTAAATTGTATTATTTATTTTATTTAATTTTATGATATATATTGTTAATTGTTAGAGAAGATCGTAAAGCTGGAAATCTCATATACTTAATTTTTTGTTTAAATTAATTAATTGTTAAAAGAAATTATTCATCCTCTCGAATTTATCTTATAATAAATATACTCTCCTTCCGGAGGTACATAAGAAAATGTCCTCCTTTCTTGTGGAGCGGTCCGAACGTCTCGGAAGGATAGATGCATATATGGATCGCGTCGCACATCCCTCAACAGTGTATACGACACTCTGGATCGGGTCGTACGACCTCGGCAGAAATCGTGCCTAATAATAATAATAATAATTACTCTATACTTTGCTATTTTTAATTGTAGCTTATGAATTTAATTAATAGATTGAGAATTGTTGCATTTGAAGGAACTTAATTAATAGATTGGAAATTGTTGCATTTGAAAGACTTTAATTAATAGATTGGAAATTATTGCATTTGAAGAAATTTAATTAATAGATTGGAAATTGTTCCATTTGAAGGAATTTAATTATTTCTGATGGTTCAATAAAATTATTGTTAACTCTGTGAATCACGTTGATATAAATATTTCTATTTTTATGTTATTTAATATTATTGACCCATAGTGACTGTCAAAGTCGACCATCTCGTCTCTACCACTTCGAGATTAGGCTTAGTAATTACTGGGTACACGTTTACGTACTCATGCTGCGCATTTTATTGTGCAGGTACAGATAATTCTAGCGGCGTTGTGGGCGCAGAGATGTGGTTAAAAATACGGGGACTTAAGTGAGCTGCACTCTGTATTACGATCCGCACCCAACAGAGTCTCCTTCAGAGTTATTTATATTTTCCTGTCTAATTTGTATTCTGGACAGATGTTGTATTTTAATTTGTTTTCTCCCTAGTAAATGCTCGTGCGCTTGTGACACGGGGTTCTAAGATGATTATGGGATATGTAGTATTGAAATTCATAAACTTTAATGTTATTACTTAAAGTTCAGTTATTACTTGTAAATTGAAGGAAATTTATGTTTTTAGAAATACTAAAAGAGGATTTAATTAACTATTTATTTTTGGCTTGCCTGACAGCGGTGTCCGGTACCATCATGATCTTTAATGGATTTTTGGGTCGTGATAACATGGTATCAGAGCACTAGGTTCACTTAGTTTACACGAGTCATGAGCGAGTCTAGTAGAGTCTTGCGGATCGGTACGAAGACGTCCGTGCTTATCTTTGAGAGGCTACAGGGCTGTTAGGAACACTTCCCTTTTTCATTCCTCATCGTGCGACTCGGTTCCTTTGAGGCTCATGCCTTCATTTCCTTCCTATTCAATCCTGCGTGACATGAAGCACTTGTTTTAAATTAGGGATCGAGGAAATTTTAATGATACTATAGATTTAGTGCAGGTTACTTCTCCCTGCGTAATTAATTGGGCTACTGTCGTCGCCTTGCGGAAAGCCGCTCTGTCATTTCAAGTTAAGTATCAGTACTACCTAAGGTTTTGAGATTTGTCATTGATTGTTGTGATGATTCGTGCGTTGTTATCGCATAGTGTTTATGTAATAGTAGAATGCCTACCTATGTGTCAGGGCAGTAAACGACTTGAAAGAAGGTTTTTCTCAGTACATGATTCAGAGGTTTCGTGTTTTATTTCCAGCAGAAAAAGGCAATCGGACTATGAATGTTCAGGTTTGGGGTTGATGGAGTAACAAAACTTGATATTTTCGAGGATGGTAGAGTTCTCAATTGTGACGTGTTGTCATCGCCTTGTTAAATGCGTTAAGGTTCGACACTGTTATGGTTTTCTTCAACTCGCCTTCACGGCGGGGTGTTAGGAATTGGTGTAGGGGAAGCAGTTGTTACAGATCATGGTGTGCAGTGATTCAGGATCGAAGCAGTGTTCCTAGTATTTATGGCTTGATAAGGATGATCCTCGAAAAGGTTTAAAGCTAGTAACAACCTATTGGTTCAAGTGCTACAGAGACGGATTTTGAGTTAAGGCAACAACTGGGAAGCGAAGGAGGAGGAAGGACACGTGGAAGTTATCTTGTGGTGGTTAGGTTCCAAGAAGGCCAAGTGTAAGAAAATAGAAGTCGAGTAGTTGCTTAAAGGAGAGTGTTTGACCAAAGTGGGAGAGTGGAAAGGTAGCATATGGGTTACGGGGTAGGATAACTACACGTCTTGAGGAAAGTTTGGAGTGATTTGGGATTCTTGGTGGATACTGACTAGGTCTATAGACTTAACTTAGAATGTTGGTTGTTATACTGGGGAAGATTGGATACGACATAAATGAGTTTCCCTGATATTAAGAGGAATACAACATGACTTTGGGTTGGGATGTATCGTTTCACCTTTAGTCGATGTCAACGGGGAGTGAAGGAGCACCGTCTCAGGATGGTTTATTGGTTTTGTGGTAATAGTACTCGTTTCAACGTTGTTGGAGGATGTCAGCATGGAATTTTAATGGGTGGGATATCTTCTATGAGCAGGTTAGCAGCTGCGTAGTGTTGACAGAGCTTCTACGAAGAATTTTACTTGTTACCCGGTAAGAGGTCAAATAGGTGATTGCAACTAATGGTTTAGAATGTTCGGGGAAAGCTTAACAAAAGGATTTTAAAAATTATTTGGCGGTTAACGACGCGAGATCATGGTAAATGAGGATGAGGAATAGTTGTGGGCTCGATATAATGTGATGGTATCTTAAAGCTAAGTGGGAGAGACCCACCGTCTATAATTGGATTGCATGGTTGTCTATTTGTGAGGTTTCTGGTTATCAGTGTATTGGTGGGTTATTTCAACTAAGGAAAAAAAACATCAGTGGTAATTTGAGCAAAGGATTTGGGGAATGTGTGCCATATTTGGCCTTATCGATTCATATTCAGGTTTTGGGAAAGATTCAGAGTTTATGCTTCACGTTGATATGATGTACAAGGAAGGTGATTCAGCCGGGTGCCTCTTTGATAGAGTGTTTAACTACTAGCAGAGCCTTGGAGTTGATTATTCGGGACCAGGTCGGAGTGGGTGACTCTCAACAATGGTCCTAGTGGGTTCAAAAATTTAAAGTATGGTTCCTAAAGATCTCGAGTACATAGTATGGTTGAGTATCGAGTTTTTGCAGCAGATTATGAAATGGGGCTTGGAGTACTCTACGTTATCTTCAGGTTGTGGTGTAGCATTAGAGAAACGGAAGAAAATAACTTCGAATTCATAAAAGAAGTATCAGAATGGGTGTACCGGTTGAAGATGTAAAAGTGCGCACAAGGAGGGGTGTGAGATGATTCGTTGGTTTTGAAATAGCGTGATCTCGTGAAATAAGGTCACTCGGGATGAGTGCGGATTTGAGTTTGTGATATAATGAATGGAGCTATTATTATTTCTAAGGCAAGTTGAGAATAAATCTAGAAAAGACGAGTCGTCTAACAATGGTTGAATTGGCATATTATGTGTAGAGGGATCTTGGAAGAGTTATGGTGGTTTAGACCACTACTTGAGGCCGGTATTTTCGGCGGATATGGGAATTCAGTCACGTGTTGCAATGGTTCTCTTAAAATGAGTTAAGTAGAAGGTTTCTATATGATGAAGTGTTTACCCTATTAGTGGTTCGGGAGTTATGATAGAATTCTTGTACTCCTGCGCATTGGCGTGATTAAGTGCATTAAGTAGCATGGGATTCGAAAGTTGAGGATTCAAGATTTCGGTTCGGTGTTGACAAGGATGTCATGAGTTCGGATGAGCAGGAAAATGATTTAGATATTTAAAGTAAGATGGTATTGTTTTCGGCGTCACCTAAGGTCGAAGTCATGTGTAAGAGACCTTGTGTATTGATTTGTGGATTCTTGATATGCTTTAAAGAATTAGTGTGACCGGTGGCATGGATGTACAGACTTGTTACCTGGTGTGGAAGGTCGTGGGAGTGTGTCCCACAGAAAGATTGTGTAAGAGTGGCATGTAGTCACTTGATTGAGTGAAGATTGAAACCAAGTATGAAGATTGTGGTAATATCGTTAATTCGAGAATTTATGCCTGGAGGGCGCTCGGCTCATTTGGTTGTGGACTTCGGAAGTTTGTTCCGGTTATGATGAATGTTCTTGTGTGTTAAGGGAAGAAGGGTTATTATAGATCCTTGAAAGGTTATTAGCCTTGTAGGGTGCGATCGGAATCGGCTTGAGGTCTGTGGATGGATTTAAATATGAATATGGGCTCTATATCAGGCTGCATGTGTTCATTTCAGCATAGCGCTCCTTATGGAGTAGTATTCGGACATTGGAAGTCATTTCATCGTCGGCTATTTCATGTAATACTATATTGTATCGTGTGAGTTGTAAAACGGCTAGATAAATTTCTTATGTGTTGAGGTTTCGCGTATCGATGGTGCTATGCGAGCAGGATGACTCTCGAAATTCAGATCATATATCGCACCTTAGTTGTGCTTGAGTTTTGTAGAGTATGGCGATGTCGGTCCTCCCATGGATGGTATCATGCACTTAGCGTGCTTGTGTCCGATATTCAGATATTTTGCAGTAATGAGCATTCTAGCTCGGTAATTATTTCCTTATAGATTCTTTTTGTGCGGATCGGGTGGAAGCCGCCACGAGTATGTTGTTTGGATCGGTTTGCACGCCGTAACAGTATGATGTTGAATACAGTCCCCTATATTCTATTTTGTGTGTTTTGTGTCCCATTTTCTGAGGAAGGTTCATGACACCTTTTCAGTTATCTAATTAGTCACGTGAGTTGAGTAATCCTTTCCATAGCACATTTTTCTTATGTATCGCAATCGAGTCCGTAGCCTATTAGCTCATTATGGCATCATATGAGGCTTTTTTCCATGTTTGAGGTGGCTTATTGCTTGGGCGGCTTGTACTGGGGTAAGACGCGATTATTGGACCTGGGATTAGTACGATCAGAATTTTTATGAAACATATTAAAGAGCAAATATCGTTATTTGGTTCATAATGAGGCAATGGTTCTTGTCAGAAGGAGAAACTCAATAATTTGTTGACTCGACAGTTGGTTATGAATTTCTACACATTTCTTCCATTGTGGAAGCATTTCAAGAGTTGGAACAGGACATATATGTATCATGAGGTGTGTTGTGAACATCAGATTCGTAGAATTTCGGCTATTGTTATCGAAGGATATTAATATGGTCATGTAAATGGTGTGGTGCATGGTCTAAATTCGACAAAGGTATGCAATCCAGTATTGGGGCATCATATAGTGATTGATACGATGTTCATAGGTTGGAAACATGCATGATGGAAAATTATGGATGTTAGAATTGGGCTCTAAGCCTTAATTGCCTATCTAAAGGGGAGAATCTTTAGATTGGCTCGAGCTAATGTTCTCAATTGGGTGTGGTAGCACGGGTAGGTGCTCAAAGTGTTAAATTATAATTTTGGACAACTACAGAATAGTCCTTAGCACGTTCGAGGACGAACGTACATTTAAGTGGGAGAGATTGTAATGACTCAACCGATAGTTTTGACTGTTAGAATCTCGTTCCCCTAAATAAGATTCCCCGTATGTGCTTTTATTAATTTATGACTTGCGGGGATGGTTGGTTCTGAATTTGGAAATGTTCGGGTTGGAATCGGAACACTTGGTTCCTTAAGTTGACTTTAAAAGAGCAAATTTGACTTCGGTCAACATTTTGAGAAAACGACCCCGGAATCGAGATTTGACGATTCCAATAGGTTCGTATGATGATTTCGGACTTGGGCATATGTTCAAATCGAGTTTTGGACAACATGGAGCGTTGTGGCGCTTAATAGTGAAAATTAACTATTTGAAGTTTTAAAGTTCTTTAAATTTGGTTTGGATTAGGGTTTTGAGTAATTGAAATCCGTTTGGAATTTCGGGTTTGGGAATAGTTCCGTATAGTGATTTAAGACTTGCACGCAAAGTTTCGTGTCTTTCCGAGTAGTTTAAGTATGTTTCAGCACATTGGAAGTAAATTGAAGAACTTAAAGTTCTTAAGTTTGAATCAATTTTGTTTGGGGTTTGATTCCTAAATTTGATGTTGTTTTACACATTTCGTGAGATCAAGCGAGTCCGTTTTATGATTTCAAACTTGTTGGTATGTTCGGGTGGGGTCCCGGGAGCCCCGAGTATCAATCGGATGAGGTTCGGACCAAGTTAGAAGTTGGGAGCCAAAACTGAAGCTCCCAGCTACTATCAGAATCCCACCTGCGCTTGGCCAGCCGCAGGTACGTCAGAAGCTCACAGGAGCGACACTCGCGGATGCGAGATTTATTCGCAAAAGCGGAAAGGAAGGGGAGGCCTGCCATCGCAGGTGCGGAATTGCAGGCGCACATGCGAACGCGCAGGTACGAGAAGAAGAGCACAGATACGGAGCTGGGCAGTCAAGTGAATTTCGCAGGTGCGAAAGCCGCAGGTGCAGAACACCTTCCGTAGGTGCAGAAATGACTGTTGGGCAGAATGTGTTAAAAATCGGGGTTCAGTCATTTTGAGCCCATTTTCTTCCAATCTTGGCGATTTTGGAGCTTCTTGAGAGGAGATTTAAACTAGCAATTTGAAGGTAAGTTAATTCTACACACTTTGAGTTAAATACATAGATTATGGGTAGATTATAACTAGTAACTCCTAGAAATCAAAGGTTTAGATGAAAAATCTAGATTTTTATAAAAACGAGATTTTAACCACGAAAATGGTTATAGAATTGGGTAGAAATTATATATTTGAGTTCTTGAGATTATGGGTAACGTTTTCATCCGAATATTTCCAAATCCAGGCCCGGGGTGAATTTTAGGAATTTTACTGTTTTGTTAGGGTTAATTTATTTAAGGGCAAAGGTCCAAATATGCCCTTGTACTATACAAAATTGAGCACATTTGCTATTCGTTAATATTTTAGCTCAAATATGCCCTTACCATCACATAGTTGGTCCATATATGCCCTTAGAGTTACACAGTTAGCCTATATATGCCCTTTTCAAAACGGAATTCACCCAAACTAATTAGCTCTTTCGCTAATTGTATTAAAGTGTATTACAAATACTATTTCCTTTTTATTAGTACTTTTTGTTACATAAATATTATTTCAATCTTACTTTGTTAAATATTTTAGAACTAATATATGTTCAGTAAAAATTTAAAAATTGACAAACAAATGATCTATAAAAATATTCTTATGGTAGAATTTTCTTAATAATTGGAATTCATGAGTTTTGTCAAGTGATATTGGTGAAGAAAATGGAGAAGACATCAGTAAGGGAGGAAATCAGATAAGGGAGAAAACCAAAGGAAAACAAAAGAGAGAAGAAAAGAAAAAATAAAAAAGAAAAGATAAAGGTAAAGAAAAAAAGTATTAATAAAAAAGAAATAGTGTTTGTAATACACTTTAATACAATTAACGAAAGAGCTAATTAGTTTGGATGGATTCCGTTTCGACAAGGGCATATATGGGTCAACTGTGTAACTCTAAGGGCATATATGGACCAACTATGTGACAGTAATGGCATATTTGAGCTAAAGTATTAACGAAGGGCAAATGTGCTCAATTTCGTATAGTACAAGGGCATATTTGGACCTTTTTCGTTTATATAATGGCCTAAATTTGAATTATTGAACATGTATTAATTATTTTGTATAATATTTGGATAGTTTCGGATTTTTCGGCATCGAATTGAGGTTTTCACGACATTTTTGATCGGAAAAGTGGACTTTGAGACAAGGTAAGTCTCTTGTCTAATATTGTGAGGGGGAAATTACCTCATAGGTGATTGAATTAATAAATGTTGCTAATTGTGGGGGCTACGTACGCACGAGGTGACGAGAGTCTGTGCGTAGCTACTATTTATGCTAAAGTCCGGGTAGTTTAGGATTCAAATCATGAACTACTTGTGTAAATTATATTCTTTATTTAATTAAATTTTGTGATATATATTGTGAATTATTAGAGAAAATAATAAAGATGAAAATCTCATATAGTTAATTTTCTGTTTTAATTAATTAATTATTAAAAGAAATTGTTCATCCTCTCGAATTTATCTTATAATAAATATACTCTCCTTCCGGAGGTACATAAGAAAATGTCCTCCTTTTTTGTGGAGTGGGCCAAACGCCTCGGCAGGATAAATGCATCTATGGATCGCGCCGCACGTCCCTCGGCAGTGTACACGATACTCTGGACCTGGCCATACGACATCGACAGAATTCGTTCCTAATAATAATAATAATTACTCTATACTTTGCTATTTTTAATTGCAGCTTGTGAATTTATTTAATAGATTGAGAATTGTTGCGTTTGAAGGAACTTAATTAATCGATTGGAAATTGTTGCATTTGAAGGAATTTAATTAATAGATTAAAAATTATTGCATTTGAAGGAATTTAATTAATAGATTGGAAATTGTTGCATTTGAAGGAATTTAATTATTTCTGCTGGTTCAATAAAATTATTGTTAACTCTGTGAATCACGTTGATATAAATATTTCTATTTTCATGTTATTTAATATTATTGACCCATAGTGAGTGTCAAAGTCGACCATCTCGTCTTTTACCACTTCGTGATTAAGCTTGATACTTACTGGGTACACGTTATTTACGTACTCATACTGCACTTGCTGCATATTTTATTGTGCAGGTACAAATAATTCTAGCGGCCTTGTGGACGTAGAGGTGTAAAATACGGTGACTTAGGTGAGCTGCACTTTGTATTACGATCCACAGCCAACAGAGTCTCCTTCAGAGTTATTTATATTTTTCTTGTCTAATTTGTATTCTGGACAGATGTTGTATTTTAATTATTTTTTCTCCCTTGTAAATTGCTCGTGCACTTGTGACACCGGGTTCTGGGATGATTATGGGATATTTAGTATTGAAATTGGTAAACGTTAATGCTATTCCTTAAAGTTCAGTTATTATTAGTAAATTGAAGGGAATTTATGTTTTCAGAAATACTAAAAGAGGATTTAATTAACTATTTAATTTTGACTTATCTGACAGTGGTGTCCGACACTATCATGACCTTTAATGAATTTTTGGGTGGTGATACGGATACTATCACTGTTTCTCTCTTACTCAATATATACCAATACCAAGTTATGAGGAACATACAGTTTGTACATAAAATTGTGGTAAAAGTAGGAATGAGGAAAGTGCAAAAATATGATGGTGGAATAAAAAGTGGACGAGCGAAATTGAGGAAGAAATGGTATGTATTGAATGTGATGGCCAATTTGTTCTCTCCTTTTTTTCTTTTCCTTTTTTGTTCCTGATGAATAGTTACTCTAACGTCTTATGATAAAGTATTGTAAGAAGCTTCAAAGGATCAACACCATCGCTTTCAAAAGAATCATTTGACAACATTAGCCATAGCATGAAGCCATGATAGCAAGTTCATGATTAATTTTTCCTCGGTTCCATTTTATGTTTCATGTTCTGCTTTTTAATTCATCACTAAAAAATGACATGTACATTTCTGAACTCAAAAATAATTTACCTTAACTCACAATTTATCCTTAATAACACGTTCTCATGCCACTCAAAGTGACGGCATGTTTTAATACCACAATTATCATTTTTCTAGAAGTTCGTGCCCATTATATTGTATGAGAGTACGCTCTACTGGCTGAAGGGGAGCGGCGGACACACGTGGTGACAAGCGGATTTAACTGAAGCTGCTTCATTAAAAAATAATACTGTGTATATTTGTAAATAGGATTAAAGCTGCGTAAATTTTGTATAAATATTTTATTTGAACCCACTTGATAATTAATATTTTATGACTAAAGTTATGTATTTTTAAGATTGAACCCGCTTGCATAAAATTCTGGATCCGCCACTTCTAAAGGGTAATTGGGGTATTGCACTGGCAGTACATTAGCTTGGCTACAAACTTCCAAAATGTGTACTATGTGCGTCTCAATTCATGTGAACTTGTTTGACCGATCATGAAATTAAGAAATAAAGGAAGATTTTTGTAACATGTGGTCTAAAAGAAATCACAAAAATTTTACTACAACATTTAGGCCTTTGACTACCCCGAAGAAGTGTGGCCTAAACTCGCAAAAAGTGTGGCCTTTGATCAAAGGCCACACTTTTCGACTTTAGGCAACGCTTTTCTGTGGTGGCCTATTATGACCCAAAATCCATTAAAGATCGTGATGGCGCCTAACATCGTTGTCAAGCAAGCCAACAATAAATGATTGCCTTAGTTACTCATTTTAGTATTTTTAAAATCACAATATCCTTCAATTAAATAATAAGAGATAAAATTTACAGAGTAAATGAAAAATATTTTCACAACTACAATATTGAACAACCCATAAGTACCCCCAAAACCTCGTGTCGTAAGTACATGAGCATCAACTAGGAAGTAAAATAAAATACAGCCTCTGTCCGGAATACAAATTAGACAGGAAAAATATAAATAATTCTGAAGGAGACTCTGCTGGCCGCGGATCATAACAAGGGATGCCGCTCACCTAAGTCCACGTAATAACCGCGCTCACTGGGTGGGGTGCAGACTCTGGAGGGGCTCCTTCAGCCTAAGCGTTATAATAGCTAGATCCACGCATAAATAAATAAAATATACTACGGCGTGTAACCCGATCCCATAAATATCACTCAAAAATCTCTAGTCTCTCGGGCTCTCAATGACATGAAAATCAACGCGACATGATGATATGATGTATCAATGAATGACAACAGAGACTGAGATATGATATGCAAACGATAGATGTGACTGAGTATAAAATTGTAAATTTAAACAAGTAATTCAATAGCAATAAGACCTATGTGGGTCACAAAATATCGACACGTAACCTAAACATGATCTTTAACATGAGTCTCAGCTCGATTTCCTCTAACACGTGGAGGATATGTGGATAATGACAAGATTATTTGATTATGCAACTCCACGAAACCAGTTAAGTCACAATTTATATGATGCACGCTCACACGCCCGTCACCTAGCATGTGCGTCACCATCATACAATTCATATAACACGTAATTCAGGGATTCATACCCTCATAACCAAATTTAGAAGTGTTACTTGCCTCAAACCATGCAAGTTCTTTATTCCAATATGCCTTTGCCTCGCGAATCGGCCTCTGAACGCCTCGAATCTTGTCATAATTAATTCGATACAGTCAACACCAATTATAGGAATCAATTCCATATAAAAATACCAAATTCAACTAAAAATCGTTAATGGGGCCCACGTCTCAGAATCCGACAAAAGTTACAAAATATGAATGCCCCTTCAACCATGAGTCCAACCATACCAGATTTACCAAACTCCGACATCAACTCGACCCTCAAATCCTCAAATCTTATTTTCAAATCCCTAGGCCCAAATCCTCGAATTTCACATAAAAAATACGTAATCTAGTTGAAATACTTAATGATAATTCAATATTATTGAATAACAAATATCACAAGTGACTTGCCCCAAGATTTCCCGTGAATTCTCTCTGAAAAAAGAGCCTCAACCCGTGTTTGAAATGTCCAAGAATGAGAAAATCTCGGACCCCTCTTTTTTTGTACACTGCCTAGAGGTTTCTCTTCTGCGGAATTTTTAACCGCTTTTGCGGTGAAGCATCCACTTCTACGATTACCTTCGCTTCTGCGGACAAGCAATCCGCTTCTGCGAAGAAGCCTGGCCCTCCGCGTTCCGCTTCTACGATCAACAAGCTGCTTCGGCGGCTTCGCAGATGCGGAAAAAGCTCTACACTTGCGCGTACTTCCCATCCCCTCGCCAGGCCGCTTCTGCGACCAATTTGTCGCTTCTTTGGTTGCGCACTTGTGACCAATTCCATCGCAAGTGTGATTGCACAAGAACTGGAAAATTTCCAGAATTGTTCTAACTTCTAATTTCGATCAGTTAACCATCTGAAACTCATCCGAGGCTCCCTGGAATTCAATAGAATACTTCAACAAGTCTTAAAACATCATACGAACTTACTCGAGGCCTCAAATCACATCAAACAACGTAAAATAAAAATCATACCCTAATTCAAGCTTAATGAAACTAAGAAATTCCATCTTCTACACTCGATGTCTAAACCTATCATATCAAATCCAATTGACCTTAAATTGTGCACACAAGTCACAAATGACATAACGGGCCTATGAAAACTTTTAGAACTGAATTCCGGCCCCGA
This sequence comes from Nicotiana tomentosiformis, assembly GCF_000390325.3. Lineage (NCBI taxonomy): Eukaryota > Viridiplantae > Streptophyta > Magnoliopsida > Solanales > Solanaceae > Nicotiana > Nicotiana tomentosiformis. The sequence goes on along the minus strand of NC_090821.1, from coordinate 69,719,289 downwards.
TATCAAAATGTTAACCCCCCGGTTAAACTTCCAAACTTAGATTTCTTATTTTCGCCATTTCAATCCTAATTTAACTATGGACTTCCAAATAATTTTTCGGACAAATTCCTAAGTCAAAAATCACCATACAGAGCTATCAGTATCATCGAAACTATATTACGGAGTCATTTACACATAAGTTATCGTTCGGTCAACTATTTCAACTTAAGCTTTAAATCATGGAACTAAGTGTTCCAATTCATTCTGAAACCTCCCCAACAAGTCACATAATTATAATTGAACACAGTATAACCAGTAAATGGGGGAACGGGGCTGTAATACTCAAAATTACCAACCGGGTCGTTACAGGCTCAAGCTACACCAGCCACTTCTTAGGCCGGGGGAGGCACTCATACCCCTGTCACCAGTATTCCAGAGCGGGTAGTGTAGGGACTTCAAGTACCGGGGTCACTACTAGTCTAGCCAGATGCAGTTGCTCAGTCCCAAGTGGGTCATATTTTGAATGACGAGGAGCATAAGAGACTAGAGTGGTTTGGGAGACTCCATCCTCCATCATTTAGTGGAACCGAGTCAGAGGATGCTTGGGATTTCTTAGACAGATGCCAGCGGATTATTTGTACAACAGGTATTCTGGAGACTAGTGGGGTCTTATTTACTATTTTCAGTTGACCAGATCAGCCTTCAGATGGTGGGAGACTTATGAGAGGAGCATACCAGTTGGTGCAACACCACTTTCATGGCATGAGTTCTCTCTATAATTCCAGGAGAAGTTTGTGCCACAGACCCGAAGAGAGGAACTGTGTAGGCAGTTCGAGCATTTACGTCAGGAGGACCTGTCAGTGACCCAATATGAGATGTGGTTTTCAGAATTGGCTCGTCATGCAGTCTAGTTGTTTCTCCTGAGAGGGAGAAGATCAGGAGGTTCATTAATAGCCTCAACCAGCAGTTCCATTTTGTTATGGCTCTAGGAAATGTAGCAGGTACTAAATTCGAGGAGGAGGTTGACAATGCTTGACGTCTAGAAATGGTCCATACTCAGGAGCGTGAGGAGAGGGAGACCAAGAGGTCTCGGGGTCCGGGTAATTCCAACGGTGTTCCTTATGTGGGACAGTCCTATCATAACAAGGGTCGACCTTATATGGCCGCTTAGATGGCTCGTCCAGCTCACCATGGCGCATCAGCTAGCCATAGTTCATACAATGATCGATTGAGTCTGTCTTCTCTTAGTGCACTTCTAGATAAGATTTCATATCGTGCACCATTTGTTCATAGTTCATCTGTACTAGGTTCTTCTGGTAGTTATTCTAGTTCTCGAGGTCCACCTTAGTACTTTTCGACATTTTCAGAGAAGGGTTGCAATGTGTGTGGAGAGTTGGGGCATGTGAAGAGATATTGTCCCCGCCTATCGGGAGGTCCAGTTCAGCAAAGGAGTCAGGATGTGACTCTCGCACCAGTTATTTCACCACCCGCCCTGCCAGCACGAGGTGAGGCACATACAGCTAGAGGTCTCCCTATAGAGGGAGGCTGATTAGGCGGCGATCAGGCCCGATTCTACGATATTCCTGCTATGCCAGATTTTGTTGCTTCCGATGCAGTGGTTACAGGTATTGTTTCAGTGTGGCACAAAGATGCTTCCACTTTATTTGACCCTGGTTCTACTTATTCTTACGCTTCATCCTATTTTTGCTCATTGTCTGGAAATGCCCCGTGAGTCCTTAGTCTTACCTATTCATGTATCTACACTGGTAGGTGATGTTATTATTGTGGACCGTTTGTATCAGTCGTGTGTGGTAAAAATTGGGGGATTGGAGACTAGAGTTAATCTCTTATTTCTTAGTATGGTTGATTTTGATGTGATCAAGGGTATGGATTGGTTGTCTCCATGCCACGCTATTTTGGATCGTCGCGCTAAGACCGTGACGTTGGAGATACCAGAGTTACCAAAGATCGAATGGAGAAGTTCTCCAGATTTTGTTCCCAATAGGGTAATTTCTTACTTAAAGGTCCAACGAATGGCTGGGAAGGGATGTTTGCCATATTTGGACTTTTCGAATGTATTTTCTGCAGACCTGTCGGGTATGCCATCCGATAGGGATATTGACTTCGGTATTGACTTGGTGTCGGGCACGCATCCCATTTCTAATCCTTCGTATCGTATGGCACTAGTTGAATTGAAGGAATTGAAAGAGCAACTTCAGGACCTTCTTAATAAGGGGTTTATTAGGCCTAGTGTGTCGCCTTGGGGTACATTGGTTTTGTTTGTGAAAAATAAAGATGGTACTATGCAGATGTGCATCGACTACAAGAAATTGAACAAATTTACAATCAATAAAAAGTATCATTTTCCACGTATTGATGATTTATTTTACTAGCTTCATGGAGCGAAGTTGTTCTCCAAATTTGATTTGAGGTCTGGGTATCACCAGTTGAAGGTTTAGGATTCAGATATTTTAAAGACGGTATCCATGACCCGTTATGGTCACTATGAATTTTTCGTGATGTCTTTTGGGCTGACCAACGCCCCAGAAACGTTCATACCCTTGACGAACAATGTATTCCATCCATATCTTGAATCATTTGTCGTAGTATTTATTCTTGATATCCTTGTATACTCATGTATCCAGGAGGAGCATGCATATCACTTGAGCATTGTATTACAGAGGTTGAGGTAGGAGAAACTTTATGCCAAGTTCTCCAAGTGTGAGTTTTGGCTTAGTTTGGTGGCGTTCTTAGGACACGTTGTATCCAGTGGGGGGATTCATGTAGATTCGAAGAAGATAGAGGAAGTTCATAGTTGGCCCAGGCCATCCTCCGCTACTGAGATTCGGAGTTTTTTCGTCTTGGCCGGGTATTATCATCACTTTGTGGAGGGATTCTCATCTATTGTGGTGCCTATGACTAAATTGACCTAGAAAGGCGCTCCATTTAGGTTATCGAATGACTATGAGGAGAACTTTAGAATCTCAAGACTGCCTCGACCACAACTCTAGTTATAGTTTTGTCTTTAGCTTCAGGTTCTTATGCAGTGTATTGTGATGCTCCGCAAATCGATATTGGGTGTGTCTTAACGCAGAAGGGTAGAGTGATTGCTTATGCTTCTATCTTGTGTGGTTTCTCGGTCTTCCTTATATGACCGCATCAGAGTGCGCCAGTATGATGATCTCCATTTGCTTGTCCTGAAGGACACAGTTTAGCACGGTGATGCCAAAGAGATTACTTTTGGTGATGATGGGATGTTGAGGATGTAGGGTCGGATTTGTGTGCCAAATGTATTTGGTCTACGTGAGTTGATTCTTGAAGATTCCCACAGTTCTCGGTATTCTATTCATTCAGGTGACGCTAAGATGTACCAGGACCTAAGACAACATTATTGGTAGAGAAGGATGCAGAAAGATATAGTTGGGTTTGTAGATTGGTGTTTAAATTCTCAGTAGGTAGAGTACGAGCACTAGAGACCGGGTGGATTGCTTCATAGACTTGAAATTTCAGAGTGGAAATGGGAGTGTATTTTGTAGTTGGACTCCCACGGACTTTGTAGTTGGACTCCCACGGACTTCGAGAAAGTTTGATGCTATTTGGGTGATTGTGGATTGGTTGAAAAAGTCCGCACATTTTATTCCAGTTGGGACTACTTACTCTTTGGAGTGGTTGGCTGAGATTTATATCCGCGAGATCATTTGCCATCACGGTGTGCCAGTGTCCATCATTTCAGATCGGGGCACGCAATTTACATCATAGTTTTGGAGGGCAGGGCAGCGAGAATTAGGCACACCAGTACAGTTGAGTACATCATTTCACTCTCCGACGGACGGACAGTCCGAGTGTACTATTCATATATTGGAAGATATGCTACGCGCTTGTGTTATAGATTTTGGGGGTTCTTGGGATCAATTTCTACCGCTTGCAAAGTGTGCCTATAACAATAGCTACCAATCGAGCATTCAGATGGCTCCGCACGAGGCTTTGTATGGGAGACGGTATCGGTGTCCGGTAGGTTGGTTTGAGCTGGGTGAGGCCAGTTTATTAGGTACTGATTTAGTTCCAAATGATTTGGAAAAGGTTCAATTGACTCAGGATCGACATTGCACGACGCAGTCTAGAGAGAAGAGTTATGCCGATCGGAAGATTCACGATGTTGCTTACATGGTAGAAGAGAAGGTGTGAGCACCTAATTATTTACCATGCTTGAATTGTTTTACTCATCTCACCAATACTTCACTTCCCATTCCATCTTTCCCATTTTCCCCACGCGTATCCCCACTACACTTTCCCACTCATTCTCCACTTATTCCCCACTCATGTCCCCCACTCCACTTTCTCACTTTACTTTCCCACTCTTTGTCCTCCACTACATGCCCTCACTCTCCCCTCGTAAAATCCTTCCCCACATCCCCACTTCCAAAGAAGAAAAGCGGACACATCTCTATAAGAGACATTTCACAAATCAATAAAAGGGGAACGAAAATTGAAAGAAAAGGAAAGCATTTTTCAGGGTGAAATATATTCTGGACAATTTTATTATTGGTAAAAACATAGAGTTCTTGAGTGAAGTTTTTCTATATTCGAGTTTGTTGATGTTTGTTGCTTCCGGTCGCGGTTCTTGATTTACTATTCATCAGTGTGATTTTTCGGAGAAGATGTACTTGTAGTGAATTTCCATTACATCTACTAAAAGAATCTTGCTTATTCAAGGTGAACTACTACGTTTTCTTGTCTATTCTAATACTTTTAGTATTCTGAACTAAAGTTTTGTTGAAGAACTTGTATGAAATGTGTTAAATTTTATGTTCCAGGTTCCTACATTATCTTATGTTACTAAACCCAATTTGATTGATTTAAGTTGTTTAAATTATTATATTGAATAGCTGGTTTATTAGAAAAGATTTTTTAGTTCTAGTAAAGAGCATGGGTAAAAAAACATTCATTAGTTTCTTTTCTTTCCAGAAATGTTGGAACCTAAAATGTTGATCTTCATTGGTTTTGGCATGAGATATATTCGTTTAACTCCCTAAAGCCTCTCTTAATCCCACTATTTGAGTTGCTGAATTTTATTTTAGTGTTTCTTTATCGATAAAATTAGTATCTATGCTCTTATATATTAAATGGTTGTAATTGTAAATTTTACAAGTTATTTACATAAATAATATGATGGCTAATTCTTTTTATTTTATTTTATTAAGCTCTATTGACGAATGTTTGCATAAGTACTTCTTTAAAGTTTCTAGATTAAAAAATAATAATTTATTGTAAAGTAGGTTTTGTTTAAATTGAAGCATATAAGTTGGAAAGCTTCATCATTTTGGATTTATCTTCCCTGCTAATTATTTTTCTCTTAGTCATATTTTATTTTTAATGACTTTAACGTCACAGTGTTATAGTTAGTTAGTATTTATTTCTTGTTTCTCTAAATAAAAATTTAATAATTTTAATATGTTTGGAGCATCTGAGAAAATTAATTTTGACTCTAATAAATACTTTATAGTTCGAATGATGTTACATTTGGACGAACTGCACATTTGTGTAAATTTAGTTCTATCTCAAAGCTACAATTAGTATAATGCAAAATGGTTATTTCCTAGCTTTTGTCTTCTTTATTATTTATTAGTGCCATATTTAAATATTTATGTTAATATTGAGATATCTTTACATATGTTGGAATAGGGTTCCCGGGGAATATATTAATTTGGCCTAGACACTTTTATTTTAAATTAATGCCTATTAGTAAAAAATAAATAATGATAAGTGAGGAAGAGATCTGGGTTACGAATTAATTCAAACCTTTGCAAGAATGAAAAGAGTGATAAAAAAAATTGTCAGGGAGCAAAATGAGTTAGGATCTAATTCAAGATTTGTTGTAATAAGTAAAAATAATAATAATAAAATATACGAATATACAAATATATGGAATACTCTAGTATGCTTTAGGCTCGTGTTAACTAATAAATCATTGTGATTATGTACACGTTCACGTGACATAATTATGATTCCAAAATAAATCAAAGTACGCGTTCGCATGACTTTGGCAAAACAATCTTAATAATCAATAAAATGCGATTAATTGTGTACACGTACGCGTGACATGATTTTAGCGCACTAAATAATGCGGATTTACACACATGTGATCTATTTCAAAGATTAATCCATAACTCCATAGTTAAAAGCGTTAAAAGTTAAAACGCTCATAGGTTTTAAAATTAAACAATTAACTAAGCCAGGTATGATTAAAAGAGACCATGCTAAAACAACAAAATTCGAGAGTGTCTCACACCTTCTCCTTGGTTAACAGAATTCCTTATCCGATTTTCTATGTTCGCGGACCATAAATAGAGTCAATTTTCTCGATTTGGGATTTAAAATAAATCAGTGATTTGGGACACCATAATAATTATCCCAAGTGGCGACTCGGATTAAATAAATAATCCCATTTTGAACAATGTTACTTTAATTGGAAAAACTCTCTATCCCCTCGGAAAAAAGGAGTTGTGACAGCTCGGGCGACTCTGTTGGGGATTCGAACCCAGAATCTATGGTTCAAGGTTCAAAATATAATCTATACTTGGCTTTCATAATTGTTGTTATTACTGTGTTTGTGGGCCTAATATGTTAATTGCCGCTCATTTACCGCTTCGATATTATTTGAATTGTATTAAACTTTCTTCTTACGCCTCCTTTTTGAGTCTTCTAAAAATAAGGTGCACACGTACGCGTGGCCCACTTTTCTGTTAGAGGTCATACTAAATAGAACGAGGTTGGATCAGCAACTAGGTCGGGTAAACTTTCGTGCTCCCGGTACATTTCCCCCCACTTCGGCTCGAGTTGTCCGCTTGGGTAAGCCATGTGTAGAACACACACCCAGGTTTTTAAACCTAGAATAACATAGTCTCATGCTGGATCCCTAGTAGGAACGTTTGTTTTCATCACGTGTATTTGACTGTGGAGACTCAACACAGGGGTTGGGTCCGTCTAGGACAGTTGTACCCGAAATAAAATATCATCGTGATTGTAACGACCCGACCGGTCATTTTGATTCCTAACGCGACGTTTGGCAGTTTGAGGCCACGAGTAGCTTCACTTCAGGTATTATGACTTGCACGCGTGGTCGGAATTGAAATTTTGGAAGTTTATAGTTTATCTGAAAAGGAAATTCTCATTTCAGAAGTTTTAAGTTTGATGAATTGACTAAAGTTGGATATTTGAGTAAACGATATCATAATCGGTATTTGAAGGTTCTAACAGGTTCGTATGATGATTTAGGACTTGGGCATATGTCCGTAGCGGTTTTTGGATAATCCGGGAGTGTTTCGGCACCTATTGTAGAAGTTAGCATTTTGGAAGAATTCCATAAATTTGGGTTGACATGCATTTCAAAGTTATCGATGTCATTTTGGGATTCTGAGTATGAGTATAGCTCCGTATGGTAATTCTGGAATTTAGAGCGCGTCATGAAGTGGATTCGGAGGTCCGTAGGTCATTTTGGAGTCATTTCGCTAAAGCTAGAAATTTGAAGGTTTTTTAGAAGTTTGACCAGAAGTGGACTTTTTGATATCAGGGTCGAATTCTGATTCCGGAAGTTGGAGTAGGTCTGTAATATCGAATGTGACTTGTTTCCAAAATTTGAGGTCAATCAGACGTGATTTGATAGGTTTCGGAATCGAAGGTAGAAGTTTGAAGTTCTAAAGTTCATTAAGCTTGCATTATGGTGCGATTCATGATTTCGATGTTGTTTGATGTGATTTGAGGCCTCGATCAAGTTTGTGTTATGTTATGGGACTTAATGGTATGATTGGACGGTGTCCCAGGGGCCTCGAATGTGTTTTGGGGTTGTTTCAGATCGAATTTGGATGAAAAGATGTTGCTGGTTTGATGGTTTTGTTCTTCGCGAACGTGAAGGGAGTCCCGCGTCCGCGAAGAAGGAAAATGGTGGCTGTTATCTTGTGCTTCGCGAACGCGAAGAAGAGTTTTGAGGCCGCTGGGTTTTGGCCTTCGCGAACGTGAGGTGTAGTTCGCGAACACGGAGGGATTGACTGAGAAAACTACGCAAATGCGAAGGGTCAATCGTCAACGCGTAGAAGAAAGTAGGAGATGGGCCTAAGGCTATTTGGCCTACGCAAACGCGATGGCTTGAACGTGATGCCTTGCATGGACAGGCCTTCGCGAACACGGCGTTGGTCACGCGAACGCGAAGGGGAAATACTGGGGCAAGAACATTTGGCCTTCGCGAATGCGAGGCATTTGTCGTGAACGCGAAGAAGAACGGTTCTGGGTAGTGTTAGTTAAAGATGGGGGTTGGACTCATTTCCACTCCATTTCTTCATGGAAGCCGATTTTGGGGATGATTTGTGAGCACCATTTCCACCATCAACCATGAGGTAAGTGATTCCTACTAGTTGTGAGTTAAATACAAGGTTTATACATGGATTTAGACATGAAAATTTGTAAAAGTTGGGAGTTTTGAAGCAAAACCTAGAAATTGGTATTTTTGATTTTTCACCACGAAAATGGTTATAGAATTGGATAGAAATGATATATTTAAGTTCTTGAGATTATGGGTAACGATTCCCTCCGGAAATTAACGAAATCCGGGCACGTGGGCCTGGGTGAATTTTAGGAATTTTATCATTTTGGATAAGGTAATTTATTAAATAGATAAATTTCAAATTTTTGAGCATATATTAATTATTTTGTATAACTTTTGGATAGTTTCGAATTTTTCGGCATCGAATCGAGAATTTTACGCAACATGATAATCGGAAAGTGGACTTTGAGACGAGGTAAGTCTCTTGTCAATTACCCCATAGGGATTAAATTGAATAATTGTTGCTAATTGCGAGGGCTACGTACGCACGAGGTGACGAGAGTCCATGCGTAGCTACTATTAATGCTAAAGTCCGGGTAGTTTAGGACTCAAAGCATGAATTACTTGTGTAAATTGTATTCTTTGTTTAATTAATATTAATTGATATATATGAATATATTGTGAATTGTTAGATAAAGATATTAAAGGATGAAAATCTCATATGCTTGATTTTCTATTTAAATTAATTAATTGTGAAGGGAAATTGTTCTTCCTCTTGAATTTATCTTATTACAAATATACTCTCATTTCGGAGGTACATAAGAAAATGTCCTCAATTTTTGTGGAGCGGGCCGAATGCCTCGGCAGGATAGATGCATCTATGGATCGTGCCGCACATCCCTCGGTAGTGTACACGACACTCTGGATCGGGCCGAACGACCTCGGCAGAAATCGTGCTTAATAATAATAATCACACGATACCTTAATAGTTTATTTCAGCTTGCGAAGCTAATTGATAAATTGGAGAATCCTTGGAATTTAATGAATTATTATTCCTGCTTGTTAAGAAATTAATGTTATTCTTGTAAATGGGACTAATTGATAAATTAAAAATTTATTGAAATTGAATTGCAGCTTGTAAAGCTATTTGATAAATTGAAAGTTTTATTGAAATTGCATGATTTAATTAATATATTGAGAATTGTTGCATCTGAAGGAATTTGATTATTTCTGCTGGTTAAATAAATTACTGTTAACTCTATGAATCACGTTGATATAAATATTTCTATTTCATGATTATCTAATATTATTGACCCATAGTGAGTGTTAAAGTCGGTCATCTCGTCTCTACCTCTTCGAGATTAGGCTTGATACTTACTGGGTACACGTTGTTTTTGTACTCATACTGCACTTGCTGCATATTTTATTGTGCAGGTACATATATGTATAGCGGTCTAGTGGGCGCATAGGTGTGGTTAATAATTGTGGGGACAAAGGTGAGATGCATTTTTATATTACGATCTGCAGCTAACAGAGTCTCCTTCAGAGTTATTATATTTTCGTGTCTAATTTGTATTCTGGACAGATGTTGTATTTTATTTTAATTCCCTAGTAAGTGCTCATGCACATATGACACCGGGTTTTGGGAATGGTTTTGAATTGTTTAGAAATTTAGTTGCTAAAAATATTTATCATTTACTTTATGAGTTTTATCTTTACTATTTCATTGAAGAAATGTTTTTATTTCAAAAATATTAAAATGGGTAATTAAGTTAATTGATTATGGTTGGCTTGCCTGACAGTGGTGTCCGACGCCATCACGGCCATTTTGGATTTTGGGTCGTGACACTGATGCATCTTACGTGCTATTTGTGCATTTATTTGTTTCGGCTTGCATGTTGATCGGGTAGGGAAATAAAATCAAAAGAAAAATCAAGAGTGAGCTAGGAGAGAGAAATTTCCCCGATTCTGAAAACCCCGGTATTTGGAAAGTCCTGTAACTATGTCGCAATTTTTGAAAAAATATAAAAAATAAAAAATAAAAAAACAAAGAAAAAGTCATTTCCAAATGAGTCAATATCTTCAAAATCATGTTTTTCCGGTTGTGTCAAAACTGACCGAACTACATAGGTCTAATTCTCACCAGATGTGAGATTACGTAGGAAACCTATATAGAGTTCAGCCTCTGTCACGACCCAAAATCCAAAAAAAAGGTCGTGATGGCGCAGGACACCACTGCCAGGCAAGCCAACCATAATCAATTAATTTAATTACCCATTTTAGTATTTTTGAAATAAAAATTTCTTTAATGAAATTGTAAAGATAAAACTCATAGAGTAAATGATAAATATATTTTTAGCAACTAAATTTCTAAACAATTCACAATCATTCCCAAAATCCGGTGTCATGTGTGCGTGAGCATTTATTAGGGAATTAAAAATAAAATACAGCATCTGTCTAGAATACAAATTAGACAGGAAAAACATAATAACCCTAAAGGAGACTCTCTTAGTTGCGGATCGTAATACAAAATGCAGCTCACCTATGTCCCCACAATTATTAACCACACCTCTGCGCCCACAAAGACGCTATACATATATGTACCTGCACAATAAAATATGTAGCAAGTGCAGTATGAGTACGAAAACAACGTGTACCTAGTAAGTATAAAGCCTAATCTCGAAGAGGTAGAGACGAGATGACCTACTTTGACATTCACTATGGGTCAATAATATTAAATAATCATGAAATAAAAATATTTATATCAATGTGATTCACAGAGTTAACAGTAATTTATTTAACCAGCAGAAATAATCAAATTCCTTCGAATGCAGTAATTCTCAATGTGTTAATTAAATTCCTTCAATTTCAATAAATTTCAAAATTTATCAATTAGTCTCATTTACAGGAATAACAATAATTCTTAACAAGCAGGTATAATAATTCAATAAATTCCAATGATTTCCAATTTATCAATTAGTTCACTAGATGAAATAAACTATTAAGGTATCGTGTGATTATTATTATTAAGCATGATTTCTGCTGAGGTCATTCGGCCCGATCCAGAGTGTCGTGTACACTACCGAGGGATGTGCGGCACGATCCATAGATGCATCTATCCTGCCGAGGCATTCGGCCCGCTCCACAAAAATTGAGGACATTTTCTTATGTACCTCCGGAATTAGAGTATATTTGTTATAAGATAAATTCAAGAGGAAGAATAATTTTCCTTAATAATTAATTAATTAAAACGGAAAATCAAGCATATGAGATTTTCATCCTTTAGTATCTTTATCTAACAATTCACAATATATTCATATATATCAATTAATATTAATTAAACAAATAATACAATTTACACAAGTAATTCATGCTTTGAGTCCTAAACTACCCGGACTTTAGCATTAATAGTAGCTACGCACGGACTCTCGTCACCTCGTACGTACGTAGCCCCCGCAATTAGCAACAATTATTCCATATAATCCCTATGGGATAATTTTCTCCTCATAAGATTAGACAAGATACTTACCTCGTCTTGCTCCAATTTAATCCACTAGAAGGCCTTTTCCACGATTATTCAACTCTGTCTCGCTAGAATCTAGCAAAAAATAATTCGACACAATCACTAAAAATTATAAGAATCAATTCTATAAGGAAATACTACATTTTCAATTAAAAAACCGAAATTAATTAAATATTTTTCTGTGGGACCCACATCTCGAAATCCAGCGAAAGTTACAAAATATGAATACACACTCAACCACGAGTATACCCATACCAAAATCACTAAATTTCGAAAACAATTCGGCCCTCAAATCCTCAAATCTATCCAAGAGGGTTTTCAAACTTTTCCAACTCAATTTACCAATTAAATGATAAAAATAGTGATGGATTCGGGTAATTTAACCAGAAAATCACCCAAAAATCGCCTAAATCCGAGCTCCAAATCGTTAAAAATGGAAAATGATATTCATAACTCAAACTCTCTACCCAGTGATTTATTCTACGTGATCGCGAAAAATCCCACGTGATCGCGAAGCACGGTCTCCGCAAGACTACGCGTTCGCGAGCCTCCTCATGCGATCGCGAAGCATTAAGCGTGTGGTCAGCTTCTGCTTCGTTTCCTCTTCGCATAGCACAACTGAATCCAACCTACGTGATCGCAGACTTGCCCACATGATCGCATAGAACAAATTCTCAACTTCCAAATTAAGCTTACGCGATCGCAACCCAATCCACGTGATTGCGTGTAAGGAAATCAGAAGAAAATTTCCAGCAGCTATCAGCAATGTTCCAAAAGTCAAAAATGATCTGTTAGCCGTCCAAAACTCACCCGATCCCCTTGAGACCTCGACCAATTATACCAACAAGTCCTAAATCATCATACGAACTTAGGCGAAATCTCAAATCATACCAAACAACGCTAAAACCACGAATCATCCTCCAATTCAAGCTTAATGAAACTTAAAATTTCTGACTTCTTCATTTGGTACCGAAACCTATCAAATCAAGTCCGATTGACCTAATATTTTGCACACAAGTCATAAATGACATAACAGAGCTATGAAAACTTTTAGAAATGGATTCCGACTCCGATATCAAAAAGTCAACTATCCGGTCAAACTTCCAAACTTAAATTCCTATTTTAGCCATTTCAAGCCTAATTTAACTACGGACTTCCAAATAAAATTCTGAACACGCTCCTAAGTCCAAAGTCACCATACGGAGCTATTGGAATCGTCAAAATTCTATTCCGGGGTCGTTTTCTCAAAATGTTGACCGAAGTCAAACTTAGCACTTTAAGGCCAACTTAAGGATCCAAGTGTTCCGGTTTTAACCCAAACACTTCCAAATCCCGAACCAACCATACCCACAAGTCATAAATCATTAAAGCACATGCGGGACGTTTTATTTAAGGGAACGAGGTTCTAAAAGTCAAAACGAACGATTGGGTCGTTATAACCTCATTTTTGCAAAATTAATAAAATGTGTCTGGTGCTTTACTCAAATGAATAGCCGACACAACTTCGGTTAGGTCGTGAGCCGGTTTTGCCGGAATAGCCTTAGAACATCTTCAAAATTGTCTCAAGGTTATTCTCGCAAAGAACATGCATGTTTCTCAATGAGGAATCACTTTTTCCATGAAGTGCCCTTCCCCGGCCTCAAACTTTAATTGAAAATGTGTTGGGGCCATTGTTTCAAAAATAGCCACATTTTGCTAATATTGCATAAATAGCCACCCTATTTTGATTTTTCCTTAGAAAATTGAAAACGTGTTTAGCAAAAAGAGTCCACTGGTTTGTCTTTTGAACTAGAGTCAACCCTAATGCTAACCATTCATAGGTACAAAATTAACATTGTCTAGAACCCACCATTAACGATTGTAAAGCAAGATCCACTGCAGCTTCAAATGTGGTAGTACGACTTGGATAAAGATGGTCAGGACTGGGTAACAAAGCATTTGGGTGCTCTTACAGATATGATGAAAGTCAAACCGCGGGATGATCTAATTAAGGCCTTGGTAACTTTCTAGGATCTTGTCCACAACATCTTCCACTTCTCGGATTTTGAGCTTACTCCCACTTTGGAGGAAATAGCCGAATATTCTGGTTTCGGTCGGGATTTGATAAATCAGCAACTTATATTCACAAGGTCTCTATCTGTTCACTGATTCTTTGATCTCCTGAATATCAGTAAACAAATCAGGAAAAATAATATAGACAAAGGATGTTGTTCCTTTTACTTCATGTATTCCAGGTATGGGCACTCAAATGGGGTTTAAATATATGAAAAGGGCCTAAACAGCAAGCTAAACAAGGACACCTGGAAAATTCATCGTCGCTTTGCTTTCATAGTGGCGTTTCTGGGAATTATGGTCTTCCCAAATGAATAACGGACAATTGATATCTGCATGGCCAGAATTGCGCAAGTCCTCACTACAAAAGAAGATCACACATTTGCTCCAATTATATTGTCAGATATTTATCGAGCTTTGACATTGTGGAAATCCGGGGTAAAGTTCTTCGAAGGGTGCAATATTCTGTTGCAAATGTGATTGATTGAGCATCTATGCCATCACTCCAAATTCATGAGTTATGGCCCTAACAAGAACGACTTCATCAAAGGTTACGAGGAAAGGATAAAAGTTTACAATTCTCCGGAAGGGGTTGAAGCCTGGATATCCCATCTGAGATCTATAAAAGCGAGTCAAATTGAACGGACTTTGGTATGGCTCTTGGTAAGAAATATCATACACATGACATCTACCAAAAGCTATTTGTTGTTGATGGGTTTGAGAAGTGTCCAATTGTATGCACCGCAGAGAGTTCTTAGACAGTTGGGAAGGTACAAAGTGGTGCCCGAAGATGAAGATTTGAGTGCCCAAGCCATTGAGCTACACCCAGAACCTCCACTCCCCGAGACTTTAATTCAACAAATTTGGAATGGCTCATGCTCTTGAAAGATGATACCCAGGTGCCAGATCCCACGAGAGGTGAGGTAGACCTAGGTTATGCTATATGGTTCGAGAAAAGGTCTCGCGTTGATGATGAGGCAGAGCTCGATCCCGAAAGGCCCGCCAAAAAGCCTCATATTCAGGCTTTTGGTGAGAAATCTAAGAACGGTCGGCTTGGGGAGAAAAGGAGAAGGGATATCAAGCAACCATTCATGCCCAAGAAGAAAATGTGAGAAGTCTCACATTTGAGAATGGCTTACAGGCGCAAAAAGCCTAAGGTGAAAAGAAAAGGTTGACTCGTGAGAACGAGGCTCTCCGAGCCCAACTCCGGGAAATGAGGATACCTGCTGGAATGCCTGTAAGGAGTGAGAGGGATGAAAATATCATGGGCAACTTAAGACGAAAAGTGAAAGATTATGCAACCGACCTGATAAAGGCCGAGGAAGATTTGATAAATGCTCGAGCAAAGTTGGCAAAAGGTGTAGAAGAACGGGCAAGGTCATCCCACCAATTAAAGCAGAGATATGATAAAGAAGTTATGATTTTAAAGAAAAAGCTAGCCACCCTTGAAAATGAAATGGTTCAGAAGACAATGGACTTTAAAACAGAAAGAGAACATGCTATGCACTGATTTCCAATTAGAAGAGAGCGTGCAGAATTTGCAAGACCAAAACAACACAGCTATGTAGGTGCTATAAGCTCGTGCACAGCTAATCGGACTCTTTCTCCAAGAAAAGGGTGTCATTAGAATGAGAATCAAAGAAATAGTCGATAGCACTGCAATGAAATGCCATAAATGTGAGGGTATGACATATCTATATTTTTGCTTTAATGTTGTCCTTAGCTCGCCGACTAATAGACAATCTAGAGCTCCTCCAGTAAGATATTGCATGCAGGCCCGCACTGAGACCGACTGATGTCCCGCAGGCCCCCAGAATTGCATTTGAGGCCCTTCTGTATTCTTGATTTTTTGGCTTTTGAATCTGTATTTTACTTTTTCTCAAGTCTGTTTGTCCTTTTTTCCATGTCGAGTCTGTTTGTTATTTTGCTTTCTTCCATTTCGTAGGTACATAAGAAAATGTCCTCCTTTCTTGTGGAGCGGGTCGAATGCCTCGGCAGTATAGATGCATCTATGGATCGCGTCGCACGTCCCTCGGTAGTGTACACGACACTCTGGATCAGGTCGTACGACCTCGGCAGAAATCGTGCCTAATAATAATAATAATAATTATACGATACATTGATCTTTTAAATTGCAGTTTGTGAATTTAATTAATAGATTCAAAATTTTTGCATTTGAAGGAATTTAATTATTTCTGCTGGTTAAATAAAATTATTATTAACTCTGTGGATCAAGTTGATTTAGATATTCTATTTTTATTTCAATTATTATTATTGACCCTTAGTGAGTGTCAAAGTCGGTCATCTCGTCTCTACCTCTTCGAGATTATGCTTGATACTTACTAGGTACACGTTGTTTACGTACTCATGCTACACTTGCTGCACCTTTTGTGCAGGATCTGAGAGAGGTGCTATAGTTGGACCTATCGGCGCGCACCTACGATATCCAGAGGCTTAGTGGTGAGCTGCCCTTCTGAGTCATTCTGCAGCAACCAATGCCTCTTCCTGGAGACTTTATTCTGTCTATTTTAATTCAGACAGTATTTGAAATTTTTGTATAATCTACTAGATGTTCATACACTTGTGACACCGGGTCTTGGCACACACTAGTAGAATGTTTGGATTTAATTATTTTCTTGGCTATTTTAATTTACCAGATCTTTTCATATCGTCTTAATTATTGGAAGTAAGAAGAGTTTAATTATTCGGTAATTTTTTGTAAGAGATTAATATGGTTTAAATCACTAGTTGGCTTGTCTAGCTGTATCGTTAGGCGCCATCACGACTTATAGGTGAAATTGGATCGTGATAGTGACAATATTAAATGGTTGTAATTGTAAATTTTACAAGTTATTTACATAAATAATATGATGGCTAATTCTTTTTATTTTATTTTATTAAGTTCCAGTGATGAATGTTTGCATAAGTACTTCTTTAAAGTTTCTAGTTAAAACAAAATAATTTATTGTAAAGTAGGTTTTGTTTAAATTGAAGCATATCAGTAGGAAAGCTTCATCATTTTGGATTTATCTTCCCTGCTAATTATTTTTCTTAGTCATATTTTATTTTTAAAGACTTTAAAGTCACAGTGTTATAGTTAGCGAGTATTTATTTCTTATTTCTCTAAATTAAAATGTAATAATTGTCACGATCCAAAATCCTGCCACAGGTGTCGTGATGGCACTTACTCTATAAGACTAGCTAAGTCTATTACAATTACATTTCAAGCCATTTTTTTATATACCAATAGCGGAAATAATTATAAATATAACAACCTCCCAAGACTGGTAATACTAAGTCACGAACTCTAACTGAATACATGAAATGATCTCAAGGATCGAATACTCAATACTGTTTGAATAATAATTAACAGTACAATAAAATAGAAAGACTCCAAGGAACTGCGATGACCAAGCAGCTTTACCTTGAATCCTGTTGGACATATTGTGCAGTAAATTGGATAATTATTTGCATTTAAAAAATCATCTACTTGCCATGCCTCAATTCGCGTTTTGTTGAATTTGTTTTTGTATGACAATTTGAGGTGATTATTACTTGTATATTTATGTTGATTCCATGAATTTAATGATTTGATATTTCTTGGAATTTAATTTCATTATGAATTTTCTGTCTCAAATAATTAATTAAACAAGCTTAAGAAAGAGTGTTATTATAATTATCAAAAACTTAGATTAATGAAGGCGTTTCCCTATGTTGATTACTTTTCTATCGTTGTTGATTGTTTTTAAAGTTTTATACACATTGTGGGGAGACTTGGGTTATTTGATGTGAAATTAATTGATTTTATTATATCTTTGGAATTGGTTGTGTCCATTGGGCAAATCGTGATATGAATTAATTTTGTTATGTTGCCGTGAGAATATTCTGTGCAAATTGTTGTGCTATTTGAGTTATTATTTTGAGGATATAAGGGTGGCATTCCACTATTGATATAATGTCGGTATAAGGGTGACATTTCACTGTTGTTGTGTGTATTGGGATATTGTCTGGGCGGAGCGATAATGGTGGCTATAGGAGAGATAATGGTGGCTATAAGAGCGATAAGGGTGGTTATTGATATTGTTAGAGCGGAGGGATAAGGGATGCTATTATAGGAGTGATAAGGGTGGCTATAGGAGAGATAAGGGTGGCTATTGTCAGGGAAGATATGTGATGATGTGGAGTGGTTGCATTGGTGATTTTTATGTGATGTTGTGACTTTCCTTGTGTTTATTTTTATACCTTGTGCAATTTGTCTTGTTATTGGTAAATTGATAAGTGTTTGATTTATGTTGAAATTGGGAGCCTGTGGCTATTGTCAGGTGGATTATGAAAAGAAATATGGGCACGAGGTGCCGTGAGTAAATAATGATAATATTGGCACGTGGATTGTCCATGCAGTTGTGATATAAAATGTGGGCACGAGGTGTTGTGGTTAAATGATAATGATATTTGGCACGTGAGTTGTCCATGCGGTTGTGATATAGAAATTGGCACGAGGTACCATGGAAACATGAAATTGGGCTGAGACCCGTATTTTATGATTATGAAATGGGGTATCACATGGTGACTTTTAATTGAAAGACTTATATTCAAAATATTTATTTGGAAGTATTTTTATTCAAAAAGTATTTATTGAAAGAATTATATTTGAAAGATATTTATTTGAGAAAATTATATTTGGAAGAGATTTATCGAAAGAATTATATTTGAAAGATATTTATTTGAGGAAATTATATTTGAAAGAGAGTTATTTGGATGAATTATATGTGAAAGATATTTATTTGAAGGACTTGATTTAATTAGGTGTACTTGTATTTATTATTTGTTGAGCGATATTCTGTGCATATCACTAGTTGATTTGTGTTGCCTTTATTGTTATTTATTTTCTATTATTTTATATACTATATTGCACAGGTTATTAGACTAGTGAGTGTCTTGATTGTACCTCATCTCTACTCCACTGAGGTTAGTCTTGATACTTTCTGGGTACCGACCGTGGTGTACTTCTGCATATTTTTGTGCAGAGCCAGGTATTGGAGATATCGGACTCGGACAGAGTCAGAGTGGAATCGCAACTCAATACATTTCGCACATATAAGCCCGATTACGTACTCGTCACCTCGCGCACATGGCTTTTCACATTTCACAAATGGCACATAAGACTCGATGCCTAAGGAGTAATTCCCCCACTCGAGGTTAGGCAAGATACTTACATTTTTGAAGTTATGCCGATATTTCAAAATCTCCTTCTTGCTTGAATTAACCTCTGTACCGCTCAAACTATCCATATTAATTGTATAACCTCATTAAATTCATCGAAAATAATTCCGGATAATAATACGTCGACTTAAAAGTTTATTCCAAAAAGTCAAGAAAAATCAATGCGGGGCCCGCCTCTCGGAACCCCACATAATTTTCATGCAATCTGAAAACCCATTCCGATACGAGTTCAACCAAACCAATTTTATCAAATTCCGATAACAACTCGACCTCCAAATCTTAAATTTTCGTTTTTGGAACATTTTACAAAAATCTTGATTTCTTCCATTTAAATCCGAAATAAATGATGAATATAACCATAGAATCATGAAGTATAATCCCTTTAGGATATAGAACACTTACCCCAATCCATATGTTTAAATTCGCCTCAATAATCACTTCAATCCGAGCTCCAAAACTCCAAATGTGTTAAAATGGCCGAAACCTCAAAATATATCTTCTGTCCATGCATTTACTCTTCGTGATCATGACGCCCAACATTTTTCATCCCCAACATTGCTCTTCACGATAGCGGAAAACAAATCGCGATCGCGAAGAACAAACTCTCAAATTCTCCCAGACAGCCTCTAATATAATGGTCATAACTGTTTGTACAAACTTTACATTACAAATGGTTTAACTTTATGAAAACTAGACACCAAGGGCTATAATTTTCATTTGTTGATAATCTTCCAATTCCTTATATATTGCTAGATATAAGCTTCCAAAGTCAGCCCTATGCAATAGAGATTTCCAAACTCTTCCCGGACAGCCTATAGTGTATCCACTGTAACGTTTTTTACACAACTCTAAATGACAAATGGTTTATTTTTTGGAACACTAGACATCAAGGGCTACAACTTTCATTTTTGGATCGTCTCCAAATTCCTTATAGATTGCGAGATATAAACTTCTAAAGTCGGGTCAATCTCGCCGCGATTTTGTTCTACGCGATCGCGAAAGAGCTTCCGCGATCGCGATTCACAAGGCCCCAAACTGCTGTTTGCTCTTCGCAAACGCGATCAAATGTTCTCGATCGCGATGCACACCTTTGTAGACAGAAACCAGCAATTATAAATGGCCTATAAATGGTCTGAAACCAACCTGAAACTCACCCGAGCCCCTCGGTACCTCAACCAAATATATCAACAAGTCCTAAAATATCATAGGAACTTAGTTGAAGCCTCGAATCACATCAAACAATGCTAAAACCATGGATCGCACCTCAATTCAAGCATACTGAACTTTAAACTTTCAAATTCTATATCTTGTGTCGAAATACATCTAATCAATTCGGAATGACTTCAAATTGTGCACACAAGTCATAATTGATATAACGAAGCTGTTCCAATTTCCAGAATCGAATTCCGACCTCGTTAATTCAACCTTCAGTCGAATTCTTCCAAAAAAATTATATTTTCCAACTTTCGCCAAAATGCGTCGAATTGACCTACGGACATCCAAATCTAAACATACGCCCAAGTCTGAAATCATCATACGATGCTATTTCCATCATCAAAATTCTATTCCAGAGTCGTTTTGCTCAAAAGTCAACTCTCCGATCAACTCTTTCCATTTAAGCTTCTAAATAAGAATTGTTCTTTTAATTTAATTTTGAATCTTCCGAAAATCAAACTCGACCACACCAGTGGAGATTTATTTTTTTTATTCACACTTGTAATCTTTAAAGCCAATTTCCTTACACTCCAATAAATTTCAAATTCCTTACATCAACACACGGTATTAGTCTCAATCGACTGTAGCAAATCGTGCCTACGCACACATCATATGTATGTCCATAACCACATCTTTGGTCATAATATTTGTCTATAACTAATTTCATCATCTTTAATTAATCTCATCTTAACCAAAATATCATATCTAATTCTTCACAACATTGATGGCAACACACGAGGCATGAAAACCTCATAATTAATTACTCGGAAACGAGTTACATTTAACGCCACCTGGGCACTCACCTCATAGGTTAAAACTCAATTTTACAGCACAAAAATGGCTAAATATGAACAGAAAAATATACAAGAATCATTAGATAAACCTAACAGGCATGACTCCCTATTAATACTATAGTACAAATTTAAAGTTTACAAAGGAAGAATTTAACACATGAATTTTTCACCACAAGGACCTCGTCCTTATATAACTTCCAATACAGCTTGTAGTCTGATTTAAATATTTTACATCATATAAAAATGCGAGGATCTCGTCCTCATCTCTGAATCACAGGTATTATGCACATTGTGCCAACTGAAATTTTTCATTCCCTTTCTTTCTTCTTTTAAATAAATTTCATAAATAATTTTCACAACACATAATGAATCCCCATACCAATAGGTGTAATGACCCGGCCACTCGTTTTGAAGTGATTTGGGATACTTAGTCCCTAAACTAAAGTTTAAGTCTTAGGATTTTGACCGTAGTCGGAACTGTGTGAAGACAACTCCATAATAGAGTTTCGTCGGTTCCCTTAGCTCCGTTGGGTGATTTTGGACTTAGGAGCGTGTCTGAATTGTGTTTTGGAGGTCCGTAGCTTATTTTTAGGCTTGAATGGCGAAAGTCAAATTTTTGGAGATTTGGACCGGTAGTGAAAATTTTGATATTAGGGACGAATTCTGATTTCGGAAGTTGGAAAAGGTCTGTAGTATTGATTATGATTTGTGTGCAAAAGTTTAGGTCATTCGGATGAGATTTGATATGTTTTGACGTCGTTTGTAGAATTTAGAAATTTCAAAGTTCATTAGGCTTGAATCCGTGCATAATCCATGTTTTTGATATTGTTCGACGTGATTTGAAGGCTCGACTAAGTTCGTATGGTATTTGAGGATTGGTTGGTATGTTTGGTTGAGGTCCCGGGGGGCCTCAGCCGTGTTTTGGATACTCAACGGGTTAGTTTTTGGACTTAGGGAGTTGGCAAATTTTCTGGTGTTATTGCAGACATATTTCTTCATCGCGTTCGCGAGGGAGATCTCGCGATCGCGTAGGTCATCTGAGAGGTCAGCTAAAATTTCTCTTCGCGAATATGAAGATGCGGTCGCGTAAGGTTATCAGACAGTGCACCGCGAACGCGTGGGCTAGGCCGCGTTCGTGAAGAAGAAGTGAGGCAACATGGGAGTTTGAGTGTAACTCTTCACGGTCGCGTGAGGACAATTGTGATCGCGTAGATGTGAGAAGCTAGTGCATCGTGTTTGCGCGAGGTGTTACGCGTTCACGTAGAATAAATTTCTGAGGGAGGGAAGTTTTTCTTCCCGATCGCGAGGCCTATTCCGCGATCACGATTAAGGAACCACTGGGCAAAATTTAAAGTTCAAAAATGAGGGTTTAAGTTGATATCACAAAATTTGATTGAGAGCTCGGTAGAAGGCGAAATTTGGAGAGATTTTTCAGAGGAAGTTATTGGGTAATAATTCCTAACTCCTTTATGATTAAATCACACTAATCTATGCTTGATTGCATCATTTAATTTCGGATTTGGGGTGAAAATAGGGGGAATTGAGAAAAGTTCTTAGGCTTAATTTTGGGATTTTGATCGAGATTTTTGTATCGGATTTAAGTAAATTTGGTATGGTTAGACTCGTAAGTGAATGGGTGTTCATAATTTGTGACTTTTACCCGATTTTCAGACGTGGGCTCGGGGAGGCTTTTTGGGCATTTTTCTATTTTCTTGCCTTAGCTTTGATTTCATTAGCTAGATTAGTTACTTGTAGCTATATTTACATTATGTAATTGATTTGATTAGAGTTGGGCCACTCAGAGTTGGATACTCGTGGCAAGAGCGTGATTTCGGATTTGATTTAAGCTTGGTTCGAAGTAAGTGGCTTGCCTAACTTTGTGGGGGGAACTCCCCTTAGGATTTGGTACTATTTGATATGTGAGCATTGTGTATGTAGGGTGGGGAGTATTTACACATGCTATTTGTTGTAAAACTTCATTTTTCAGTAAGTCATAACTTGTTTTCTCCTTATTTGAAACACACTAGCATTGTAACTATCCTGTTTAGACTAGAATAACATGCCTACTTGTTAAACTACCTATTTGAACTTTGTGTAGCATGTTTAGTGAAATTACCTGCTTTTCCTTGACTTGAACTTAGTCTAAACTGTAGGTTTTGTTATTGTAATTGTTAATTCGGTTGGTTGCGTTGCATATTTACTTTTGGACTACGGAACGGTATTTCGGGAGATCCCCTTATACTGTATATTTACTTTGGGACTACGGAACAATATTTCGGGAGATCCCCCTGCAAATTTACGTTTGGGACTACGAGACGGTGTCTCAGGAGAGCCCCTGTTGTTATCATTGTGTTTTGAGTTGTTAGTCCTCTATTGATTCTATTCCTGTTCGATTTCTGTATTTATTTTACTGCGATATTTCATTCTGTTTTATTTTATTCTGTTTTATTTCATTATATTTATACCAGTAGGGCCCTGACTTGATCTCATCACTACTCGACCGAGGTTAGGCTTAGCATTTACTGGTACCGTTGTGGTATACTCACGCACTTTCCTGCACATGTTTTTCATGTGCAGATCCAGGTTCATCTTACCAGCCTTATCATTAGTGGCAATCGTTGCTGCTTATTGGAAACTTCAAGGTACATCTGCTTGCGCCCGTAGATCCTCGGAGTCCCCATTTATCCCCCTATGTTCAGTTTTCCTTCTTTTTGTAGAAATAATGTATAGAATGGTTAAGACTTCTTAGTAGCTTGTGACTTACGGTATTCTGGGTTTTGGAAAATTGTCAGAGGTGATAATTATATATGTCGAGTGGCATTCAGTTGCTTATTAGATATTTGTTACTGTTAGTAGTTAATGTTCATGCTTTAGTTTCACTTCCGCAAAAATGTTAGGCTTACTTAGTCGTAGAGACTAGGTATCATCACGATGGTTCACGGATGGAGATATTAGGTCGTGACAAGTTGGTATCGGAGCTCTAGGTTCATAGGAGTCTTGAGTCACACACCGATTTATTAGAGTCTTGTGGATCTATACGGAGACGTCTGTACTTATCTTCGGGAGGTTATGGAACTGTTAGGAACAAACATACTTCTTTGATTTCCTTGTCGTGCGAGTTATTGGCATCAAATTCTAAAAATTCTCTATTCTATTCTTTCTCACAAATGGTGAGGACCCTTACCGGAGGATCTGACGACCAGGAACCCGCGCCTCTTGCTAGAGCCTCTAGAGGCCGGGGCAGGGGTAGAGTACAGCCATGCGGTGCGGCTAGAACACTCGTGCGAGCTGCGAAAAAGGAGCCCCCAGCAGTTCCAGCTGGAAGGCAGGCACCGGAGGTTCCTATTGCTGCACCATCCCTCCAAGAGACTCTAGCCCAGTTCATGAGCATGTTCGGCACCTTAGTTCAGGCTGGATTGATTCCATTAGCTCCCGCCACATCTTAGGTTGAGGGAGGAGCACAGACTCACGCAGCCCATACTCCTGAGCAGAGGGTCTAGGTTGATCAGGACCGAAAGTTCATTCATATGCCGCCGGTAGACCCGATTCAACATGAGACTAGGACAGTCGCTTCTGAGGCGGAGCAGCTTAGACTTGAGAGGTACCAGAAGTACCACCCACCTATCTTCAGCGGATTGGCTACAGATGATGCTCAGGGTTTTCTGGAGGAGTGTCATTGTATTCTCCGTACGATGGGCATAGCGGAGACGAGTGGGGTTTCTTTTACCACTTTACAGCTTAGAGGAGCAACCTATCAGTGGTGGTATGCTTATGAGTTGAGTAGTCTGGATGAGGCAGCTTCACTTACATGGACTCAATTCTTGGACATGTTTTTGAGAGAGTATGTCCCTAAAAGCCTTAGGGACTGATGGTGAACGGAGTTTGAGCAGTTGCGCTGGGGTGCTATGACTGTGTCAGGGTATGCATTTCTCTTTAGTGATTTGGCCCGACATGCACCAGCCTTGGTCGCCATAGTTCGAGAGTGGGTTCGATGATTTATTGAGGGACCTTACCCCAGTATCAGGATTAGTATGGTCAGGGAGCTGGAGATGGATATTTCTTACCGGTAGGTTATGAGTATTGCTAAGAGATTGGAGGGCATGCTTGCCCGGGACCGAGAGGAGAGAGAGTTCAAGGGTCTTGAGAGAGACTGGTTCTTATTCTGGAGCTCGTGCCCCAGCAGCCCGCCATGGTATGGGTTATGTGGGTCTCCCCGTTCATTCAGCTCTTCCAGTTGCCATTGGTGTTCCAGCCCCTTCTAGGCCCCAGGAACCTTATTATGCACCGCCAATATCTAGTGTGCCTCCTGCTCAAGGTACTTTTAGCGGCCAGTCTAGCAGATCTGGCCCGAGCAAGTCACAACAGGTACACCCTCCGAGGTTTTTTTTTTAGTATGGAGACACCCGCCATATGGTGAGGGATAGCCCCAGACTTAGGAGGGTTGCACCTCCACAGACTTCTCAGCCACCATGTACTCCACTGGGTCCTCAGGCCATGATTCCAACACCAGCTACCACCCCACCTGCTCAACCAGCTCAAGGTGGAGGTCAAGGAGGTTGAGGTCGCCCTAGAGAGGGAGGCCTGGCCAAGTATTATGCTCTTCCAGCTCGTACAGAGGAAGTTTCTTCTTATTCTGTCATTACAGGTATTGTTCCAGTCTGTCATAGAGATGCATCGGTATTATTTGACCCAGGCTCTACGTATTCATATGTGTCCTCTTATTTTTCCCAACATTTGGGCGTATCTCGAGATTCTTTGAGTTCCCTTGTTTATGTGTCTACTCCTGTGGGAGATTCTCTTGTTGTTGGCGATGTGTATCGGTCGTGTTTGATTGCTCTTAGTGTTTTTTAGACCAGAGCTGACTTATTATTACTCAACATGGTAGATTTTGATTTTATCTTGGGCATGGACTGGTTGTTTCCCCATTATGCTATTCTTGATTGTCATGCTAAGACTGTGACTCTGGCTATGCCAGGCTTACCGCGATTAGAGTGGAGAGGTACCTTAGAGTATACTCCCAGCCGAGTTATTTTATTTCTTAAAGCTCAATGAATGGTTGAGAAGGGGTGTGATGTGTATCTAGCTTATATGAGAGATGTTAGTATTGATACCCCTACAGTTGAGTCAGTTCCAGTAGTGAGGGACTATCCAGATGTGTTCCCAGCTAATCTTTTGGGCATGCCGCTCGACAGAGATATTAATTTCGGCATTGATTTATTGCCGGGCACCCAGCCCATCTTTATTCTTCCATATCGTATGGCTCCTCCTGAGTTGAAGGAGTTGAAGGAGCAGTTGTAGGAGTAGCTTGATAAGGACTTCATTCGGCCCAGTGTGTCACCTTGGGGTGGTCCTATCTTGTTTGTGAAGAAAAAGGATGGTTCTATGCGTATGTGTATTGATTATCGCCAGTTGAACAAAGTCACAATGAAGAACAAGTATCTCTTGGCTCGTATTGATGACCTATTTGATCAACTATAGAGTGCCAAAGTATTTTCCAAGTTTGAATTACATTCAGGTTATCATCAGTTGAAGATTCCGGAGCCAGATATCCCGAAAACTGCTTTCAGGAATCGGTATGGCCATTACGAGTTTCTTGTGATGTCATTTGGGCTGACCAATGCCCCAACAGTCTTTATGCACTTGATGCGCTATGTGTTCCGGCCCTATATTGATTTTTTTGTTATCCTACTCATTGATGACATTCTAGTTTATTCCCATACTTGGGAGGATCATGATCAGCACCTGAGGACAGTGTTTCAGACTTTAAAATAAAAGAAGTTGTATGCAAAGTTCTCAAAATATGAGTTCTGGTTAAATTCTGTGGCATTCTTGGGTCATATTGTGTCGAGTGAGGGGAACAAGGTGGATCCGAAGAAGGTGGAAGCAGGGGAGAGTGGGTCCATACTGTCCTCAGCTATAGAGATCTGGAGGTTTCTTGGGTTGGCGAGGTATTACCGTCGGTTTGTTGAGGGATTTTCTTCTATTGAAGCACCTATGACCAGGCTGGCCCAGAAGGGTGCTCCATTCAGGTAGAAAGAGGAGTGTGAGGAGAGCTTTCAGAAGCTTAAGACAGCTTTGACTAAAGCCTCAGTATTGGTATTGCCTTCAGGTTTGGGGTCTTATACAGTTTATTGTGATGCATTGCGAGTTGGCCTCGGCGTGGTGTTGATGCAAGACCGTAGGGTGATTGCCTACGCATCCAGAGAGCTGAAGGTGTATGAAAAGAACTATCTTGTCCACCGCCTTGAGCTAGCAGTTATTGTACATGCCTTGAAGATTAGGAGGCACTATTTGTATGGCATTCCTTGTGAGATCTACACTGATCACCAGAGTTTGCAGCATCTGTTGAAGCAGAAGGATCTAAATTTGCATCAGAAGAGGTGGTTAGAGCTGCGTAATGATTATGACATTACCATTTTGTACCATCCCGGGAAGGCCAATGTGGTGGCCGATGCTTTAAGTCGTCGTGCAGAGAGTTTAGGGAGTTTAGCATATCTACCAGCAGCAGAGAGCCCCATGGCATTGGATATTCAGGCCTTAGCCAGCCAGTTTGTGAGGTTGGATATTTCTCAGTCGAGTCGAGTATTGGCTTGTGTGCTCTCTCGGTCTTCTCTTTATGATCGTATCAGGGAGCGTCAGTATGATGACCCCCATCTACTTGTCCTTAAGGACACGGTCCAGCACGGTGATTCTAAGAAGGTCACTATTGAGGAGGATGGTGCATTGAGGATGAAAGGCAGGTTATGTGTGCCCAATGTGGATAGTTTGGGTGAGTTGATTCTCTAGAAGGCTCACAGATTGCGGTACTCCATTCATCTGGGTGCTGCAAAGATGTATCAGGACCCAAGGCAGCATTATTGGTGGAGAAGGATGAAGAAAGACATAGTAGAGTATGTGGCTAAATGTCTAAATTGCCATCAGGTGAAGTATGAGTATCAGCGACCGGGTGGGTTGCTTCAGAAGATAGAGATTCTGGAGTGGAAATGGGATCGGATCACTATGGACTTCATTGTTGGACTCTCACGGACACAGCGGAAGTTTGATACAGTTTGGGTGATTATGGACAGGATGACCAAGTCAGCTCATTTCATTCCTGTAATGACTACCTATTCTTCAGAGCAGCTCGCTTGAATTTACATTCGTGAGATTGTCACACTTCATGGCATACTGGTATCTATCATCTCTAACCGAGGCACGCAGTTTACATCGTGGTTCTAGAGAGCCGTACATTAGGATTTGGGTACTCAGGTGGAGTTGAGCACAACTTTTCACCCTCAGACGAATGGTCAGTCTGAGCGCACTATTCAGATTCTTTAGTATATGCTCCGTGCATGTGTGATGCAGTTTGGAGGTTCTTGGGATCAGTTTTTGCCACTTGTGGAGTTTGCCTACAACAATAGTTATCAGTCGAGCATTCAGATGGCATCGTATGAGGGTTTGTATGGTAGGCAGTGTCGGTCCCCAGTGGGTTGGTTCGAGCCGGGCGAGGCCAGATTATTGGGTACGTACTTGGTTCAGGATGCCTTGGAGAAGGTGAAGGTGATTCAGGACATACTTCACACAGCCCAGTCCAGACAGAAGAGCTATACGGACTGGAAGGTTCGCGATGTTCCATTTATGGTTGTATAGCGGGTCCTGCTGCGGGTTTCGCCTATGAAGAGTGTTATGAGGTTCGGAAAGAGGGGCAAGCTCAGCCCAAGGTTTATTGGCCCCTTTGAGGTGTTGCGGCGAGTTGGGGAGGTTGCTTATGAGCTTGCCTTACCTCCCAGCCTAGCAGGAGTTCATCCAGTATCTCATGTTTCGATACTCCGAAGGTATCACGCGATCTGTATCATGTGTTGGTTTTCAACTCAGTCCAGTTGGACAAGGATCTATCCTATGTTGAGGAGTTAGTGGTTATTTTGGACATGCAGATTCGGAAGTTGTGGTCAAAGAACATTGCATCAGTAAAGGTTCAGTGGCGGGGTCAACCAGTCGAGGAGGCGACTTGGGAGAGAGCAGGATATGCACAGCCGTTATCCTTATCTTTTCACCACTTCAGGTATGTCTGTATACTCGTTCGAGGACGAACAATTCTTTTAAGGGGGGGATGAAATGACCCAGCCGGCCGTTTTTAGAGTTATAGCCCATATTAACTCCTTCTCCCATATCTATTTTTGTTATTGTGACTTGCCGGGAGGTTTCGTTTTGGTTTATGGAGTGATTTGGGATACTTAGTCCCTAAACAAAAGCTTAAGTGTTAGGATTTTGACCGTAGTCAGAACTGTGTGAAGACAATTCCGGAATGGAGTTTTGTCAGTTCCGTTAGCTCCGTTGGGTAATTTTGGACTTAGGAGCATTTCTGGATTGTGTTTTGAAGATCCGTAGCTTATTTTTAGGCTTGAAATGGCAAAAGTCAATTTTTTAGAGATTTGGACCAATAGTGAAAATTTTGATATCGGGGTAGGATTCTGATTCCGGAAGTTGGAGTAGGTTCGTAGTGTTGATTATGACTTGTGTGGAAAATTTTAGGTCATTCGGATGAGATTTGATATATTTTGACGTCATTTGTAGAATTTAGAAATTTCAAAGTTCATTAGGCTTGAATGTGTGTTTTGATGTTATTCGACGTGATTTGAAGGCTCAGCTAAGTTCGTATGGTGTTTGAGGATTGGTTGGTATGTTTGGTTGAGGTCCCGGGGGCCCGGGCATCTTTCGGATGCTCAACGGGTCATTTTTGGACTTAGGGAGTTGGGAGATTTTCTTGTGTTATTGTAGACATTTCTCTTCATCGCATTCACGAAGGAGATCTCGCGATCGCATAGGTCATCTGAGAAGTCAGCTAAAATTTCTCTTCGCGAAGATGAAGATGCGAACGCGTAAGGTTATCAGGCAGTGCACCGCTAACGCGTGGGCTAGGCCGCATTCGCGAAGAAGTGAGGCAGCAGTGGAGTTTGAGTGTTACTCTCCGCGGTCGCGAGAAGACAATTGAAATCGTGTAGGTATGAGCAGCTAGTGCATCGCATTCGCGTGAGGTGTTATGCGTTCGCATAGAATAAATTTCTGAGGGAGCGAAGTTGTTCTTCGCGATCGCAAGGCCTTTTTCGCGATCGCAATTAAGAAACCACTGGGCAAAATTTAAAGTTCAAAAACGAGGGTTTACGTTCATATCACAAAATTTGATTGAGAGCTCGGTAGAAGGCGAAATTAGCAGAGATTTTTGGAGGAAGTTGTTGGGTAATGATTCCTAACTCCTTTATGATTAAATCCCACTAATCTATGCTTGATTTCATTATTTAATTTCGAATTTGGGGTGGAAATAGGGGGGGAATTGAGAAAGGTCCATAGGGCGAATTTTAGGATTTTGATCAAAATTTTGATATCGGATTTCCGTGAATTTGGTATGGTTAGACTCGTGAGTGAATGGGTGTTCATAATTTTTTACTTTTACCCAATTCCGAGACGTGGGCTCGGGGAGGCTCTTTGGGCATTTTTCTATTTTCTTGCCTTAGCTTTGATTTCATTAACTAGATTAGTTACTTGTAGCTATATTTACGTTATGTAATTGATTTTATTAGATTTGGGCCACTAGGAGTTGGATACTCGTGGCAAGAGAGTGATTTCGGATTTGATTTGAGCTTGGTTGGAGGTAAGTGGCTTGCCTAACCTTGTATGGGGGAACTCCCCTTAAGAGTTGGTACTATTTGATATGCGAGGTGGGGAGTACGTACACATGCTATTTGTTGTAAAATTCCATTTTTCAGTAAGTCATAACGTGTTTTCTCCTTATTTGAAACACACTAGCATATGTAAATGTCTTGTTTAGACTAGAATACGATGCCTACTTGTTTAACTGCTTATTTCAACTATGTGCAGCATGTTTAGTGAAATTACATGTTGTTCCTTGACTTGAACTTAGTCTAAATTGTAAGTTTTCTTGTTGTAATTGTTATTTCGGTTGGTTGCGCTGCATATTTACTTTGGGACTACGGAACGGTATTCCGGGATATCCCCATATATTGCATATTTACTTTGGGACTACGGAACGGTATTTCGGGAGATCCCCCAATATTTTGCATATTTATTTTGGGACTACGGAACGGTATTCTGGGAGATCCCCCTGCACATTTACGTTTGAGACTACGAGACATATCTCGGGAGATCCCATGTTGTTATCATTGTGTTCTGAGCTGTTGTATTCCGTTGATTCTATTCCTGTTAGATTTCTGTCTTTATTTTACTGCTTTATTTCATTATATTTATACTAGTAGGGCCCTGACCTGATGTCATCACTACTCGACCGAGGCTAGGTTTGGCACTTACTGGGTACCGTTGTGGTGTACTCACGCCCTTTCCAACACATATTTTTCGTGTGCAGATCCAGGTTCATCTTACCAGCCTCATCACTAGTGGCAGTCGCTGCTACTTATTGGAGACTTCAAGGTACATCTGCTCGCGCCCGCAGATCCTCGGAGTCCTCCTACGTTCATTTTTCTTTCTTTTTGTAGAAATGATTTATAGAACGGCTAAAACTTCTTAGTAGCTTGTGACTTACGGTATTCCGGTTTTGGGAAACTGTTTTGTACATTTTCAAAGGTGATAATTGTATATGCCGAGTGGCATTCAATTGCTTATTAGATATTTGTTACTGTTAGTAGTTAATATTCATGCTTTAGTTTCACTTCCGCAAAAGTGTTAGGCTTACATATTCGTAGAGACTAGGTGTCGTCACGACGGTTCACGAAGGGAGAAATTGGTTCATGACAATAGGGCATATAATTCATAAAATTGAAATCAATTATTCTGAAATCACATCAAACCCCACTCTAGTGAGTCATAGAAAGTCATTTTCGGACTTATAGCCATCGATAGTGAACAAAAATAAAAATAATAGACACGGGCTAACATCATCCAATCTTCCAACAGGGGTAAACACGTGAGTGATGTACAAATCACAAACTCGCTCTATATGGAGCACGATAGGAGGTCTCACCCCGATAATCAGAATTGAATCAAAATTAGAATAGTGCTCCTTTTATTATAAATTAAGTCATGCATGTACGACACCATCTGATGTATTGACCTCAACCAAGTCATAGCAATTATATCAACGGGTCGGGCCTCCCCCTCTTGGGCGCCATCTACTCGCATGTCCTCCATCCCTAACTGGTTTTGCAAGTGGAGTATTAACTAGAATAAAGGTTGTAGCCTAAGTATTCTGATGAAATCCGTCTCTCCCAAGTCTAGGACATTCTCTTAAGAATTGCCTAGTATAATCACACAAATAACAACCCATCTGCAGGTTCGGTTGCTCATAATGAATCTCTGTCGGATAACTAGAATAACCATTATAAGAACCATATGCCGGTG
The DNA here is from genome assembly GCF_000390325.3 of Nicotiana tomentosiformis. Classification (NCBI taxonomy): domain Eukaryota; kingdom Viridiplantae; phylum Streptophyta; class Magnoliopsida; order Solanales; family Solanaceae; genus Nicotiana; species Nicotiana tomentosiformis. The sequence continues at coordinate 69,686,837 of NC_090821.1, read as the reverse complement.
GTGCATTAAATGAACTTATTGTAGCACCCCGAGTATTCTGAAAATATTTGTGACCTCGCTGGTACTGAAATGTAGAATTATTAAGGAAGCGGGAATACCGCAAGTCCCATCATCATCCCATACAAATCTCAGCACTTAATCATATACAAATGTCGGAGAACCTTTCAATATCACATAAATACATCTCAGGCCAAAATTGATATAACACATTACCCCCACAATCTAATCGTTGATAGTAGACTCCCATCACTTAGCGCGAAGCTATAGGACACAGTCCGATGATCCACAACACTAACCTTCATCGCTCGTACGACACCGGTCATAAGACACCTCAAGCCATTTATTTGGCGCATGTCATCCTCGTGACAGTTAAACTCGCTTCCTCAAATGCCTTGGCTGCTAGTATGTACCCTTCGCTAAACAGAAATCCCATACAAACTACATAGTCTCTAATACCACTAACTATCTTCATATCTACATCCATCTCGTGAACTTACCACGATTGCGATGATTAGGCAATTAATGAAACCTTCTCAAGATCATACTTATCAACCAGATGTCAAAACCTGTTGCACCCCATGTGCACAACTGAATGATCTCTCAATACTTTCGCATCCTCGATCTGGACGACACGTTATAACAATGGTTGACCAAACCTGGCTCCCTTGTAACCCCTATGTAGTATCACGAACCGTTGGCGCATAGTTGATACCTAGTGCATAATTTCATACACGAGTGGATGCAAAAGAATATAAGACATATGCTTCAAGCTGAATAAATGATGCACGATAAGAAATGAAAGAAGTGGAAATTTTCCTACTAGCTCTATTGCATCTCCAAGATAAGTACATACGTCTCCATGCCGATCTTCAAGACTATACTAAACTCGTTCGAGACTCATAGAACCTAGAGCTCTGATACCAACTTGTCACAGCCCAAAATCCTGCCACAGGCGTCATGATGGCACTTAGTCTCTAAGCCTAGGTAAGCCGATTACAATTACATTTCAAGCCCTTTTTTTTATATATACCAAAAGCGGAAATAATTATAAATATAAGAACCTCCCAAGATAACAAAATTAATTCATATCACTATTTGCCCAATGGCCACAACCAATTCCAAAGATATAACAAAATCAATTAATATCACAACAAATAGCCCAAGGCTTCACACAATGTCTACAAAACCTTAAAAATAATCAACAACGATAGAAAAATAATCAGCATAGGGCAACGCCTTCATTAATCCAAATTTTAGATAATTATACTAATACTCCTTCTTAAGCTTGTTTAATTAATTATTTGAGACGAAAAATTCATAATGAAATTAAATTCCAAGAAATATCAAATCATCAAATTCACGGAATCAACATAAATATACAAGTAATAATCACCTCAAATTGCCATACAAAAATAAATTCAACAAAACGCGAATTGAGGCATGGCAAGTAGATGATTTTATAAATGCCAACAATTATCCAATTTACTACACAATATGTCCAAGACTTTAACTCAATACATTTCGCACATATAACCTCGAGTGTGTACCCGTCACCTCGCTTACACGGCTTTTCACATTTCACAAATGACATGTAAGACTCGATGCCTAAGGGGTAATTCCCCCACTCGAGGTTAGGCAAGATACTTTCCTTTTTCGAAATTATGTCGATATTTCAAAATCGTCTTCTTGCTTGAATTGACTTCCGGACCGCTCAAATCAATCGAAATTAATTGTATAGCCTCATTAAAATTCATCGGAAATAATTTCGGATAATAATACGTCGACTTAAAAATTTATTCCAAAAAGTCAACAAAAGTCAATGCGGGGCTTGCCTCTTGGAACCCGACATAATTTTCATGAAATCCAAAAACTCATTCCGATACGAGTTCAACCATACCAATTTTATCAAATTCCGATAACAACTCGACCTCCAAATCTTATATTTTCGTTTTTGGAAGATTTTACAAAAATCTTGATTTTTTCCATTTAAATCCGAAATAAATGATGAATATAACCATAGAATCATGAATGTCACACCTCCTTTTTACCCCAAAAATAATATTATGTGGATTGTTGTGGGTTAAACAGTTTTCTCAATTAAAGTGACAAACTTGAGTAGGAATTATTTTATTTACGGAGTCGCAACTTGGAATTGAGTTTTTGGGGTGTTCCAAGTCACCTTTTAGTTGAATCCCTAGTAAAATGAAGGTTTGACTCTATTATTATTGGTCTGCGAAAACAAAGTCTGGGTAAGGATTTATGTTGACTGGGGAGAATGTGTAAGGCATTTCCCGAGTCTCGTACTTCTAGCACGATCGCTTTATTGACTACATTTGACTTATATTATTTTTGGATAAACTGTGATTTATTGATTTTCATGTTTTATCTGTCTTCTTTTAATCATTAAAATATGGTATTATCTTTGAAATGAATCACGTGTGAATCCGTTTTGTTTATTGTGCCACAATCATGTCACGTGTATGTGTACACAATTAATAACATTTTATTATACTAAGACTGTTTTGCCCAAAGTTGCGCGAACGAACACTTCGATTTTTAATTTTTAAAATCATAAATATATCACGCGAACGTGTATATAATCACTATAATTTATTTATTAATAAGCGCTTAAAGCATACTAGCGATGTTCATGAATTATTTCTTTCTAAGTTTGGAATTATTACGAGGCATAGAGTTATGGAAGTTATTAAAGAAAATGGGCCAGCTTTCACGTGTCTTATTATTGTCGGGCTGCGCAAGGTTTAATGAACTCATTCGAGCCCAAATTTAATTCTTATGCAACTAAACAGATCCCGAAATTCAATATTCTGCTTTTCGATGTCACTCAAATATTCTATGACCTCACTTGCCTTAAAAGTCCATTTCCAATTCATCTTTTACCTTCTTTAATCTTAAAGCACATAGACCTAAAAATTCTTCTAAGTTCTATTAATAAAACCTATGGCTCTCTGCAAAATTCTTTTGAAATATTAATGACTAAACTTCGTTTGAAAAAATAATTAATGGGTGTGGTCCAACTTAGAAAACGATTGCTAGGTTTTTTATCTCTGCCTCCTTGGTATTATATGGGTGGGGTCTTATATGATATGTGCGTGTGCTCGATGGTGTGAAGTGGATGAATTGGATGGTAAAATGTTTAATCACGTGAGGGACGTGGGGGCTCTGAAGCTTGGAAAAATAAGATTCCATTACTATGCAAAATTATCTTGTACTAGCAAAATTGCAAAAATCCTTTGTGCAGGTGTGTGCTTCGGTCAATGTGATGTGATGCAAATGTGATATTTGTTTATGTAGATAAAGGGAAATAAGAAGACAAGAAAATTTGTGCTCAAGTGGCAAGAGTTCATTGGTCCAATTCTTTAGATTTGTTTTTTTCTTTTAAGGATAAAAATAAAATAATCTACTCTTACTAAATAAAAATAGCAAGATAAAATTACTATATACTTAATATTTAATTATTAAAGCCTCTCACTTGAAAATAAACTAACTAGATAAAAATAATATATTTTTTGGAAACTTTCTTTCTTTTGTAATTATAACTAAAAATAGTACTAAAAATGTGAATCCTTTTGTGATTTTCAATTTTATAAATTAAAACCTATAAAAAAAAGTGAAACAAAAGTTAAAATATCAAGATTAAACTTAAAAATAATTTAAATACTAAAAGTGATAAAAACAATTCAAAATATGATAAAATATTAGGTGCTCACAATGAAGTATAATCACTTTAGGATATAGAACACTTACCTCAATCCATATGATAAAAATCTCCTCAAACATCGCTTCAATCCGAGTTTCATAGCTCCAAATGTGTTCAAATGGCCGAAACCTCAAAATATATCTTTTGTCCAGACATTTACTCTTCGCGATCGCGAAGCACAAAATTTTTCATCCCAAAAATTACTCTTCGCGATCGCGGAAAACCAATCGCGATCGCGAAGAACAAACTACCAACTCTTCCAGATAGCCTCTAGTGTAATAGTCATAACTATTTGTACAAAATTCCAAATTACAAATGATTTACCTTTATGAAAACTAGACACCAAGGACTATAGCTTTCATTTGTTGATCATCTCCCAATTCCTTATATATTGCTAGATATAAGCTTCCAAAAATCAGTCTTGTGCACCAAAACTTTCCAAACTCTTCCTAGATAGCCTATAGTGTATCCACCATAATATTTTGTACACAACTTCAAATGACAAATGGTTTAATTTTCTGAAAACTAGACATCAAGTTCTACAATTTTCTTTATTGTATCATCCCCAAATTCCTTATAGATTGAGAGATATAAGCTTCCAAAGTTGGGTCAGTGCAACAAAGATTTTGTTCTACGCGATCGCGAAAGAGATTCCGCGATCATGATTCACAAGGCCCCAAACTGTTGTTTGCTCTTCGTGAACGCGACCAAATGTTCGCGATCGCGATGCACACCTTTGTAGGCAGAAACCCTGCAATTATAAATGGCCTAGAAATGGTTTGAAACCACAACGAAACATACCCGAACCTCTCGGGACCTCAACCAAATATACCAACAAGTCCTAAAATATCATACGAACTTAGTTGAAGCCTCGAATCACATCAAACAATGCTAAAATCATGAATCGCACCTCAATTCAAGCCTAATGAGCTTTGAAATTTTAAATTATATATCTTGTGCCGAAATATATCAAATCAATCCGGAATGACTTCAAATTTTGCACACAAGTCATAAATGGCATAATGAAATTATTTCAATTTCCAGAATCGAATTCCTACCTCGTTATCAAAAATTAAACCTTCTATCGTATTCTTCCAAAAAAAATATATTTTTCAACTTTCGCCAAAATGCATCGAATTGACTTACGAACATCCAAATCCAAATCCAAACATACGCCTAAGTACGAAATCATCATACGAAGCTATTTACATCATCGAAATTCCATTCCGGGGTCATTTTTCTCAAAAGTCAACTCTCCGATCAACTTTTTCCATTTAACCTTCTAAATAAGAATTATTCTTTTAATTTAATTATGAATCTTTCGAAAATCAAACTCGACCACACCCGCGGGTCATAATACATATTGCGAATCTTCTCAAGACCTTAAATCACTGAACAGGACGTTAATTCTTGAAACGACAAGGCGGTTCGTTACATTTTCCCCCTCTAAAACCTACATTCGTCCTCGAACGTGCCAATAATTATTCTGATGATATTAAATTACTGAGCACATTATTTCACACATACTCACGGGTGCTTATACGTCACCGTAAATTTAACAGGGGTCCCACAATATCATATCAGTGGAGATTATTTCTTTTATTCACACTTGTAACCTTTAAAGCCAATTTCCTTACACTCCAATAAATTTCAAATTCCTTACATCAACCCACGGTATTAGTATCAACCGGCTGTAGCAAATCGTGCCTACGCACACATCATATGTATGTCTATAACCACATCTCTGGTCATAATAGTTATTTATAATTAATTTCAGCATCCTCAATTAATCTTATCTTAACCAAAATCTGATATCTAATTCTTCACAACACTGATGGCAACACATGAGGCATGAAGACCTCATAATTACTTTCTCGAATTAACGAGTCACATTTAACGCCACCTGGACACTCACCTCATGGACTAAAACTAAATGTTTATACCACGAAAATGGCTAAATATGCACAGAAAAATACACAAGAATCATCAGATAAACCTAACAGACATGACTCCCTATTAATACTATAGTAAAAATTTGAATTTCACAAAGGAAGAATTTAAACACATAAAGTTTTCACCACAAGGACCTCGTCCTTATATAACTTCCACTACGGCTTGTAGTCTGGTTTAAATATTTCACATCATATAAAAATACGAGGATCTCGTCCTCATCTCTGAATCATAGGTATTTTGCACATTGTGCCAACTGAAATTTTTCATTCCCTTTCTTTCTTCTTTTTAATAAATTCCGTAAACAGTTTTCACAACACAAAATGAACCCCCATACCATTAAGGCATATAATTCATAAAATTGAAATCAATTATTCTGAAATCACATCAAAACCCATTGTAGTGAGTAATAGAAAGTCTTTTTTGGACTTATAGCCTTTAATAGTGAATAAAAATAAAAATGATAGACACGGGCTAACATCATCAAATATCCTAACAGGGGTAAACACGTGAGTGGTGTACAAATCACAAACTCTCCTTAAATGGAACACGATATGATGTCTCACCTCGATAATCAGAATTGAATCAAAATAAGAATAGTTCACCTTTTATTATAAATTAAATCATGCATGTACGACACCATCTAGTGTATTGACCTCAACCGAGTCATAGCAATTATATCAATGGGTTGGGCCTCCTCCTATTAGGCGCCCTCTACCCGCCTGTCCTCCACCCTGATCGGGTCCAAGCCTACACTACTATTGAGTAGCGAGGGTGGTCGATGCAGTTTTAACCCAACTAGGTCGGGATCGAATCCATAGGGAGTTAATGTTTGGAATTAGGTTTATATCTAAGCTAGATGCGGGTTTTGAATCTAATTACACTTCCACAATTTTGGGTTTGATTTCTACTTCTAACTTTACTCTAAAGATTGCAATAATTGAAACTAAGGACAATATTTTTGTTGTTCTTTTTCAAATTTTTAAAGAGACTAGGGTTGTGACTTCTACCTAGGTGGATATATAACGGGTAGCAAAATCTAGGGCAAGCTTGATTAGTTGGGATTGTAATATATCTATCACACCCGGGTACTCACTCTATACCTCTCAGTAGTTTGAGTGGTTTTTCCCAATTTGGCTTTCTCAAGTCCAAATGGGTATTCATGCAAATCAAGTGATATTAGCTCAAGTTGGGTATTACTATCTCTAGGTTTAACCCTTCAATTAGGGCTATCAATTTCTTGAGTTCACCCTAATTCCTTGTTAGCCTAGTTTTCCTAGACTTAGTCCCTCTTTCTCAAGTAGAGACTAAGTCATAAAGGCATGAATCAATGTTTGCAACCATTAATTCTTGAGTTCTATCAAGAATTAGGATAAATATCACTAACCCATTCACATTCAAGCCCTAAAATCAAATACCCATTAAATACCCATACTAGGGTTGGGTCACAACCCTAGTTATAGGTTTAGCTATTCATGAAAATAACAGAAATTAAAGATGAAATGAAGATAAAATCCACAATATTAATTTATGGAAAGAAAATCTAATGTTAAGAAGTGAATCTAGTACAAAATTTCCGAAAATAGAAAACTTAGTCGTCTCAGGTGCTCATACAAAACATAACATCCCCTAAAAATGACAAAAAGTTCTATTTATACTAAGCTGAAAATATATGACAAAAATGCCCCTGCGGACGTTGTGCGACCGTGTAATTCTAACTGCGGCCGCACTCTTGCTTTCGCGGATGCATAATTCTGATGTGGTCCGCGTTCTTCTCTTTTGGATATCGGTTGAGCTGAACTTTCACGAACCGCATAATTCTAAGTGCGGCCGCGCTCCAGATTATGAGGCCGCATAAAAATGATGCGGTCCGCACTTGCTTGACTTTGGCTTGAAATCAACTCTCTGATTCTTCATCTTGCGGACCGCATAATATCGATCGCGGCCGTACAAGTGACTTCCGCGGCCGCACAATTCTGGTGCGGTCCGCACTTCTCTCTTTTGCTCAAGTTGTTAGCTCTCTGAATCTCAGTCATCGCCGTACGCGTAATTTTAATTGCGGACGCACATGGACTTTCGCGGCCGCATATTTCTGGTGCGGTCCGCGCTCATCATTTAGCCCAAAATCACACTCTCTGAATCTCCCTCTTGCGGACCGCATAATTATGATCACGTCCGCATCATGGATTTTGCGGCCGCACAATCTTTGTGCGGTCCGCACTTCAGACCTCTTTGCCCATCTTTGGTTTTTGTTCAACTTTTGACTCCTTTGTGAGTTGATTTTGATTCCTTTGGATCATTTTTAACAATTCCTGCAAGCAAGCATATTTCATTAGTTTCTGGTAATACCTTCAAGCATTTTTGGCTTAAAACACAAGTAAAAGAGAGCAAATAATAGGTTAAAATCCCGACTTATCACACCCCTAACTGGTTGTGCACGTGGAGTATTAACTGGAATAAAGCTTGTAGCCTAAGTATTCTGATGAAATCCGTCTCTCCCAAATATGGCACATTCTCTTATGAATTGCTTAGTACAATCACACTGATAACAATCCCTCTGCCGGTTCGACTACTCATACTGAGTCTCTGCCGGATAACTGGAATAACCATTATAGGAACCCCGTGCCAGTGGATCATTAAAAGAACTTACTGTAGCACCCCGAGTATTCTAAAATTGTTTCTGTGACCTCGTTGATATTGAAATGTAGAATTATTAAGGAAGCCTGAATACCGCAAGTCCCATCATCATCCCATACAAATCTCAGCTCTTAATCATATACAAATTTTGGAGAACCTTTCAACACCACATAAATACATCTCAGGCCAAAACTGATATAACACATGACCCCATAATCTGATCATTTATAGTGGACTCCCCTCACTTGGCGCGAAGCTATAGGACATAGTCCGATGATCCATAACACTAACCTTCATCACACGTACGACACCGGTCATAAGCCACCTCAAGCCATTTATTTGGCGCATGTCATCCTCGTGACAGTTAAACTCGCTTCTTCCAGTGCCTTGGCTGATAGTATGTACCCTTCGCTAAATAGAAATCCCATACGAACTACATAGTCTCTAATACCACCAATTATCTTCAAATCTACATCCACCTCGTGAACCTACCACAATTTTGACGATTAGGCAATTAATGAAACCTTCTCAAGATCATACTTATCAACCAGATGTCATAACCTATTGCAACCCCATGTGCATAACTGAATGATCTCTCAATACTTTCGCATCCTCGATCTGGACGACACGTTATAGCAATGGCTGAGCAACCCTGGCTCCTTTATAACCCCTATGTAGTATCACGAACCGTTGGCGCATAGTTGATACCGAGTGCGCAAGACTCTACTAAACTCGTTCGTGACTCGTAGAACCTATTAACTTAGAGCTCAGATACCAACTTGTCACGATCCAAAATCCCGCCACAGGCGTCGTGATGGTACTTAGTCTCTCAGACTAGGTAAGCCGATTATAATTACATTTCAAGCATTTTTTTTTATATACCAACAGCGAAAATAATTATAAATATAACAACCTCCCAAGACTGGTAATACTGAGTCACGAACTCTAACTGAATACATGAAATGATCTCAAGGATCGAATACTCAATATTGTTTTAATAATAATTAACAGTACAATAAAATGGAAAGACTCCAAGGAACTGCGACGACCAAGAAGCTCTACCTTAAATCCTTGTGATCCGACTCTGACTCTGTCTGAGTCTGATATCTTCAATACCTGGCTCTGTACAAAAATGTGCAGAAGTGTAGTATGAGTACACCACGGTCGGTATCCAGTAAGTATCAAGACTAACCTCAGTGAAGTAGAGATGAGGTACAGCCAAGACACTTACTAGTCTAATAACCTGTGAAATATAGTATATAAAATAATAAAACAATTAACAATAAGGTCAACTCAAATCAACCAGTGATATGCACATCATGGCAACAAGAACACCATTAATATCGCTCAACAATTAATAAATACAAGTACACCCAATTAAATCAAGTCCTTCAAATAAATATCTTTCACATATAATTCTTCCAAATAACTCTCTTTCAAATATAATTTCCTCAAATAAATATCTTTCAAATATAATTATTTCCATAAATCTCTTTCAAACATAATTTCCTCAAATGGGTATCTTTCAAATATAATTATTTCAATAAATCTCTTCCAAATATAATTTCTTCAAATAAATATCTTTCAAATATAATTCTTTCAATAAATACTTTTTGAATAAAAATCCTTCCAAATAAATATTTTGAATATAATTCTTTCAATTAAAATTCAACATGTGACACCCCATTTCATAATCATAAAATACGGATCTCAGCCCAATTTCATATTTTTACGGCACCTCGTGCCAATTTCTCTATCACAATTGCACGGACAACTCACGTGCCAAATATCATTATCATTTAACCACAGCACCTCGTGCCTACATTTTATATCACAACTGCACTGATAATTCACGTGCCAATATTATCATTATTTACTCACGGTACCTCGTGCCCATATTTCTTTTCATAATCCGCCTGACAATAGCCATAAACTCTATAGCGACTCGGTCGGTCGTTTAGAGTATTATAACCTCGTTCCCTAATATACTGCTCAATATATGCCTTACAATTGATTTATGACTTATCGGGTTAGTTGGTTCGGGTACGGAAGGAGTTCATAATGAAATGAGACACTTAGTCTCGTTATTGAAAATTTAAGTTAGAAAAGTTGATCGGATGTGGACCTATGTGACAAAGACCTCGGATTTGAATTCTGATAATTTCAACAGCTCCATATGGTGCTTTTCGACTTAGGAACATGTCCGGAAAATTATTTGGAGGTCCGTAGTGGAATTAGGCTTGAAATGTCGAAAGTTGAATTTTTGGGAAATTTGACCGGGGGGTTGACTTTTTGATATCGGAGTCCAAATCCGTTTCTGGAAATTAGAATAGCTTCGTTATGTCATTTATGACTCGTGTGCAAAATGTGAGGTCAATCCGATGTGATTTGATAGGTTCTAGTGTCGTTTGTAGAAATTGGAAGTTTCAAAGTTCATTAGGCTTGAATCTATGTGCGATTCATGTTTTTAGTGTTGTTGGATGTGATTTGAAGACTCGACTAAGTTTGTATGATGTTTTAGGACTTGTTGGTATATTTGGTTGAGGTCCCGGAGGCCTCGGGTGTGTTTCGGATGATTAAGAGATCAAATTCAGACTTAAAAGAAAACTAGAAAAATAATTGTCTTCTCGTGTGATCGCACCTACTAGAATTTGGCCGCAGGTGCGATGCCGCAGATGAGGCTCTTGTTGCGCAGAAGCGACTCACGCAGACGCGGGCAATGTTGCGTAGAAAAGGCTTTGCAGGCGCGGGCGAATGCGCGCAGAACCGGCTTCGCAGGCGCGGGCAATGGAGCGCAGGTGTGGTGTTTGGGAAACCAAGTGGCTTCCGGAGAAGCGGAAATTTCACCGCGGAAGCGGTTCCGCATGTGCGGATAGGGGGTCGCAGGTGTGAAAATCCAGGGCAGTGTACAAAACAGAGGGGCTCCGACATTTTTGTCATTTTTGACATTTTGAGCTCGGGTTTTGGCGAAGTTTTAGCAAGAAATCACGGGGAATCTCAAAGTAAGTCACTTGTGATAATTTCTACTCCGTAATATTGAATTATCATCGAATAATCCGACTAGATTACGTGTTGTTAAAGTATAAATCGAAATTTGAACCTAGGAATTTGAAAGTAAGATTTGAGGGTTTGGAGGTCGAGTTGAGGTCGGATTTTGGTGAAATTAGTATGGTTAGACTCGTTGTTGAATGGGCTTTTGAATTTTATAACTTTTGTCGGGTTCCCAGATGTGAGCCCCACAGGTGATGTTATGGTGAAATTTCGGATGTTGATGGATAATTTGTATTTTCTTACAAAATTAATTCCTATCATTTTTATTGACTGAAACGAATTATTTGTGGATAGATTCGAGGCGTTTGGAGGAAAATTCACGAGGCAAAGGCATACCGGAGTAAAGAATTACATGGTTTGAGGTAAGTAACACTTCTAAACTTGGTTATGAGGGTATGACTCCCCTAATTTGGTATGATATAAATTGTTGAAGGTGACTCACACGACATGTGACGAATATATAGACGTACACCACAGAAATTGTGTCTTGAATAAATCCTGTGAAGTTGTAATGTAAAATAATCATGTTATTTTTTTAACATGTGGCACGTGTTAGAGGAATTGAGCCGAGGCTTGTAATAAATATCGTGTTTAGACTACGTACCGATATTTTAGGACCCATGGGGTCGTGTTGTTATTGAATTAATTGTTCAAAAATATACATTTCAACTCAGTAATAATTGTCCATTGTGAAGATATTTATGAGATTTAGTTGCGCAACGCAGCAGGCCATAATGACTTTATAGATTATTATTATTTTGGATCGGGGCTGCCCGCCTGTAGTAGGCCTTATTGGCTTTACTATTTTATGGATCGGGGTTGCCCACCTGCAGCCGGCCTTATTGGCTTTATTATTAAATGGATCGGGGAGGCCCGCCTACAACAAGCCTTATAGGCTTTATTATTATACGGATCAGGATTGCCCTCCTGCAGTAGGCCATATTGGCTTTGTATTACGCTTGGACTGAAGGAGCCCCTCCGGAGTCTGTACACATCCCCAGTGAGCGTAGATGATCATCGATATTCGGGATGGACTTCCCAGGGCATGGACTTGCCTTACTCATTGCTTATTTATATATATATATATATTTGGGATGGATTTTCCCAAGGCATGGACTTGCCTTACTCATTTGTATTGTAATGAAGTATTTGGACATGGATCTTGTCAATATCATTTATATTAAGGGATAAATTATCTGAGGGCTGGATTGGCCTTATACGGTAATGGGTGACTGACTGTCAGTCGATGTGCATATATATATATATATATATATATATATATATATATATGTGTGTGTATATATATATATATAAGGGTTGGAATACCCCTGGGCTGGATTGGCCATAAACAGTACTGAGTGACTAGATAATTTGTGACAAGTATTTACATGAGGTATTTCTACTGAGATGTCATATGCCTCATATCATGCAGTACTGATCTATTTCACTTGAACTGAGTTTAACTTTTGAACTTGAAAGTATGCCTACATTTCTGTACCATTATTTTAATTGGACTGTACCTGCAGAGCTTATCATTTCTTTCATCCCAAAGGTTAGTCTTGTTACTTATTGAGTTAGTTTTACTCATACTACACTTTGTACCTCGTGTGCAGATCCAGGTGCTCCCGGATACGACGACTACTAGAATTCAGAGTTATTTCTGTTGTAGAGTATCAAGGTAGTTGCTCGACGATCGCAGACTTGATTTCCTTCCTGTTTAGTTATTGTACTGTCTATACTTCAGACAGTGATGTTTATCAGTTAGACTTTGTATTCATTTAGATGCTCATGTACTCAGTGACACTGGGTTTTTGGAGTGTTATATTTGAAATTTGAGAGATTTTCTTCCACTGAATTTAATTATTTTGTTCTCAAATTTAAAAGATATGGTATTTTATGGAGATTTTTGGCTTGCCTAGTATTGAGTTAGGCGCCATCACGACAGGTGAGATTTTGGGTCATGACAGGCTCCCAATTTCAACATAAATCAGACTGTTATCAATTTACCAACAACAAGACAAATTGCACAAGGTATAAAAATAAACACAAGGAAAGTTATAACATCACATAAAAATCACCAATGCAACCACTCCACATCATCACATATCATCCCTCACAATAGCCACATTTATCTCTCCTATATTAGCCTCATTTATCCCTCCACCCTGACAATACCAATAGCCACCCTTATCACTCATATAGCCTCCCTTATCTCTCCTATAGCCACCATTATCACTCATATAGCCACCCTTATCTCTCCTATAGTCACCCTTATCGCTCCACCCAGACAATATCCCAACACACACAACAACAGTGAAATGCCACACTTATACCCACATTATATCAACAATGGAATGCCACCCTTATATCCTCAAAATAATAACTCAAATAGCACAACAATTTGCAGGGAATATTCTCACGGCAACATAACAAAATTAATTCATATCACGATTTGCCCAATGGCCACAACCAATTCCAAAGATATAACAAAATCAATTAATTTCACAACGAATAGCCCAAGGCTCCCCACAATGTGTATAAAACCTTAAAAACAATCAACAGCGATAGAAAAATAATAAGCATAGGGCAATGCCTTCATTAATCCATTTTTTGATAATTATTGTAACACTCCTTCTTAAGCTTGTTTAATTAATTATTTGAGACGGAAAATTCATAATGAAATTAAATTCCAAGAAATATCAAATCATCAAATTCACGGAATCAACATAAATATACAAGTAATAATCACCTTAAATATCCATACAAAAACAAATTCAACAAAACGCGAATTGAGTCATGGCAAGTAGATGATTTTATAAATGCCAACAATTATCCAACATACTACACAATATGTCCAAGACTTTAACTCAATACATTTCGCACATATAAGCCCGAGTACGTACTCGTCACCTCGCGTAAACGGCTTTTCACATTTCACAAATGGCACATAAGACTCTATGCCTAAAGGGTAATTCCCCCACTCGAGGTTAGGCAATATACTTACCTTTTTGAAGTTATGCCGATATTCCAAAATCGCCTTCTTGTTTGAATTGACCTCCAAACCTCTCAAATCTATCCAAAGTAATTGTATAACCTCATTAAAATTCATCGAAAAGAATTCCGGATAATAATACTCCGACTTAAAAATTTATTCCAAAAAGTCAACAAAAGTCAACTCTTCCAGACAACCTCTAGTATAATAGTCATAACCTTTTGTACAAAAATCTAAATTACAAATGGTTTCACTTTCTGAAAACTAGACACCAAGGACTATAACTTTCATTTGTTGATCATCTGCCAATTCCTTATATATTGCTAGATATAAGCTTCCAAAATTAGTCTTGTGCACCAAAGATTTTCAAACTCTTCCCGGACAGCCTATAGTATATTCACTGTAACATTTTGTACACAACTTCAAATGACAAATGTATTGCGAGATTGCAAGATATAAGCTTCCAAAGTCGGGTCAGTGCAACAGAGATTTTGTTCTACGCGATCACGAAAGAACTTTCGCGATCGTGATTCACAAGGCCCCAAACTGCTGTTTTCTCTTCGCGAACGCGACCAAATGTTCGCGATCACGATTCACACCTCTGTTGGCAGAAACCAACAATTGTAAATGGCCTAGAAATGGTCCGAAATCACCCTGAAACTCACCCGATACCCTCGGGACCTCAACCAAATATACGAACAAGTCCTAAAATATCATACGAACTTAGTCGAAGCATCGAATCACATCAAACAACGCTAAAACCATGAATCACACCTCAATTCAAGCCTAATAAACTTTGAACTTTCAAATTTTATATCTTGTGCCGAAATACATCTAATCAATCTGGAATGACTTCAAATTTTGCACACAAGTCATAAATGGCATAACGAAGCTATTCCAATTTCCAGAATCGAATTCTGACCTCGTTATCAAAAATTCAACCTTCGATCGGATTCTTCCAAAATAATTATATTTTTCAACTTTCGCCAAAATGCGTCGAATTGACCTACGGACATCCAAATCCGAACATACGCCTAAGTCCGAAATCATCATACGAAGTTATTTCCATCATCGAAATTCCATTATTGGGGTCGTTTTGCTCAAAAGTCAACTCTCTGGTCAACTTTTTCTATTTAAGCTTCTAAATAAGAATTGTTCTTTTCATTTAATTCTGAATCTTCTGAAATTCAAACTCGTCCACACCAGCGGTTCATAATACATATTGCGAAGCTTCTCGAGATCTTAAATCACTGAACGGGGTTGTCACGACCCAAATTATCCCTATGTAAAGGGCCGTGATGGCACCTAGTCTTTACGACTAGGTAAGCCTAATATTTCAAAACAATATAAAGAAAACACAACATTTTAAAGATAAACTGCATATTATAAATAGCCAAGAGTAGCACCACTCGGCATATACAAAATAGTTTCCCAAGATTCGGAATATCACTAAGTCACAATGTGCTATAAACTATGTAGCTCTATACAAAAGTCTAAATATAATAAGGAAAGTCTCTAGACGAGGGAGTAGAAGGGGACTCCGAAGATCTACGGACGCAAGCAGAAATACCTTGAAGTCTCCTAGAATCAGCAGCACGCACTAACCCCAAGGCTGATAGCTCGTACCTGGATCTGCACACGAAAACATGTGCAGGAAAGGGCATGAGTACACCACAATGATACCTAGTAAGTGTCAAGCCTAACCTCGATCGAGTAGTGACGAGGTAAGGTGAAGGCCCTACCGGAGTAAATATAATAAATTAAACAGTAAAAGATATAAGTAGAATTTACGGTAACACAGTAAAAGGAATTCTCAAAAATTTAACAGTTAAGGGAGCCCTCGGCTCAAAATAAAGCTAAACACAGTGGGAAATCTCTCGGGATACCGTCCCGTAGTTTCAAATGAATATGCAATACAGGGGGATCTCCAGGAATACGTTTGTAGTGCCAAAGTAAATATGAAGTGCTGCGGGATTTCCTGGAATACGTCCGTAGTCCCAATGTAAATATGCAGTACAGGGGGGATCTCCCGGAATACGTCTGTAGTCCCAAAGTAAATATACAGTGCTGGGGGATCTCTCGGAATACGTCTGTAGTTCCAAAGTAAATATGTAACACAAGATGAAATGACAGGTATAACATCGAGTTATACAGTTTATACTAAACACATATAAGGTAAATAAGTACTTAGCTAAACATGACACACAGAATGTCAATTAGGCAGTTAAATCACGTAAGCATGCTTTTCTAGTCTAAACTATACAATTAAACATATTAGTACAACTTAATAAGAGAAACAATTTATGAATTAAAAAGGTTAAACAGGATTTTTGCAATAATAGCCTGTGTACGTACTAGTCACCTCACGTACACGGCGCCCACACACCAAATAATATCAAGATATCCTAAGGGGGAAGTCCCCAACACAAGGTTAGGCAAGCCACTTACCTCGAACCGCTCAAATAAACTTGATATCATATTCTATCCACGAGTATCCGACTCCAAATGGCCCGAATCTATTCAAAACAGTACAATATCATCAATACGCGCTAATGGAATGAAGCCCACAAGAAAAACTACAAAATTAGGTCAAAACCCGAAATTGGTTCAAACTCGGCCCCCAGGCCCACGTCTCGAAACCCGACAAAATTCACAAAACTAAAAAGACCATTCACTCACGGGTCTAACCATCTAAAATTTACTAAAATCTGATACCAAATGGTCCTCCAATCCACAATTTAAACTTCCAAATCCCTAGCCTCCAACTTCCAATTTCCACCTTAAATACACATTAAATAGGTGGGAAAACACATCGCAAGGCAAGATTATTGACCAAACATAAGCACAAGGAACTTACCTCAAGAAATTCCTCGAAAATGCTCTCAAATATTGCCCTAACCCGAGTTTACAAAGCCAAAAATGACAAAAATCGCGAAGCCCTTCGGTTTTAATCACTGCCCAGGTATTTCTGCACCTGCGGAATCTGGGCTCGCACCTGCGGGTGTGCTTGTGCGGAAAACGTGCGCATCTGCGCAATTTACTTGCCCCCCTCTGCCTTCTCACCTGCAACGAAAAGGCCGCACTTGCGCGCGCGCATGCGGACATCCCTTCCGCTTCTGCACATGTTGCGCATTTGCGAATAGCCTTGCGCATTACGGGCATCACAGATGCGGAACTTCCTCGCACCTGCGACCCCAGGCCAACTCTCGACTTTCTCGCATCTGCGCCTGCAAGCCTCGCTTCTGTGAGGCTGCACCTTCGGACTCCCCACCGCAGGTGCGAAAACACCAGAACCAGCATAAATCATAAATACCTCTAAGTCCAAGCTTTCACCCGTTAAGCATCTGAAACACACCCGAGGCCCCCGGGACCTCAACCAAACATACCAACCAATCCTAAAACACCATGAGAACTTAGTCGAGCATTCAAACCACGTCGAACAACACCAAAATCATGAATTAAGCACGGATTCAAGCCTAAGAGTTTAAAATCTTCCAAATTCTACAACTGACGCCGAACCATATCAAATCTAGTCCGAATGACCTCAAATTTTACACACATGTCACAAATGGTACTACAAACCTACAGCCACTTTCAGAATTCCATTCCGAGCGTAATATCAAAATTTCCACAATCGGCTGAAATCGTCGAAAAACTAACTTTCGCCAATTCAAGCCTAAATCTACTACAGACCTCCAAAATACATTACGGACGTGTTCCTAACCCCAAAATCACTCAACGAATCTAACAGAGTTGAAGTAATTCTATTCCGGATCCGTCTTCACACAATTCCGACTACCGTCCAAACTCTAAGTCATAAACTCACAACTAGGGACTAAGTGTCCCAAAACTCCCCGAACTCCATAACCAAACACTCCGGCAAATCCCAAAAGCAGAAACAAATTTGGAAAAATCAGATATTAGGGAATCGGGGCTCAAATTCTGAAAACGACCGGCCGGGTCGTTACAGAGGCGTTAATTCTTGAAATGACAAGTTAGATCGTTACAATAATATTAATATGTTTGGAGCATCTGAGTTGGGGTAGGTTGGGGCCCTGTTACGATCACAATACATCCATCAGTAGAGTCTTGTAGACATATCATGTCAGCTAGTGCAGTATGTTGGGCTTGTAGGCCTGGTATGTATCTTTTGTTGGTTTGTCAGCTGTAATAGTTATGACGGCCTTGTTGGCCCAGCTTTATATTGATATTTAGTCAGCGCTAGTTTCTGTTTAGTTTTATATTTTGCTTCGCAAATTGTCTTGCAATATGGCTCCATGACCAAATTATGATATTATATGTTCAGAATCCCTTAGGCAGAAGTTGGTACACTAGGTTAGGTGAGGCACCGGGTGCCAGTCTCTCCCCCCAGGTTCAGGGCGTGACACGCTTGTTCTTAAAAGTTGAAGTACTTGAGGTGGGTGATGTTTCAGTTGTTTGGTAGCAGTTTTCCTTCCATTGCTTCTAGTTGAAATGACCCTTTGTTTGCCGCTGTTGTGATTCTGTATGGGCCGTACCGGTTCGTTCTTAGGTTTCCTTCCCGCCAGTCTTTGCTCGCTTGTGTTTTGTCCTTGAGTACGTAGTCCCCGACTTTGAGTGGTATGATATTGGCCATTTTGTTATAGTAGTGTTCTGCCTGTTGATTTTGGGCGATCATCCTTTTGGAGGCCATATCTCTCCGTTCTTCGACTTCGTCGAATTTCTGCCTTCTGCTTTCGTTGTTACTTAGCCCGCTCTCATGAGAGTATCTCAAATTGGGCTCTTTGACTGGTATTACCGCATTATTCCCATAGACTAATCTCAAATGAGTAGGGCGTATCTCCTGTGCTCGTCTTTGGCATTGTGCGGTAGGCCCAGAGTACTTCTGGTAATAGTTCTAGCCACAGTCCCTTGGCGTGTTCGAGCTTTTTCTTCATGATGTTCAGTATTGATTTGTTGGATGATTCTTCTTGCCCGTTGCCCGCAGAGTGGTATGGGGTGGAAAGTATTCTTTTGATTTGCCACTTCTCAAAAAATTTGGCGACTTTTTTTCCAGTAAATTGGGGTCCGTTGTCGCAACTGATTTCTTTAGGGAGGCCGAAGCGACACACAATATTTTTCCATATGAAGGTGATCATCATGTTCGCGTATCTGGGCGAATGCCCCTGCTTCCACCTATTTAGAAAAAAATAGTCAGTTAAAACCAAAGGAAAACGTACATTACCTCGCCCTGCGGGTAGGGGGGCCGAAGATGTCCATTCCCTACTTAATGAAAGGCCAAGGGGAAGTGACCAAGTGGAGGTTCTCGTCCGCTTGATGGATCATTGGGCGCATTTTTGGCATTGCTCGTATTTTTTGACGAAGCCTGCTGCCTCTTTTTTCATAGTAGGCCAGTAGTAACCTGTCCGTATGAGACACCTGACTAGAGCTTGATTGCCGGAACGAGCCCCGCAGTGGCCTTCGTGGACCTATTCTAGGACACACCGCATTTGATTCGAGCCTAAGCATTTCGCTAGGGGGCGCCATACCTCATTTTGTATATATCGTTGTGAATGATATTGTACCTGGCCGCTTGCATCCAAAACTTCTTGGCTTCTTTTTATCACGTGTGAGTATTCCATCCTACAAGTATCTAATAATACGGCTTTGCGATTCCCAAGTTAGATTTATAGTCCTTACCTCGATGTGATCTATTGATGAGTAGAGGAGGGTGACCATGTTTCCTTCTCCTGTTATGTTTTTAGTGGTTGCTGCTAATTTGGTGAGGCCGTCTGCTTCGATGTTTGTGCTCGAGGGATCTAGTCGAGCTGACATTCATTAAACTCGGGCACTAATTTGCAGATCTCGGCCTGGTATTTTTGCAACCTTTGCTATTTGATCTGGAAAGTCCCTATGACTTGGTTGACGACGGGTTAGGAGTCGCAACATAGAATGATCCGTCTCGCCCAGTACTTGAGTGCTAACTTTAGTCCTGCAATCAAGGCCTCATACTCGGCCTCGTTGCTAGTCCTATCCGGGTACCTTATGGACTAGCGAACTACTTCACCTATCGGGACCTCGAGCACAGGTACTAGTCCGGGCCGTGACGCATTAGAAGCGTTGTCGGTGTACAAAATCCATGGATCTTGCATTTGTGGAGAAGCGTTGGCGGCTTCATTTTCGTCTTCGGGCGTTATTTTTGCGCTGAAGTCGGCAAGGACTTGTGATTTTATCATCATCCTCGGTTGATATGCGATATCATGTTCGCTTAATTCTACGGCCCACTTGGCTAACTTGCCCGACAGCTCTCGCTTATGTAAAATACTTATCAAGGGGAAAGTTCTTTTTCATTTAAACTAACTTACGAGGACACAAATCATGAAGGAATAATAGTCATCGTAGATGACTATGTGACAATTAGTTAATAGAGAAAAAACACGTGCCAATTATTTTTTTCACTTTTTGTTTTATTTCAAATGACAGCAAAATGAAATTACTCTTTCATATCAAATTCAGAATTTAAATTTGATAGATTCGACTAATGTACTTCACAGTATTAAACTCATTACCCTTCTAAAATTATGAATTTATATTAGATATCTATTGAAATTTTAATGGGTTATTATATATAAATATATATTCTGTGTCAAAAATAGAGAATTCTGATTCCTTGTCTCTAGCATGATAGGGTGGCAATTGGCTAGAAAAATAAGTTCAGAACATACTATAGTTATTATCATCCAAAAAAGAGGTAAAAGTATGTATCAAATATATAGTTTGCAATAAATATCTAGTGACTAGTGTTTCACATAATTGAGTGGTCAGACTTTGGTAAGAAGAAACCAAATTTGATTGGGAAAAAGAACAAGAAAAAGAAAAATGAGGAAATTATCATTATATCGCTAATTTATAATGCTAAGAAAGATACTGATTCGTGATTGAATATACCTGTAATTAGTTACCATTAAATGATTAAAAAGGAATATTAATTGATACATGGCATATCAACAATAGGGTACTTTTTTTCCATCATCATCAAGTTTATCATTGCCATATAATTTACAGGAGGTGCATGAAAATGGCCATGAAAAAAACAAGTCTCCTAAGAACTATATATATTGTTCATCTTCCTTCAACCATAATCATGCAAAACCTTTTTTTATTTACCGTATCCACCATTGATAACGATATATCGACCTCGTCCCTGAGACGAAATCGAATAAAATAACCTCTTGATACAAATTAGCAACAAGAGGAGATGGCTTGAGATGGTTTCTACATAACGGACACGTCATACGTCCCCTACCAATCCACCTATCTAAACAAACCCTATGAAAAAGATGATCACATCTTAACTCTCTAACTTCTTCTCCTTCTTCAATCTTGCACAAACAAACTGCACATTCTACTGAACCCGAAGACTCCGATTCGGGTTCATAATGCATAATTTTAAGCTCATGATCAGGATCAAGATTATAAGGATGAGAAAAAGATTGAAGGAGGAGAATTTCCCAAGCCCATTTCAACTGATTAACGATAAAAACTACGTAGTTTAGTGCTATAGTTATCGATGATCTGGGAAACTTTTTTAGGGTTTTCTTCAAAATATAGATGGAGATAAAAAGAAGAAGAAAGAAGGTGATAACTGATGAAGCTGGACGCATCTTTTTTCGTCGTCTTCTTCTTTTTCTTCTTCTTCTTCTTCTTTATCTTTTAAATGTGCAACTATTGTGATTTTTCAAAATTCTCACAAAAGCTGCTTGGTTTATGTTTTGGGAAGGATACAGGAGCTTTATATATAGAAGAGGAGAAGTAGGAAATTTGCTACCTGAAGAATATAGTCAAAATAAAATACAGTAATATTTTGGTCATTGACTATACACGTTTTAAATATTTCCAAAAAAAAAAAAAGAAGATTGAAATTTCAAATTTTGTGTTAATGTCTGCCGCTGTACGTACTATGGATAATAAATCATGGGTCTATAACATGCGGCAGTGACTTTTACTAGCATCCAAAAAGTGAAAACTGAAAAAGAGAAAAGATAAGATGAATTATTAAATGAAATAGTAAAAAGGTAGGGGAGATAGAAGTTCAAGAACGGAAACAAAGAGTGTCAAAACAAAAATTACTGCAGTTTCAGTTTCTTTTCTTTCTAACCATGTTGGATTGAAAAAATCTAGTAATAACATGGTAAAAGGGCAAAGGCGAATTCAGGTTTAGATTTAGAGCTCGTTTGGACATAAGAAAGTTTTTCTTTTTTTCCAAAAAAAATTTGAATTTTTTCGAAATCAGCGTTTGTTTATAAAATTTTTAATTTTCACTTGAAAATTTTAAAAACTCCAAAAAGCTGTTTTTCAAAATTTTCACTCAAATCACTCACAAAACTTCAAAAACAACCCAAAATTATATTTATGTCCAAACACAACTCTAAATTTCAAATACCATTTTCACTTGAAAAATTCCCCCCCCCCCCCCTCTATTTTGAAATTTTATAATTCTTATGTCCAAACGCCCACTTGATGGGATCAATCTATAAGGAATTTATTGTCCATTCAAAATTATAAGTTCGGAATTTAATATATTTAATGTTTTAATTGTTTTCGTATGTATATATATGCTCTACATTTAAAATATTAAGTCAAATTAACTCGTAAAAACCTATGCTACATTCGTCATGTAAATTTTTACCAAAAGCTCTTCTCGTCTCCAATAGCTAATATTGTTTTAAACATGCCAAACATTTGTGTAACTATAAAAATTTCTCATAAACGGTAAATTAAAATAAATTTGTCTCTAAATATGAAAATACATCAATTTTTTATGAACTAATAAGAAAATAGTGTCAAATAAAATAGAATAGGGGTATGTATTTTTTGTAATTAATGCTTCTATCAGTATTTTAAAAGCCGTGGATTGGGAAGAACAAGGCCAAGTATGGCTAAAATTAGAGTTGAAGTGGACCTGCTGAAGCCACTACCTCAAAGTGTATTTGTTGGCCAAGAATATGAAGATTCTCCACTCAAAGGTTACACTCAAAAATTGGAGTATGAAGGAGTCCCAAAATATTGCAAACACTGTAGAAAAATTGGTCATTACATGATCAATTGTAGAGCTCTGGAAAAAAAGAAAGCTGAAAATATACAAGAAGAAGAGAATCAGAATCAAGGTACTGATCATCAGTCAACCAAATAACAAGAGGGGAGCAAGGCTAATGAGAGTAGCAATGAAAAATCTCAAAATCTGCCGAATCCAGAGATCACTCAAAAACAGCAAAATGAAGAGGTCAATAGCAACAACAAAAAGGATAGAAAGAAGAAGACAAAACAGAAGAAGCCTAAGAAGTTGCCAAAAAAGAAGAGTAAAGTTGTGTTTAAACCATCAAATAGTAAAAGAAGAGAAGAATTTGTTTCAACTGCAAAACAAAACGACTTCTCAAGGCAATCCATTGAAGAAAGCATACTAAGACTAACAACAAAATACAACACCTGCCAACAAGAACCAAACTGATGAGAATATCAACAAGAATTCTTCTATAATTTGAATGAGACTAATAGAACAGGGGATCAACAACATCAATACAGAATTACTCAAACTCTAATCAAGAAGACAATAGTGAAGGGATACAAGGTCAAGAGAAGTATGGTGACCCCAGCTCTTCTACTGTTTCAACAAAAATAAGTAATCTACCGGGACTTCAACTTGTTGTGGACCTATATGAAAACAAAGAAGAGTGCAACATTCCTAATCAAGAAGATGACCTTTCTGATAGCTGGCAAGGAGTAGAACAGTCGAACAACCAACAGGAGGGGAGAAAAGAAGATCGAAATTCTCATACCATTACAGAAGATCAACAACAGAATAACAGGAGAGGAAGAAGTGAAACAAGAAAAAATAGTAGAAAAAATAGGAACATAACTCATCCTTCTATGAGGAGGAATCAAAAGGAAGACAACCCCCCAAATGATCTTAATAATTAGTGCTCTATTTTGGAACATTAGGGGAGTTAGATCCAAAAAAGCCATTCACAGGCTAAAGAAACTGATTAGCATCAACAACTCTCAATACATGGCTATCTTTGAACCTTTAATCTCAAATGATAAATTAGAAGGTTACAGAAAATTCTTGGGTTTCCAACATTGTCGCTGCAATAATATTGGTTAAATCTGGTATTTCTGGAATTCCTACAACACTACTACAGTCACTGCCATCAGTGATCAACATATCACAATCAACTTTCACAATCCTATTGGTATGAAGGACATATATATTACTGATGTTTATGCTAAATGCAAATCCAAAGACAGAAGGGACATATGGCAGTCTCTTGAACTAGATAATATGGTGATTGATGTCCCTTGGTGTGTAGGAGTGGATTTCAACATAATCATAGATCATAATGAAAAACTATGGGGTAAACCACACAGAATGTATAAAAGTCTGGAATTTCAAACTTGTATCAATAACTGTGGCCTCATTGTTATTGGTTACAATGGTTCTAATTACACTTGGTGTAATAGCAGAAGACCTAGGAAGAGAATCTGGAAAAGGCTTGACAGAATATCTGTTAATGATCATTGGGATCAATTATTTCAAAAACCCTCTGTTAGACATCTGGATAGGACAAGCTCAGATCATAGACCCCTTCTTATGAAGAATTTGGATGTTGATCATCAACACATTAATTATTTTAGATTTCTGAATTGTTGGGTTAACATAGAGGGCTTCTTTGATATAGTGAAGGAATCATGGAATACATAAGTGGTTGGGAATCCTATGTGGATCCTTTAAAGTAAGCACAAAGCTCTTAGTAAAAGGCTATCCCAATTGTCTAGGAATGAAATTGGGGACATTAATGAAGTTGTTACCAATTGGGAAGATAAACTTCAGGAGTTGGAGGATATTGATATTGAAGATAACTCGGAAAAGAGTAGAGAAGATGTCAACAGGGCTCATGCTCAGTATATTAGATGGCTCAATCTTCAAGAATCCATGCTCAAACAAAAATTTCAAATAAAGTGGTTTGAAGGAGGGGAAAAGAATACCAGATACTTTCATTCCATCCTTAGAGAGAAGAGAAGAAAGCAACAGATTAATCACATCAAGAACAGTAGAGGGAACTGGATTAAGGGAGATTAGAAGATAGCCAGAAAGGCTGTGAGACATTTCCAAACCATCTTTAATCTCACCCCTCTTATAATCAACAATTCTATCCTGGATTGTATTCCTTTCTGTATTTTAGGTGATGACAATATAATGCTTAGCAAGTTTCCAGAGGAAGATGAAATCAAGGAAGCAGTATTTAGCCTCAGCCCTCACAACACAACAGGACAAGATGGCTTCAATGGCACCTTCGTTCAGAGTTGCTGGAAGATAATTGAGAGGGAAGTCATTGCTTTTGTGAAATATTTCTTCAAAGGAAAAGGTTTGACCAAATTCTACTCTCATACTTGTTTGGTTCTAATTCCTAAAATTGACAATCATGCTACCTTTTCTGACTTTAGACCCATTAGCTTATCCAACTTTACTAACAAGATTATCTCCAAAATTGTTTCTCTTAGAGTAAATACTTTGTTGCATAAAATAGTTTCCTTGAACCAAAGTGACTTTATAAAGGATAGACTCATCTCAGAAAATATTTTGTTAGCTGAGGAAATTGTTCATAATATTTCTCATTGTAATCATGGGGGTAATATTATCATTAAATTGGATATGGCTAAAGAGTATGATAGAATTGATTGGGATTTTGTTATATGCAGTACTTAGAAAATTTAGTTTTTCTGATAATTGGATTGGTTTGGTTCACAATCTCATATCAAATGTATGGTACTTAGTTATCATTAATGGTATGAGACATGGCTTCTTCTCTTCTTCTCAAGGGCTTAAGCAAGGGGATCCTCTTTCCCCTACTCTCTTTATTATTGCTACTGAAGTCTTATCTAGATCTCTCAACTCTTTGTATAGAAATCCTAACTTCACTCCCTTCTCCATGCCCCCTAATATTCCTAGGATTAACCATCTTGCCTATGCTGATGATATTGTTATTTTCTACAGTGGTGGTTCTACTTCTATCAAATTGGTCATCAATGTTATTGATAACTATGAAAGAAGTTCTAGTCAGCTGGTTAATAGGGATAAAAGTTACTTCTTAACTGCTCTTATACTTCTACTACTAGAATTTACAGGATTAGAAAGTGCTTTGACTTTATGGATAAGAACTTTCCTTTTACTTATCTAGGTTGTCCACTGTATGTGGGTAGGAAAAAGATTGACATTTTGATAACATAATTAGTAAAATTGTGAAAAGGCTTAATGGTTGGCAAGGCAAGATGATTTGACATGGGGTAAGGCTACTCTAATTAAGAGTGTTCTTCAGTCTAATCCTAGTGTACACTCTTTCTACTACGACTCCTCCTAAGGGAGTATTCAGGTTAATTAAGAACTATTTTGCTAATTTCTCCTGGGGTTCCTCTGAGGATCACAAGAAATATCATTGGAGTTTTAGGAAC
The DNA here is from genome assembly GCF_000390325.3 of Nicotiana tomentosiformis. Taxonomy (NCBI): domain Eukaryota; kingdom Viridiplantae; phylum Streptophyta; class Magnoliopsida; order Solanales; family Solanaceae; genus Nicotiana; species Nicotiana tomentosiformis. The sequence goes on along the minus strand of NC_090821.1, from coordinate 69,660,021 downwards.
CATCTTTCCCTCCCTCTGGATGAAGGAGGCATTGGCATTAGAAAAATGGAAGACATTAGTAACATGTGAGTTATGAAAATGTGGTGGAGGATAAGGTCCACATTATCTCTTTGGGCTACTTTCATTAGAAATAAATATTGTGTCAGATCTCACTTAGTCTCTAAAAAGCTTGCTCCAGGTAATTCCCATGCTTGGAGTCATGTTCTAAAAATGAGAGATATTGCAGAGAATCATATTGTTTGGAAGGTGAATTCTGGTTCTAGTAACTTTCAGTGGGACAATTGGTCCCATAAAGGTCCCCTGGCAAAACAATTCCCTGATACCCCAAAGAATTTCAAATCTTTGGTAAGGGAATTCATTTCTGATGGTCAATGGAATACCAACAAATTGAAAGAGCTCCTACCAGATCATCTGGTTCAACAAATCCAAATCATTCCTATTGGCAACCAAAACAAGGAAGATCAAAGTTTTTGGGCACTTTCGGATAATGGCAAGTACACAAACAAAAGTGCATGGAATCTCGTAAGGAAATCTAGTCCAAAAGTTCAATTTATAGACAAGGTATGGAACTCTACTATTCCTTTTAAAATGTCCTTTCTTGTGTGGAGGCTATAGCATAGCAAACTCCCTTTTGATGATGTGATTATTAAATATGGCAAACAAATTATTTTCAGATGTAACTGCTGCAGTAATCCTAATACTAATAATATAAATTATGTATTTGTAGAGGGTCAAGCTGCTAGTTAGATTTGGAAACTCTTTGGAAATGCTCTTGGCATTCATCATCACCCCTATCCTATTAGATATATAATTAACCATTGGTGGACCTTTAAGGCTCTCACTGATGTCTAAAGACTTGTTTTAAATATTACCCCAGTTATTATTTGCTGGTCTCTTTGGAAAGAATTCTGTGCTTGCAGGTTTGGAGATCAAAAAAGCTTCAACAAGTATAGATTAAAGCAACAAATAGCTTGGAGCATTGAAACTGCTGTCAACAAAGCATATCCAAACTGTGGACTAAAGCTACCTTGGAATTCTTTCTGTGACATCCTTACAAGGTTACGACCTAGGTACAAAAGTATGGTGGTTCGATGGTACAAGCATGAAAGAGAATGGATCAAGATCAACACTGATGGGAGCTTTCTTCAGGGGGGAAGGAAAAATAGGCCTAGGAGGAGCTATCAGGGATGAGTATGGAGACATTATCATGGCCTTCTCAATTCCAGTTATTGCCAAGAATCACAATATTGCGGAGGCTCAAGTAGCCTTGGTTGGTCTCAACTGGTGCAAACAAAATGGCTTCAATCAAGCAATCCTTGAATTGGATTCTCTATACATTGTAGAGATCCTCCGTAAAGATAGCAATACTAACTATAAACTCAGTCATATAGTTATCAAGATCAAAGAAACCATCAGTATGCTCAATATTCAGATCAATCATTGCTATCGTGAGGCTAATCAACTGCTGGATAGTTTGGCTAAAAGGGCAGTGGAAACTCAGCAACCATCACACTTTTATTCTAGCCACCAACTTTCTAGGCAAGCGAAAGGCCTCTTATTGCTTGACAAAGATCAGATTCCTTGTATAAGGAACAAATATGACAAGGCCAATTTCTTCGTTAGTTAGTCTATTTTTGTTTGAGGGGGCGACCTATTTTCTAATTGCCTATTCCTCTCTATTTTTGAAGGATTCTCTCTACTCTTGTGTTGTATAATCAAACTCTTTTTTGGCTAATACAACACCCCCAAGTGAACTGGGAAAGTTTATATAAAAAAAATAAAAAAAATAAAAAAAGAGACGTGGGCTTAAGGCGAGACGTTTTACATATGCCTCAATGAGGTGTAAGCCCCGTGGCATTGGGCGTAAGCCCCATAGTTATTTAATTATTAATATTTTCTAAAAAATATAATTACAATAAATATTTATAAAAAAGTAAAATTGCATAAAAATTGAAAAAACTATAAATATGTGAAATATATATATATATGTGCTTCATTCCCATAAAAAACTAGTCAAAACAATTTATTATATGCTACTTAGAAGCACAACTAACTTGACTCGAAAAGAATAATGTTTTATACACGGAGGACAAAAAGGATGACTAACCTGTAATTTGAACGTTGAACTTGCTGCTATGAAGGAGAATGAAGTTTTATTTGTATTTGTAAAAGAAAAATTGAATATTCATTACTTTTGAGATATATTAGCAGACTAGTGGACAAGATAAAAAATTGGGAAAGACCATGAATTAGGGATCCAATAAATAAAAAAGGTCTTGACTTTTAAATTTAACAGATTTTAGTTCCTTTTTAAAACTTTTGAGTAATTACCTAGATGACTTTTTAGAATTTGGGTATTTTATAAAGGACTTATTCAACAAATTTTGGTTTAAATTTGAAAAAATCTCTGGGGCTTACGTATCACTAAAAAAACGTGCTTCAAACACCCTGGCGTACGCCCCGAATTGCTGGGCGTACGCCTCTTGAGACTTTCGCTCCACACCATCGCCTCAAAGCATTTTTGGTGCGCCTTACCCCGAAAATACCCTTTAAAACACTGGCTTCTATGTGAAGTGACGAGGTCAATGTGTATAAGATTTTTCTACTCGTACTCTGTTCATTTCTAGTATAGTTTATGATATCGTCCCACAGAGATTGGAGAATATAGCTACAAATTTATAATATTCTTACTACTATTTGAGAGAATCAAATTGATGAAGTTTTGTTTGTTGAAAATTTAAATTGCTTAAGTTGAAACAAAATAACTTTCGGAAGATTTATATTTAAAAAGAGTTGGAAATCATTAAATTCACTTGATAGCGTGATAATAATTGTCACGACCCAAAATCGACTAGTGGTCGTGATGGCGCCTAACACCGCCGTCAAGCAAGCCAACAGTGATTAGTCAATTTAATTACTCATTCTAGTACCTTAAAATCATAATTTATTTATTTATTAATGAAATGGTGTGAAATAGAATTTACACGAACTACAATAGTGAACAACCCATAGGAACTCCCAAAACACAGTGTCACAAGAACTAGAAAATATAATAAAATACAACATCTGTCTGAAATACTAGTTAGATAGGAAAATATAAATAACTCTGATGGAGACTCTGCAGGCTGCAGATCGTAACATGAAATGCAGCTCAGAATAAAGTCCACGAAATGTGTACCTGCACAAAAAGTGCAGCACGTGTAGTATAAGTACGTAAATCAACGCGTACCCAGTAAGTATCTAGCCTAACCCAGAGAAGTAGTGACGAGGGGTCGACATCAACACTTATTAGTGATCAAATAAGACAGATACAATATAAGTAAATTGATGTTAATCAGAGAAGAAAAACGAAGTAACAAGTATAATACATGGTACAATCCTCCTCTGAGCAATAACTCAAACTCTCAGCTAGTAGCTACCTCCTCAATCAGAGTATATATAATGGACCTTACTAGATAGGTCGCCACAGTTCAATCAGGAAAAGCTCACAGATATGCTGGCTTCTTGCCAATTATTATGCACGATTTATTAAAGGTATTTTATAAAAATGCTGACGTGCCCGGATGCCGACGTGCCCGAATTCCGCTCGAAAAGTCTATAAAATCAACATCGAGACCCACGTGTACGTATTTCGAAAATGTTCGAAGGTAAACTTTAGTCATAACACCACGAACTAAAATATATAACTTATTCCAAATTCCATGTCCAATTTTGTGGTCAAATACCAAAAATACCAAATTCTAGATTTTCTACCAAAATCCTCCACAATTTCTACTAATTTCCATGTTTAAATCCTTATTCAAACCATGCATTTAACTTGTAATATGTGGGAATCATTTACTCTGTGTTGCTTGATGAAAATCTTCTCTTGAAGCTCTCCAAAATTGCCCGAACCAAGTAAGAAAATGAGTAAAATCCCGATTTTTAAAACAACCTGCCCACCCGACTTTCCGCACCTGCAGAACACCAGCCGCTCCTGCATAATTTCCATCGCAGGTGCGGTTCTAACTTAGTCCAGGCTCGTCTGCATCTGCAGACCCAAATGGGTACGCTCTCTTGCGGACCACGTCCGCTTCTGCGATCATCAGGCCTTTCCACTTATGCGGTCTTCACGTCGCACCTGCGACCACAGGCCACCTTCTCCAGTTCCGCTTCTGTGCCCAAATGCTCGCTTCTGCGAGCTCGCACATGCGGTCAATCTTGTGCATGTGCAATTACACCAGAGCTGGTGCACTTCAGCCATTCACACAAGTCCAAATTGATGTGTTAACCATCCGAAAACCACCCGAGGCCCCCGGGACCTCGACCAAATATACCAACCAGTCCTAAAATATCATACGAACTTAGTCGAGCCTTTAAATCACATCAAACAATGCTAAAAACATGAATCGCGCATCGATTCAAGCCTAATGAACTTTAAAACTTCATACTTCTACATTCGACGCCAAAACCTATCAAATCAAGTCCGATTGACATCAAATTTTGCACACAAGTCCTAATTGAAATTTTGGTCATACTCCAACTTTTAGAATCGAAATCCGACCGTGATATCAAAATAGTCCACTCCTGGTCAAACTTTCCAAAAATCATCAAATTTCCAACTTCCGTCAATTGACGCCGAAATAACCTACAGACCTCCAAATAAACATTCGGACACGCTCCTAAGACCAAAATCATTATACAAACCTGTTGGAACCTTCAAACCCCGATTCCGATGTCGTTTACTCAAAAGTCAAACCTTAGTCAATTCTTCGAACTTAAAGCTTTCGAAATTAGAATTTTCTTTCCAAATCAATCTCGAACTTCCCAAAATTTAATTCCAACCACCCGTACAAGTCATAATATCTGAAGTGAAGCTATGCAAGATATCAAATCGCCGAACGACATGCTAGAACTCAAAATAACCGTGCCACCACATTCCAATAACCTTAGCTAACATGCTTTAAATCTAAGTTCCAACTTCCGAATTTCTTTACAAGGCCTGATTCTAACACAAGAACACCGCACCAATCACCATGCACTATACCAAACATGATCATGTATCTATGCTGAAATCACACCATGCACCACATAAGTCGGTTGCCCATAATAACATCTTCCGACCATAATAGCTGAAATTTCACGAATCCAGTGCCCGTAATACATCTCATGACGCATATAAATCTTGTTCCAAATCTCGCAATACTGCCACAATGAAAAAGACGTGTAGAAACTCATAACTACCTGCTGAATCAATAATTCATGGAGTCTCTCCTCCTAACAAAAACCATTACCTCATTTTGAACATAATAACAATATTTTCCCTTTAATGTACCTTATATAAATCTGATTGCACAAATTTCAGGTCCAATAATACTGTCTCACCCAGTATAAGCAGCTCAGGCAATAAGCCTCCTTAGACACTGACTCAAACTTCATATGGCGCCATCAATGTGCCGACAAGTTACAACTCGAATATGACACATAAGGAGGAACGAACTCTGGAAAAGAATTATCCTGCCCGCGTAACGAATAAAATGGTCAAACAGATGTTATGAACCCTTCTCATAGGATGAGAAACAAAATATGCAGGAATAGATATAAGGAACCGTACTGAACATAACACCGTTGCGGCGTGCAATCCGATCCAAACATGATACCGTTGCGGCGTGCAACCCGATCCACTCACAACAATAAAAAAGGACATACCCCTCAAGCCATAATGCTTCAACCAATGGAATACCGAATATAGGCCACAAGCACGCCAAGTGAGAAAATACAACTTTGGGGAGACGGATAGCGCGATATGCCACAAAACCCAAGCACGACTAAGGTGCGATAAATGACCTGCATCTCGAGAGCCATCCTTCTCATAGGACACCACGAGCTACACGGGATCTCAACACACATGTGAATAATCAAACCGTCTCAATCCGGCACAACCCGCACAGTTCACAACCAAAGGAATAGAGCGCCTTCCAAGCATAAACCCTCACATTAACGATAGTACCAAAAATCTCTGTACTTGGTTTCGATCTTTAACCATCACACTCATAAAATTTCCCTATGGGGTACGCTCCCACGACCTTCCGCCCAGGTAGCCAAGGGCGCACATCCATACCACTAGCTGTACTAATTCTGTAAAGCAGATCAAGAATCCACAAATCAATACACAATGCTCCTTCCACAAAACACCATTCCCTGGCGACACTAGGATAATGTCATTTTACTCTGAACATCTAATTCTTCCTGGCTCATCCGAGCTCGTGACATTCTTGTCAACACCGAACTGCAACCTTGGTCCTCAACTTTCAAATTCCCATGCCGCTCACTGTACCTATCATGCCTCTATGTGAGAATACACGAATTCATCATAACTCCTGAACTACCAGTAGGATAACACTTCATTGGCTAGAAACCTTCCACTTAGCTCATTTCTGAAGATCCCATGCAACACACAACTGAATTCCCCAAACAACAGAAACACAACCCTAGACCGTGATCTAAACCGTCATAACTCTTCCGGAATCCATTTACACAACAAAGCCATCTGAATCAAATACCTCCCAAATCAATCAGGTCATGGTGGTTGTCAAGCCCGCACGTACAACCACAAACCACATGTATAACTTCACACAATGAAGGAACTGATCCTTGCCACAATCATGTTGATTCAGCCATTACTAATCGACCCAACTTCTTCCAATTTACCCTTAACCTCACTTAGAAATATGATAGCTCCATTCACAACATAACGAACACAATCCACATTCATCCCGAGTTACCCGAATGGCGAGACCACACCGTCTCAATACCTATGACTCATCTCATACCTCCTTACGTGCATAATAGCATCTCCAACTGGTGCACCCATTCTGCAAGACCTTTCGCGAGTCCGAAGCTATTTCTTCCTTTCCTCTAATACTGCACTTTAATTCTTGAACACTAGGACCGTTGTCGAGAGTCACCCACTCTGACCTGGTCCCAAATATGAACAAACTCCAACGCTCTACTAGCACACGAACACCCTCTCGAAGAAGCAACCGGCTGAACTCTTTTTCTTGTACATCATATTCTCAAAAGCATAAGCTCTGAGTCTTCTTATAAACCTGAACATGCATCGATAACGCTTATATAGCACACGTCCATCAAGTTATTTGCTGAATTACCCTTGATATTTCCTTTTTAGTCATAAATAATCCGCCAATGCACAGATAACATAAAACCGCACAAGCAGACAACCATACGATCCAATCATAAATGGTGGGGCTCCCCCACTAAGCTTTAAGCTACCATCACATAATGCAGAGCCCACAACGATTCCTCCTTCTCAATTACCATGATTTCGCACCGTTAACCCGCCAGACTTCTCGAAGTCTTTTGTTAAGCTTTTCATGAACATCCTGAATCACCAGTCACAGTCACACACTCGACCTCTTACCGAGTAGCAAGTAATATTCCTCGCAGAAGCTTTATCACATCACACCACTGCTAACCTGCTCATAGGAGATAACCCACATGTGGAATTTCTTACCGACATCTTCCAATGACGTTGCACTGGTTGCCACTACCACATAATCCGTAAATTCTCTTGAGCTCATACTCTCCCACCAGCTGTATAAGTCTGCTCCTTCCCTATTGACATCAACTGAAAGTTCAGCAATACCTTCCGAACTCAAGTCATATTGAACCTAAAACGATAATCAGATGTTAACACCACTCTTCATTTCAAACAAACACTTTTCTGTAATATTCAATCTTTCTTCGTACAGTAATCATCACTCCAAATAAAATCTGTAGGCCAAATCACCTTCTATCACGATTCCCAAACTGTTCTACACTTTCTCAAGGCACGCGGCTACCCCACAACAGAATCTATATGCTAATCTACCACTCTTACTTCGTTTAAACCATCTCTTTTAAGCAACTTCTCAACCTCTGCTTCTCATACTTGACCTGCTAATACTTTAACCACCGCGAAACACTTCCCACCATGTCTTCCCTCATACTTTGCTGCCCAAATGTTGCATCAAATCAAAATGCATCTCTGTAGCACCTGAACCAATAAAATGTTACCGACTCTAAACCTCTTCGAAGATCATCTTTCTCGAGCCATCAACATTAGAAATACCGATTCTATTCTAAACCGCTGCACAAGCTATCTCTGGCAACCTCCCCTTAGGCACCATTTCATAACACCCTGCCCCGAAGGCAAAATCCAAGAAGATCGTAACACCGGTTAATCGTAATGCGTTAAAACAAGGACGATGACACCGCCTCACAATGAAAATTCCACCACGCTCGAAAATATCAAGTCTCGTTACTTTATCATCCAAACATGGATATCTATAGTCCGATTGCCTTTCATCCAATGGAATTAAATGTTGAACCCCTTAATCATGCACTGAGAAATCCTCTCTTCAAGCCATTCACTGCCTCAACACATAAAAGAGCACCTTACTATTACACCACCATTGTGCGATAACAACACATAGACATCATAGCAATTCGTGCACAGTCTCGAAACCATAGAAAATACCAATACAGAGCTGGAACAAACGAACATCCTTTCGCAAGGCGACGATAATAGCCTGCCCGAACACGCAAGGAAAAACATCATGCACCACGTCTGCAGTACCACTACACTCCTCGACGTCCAATTGATAACAAGCTCTTCACGTCGCATAAGATTGAATAGGAAGGAAATAAAGACACAAGCCTCAATGGAATCAAACTACACGATGAGGAAGTCAAGAAGGAAGTACTCCTAACAACCTTGTAGCTTGTCAAAGATAAGTACAGACGTCTCCGTACGACTAAACTAGGCCTGCTCATGACTCGTGAGACCTAAGTGAACCTAGAGCTCTGATACCAAGCTGTCACAACCCATAATCTACTAGTGGTCGTGATGGCGCCTAACACCGCCGTCAGGCAAGCCAACAGTGATTAGTCAATTCAATTACTCATTCTAGTACCTTAAAATCAAAATTTTATTTTTTATTAATGAAATGGTGTGAAATAGAATTTACATGAAACTACAATAGTGAACAACCCGTAAGAACCCCCAAAACCCGGTGTCACAAGTGAATGAGCATCAACAAGGAAATATAATAAAATACAACATATGTCTGAAATACATGTTACACAGGAAAATATAAATAACTTTGATGGAGACTCTGTAGATTGTGGATCGTAACGTGAAATGCAGCTCACGGTAAAGTCCCAGAAATGGCCGCGCCTCTGCTTTCCAAAGACCACCGGATATATGTGTACCTGCATAAAAAGTGTAGGAAATGTAGTATGAGTACGTAAATCAACGCGTATCTAGTAAGTATCAAGCCTAACCTCAGAGAAGTAGTGACGAGTGGTCGGCATCAACACTTACTAGTGGTCCAATAAGACAGATACAATAGAAGTAAACAGATGTGAATCAGAGAAGATAAATGAAGTAACAAGTATAATACGTGGTACAATCCTTCGCTCAACAATAAATCAAACTCTCAGATAGTAGCTACCTCCTCAATCGGAGTATATATAATGGACCTTACCAGATAGGTCATCACAGTTCAATCAGGAAAAGCTCACAAATATGCTGGCTTCTTGCCAATTATTACGCACGATTTCATTAGAGTATTTTATAGAAATGCCGAGGCGTACGACCCGCTCCATCATAACATTGTCAAACCATAGATACACTACCAACAAAAAAGGTCTTTAGCGGCAATAAAAAATACTTTTAGCGGCAATATACCGTAACCGTGGTTGCTTGCGTCGCTAAAGCCTTTAGCGGCTATTCGATGAAGTGCCGGTAAAGCTAGGTTCTATTGCCGCTAAAAGTCGCAGGCTTTAACTGCTAAAGTTTAGTGGCATTTAAATGGCTGCTAAATCCATTTCATAATAGGCTTAGATTTGTGCTTCAACGGTCATTCTTTTTGGCCGATATATCTAATTATATTGCCGCTAAAAGTCGAATGCTTTAATGTCAAATATTTAGTGGCAATTTAATGGCTGCAAAATCCATTCCATAGTAGGTTAAATTTGTACTTTAATGTCTAATATTTTGGCCAGTAAATCGAACTATATTGCCGCCAAAAGTCACATGCTTTAACAGTAATAATTTAGTGGCAACTAAAATTGTTGCGCAACTAATTCCATAAGAGGCCTAGTTTGCACTTTAACGCCCATTTTTATTGCTAGTAAATTGAATTAAATTTGCCACTAAAAGTCATAGGCTATAATGACAATTGTGTAGCTGCAACTATAGATGCTAAATCAAATTAGTTCTCGATTAAAAATACCCTTTAATTAGCGGCAAATAAAGAACCAAACTATCTTTAAACTGCAAAATGCTAATAAAATACGCTACTTAACTCATAGAAACATAATATATTTCATTCAATCTAGAAAAACAAAAGAAACTATTAATTCTTACTAATGTATCAACGACATGTAAGATAAAATTATATTGTTCAAACAAAATAACCAATGTTAATATCACTAATTCTATATAATATTCATAATAACAAAATAGTAGAAGCTCTCAAACAATTCTGCAACTCTTCCTCGTACTGAAATCTTTCACATTATACTGTTTAACCTGAAATAACAAAATAAATAATGTGGAAAATGAATCACCTTTTACTCATTTAGTATTTTTATCATTTAGATGATAGTCCTATCTAAAATACAATAACTCGTACAGGTACATACATGTACACCAATTCTGGACAAATAGAGAGGCAACGGAATATATACAAATAGCATTTTAAGGTTATTTGGACCAGAGCCTAAAAGTGTTTCTCAAATGGATAGACTGCAACATATAATTTTGGGTAACCTATGTACAATAAAAATGACAAGCTTACTAGATATATGCAGAAATGGAAGAGTTGCATATTGTGCCTACTGACTAGGAGTGAATTCCCAGGTGATGATTGAGGATTGAGTATTGAAAAAGGAATTGTTTTCCACAGGCCAGATTAAGCAAACGCCAAACAATATTGGTAAACACATTCTCTTGACCTTCCTTGATCCAAAAACTAGTTGCTGCTAGACATACTCTAGAAATTCCAATTCTTGCCTAAAACTAAACATACATCAAGGGCAGCAAACAATCAAAACTACCACAACATCAATGACCAAAAAATGATTAACCAATCATTTTGGGGTCACTGGTCTAGCACCAGATATGTCTATAACCACAAAATGATTAACCATTCAATTCTCGATTGTAACTTGTACCTTTACAATTTTCTTTATTGTTTCCAGAGATATTTACTAATAAAATTTAGTGAAAATTCAGTGAATCTAAATGGCAGTCGTCATTCATAAATACATGAAATAGATGTTAGCAAAGTAAAGCTAAAATTTCTCAAACTCTGAGACTCTAGAGGGAGAGTAATTAATCTATGTTGGCTCTTTGATTTAATATTTGTCCAGAAGTTCAGTAATAGTATTAGCATAATAAACTGAGTCTCTACCAACTCATTTGAGGACGTATATTTTTATTTGAGTTTCTAAGTCTTAAGACATCCCTCTATGATGGATGGTAGTCAGCTACACATAATCATGTAAATACAACCAAAACGGCCCGACGACACACAAAACCACTTCACAGGATGGATGATAACTAGTTGAAACTAAACTAATAATCCTATGCTACAGTCTGTTAAGGTTTGCATTAATATATTTCTTACATAATGCTTTTCACTTACAGAAAGAAAAAATGAATAGAACAAAAAAGAGTATGTGAAAGCACAGAAAAGTACCACGAGACTATGGTGTATTTCCAGCTACATTATGCATATTGGGTGATTGTGGTATTCGCTCATGGCCACGGTTGGTATCAACGACCTGATAAATATTAAGACGTAAAATGATTTTATAAGATTAGAATTTTAGAAAATACGCCTAAAACTTTTGAAATTGAGTTACCTGTCCAGTTAAGACTCCATTGATATTCTGAGGCATATGTATCTCATTTGGAGCAATTTTTCTCATGACTTGCCGCATCCATGATAGTTCTTGCCTCATAAAACTCATTTCATCATTTTGTTTTTCATTTAACTCTTTTAACTCTATTATCTCGTGCTTTAGCTTTTGTACAACCTCATCAGATAAATCCTCTATAACAATATTTCCTAAGGAAGATCTACTACCCCACAGCACAGAAGAAGTTGGACCAAGTCCTAAACCACGAACATACTCACTTTTATCATTTCCCAACACTTGGGAATACACATCTCCTTCCCAAGCAACACTGCGGGGAAGTTAGTCATTTGATTCGTCAGTATCCCTCAACCTTTCGTTCATCATGTCCTGATATATTAAGGGCATAACATAGTTAACAATAGAGATAAATTTAATACACCAGAAATCCAATTTTCAATTCAGTAATTCTCATTAAGTTTTTCTTTTTTTAAATCTATTTCCTAGTTCAAGAAATACAAGAAAGAGAAGAAATCTTACTACTGCCTTTGCAAGACTCCTCGTCCAATAGTCTACCATCCTTACTTTTTTGTGTGTCAGTATAAAAATTTCTGCTCGTGTAAGCTCTATACCATTCTTGGCCTATTACAATAAAATTGATGTCAAATCTGCACAATAAAAGATTGTTGAAATATTTTATTTAATAATTACACATGTACCTGTTCATCCATTAAGGTGGCAATACTTTTGGATCCTCCTATGTGATTGGCCCTATTATTTCTATTTTCCTAGGTACGCCTCTGTCATTGCAACATAAAATAATCAAAACAATATAACAATTAGCAACTAATGAAAATAATCAAAAGACTATAACAATAAGCAACTAATAGTGCATTTTTAAGATTTTAATGTTTATATCTTAGCTTTATGAGGAAGCCAATAAGAAACAACACCAGTTCATTGATCCCTTGGTATGCGACTTGCTGGTCTATTCTTCAGCAAAACATCTTTGGTCTTATATTTTTCCAAATATACACTTTTTAAATCGCATTTGTAATCTTTCCATTTTTTTCCAATTGACTTTAAGACCAGCGCTTCTCCACGTGTTTGGGATAGAGAACTTTTTTGAAATACCAAAAATAAATATTTATCAATAACATGTTATTAGAAGAATAACAACAACAACAACAACAATAATAATAACAATAATAACTATAACAATAACAACAACTCAATACCCTTACAAACTCTAGCAATTTCTTCTTTTCTTCTATATCAAAACTTCTCCAAATTATCTGTGTAGAGGTGTTAGATTTGGAGTTCTTGCGATAATGCCTAGAAATCTAGTAAGCTTTCGACCCTCTTTTCCGATGTCTTGGTTACGGTCAGTGGCGGACCCAGAATTTTGTGCAAGCTGGTTCAATCTTAGAAGTATATAAATTTAGTCGTAAAATAGTAGTTGTCAAATGATTTCAAATAAAATATTTATGCAAAATTTACACAGCTTTAATCCTAATTTATACATATACACTGTATTATCTTTTGTGAAGCGGGTTCAACCTTCAGTTGAAACCGCTAGCCACCACTTGGGTCCGCCGCTAGTTACGATTATTAAATTGCACAACAATTTTTTTCCCTCGAGGCAATTTCCAAATATCTTTTAATAATGTAGGCCCACGAACCTTCCTAGCTTTTGAATTGCCTTTTATTTGGTATTAGAACACGAGTTTCTAGTTTATTTTTGTACTCTTACTCTTCAGTTTCTGTATCTACATTCTATGAAAATTCCTTTGTTTTAAGATGATGTTTTTTTACTAATGACAAAGCAAAGTAACTAGTTTAGTACTATTTTGAGGTTCCACAGTATGTGAATCTTAGCAGATAGATTAAAGTCTTTTTTCATAGATTATCAGTTATTACTCTACTTAACACCAGTCAAGAGAAAAAAGGAACAAGAAAAGACACAATGTATTATTTCATTTACCGGAAACAAGACTACATATGTAAAAGGAAAAAAACCAATGCTACAAACAAAATAAAAACAAAGAATAACACGGGCTATCGAAAGTACAAAATGAGAATAAACAAAATAACTGAACTATCAATTTTAATAAACCAGAAACCTAAACCATATAGATGAATCATCACTTAAGAAAGAGACAAACATTATGATAATATTAACACATACATTATCTTCATACTTAGGTTTATTGTAAACAAAAACAAATATTCAAATTACCTTTCCTGAACAGAAAAATCAAAAACAAATTGTGCAGAGCAAATTTTTTTCAGGTAAGATAGTAAAAGAAAATACAAAAAAAAAGGTATGAAAAAAAATCAAAGAAGATTAAGATATACCAATTCAAAACACGGCTTGAACCTGATACAATTTCAGGACGATAATCATTAAGAAGCACCTAAGACGACCGCTTGAAAACTATAACTAAACTTCATTATAATGCAATTTTGCTCAATGAATCAACACCATGTAAACACCTAATAAGCCGCAATATACAAAACGAATTCATGAAAACTAAATAACACTACTGTGGAAAACCTATACTGTTTTTTAAAAAACTCTTTAATTGCCACATGAATTCCATGGAATGAAGTTTCAGATTTTTTTCACCATTAAATTTCACTATTGACACATCAGAATGATAAAAAAGTGTTCAACCTGAAGTTTAATTTGATATTTGAATTTTGAGAAGTTAATATATATAAAATAATTGGGATGGAGAAGTAGCACCATAGAATCCAGAGATATAGCACCAAAATAAATATATCTCAGTAAGCAAAACGTGCAAACCAAATTAAAGTTATAATTATCAATAGAAAAAGTTTCATCCTTCACTTCAAGAACATGAATTATTCTGACAAAATCCTAAAAGTTAGAGATAGAGATAGAGGTGTATAAAGAGAAATTAAGAGAAAGATATAAAACTAATAGATAGAAATCATACCTTTCAGTTGGCGACAATTTTGGTTGCTAGAGGTGGAACTTTTGTTACACCATGAAAATTGTAAAAGCTTTTTTAAGAATGAGACCTAATTATTAGAGGCATAGGTTTTCCTTTTTTCAGGCAAATCAGAGAAGTGATATATTATTTAGGTGGGAGAATATTTAGAGGGGAAAAATAATTGGAGGGAAAAGAAAAAGAAAAAATAAAAGCGTAGCAAACTAATTCTCTTGAATCACCACTAAAAATATACTTATTGCTGGCAAATATTTATTAGTTGTTAATGTTTTGCCTGCACTAAATAATGTAGTGGCAATTAAGTTATTGCCATTAAATAATTTCCACTAAAACCACGTTTTGTTGTAGTGGTAGTTCTTCTCGTGAGGCTTTAACTGGCGCGAAGCATAAGCAATCACTTTACCCTTCTGCATCAACACACACTCAATGCCGATCCGAGAAGCATCATAATACATTGTATAAGAGCATGAAGTTGAAGGCAAAACTAGAACTCGAGCTATGGTCAAGGCAGCCTTGAGCTTCTAAAAGCTCTCCACACACTCATCCGACCACCTAAAAAGAGCATCCTTTTGGGTCAATTTGGTCAAAGGCGATGCAATAGACGAGAAGCCGTTCACGAAGCGACGATAATAACCGGCCAAGCCAAGAAAGCTCCGAATCTCTGTAGCTGAGGACGGCCTGGGCCAATTCTGAACTGCCTCTATCTTCTTCGGATCCACCCTCACTGGACACCACGTGTCCCAAGAATGCCACTGAGCTAAGCCAAAACTCACACTTGGAGAACTTAACATAAAGCTTCTCCTCCCTCAACCGCTGCAACACAATCCTCAAATGTTGGGCATGTTCCTCCTGGCTATGATATTACACCATGATATCATCAATGAACACTATAACAAACGAGTCGAGATAAGGCTGAAACACACTATTCATCAGATGCATGAACGTTGTTGGGGAATTGGTCAGCCCAAAAGACATCACCAGGAACTCATAATGACCATAACGGGTCCTGAAGGCTGTCTTTAGAATATCCGAGTCCCGAATCTTCAACTGGTGATATTGAGACCTCAAATCAATCTTGGAGAATACCCTCGCTCCCTGAAGCTGGTCAAACAGGTCATCAATACGTGAAAAATGATATTTGTTCTTGATTGTGACTTTATTCAACTCCTTATAATCAATGCACATTCTTATAGTAACATCATTCTTCTTCACAAACAATACCAGTGCACCCCAAGGTGACATACTAGGCCTAATAAACCCCTTATCAAGGAGTTCCTGAAGTTGCTCCTTCAATTCATTCAACTTATTTAATGCCATGAGATATGGTGGAATAGAAATGAGCTGAGTGCCCGGCACCAAGTCAATACCGAAGTCAATATCCCTATTGGGCGGCATGTGCGGCAAGTCTGCAGGAAACACGTACGGAAACTCCCGCACCACCAGAACAAAATCAATAGTAGGAGCATCAGCACTGACATCCCTTGCAATGGCCAAATAAGATAAACAACCCTTCCCAACCATCCGCTGGGCCTTCAAATATGGAATCACTCTATTGGGAACATAGTCTAAAGATTCTCTCCACTCAATTCTCGGCAACCCCGTCATCACCAACGTCGCAGTCGTAGTGTGATAATCCAGAACAATATGACATGGGGACAACCAATCCATACCCAAGATCACATCAAAATCAACCATGTTAAGCAACAAGAAATCAACTCTAGTATCCAGACTCCTAATGGTCACTACACACGACCGATATACAGGTCCACAATAATAGTATCGCCCACCGGAGTATAGACATGAAGAGATGAAATTAAGGACTCATGGGGCATATCCAAATGATGAGCAAAATACGATTATACGTATGAATAAGTGGAACCAGGGTCAAATAGTACAGAGGTCTCCCTGTGGCAAACTGAAACAATACCTGTGATCACTGCATCTGAAGCAACAACATTTGGTCTGGTAGGAATACCATAGAATCGGGCCTGACCACCACCTGATCGGCCTCTCCTTCTAGGGAGCCCCCTAGCTGACTGAGCTCCACCCCGAGCTGGCTGAGCAGGCGGTGAAGTATTGGGTGCTGAAGTCGTAGGCTGACTCCCTTGCTGAGCTGGACCTCCCGTAAGGCGGGGACAACACCTCTTGATGTGACCCATATCTCCACACTCGAAACAACCACTCCCTGTGAATGGCGGTGGGGACTGAAGGGAGCTCCGAGCACCAGAATACCTGCTAGAAGGGAACTGATAGATGACTAGTCCTGATGTGCACTATATGAACTATGGCCGGATAATGTACCACGGTGAACTGGACAAATCATTTGAGCATGCCTATAAGGATGACCTCTGAACTGACCTCCACAAGGAACACCACTAAAACCTCCTGACTCACAAGGTGTTTTGGCCTCCCTCTCACCTCGCTCCTAAATGCATGCCATCTCTATATGTCGAGCACAGTTGACTACCTCATCAAAGGTAGCACCAGAAACCCTCTCCCGAGTCATAAGAAACCACAACTGATATGTGAGGCCATCGATGAAACTCCGAATCCTCTCCGTATCAGTGGGAACTAGCCAAATTGCGTGACGATCCAACTCAAAAAACTTCATCTCCTACTGCGTAACATACATGCCAGCCTGACGAAGCTGCTCAATGCGCAGCTCCTCTCAGCGAGACTACGGCACGAACTTCTCCAATAAGAAAACACAGAACTCCTACCATATAAGTGGTGTTGCACCGACCGGCCTGTGCCTCTCATAAGCCTCCCACCATCTGAAGACAGTCCCAAAAAACTGAAAAGTAGTGAACGATACCCCACTAGTCTCCAGAATACCCGTTGTCCGAAGCATCTGCTCGCACCTATCCAGAAAGCCCTGAGCATCCTCTGACTCAACACCGCTAAATGATGGAGGTCTAATCCTCCCAAATCTCTCAAGCCTCCTCTACTCATCATCAGCCGTAACGGGGACTACCATGGCCTGACCAGCTGCTACTGGCAGAGCTGCTAGTGCCCCCGGTATCTGAAGTCCCTGCACTACCTGCTCTGGAGTACGGGCAACAGGGGTATGAGTAACTCCTCTAGCATGAGAAGTGGTAGGTGCGGCCTGAGCCGAAACCACCTGAGCAAGGCTAGTGCAAACTGTCAATATATGGGCCAAAGCCTCCTAAAGGCCAGGAATCACAATAGGCACAGTTGGTGCCTGAGCTTGCCCCACTGGATAAATTGTATCGGGTACCTTCTCCTGAGCTGGAGCGACTAGTGGGGTTCAATTAAACAATTTATAATAATTCCCAACTCCGCTCGAAAAGTCAATAAAATCAACTCTCGGGTCCACGTGCTCGGATTCTGAAATTTTTTGAAGATAAACATTACCCATAATATTCCGAACTCATATATATAATTTATTCCCAATTCCATTTCAAAAATCATGGTCAAAAATCCAAAATTATCAATTCTAGGTTTTTCCTCTTAAAATCCCAAAGTTTCCATGAATTTCGATAAATTTCCATGTAAGAATCCTTATATAATTCAAATATTTAACTTGCAATAGGTGGGAATCACTTACCTCATGTTGCTCGATAAAACCCCCCTCAAAATAGCTCCTTGACTTCGGCCAACCCAAGAGAAAATGAGAGCTAGGACTCAATTAAAAAGTACCACTGCCCAGCGATCATCGCACCTGCGGCCACTTGACATCATATGCGGTCGCGCAGGTGCGGTCCAACCATCGCATCTACGAACACCCCACTACCCCCAGCGCTTCGCTTTTACGGACAAGGTTCCGCTTGTTCGAGTCCGCTTTTGCGAATTTTTCTCCGCTTCGGTGCATCTTCATCCCAGGCCCCATTCCGCTTCTGCGAAAACTAGGCCGCTTCTACGGTCTCGCACCTGCGGCCAAACCTCACAGGTGCGATTGCACCAGAAGCCTTAAGCTTCAGCATTTCCTCCAAGTCCAAACTCGATCCGTTTCCATTCTGATTCGCACCCGAGGCCCCTGGGACCTGTCCAAACATAACAACACATCCCGAAATACAATACAGACTTAGTTGAAGCCTCGAATCATAAAAAACAACATCAAAATTACAAATCGATGACCGAAACCTTTATTTAATCTTTCAAACATTCAAACTTTGCCGAACGTGTCTGAATCACACTTAAACATCCCGGAATGACGCCAGATTTTGTGTGCAAGTCACAAATCATGATATGAACCTATTCCAAGGCTCGGACCTTCAAATGGAGATCGGTAACACCAAAATTCATTTCAAATCAAACTTAAGAATTTCTTAAACATCCAAAATGCCAACATTCCATAATTGGCATTGAAATGTGCCGGACTATCCGATACTCAACTCGAAAAAACGCCCAAGTCCGAAATCATCATACAAACCTATTGGAACTTTCAAATTCCTATTCCGAGGTCTTTACTCAAAATTCAAACCTTAGTCAATTTTTCCAAATTAAAGCTTCCGAAATTAGAATTTTCTTTCCAAATCACCTCCGAACTTCCCGAAATTCAATTCCGATCACATGTACAAATCATAATACCTGAAGTGAAGCTACTAAAGGCCTCAAACCACTAAACGACATGCTTGAGCTCAAAACGACCGGTCGGGGCGTTACATTCTCCCCCACTTAAACATACGTTCATCCTCGAACGTGCTAAGGACGACTCCAAAGTTGTCCAAAATAACTGTTTAATACCTAGTGCACCTACTTGTGCCACCATAATCTAGTTGAACACATTAGCTTGAGTTACACTGAAGATCCTCCCTTTTATTTAGTCAATAAGCCTTAGAACCAAATCCCAACCTCCGAATTTCTCTACAAGACCTGATTCTATCATATGAACTCAATCACAACATAGTCTACCAAACCATGATCATGTACCTATGCTGAAATCACACCATGCACCACATAAGTCGGTTGCCATAATAACATCCTCCAACCATAATAGCTGGAATTTCACGAATCTGATGCACTCAATACGCCTCATGACGCATATAAGTCATGTTCCAACTCTTGAAATACTGCCACAATGGCAGAGATATGTATAAACTAATGACCACCTGCCGAATCAACAAATCATGGAGTCTTTACTCCCGACAAGGACCATTACCTCATCTTGAACTGAATAACGATATTTGCTCTTTAATATACCCTACATAACTCTGATCGCATTGATCCCAGGTCCAATAACCTCGTCTCACCCAGTATAAGATGCTCAGACAATAAGCCAACTCAGACACTGCAAAAAATCTCATATGGCGCCCACAATGCGCCAACAAGCTACAAACTCGAATGTGATACATAATGAAAAATGAACTCTAGAAAAGGACTACCCAGCCCGCGTAACGAATAAAATGGCAGAATAGATGCTGTGAACCTACCTCAGGGATGAAAAACTAGGCACACAAAATAAGAGTAAGGAACAATGTTCAACTTCTCGTTGTTACGGTGTGCAACCCGATCCAACATGACATTATTGCGGCGTGCAACCCGATCCAAACATGACAATGTTGCAGCGTGCAACCCGATCCACATAACATGCCTGTGGCGGCGTGCCACCCAATCCAAACAATATACATGTGGCGGTGTGCCACCCAATCCGCACATAACAATCAAGAAGAAAACACACATCAAATTGTAACGCTTATACTTACGCAATGCCCGAATATCGACCACAAGCATGCCAAGTGCATAATACAAATCCTGGAGAGACGGATAGCGCCACACGCTACGAAACCCAAGCACAACTAAGGTGCTATATATGATCTGCATCTCGAGAGCCATCCTGCTCATATAGCTCCGCAAACGACACTGGATCACAACACATGTGAGAATAATCAAGCCGTTTCATAACCCGCATGGAAAAATAGAGTATTACATGGATTAGCTAAAGACGAGAATAATATCCAACGCCCGAATACTCCTCCGCAAGAAATGCTATGACAAATGAACACATCCGACCTGATGTAGAGCACACATTCACATTAGACCCCACTACTAACATGCCACACTTATACAAATCTCTCTGTGGGGTATGCTCCCATGACCTTCTGCTCAGGTACCAAAGTCTGCACATCCATACCACCAACCGTTCTAATTCTATAAAGCAAATCAAGAATCCATAAATCAATACATATAGCCTCTTACACAGAATGTCGTTCTCATGTGATACTAAAGAAAATGCCAGCTTACCCTGAACATCTGAATTCTCCCATGCTCATCCAAGCTCGTGACATTCTTGTCAACACTGAACCACAACCTTGATCTTGAACTTTCAAATTCCCATGCCGCTCACTGCATCTATCATGCCGCTATGTGAGAATACAAGATTTCATCATAAACTCTGAACTACTAATAGAATAAATACTTCATTGGCTAGAAACCTTTCACTTAACTCTTTTCAGAAGAACCGTTGCAACACGCAACTGAATCCCCGCGACCGTAGAAAATACAAACCTCAAGTCATGGTCTAAATGACCATAACTCTTTCGGGATCCATCTACACATAACATGCCATTATAATCAAATACCTCCAAATCAATCAATTTACGGTGGCTGTCAATCCCACACATACAACCACGAATCACCTGTATAACTAATACTCCGAAGGATTTTATCATTGCCACAATCATGCTGATTCGAACCATTACTATCGACCCAGCTTCTTCCAATTTACTCTTGACTTTCCTTAGAAATGATAATAGCTCCATTCAAAACATAATAAACTCATTCAGCATGCATCCCGAGTGACCCACTTCACGAGAACACGTCGTCTCAATACCCATGAACCGTCTCGTACCTTCTTCATGCGCACAATAGCATCTCTAACTAGTACACCCATTCTAAAATACATTTCGTGAATCCGAAGTTGTTTCTCCCTTTATTTTAATACTGCCCCGTAGGCCCGATGTAAATACATTACACTCCAAGCCCCACTTTCATAATCAACTACAACAACTTAATCCTTAGCTACACAACGGACCCGAAATCCCTAGGCACTGCACTTTAATTCTTGAACCCACTAGGACTGTTGTCGAGAATCACCCACTCTGACCTGGTCCCGAATATAACCAACTCCAACACTCTACTAGCACGTGAACACCCTCTCAATGAAGCAATCGGTTGAACTCTTTTCCTAGTACCTCGCATCCACAAAAATCATAAACTCTAAGTCTTCCCAAAAACCTGAACATTAATCGATAAAGCTAAATATAACACATATCCACCAAGTTCTTTGCCTGAATTAACCCTGATGTTTTCATTCCTCAGTCATAACAACACAACAATACACCGATAACCAGAAACCGCACAAGTAGACAACCACGTGACCCAATCGTAGACGGTGGGGCTCCTCCACTTATCTTGAAGCTACCATTACATAAACTTAGAATCCACAAGGATTCCTCCTTCTTAATTACCATGATCTCGCACCTTTAATCCGCCAAATTTCTCGAAATCGTTCGTCAAATTTCTCGAACATTTTGAATTATCCGCCACAATCGCATATTCAACCTTCTATCGGGTAGTAAATAGAACTCTTCGCAGAAACTTCATCAGAATCACGAAACCGCTAATCTGCTCACAGGAGATCACCCACCTATGGAATTCCTTACCTACATCTTCCAATGACGCTACACTGGGTACAACTACCATGAAATCAGTAAACTCTCCTAGGCCCATGCTCACCCACCAGCTGTAAAAGTCTGTTCATCCCCTATTGACATCAATTGACAGTCCGACAATACATTTCCAAACTCAAAGTCACATTGCATCCGAAAATATAATCAAATCTTCACACCCCTCTTCGTTTCAAGCAAACCCCTTTATTCCATATCCAACCTCCATCGGTACAGTAGCCACCATCCCAAATAAAATCCGTAGACCAAATCACCTTCCATCATGATTCCCAAATCACCCTAAACTTTCTCAAAGCACATGGCCATCCTACCACAGAATCTATATGCTACTCTGCCACTCCCACTTCTATCAAACCATCTCCTTTAAGAAACTTCTCGACCTCCTCTTCTCATACTTGACCTACAATTAATTCAATCACCGCCAGACACCTCCCGCCATGTCCTTCCTCATACTTCGCCGCCCAAATGTTGCCTCAAATCAAATCCATACCTATAGCACCGAAACTAAAGAATTTCTACCAACTCTAAAGCTCCTAGAAGATCACCTTCCTCGAATCAACATTAGAAATACCAATTCGATTCTGAACTGCTACACACCACTATCTTTGACAACTGCTCAAAGAAGACCATAACAACGGGAAACCCTAATGCGTTCGAATAAGGATGATGACACCACATCACAAATGAGAATTCGACCAAGCTAAAAAATATCAAGTCTCGTTAGTTCATCAACCAAACCTGGACATATATAGTCTGATTGCCTTTCCTTTGCTGGAATTAAATGCTAAACCTCTAAATCATGCACTGAGAAATCCTCCTTTCAAGTCATTCACTGCCTCGACACATAAACAAGCACCATACCATTACACCAACATTGTGCGATAATAACACATAGACATCATAGCAATCCGTGCACAATATCGAATCCATAGGAAATACAGATACTGAGCTGGAACAAAAGAACATCCTTCCGCAAGGCAATGATAATAGCAGGCCCGGACACGGCGGGAAAAACATCATGCACCATATCTGTAGTACTACTACAAATCCTCGACGCCCAATTGATAACAAACGCCTCATATCGCGTAGGATTGAGTACGAAGGAAATAAAGGCACAAGTCTCAATGGAATCAAATCGCACGATGAGTAATCAAGAAGGGAAGTTATCCTAACAGCCATGTAGCCTCTCAAAGATAAGTACAAATATTTTTGTACTGATCCGCAAGACTCTACTGGACTTGCTCATGACTCGTGCGATCTAAATGAACCTAATGCTCTGATACCGAGTTGTCACAACCCAAAATCCACTATAGGTCGTGATGGCGCCTAACGCCACCGTCAAGCAAACCAACGGTGATTTATCAATTTAATTAACAATTTTATTAGTTTCAAAATCATAGATTTTAATAAGGAAAGAGTTTTACACTTCAAAATCCACGGGAACGTATAACATTTGTAGTTTATAAAAGAATTGAAAGGCGTTAATAATATACGAAACCTTAAGCATCAACTAGTATAACCCCAAAACCTGGTGTCACAAGTGCATGAGCATTTTCTAAGGAGTACAGTAATAATACAAAATCTGTCCAGAATGTAAATAAGACACGATAAAACAAATGGTACGATGGAGACTCGGTAGACTACGATGCGTAGCCTGGAATGCATCTCACATATTGTCTCCTCAACAGGTGTGCCTGTATGCCAAGATGATCACCAAATGAACATGTCAGATCCTGCACATTTAGAGTAGAAGTCCAGCATGAGTACATAAATCAACACGTACCTAGTAAGTATTTAGCATAACCCCAGATGAGTAGTGACAAGGGGTCGACATTGACACTTACTAGAGGTCCAATAAAATAATATAATAATTCACAACAGATATGAAATGCACATGGATAACAGGGTAAATCTGTAAGTTACATAATCTTCCAAACATTTACTTCAAAGTATGAATTTCTCAATCTTGTATCCTACGTTAACAACTCAGAAAATGTCAAGTGCCAATGTTAATGAATAAGGGACACCATATAAAATGATAGGCATCAGCAGAAATATAATCTCGTGATTGTTTGGACTACCAGTGATATAACGCATGATTACGCTGAGGTCGTTCGGCCCAATCCATAATAATGTGTACACTGTCGAGGTCAAGCGGCACGAACCATAAATGCATCTATTATACTGTCGAAGCATTCGGCCCGCTCCACAAGAAAGGAAGGAAGTTATCAAATTACGAGACATGTGCTTACAATATAGTACATGAGTACAAGGTGAATATAATCCTTTACCATTTATGAAATAACTAGCCAATACCTTAAGGCTATAAGGCTCGGCCTAACATATATGCATGTATTTCTAAATTAATTCAATTATAATTTCAATTAATTAAGCCAGCAGGATGGATTCAAGTATTTAAAATATTACATGGTAAAGTCATAAGTCTACCCGGACATAAACATGATTTAGCTACATACGGACTCTTGTCATCTCGTACGTACGTAGCATCCAAAACTATTATCACACAACAATTACATCACCTAGGAGTAGTTTCCCCCTCATAAAGTTAATCACGAGACTTACCTCGCTTTGAAGTTCCATAACCGACTCCAACGCCTATCTAACTCTTCAATTCAAAATCAAACGTTCTGAAATTAGTCAAGCAACGTGCAATTAAATCAAAATATACCCCAATGCTTACTATTTAACAATTTATTACAATTCCCAACTCCGCTCGAAAAGTCAATAAAATCAACTCTCGGGCCCACGTGCTCGAATTCTGAAATTTTTTGAAGATAAACATTACCCATAACATTACAAACTCATATATCTAATTTGTTCCCAATTCCATTTCCAAAATCATGGTCAAAATAAAATATTATCAATTCTAGGTTTTTCTTCTTAAAATCCCACAATTTCCATGAATTTCCATAAATTGCCATATAAGAGTCCTTATATAATCCAAGTATTTAGCTTGAAATAGGTGGGAATCACTTACCTCATGTTCCTCGATGAAATCCGCCTCAAAATAGCACCTCAACTTCAGCCAACCAAAGAGAAAATGAGAGAAATGAGATCTAGGTCTTGATTAAAAAGCACCACTGCCCAATGATTATCGCACCTGCAGCCACATGACCTCATCTGCGGCCCTGCAGGTGCGGTCTAACCATCGCATGTGGGAGCACCTCACTGCCCCCAGCACTTCGCTTTTTCAGATAAGGTTCCGCTTCTACGAGTCCGCTTTTGCGGAGTTTTCTCCGCTTATGAAAGGTCTAATGACCTTATATCACCAACACAACTATTCTAGCTATTCTGGTGTAATCCTACCTTTCCGGCACAGAACATTATTTAAAACCAACTCATCAAATTCTGTGAGAAGAACATATGTGTGTACATGTGCACATTTGTTTTTCTTCTCAAATTGCCCTGATTAGGCAATAGCATAGCATATAGAGGAATGAAACAATTAATAAGATAAACGTCAAGGAAACAAATATTTCACATATTGCACGGACAACTCATGTGTTAACAATAGAACCCGAATGGACAACTCACGTGCCAATAATATAATCCGCCCAGTATAGTCCCAGGCCTCCAGTCCAAATATATTATATGTGAGCATTTAAATAGGTATATAGGTATATAATGAGTATGGTAAGATTCTCATGTTCATGGAGTGGTATAAATGAAATGCTAAAGTGTAGGCATGCACAAAGTGTGTTATCATAGCTCAAATTGAAAATCTTTCATCACTGAGGCATTTATCAAGTTCATTCAGGGATTTTAACTCCTATGTAACCTCAATCACGACTCAAATAGCTCACGCAATGTTACATATATGAGAAACATCCTAGCTTAAAGCTTAATAGTCGATTCCAGGCTTATTATAGCCCAAACGCAATCTGAGCATGGATAAATATCCCTCTAAAAAGCCCTCAATGACTTAACCATAACACATACTATTATCTAGTTAACTTGGCCACACCTTCACAGTCCGCGGCCCCGAAACAATTTTCTTCTGAGAACTCCCAGTCCCCAAATTTGTAGAACACTTGAACCACCATAACTAATCACAACTTCAACACTCAAATGACTAAAACATCCTTCATGAGCGATCATCCTACTAGGAATACTTCCATAATTCTTCCATGCCACATAACAATAATTTGAATATCAGCAGCCTATCAACCAGGTGAGTACCGCAATACCAATGAACATCCATATGTCAAAACACAATGCGCCTTTTAAAATGCGCACCATTCTCAGAAATTATCGAGCAATTATAACATTCATCTAAATGTCTGAAACTGACCATGTTTTCTATAATTCATGACCTTTCCTTCAAAACTGAACTGCCACCTTGTACATGCAAATTCTCAATCCCACGGGACACACCGCCTCTATTAGACCACCATATAAAAAGTACGAGAATTTTATATCAACTCTGAGTCACCGGTAGAATACATACCCGATTAGTTAGAAATCTTCCATCTGCTCCCTTCCAGGAGGAAATCACAATACACAACATGTTTCTCACACCAGTAGAAAATATCTGGATCAAACCATGGTATAAACCATCAAGAACACTTTGAAATTTATTTTCACATAACCAATCTATCAAAACTGAATTTCTCTAACTCGACCAAGCCATATAGGTTACCAAACCCAAGAATATTGCCACCAAAACAGTTATAGAGCCTCACCACATTATAACTACCCTAATAAATACTACAACCGTGATACCCACTCTGAATAGACCTTATGTGTACTAAAATTGTTCTTTTACTTTTTTTATACTGCAATGTAGAATCCATAATCATACAGAATTACCGCAAGTCCTGGCAACATCAAATGCAATCTCAGATTCTATCCATTCTCAATTACCATATATAAATTTCGTACCCATTAGAACCTTCTCGAGAGTCACCCACTCTGCTCAAACCTAAATTACACCACCCAAACGGGTCAAAAGACACATGCCCAATTAGCACGACAACACTCAAAGAAGTAACACTTCCTTAACACTACAGGTCGAATTCATATTCCATGCGAGCTATATTCTTCGCAATTAACAACTTAATCATTCCATGATTTCTTTTTCATATTTTTATAAGTGCATTATATCCCGTATTTAGGAAATTTCCTTACTCGAGTCATCCTTGATCTCAGCTTATGCAGTCATAACTGCTCCACAAGTATGTCTCAAAACAAAACCTAAATTTAACCTATAACCATAAAATCGAATTGTCAATAGTCATAGATCAAAACATTCAATAATTTACAATACCCATATTCAATTACTGCCATAACACCGTAGTGAGATTTAACTATATTCTTCCCAAGCTCATGCAACACAACCTATATGGTACCTCAAATCGTTTACTAAGCTCGCCTTCATTCCCGTGATGGTCAGGTCAACTTTCTTAACTAATTGAAATTCAAATCTCAATACATCTACCTTACTGATAGAAAATAAGATTCTCCACACAACATTATAAAGATCACACCTCTGTAGTTTATTCCACAAGTGATAATCTGCATGCTTAGCCTCAAACTGCCATCTTGATACTCCCTTTCGCAACCACAATTACTATGCAATCGCTTAATCTTTCTGGGTCTGAACTCACCACAAGACATGAAAAATATACTTCGTTCCACAATAAAACAACATGAAAATAAAAAAAATCTTTCAACACACTCATAACTCGAGACTATACTTCACATCAAGATAGAAATCAAGCACCCAATAGTCCTTTTTACATCACAACAAACTCATCCCGTCATATTCGAACCATCTGGAAACATTTTGCAGTCACATCATACTCATCATATGGTCATTTCACCGCTCATCGAGCCACAAATTACACTCATAGGGACACTTTCAGACATATGAGTCAAAATGTACAACTTCACACAGCTGAAGCTACCGAGCCTAAGCTGCGGTCTAAACCTAGCCTCAAGTCCTCTATAATGGCCCATCACCAAAATATAGAATACACCTCTCGAACCTCGTTCATGGAATCACAAGCCGGCGATGCACAACTGATACCGAGCGCTCACATGTGCACACGAATGCATGGAAGGAATTCAGAGAGATATATTTCAAGATGAATCAATTCCGCACAATAAAGAGAGAAAGATGGGAAGTTTATCCTTAAATGTCATATAGCCTCTCGAAGATAAGTATGGACGTCATCATACCGATCCGCAAGACTCTACTAGACATTTGCTCATGACTCGTGAGACCTATGTAACCTAGGTCTCTGATACCAACTTGTCACGACCCAAAATCTCACATGTCGTGATGGCGCCTATTTAGATACTAGGCTAGCCAATAACCTCAATAAATCCCAAATTATTTTAAGTTTGATAATATAATAATTGGATTTTTTTTACAGAAAATCCCACAATATCTGGTACAATTACACTCCTAAAACCCGGTGTCACTGAGAACATTAGCATCTAAATGATAATAAAGTCTGACTGATAAAACGCTATCTGAAATTATAGAACAGTACAATAACTGAAAGAATGAGAGTCAAGGTCAGCGAATTCTAGGAAGCAACCTTGATAGTCTACAATTGATAGCACTCTGAGTGTAACGACCCGACAGGTCATTTTGAGCTCTATCACGTCATTCAATGGTTTAAGACCCTGAGCATCTTCACTTCAGGTATTATGACTTGTACGCATGGACAGAATTTAATTTCGGAAAGTTCAAAGTTGATTTGGAAAGACAATTCTAATTTCGAAAATTTTAAGTTGAAGGATTTAACTAAAATGTGATTTTTGGATTTGAAGTTTCCAACAGTTTCGTATGATGATTTTTGATTTGGGCGTATGTCTGGATCAAATTTTGGATGATCCAGAAGCATTTCGGCGCCTATTGTGGAAGGTTGGTATTTTGGAAGAATTTCATAAATTTGGATTAAAGTGCATTTTTAATGTTATTGATGTCCATTTGGGATTTCGAGTCTAGTGATTCTAGTATTGGGAGCGCGTTTAGATGTGGATTTGGAGATCCGTAGGTCATTTCGGGGTCATTTGGCGAAAGTTAGAAATTTGAAGGTTTTGGAAAGTTTGACCGGGAGTGGACTTTTTGATATCAGGGTCGTATTCCGATTCCCGAAGTTGGAGTAGGTCCGTAATGTCAATTATGACTTGTGTGCAAAATTTGAGGTCAAACGGACGTGATTTGATAAGTTTCGCCATCGATTGTAGAAGTTTGAATATTTTTTGGCACGGTTTGAGGCCTCGACTAAGTTCGTAATGTGTTTTGGGACGTGTTGTTATATTTGGTTAAGGTCCGGAGAGCCTCGGGATAGTTTCGGGTGGTCAACGGATCAACATGGAGTTTTGTTCTGTTGCTGAAGGGCCTGAGTTCTATTGTAATCGCACCTGCGGAAAAAGGGTCACAGGTGCGACGCCGCAGAAGCGGTGAGGCAAGCGCAGAAGCAAAGTTGGCCAAAAGGCATGGGGTCGCAGAAGCGGGCACAAATGCGCAGGTGCACGCGCGCGGATGCGCTGCATGGGGCGCAGATGCCGGGGCTATTGGACCGAGCTTGAACCGCACTTGTGATGGGAATTTGTCTAAATTGATTTGTTATGAGTATTAGAGTATATTTTTATTGGTTTGCACATTGTTTGACTAGTTTTGGAGTGACATGCATCAGTTTGAGGTGTTAGAGGGCTTTGGAGCTAGTTATGGAATTTTGGAGCAAGGTAAGTCTCCTGTCTAACTCTGTGAGGGGAAAATTACCCCTAGGTGATGTATATTGATGTGTGCTACTTGTTGTAGGGGATACGTAAACGCGAGGAGATGAGAGCCCGTACGTAGCTACATTCATGTTATTGTCCAGGTAGGCTTAGGTTTACATCATGCTATAGCTGTATTATTTGAGCAGTCTCTCGTCTAATAAATTCCTCTATTTTACATTACTACTTGAGACTGGACTTGTTATTTTAGAGACTTCACGAGTTCATGATTAGTCACCGAATAATTCTACTCCTCTTACGGCATGTTTCCATGAAATATATACTTCATTGGAAGGTTTTTGTAAAGAAATTACAACTCACATGTTTATTCGTGAGTGGGGTCAAGGACCCGTCAAAGCTTCTTATTCTAATAGGATCGGGTCGTTCTGTAACGACCCGACCGGTCATTTTGAGCATTTACGCTCCTTTCAACTATTTGAAGTCTTGAATAACTTAATACAAGGTATTATGACTTGTGTGAATTGTCGGTTTTGGTTTTAAGGTATTTCGGAGATAGCTTGCAAGGATGAATTTTCATGTTGGAAGCTTAAGTTGAAAGAGTTGACTGGATATTAACTTATGAGTAAATGACCTCAGAATTTAATTTTGATGATTCCAATAGCTCCGTATGGTTATTTCGGACTTAGGAGCGTGTCCAGAAAATTATTAGGAAGTCCGTAGTGGAATTAGGCTTGAAATGGAGAAAGTTAAATATTGGGAAGTTTGACCGGGGGATTGAATTTTTGATATCGAGGTGGAAATCTGTTTCTTGAAATTTGAATAGCTTTGTTATGTCATTTATGACTTGTGTGCAAAATTTGAAGTCATTCCGGATTGATTTGATATATTTCGACACAAGATATTGAATTTGAAAGTTCAAAGTTCATAGATTTTGATTTGAGGTACGATTCTTTGTTTTGATGTTGTTTGATATGATTTGAAGCCTCGAGTAAGTCCGTGTTATGTTATGGAACTTGTTGGTATGTTTGGACGGGGTCCCGTGGGCCTCAGGTGAGTTTCGGGTGCATAACGGATCGAATTTGGATTTGGAGGAGGAGCTGAAGCAGCTGGGTTGCTGGTGTGATCGCACCTGTATGAAAAAGGGCCGCAGGTGCGAGCTCACAGATGCGAGGAATGATTCACATAAGCGAAAATGCATGGGCTGTCCAGGCACCGTGGGTGCAAAAAAAAATCACCACAGGTTCGAAGACCACGGGTGCGAAAAAAATCACCGTGGGTGCGAAGACCGCGAGTGCGAAGACTGCGGGTGCGAAGACCGCGGGTGCGAAAATCCTGGACAAAATATTAAAAACAGAGGGGTTCGGAGTGTTTGCCCTTTTTGGGCCTTCACGCACGGTCTTTGGGGAGATTTTGAGAGAGAATTCAAGGAAAACTTGAGGTAAGTTACTTGTGATCATTTTTACTCCATAATATTGAATTATCATCGAATAATTCGACTAGATTACATGTTTTTGAGGTGTAAATCGGGGTTTGAACTTAAGGATTTGAAAATAAGATTTGAAGATTTGGAGGTCGAGTTGAGGTCGGATTTCTATAAAATTAGTATAGTTAGACTCGTGGTTGAATGGGCTTCCATATTTTATAACTTTTATCGTATTCCGAGATGTGGGACCCACAGGTGATTTTTGGGGCATAATTTCGGATATTTGGAAAATATTAGTATTTTGATATAGAATTAAATCCTGTAAATTTTGTGGGATGAATCAAATTAATTGTGACTAGATTCGAGCTATTTGGAAGTTGATACGCGCATAATGGAATTTCTGGAGCATTGCTTAGCTTGCTCGACATTGGATTCAGCTTGTTCGAGGTAAGTAACTCTTCTAATCTTGGAGTTGAGAGTATGAACCCTGAATTTATGTATTTCGTGAATTGTTGGGAGGTGACGCACATGCTAGGTGACGGGCGCGTGAGCGTATTGAGACATAATTGTTTCTGGGGAATTTTGTTGTTAAATGATCTTGGCATTTTTCCATGCGGTTTTATGAGTCAAAGAAAGAGAGAGGAAAAGCATATTAAAAACCATGTTGACGCTATGCGCCAGTATTATTGGGACCCACAGAGGTCATATTGTTATGAATTATTTTTTTTTAAATTGAAAATTCATACTTAGTCATATACATTTCATTGCATATCATATCTCAGTCTCTGTTTTTACTTATTGATACATCATATCATCATTTTGGGCTATTCTCATGACATTGTGAGCCCATGAGAGAGAGAGTGGAGAGATTAATGACTGAGAGAGGCCGAGGGACTGATTGTGAAGATATTCATTTTTTGGGATCGGGCTGCACGCCGCAGCATACCATGTTGGCTTTATATATATTATACTATTGCACGTGAGTTGGCCGTGCGGATCCATATATTATACTATTGCACGTGAGTTGGCCATGCAGCATGTGAGTTGGCCGTGCGGATCCAGATAATTTTATAGCATGTGAGTAGTCCGTGCAGATCCAGATATGATATTATAGCACGTGAGTTATCCGTGCGTATAGCGCTTGGGCTGTAGGAGCCCCTCATGAGTCTGTACACGCCCCCAGTGAGCGCAGTCGACTATAAACAGGGATCGGGCTGTACGCCGCAGTAGGAACGGTATAATGCTGAGTGATTGAGTGTGCTGAGCATAGTGAGAAAGAATGCGAGACACTGAGATTGAGTACTCACAGAGTATGAGTACATGAGTACAATCTTTGAGATATATTGCTTTGACATGCACATATGACATACATGCATAGAGATGTATTTTCCTCATGCTGTACAGTATCACATCATTCATGATTTCTCACACATGTTGAAATATGGGCATAGTGATGCATTTGTTTTACACGGGTTATCTGGAAAGAAAATGAAACATATTATTTATTATTGAAAGGATTTTGGGAAAATTATTGCTTTTAAACTTATTCATAATTTCTTTTGAATTTTTGGTAAACGATTTGGGTTTTTCACTAAGGTACTTGAAAGGGAAGTACTATTTTTAGAAATCACGATTTAGCTGAATATTTTATTTCTGAGTTACTTCTTATATTATTGTGTTATGGATTGTGGTGAACTATTGGTTTTGGACTAAACCTTGGTAAAAGCTCGTCACTGCTTTCAACCTAAGGTTAGGTTTGTTACTTACTCAGTACATGGGGTCGGTTGTACTGATACTACACTTCTGCACATTGCGTGCATATGTTGGCTGTTATTATTGATGTGCTCGACAGTTGCCGAATTTGAAGATGTACATGCGTTCCCGTTGTAGCTGCTTCTTGTTCATGGTAGCGTTAGATTTATAAAAGCCCTGTTTATGTGTTATTCAAACAAAATATGTATTTATTTCATCTCCGCTTTATAAACTCTATTCTTAGAAGCTCATGATTTGTACTACTAGTTCTTGGGTGATTGTATAAGATTAAAACCTTTATTTACTTAAATTACTTTAATAATCATTATTGGAATGGGATATTTGGTAATTGGCTTGCCTAATGGGTTAGGTCAGGTGCCATCACGACTAGTTAGATTTTGGGTCATGACAAGGTGGTATCAGAGCCCTAGGTTCATAGGTTCTACAAGTTATGAGCAAGTGTCTAGTACAATCTTACGGATCGGTATGATGACGTCCATGCTTATCTTCGAGAGGCTACAGGGCATTTAGGATATATACTTCCCATATTTCTTTCCTTATCGTGCGATATTGATTCAGCTTGAGACATAACTCTTTGAATTCCTTCCACTTATTTGTATGCGCACATGAGCGCTCGGTATTAGTTGTGCATCGCCGGCTTGTGATTTTATGGACGAAGTTCGATATGAGTATTCTATGTTTTGGTGATGCGCTAGTCTAGAGGACTTGAGGCCAGGTTTAGATCACAACTTAAGCTCGATAGCTTCGGTTGTAACTTGTACAATTGGACTCATATGTCCGGTGATGACCCTACAGTGGAATTTGTGGCTCGATGTACGGTGGAATGGCGGTATGATGGGTATGATGTGACTGCGGGATGTGTTAATATTTTTTGAACATAATCAAAAGTGTTTCCTTGAAATTTAAAGGGAAGGCCATTGGGTGCTTGATTTTGGATTTGATATGACGTACAGTCTCGAGTGTGAATGTTTTGAAAGATCTTTCACGTGTTTAAATTTTGGGAAAAATTAAAGTCTCATGTCTGGCTAATGAGTTTGGACTCAGAAAGATTAAGTGATTGCAAAGTAATTATGACTGCAAAAGGGTATAACAAGATACCAGTTTGAGGCTAAGCAAGTGGGTTATCCCCTGCGAAGTAATCTATGTAGGTGTATTTCTTATGATGTGAGTAGAGAGTTTCTTTTCTGCCGACGGGGTGTATGGGTGGAGATTTGAATCTGAATCTGGTTCAGAAAGTTGACTTGTGTGTTAAGAGTATGAATATGAACTTAGCGGATGATTGCGGTATTTTTATGGTTGGCGGTGTATGAACTTGGGAAGAAGTTTCATTGGACTGACTGTGGAATTATGGTAGTAAGAGAGTATTGGTATTGTGATTTATGGAATGTTTTAATCTATGGCTTTGAGCCAAGTGGGGTAGTCTGCTATTGACAATTTGATTTCATGGTTAGGTGTTAAATTTTAATTTTGGTCTGAGGCATACTTGTGGGTTAGCTATGACTTGCAGAAGTTGAGATTGAGGATTACCCGAATAAGGAAATTCCTAGTTAAGGATTATATTGCACGTATGAGTAAATGAAATTCGCGGGATGAGTGAGTTGTTATTGGTGAATGATGTAGTGCGCACGGAGTATGAATTTGATATGTGGTGTTAAAGTAGAGTTACTTCTTTGAGTGTTGTGGTGCTAATGGGGAACGTGTCGTTTGGCCCATTTGGGCGGTGCAATTAGATTTGAGCAAAGTGGGTGTCTCCCGAGAAAGATTCCAATGGGTTTGACAATTATATATAGCAATTGAGAATATTTCCGGACTTGTGTATGGATAAAATCTGAGATTTGCGTTTGATGGTGCCTGGACTTGGTTACCTGCGTGGCTTGGTCGAGTTAGAGGAATTTAGTTTTAAGGGCTTGATTATGTACAAACAGATTCCAAAGTATTCTTGATGGATTTTACCGATGTGGAGAACGTGTTGTGTATTGTGATATCCTCATGGAAAGAAGCAAGAGAAATGTTTCTAGCTAAAATGGTATGTAAATTATTGGTGACTCAAAGTTGATAATAAGATTTTTGTACTTTTCACATGATGGAATGATAGATGCAGTGTGTTGTGTGGGATTAAGGTTGGCTTGTGCAAGGTCACGATTTAACTTTGAAAGGGAGGTCAAAAATTCTTAGAGGGCATTAATAGTTTTCGATGATTAGATGAATGCTATAACTATTTGGTATTACGTGAGTAGAGGGTACATTCCAAAAAAAGGCGCAGTATGTTATGAATTATGGATATTTTATAGGTATTGCGACACTTTCCTGGTTGATCGACTATTAATTTTAAAACGTTGCTATGTGGCATGAAAGAATAGGAGAAATATTCCTCGCGGAATGATCGTGTATGAGAGATGTGTTAGACATTCGGGCGATGGAGATGGAATAGAATATGGTGGTTCGTGTGTTCTATGGATTTGGAGATTCCCAGGAGCCGATTGTTTCATGGTTGTGGACTGCGAAGTTGTGGCCGAAGCTAGCCAGATCATAATATGTGTTATGATTCAGTCATTATGGATTTTCGTAAGGGTTTTTATCTATTTGTGGGTAACCCGAGTTGATTTGGGGGTCCATAGGTATGCCCAATAAAGATGTGTATTCTACACTGAGCCGGAATGGTTGTCTCCATACTGCTATTATTGAGGGATGTGTCATTTGGTTGATGTTGAACTTATTCGTGTTCTCAAATGATCTGTGAGTTATTCCTTTATGCTACGAGGAGTTCTGATTCATTGGTTATGTGCACAGATGGTGCGGTTCTATTTAAGCTTTATAGCGGAATTTGAGTATGGTGAGTATTTGGGTGTTGCATGATCGATAGCGTAATGGTTATGTCCTTTCAGGTTTTGTGTGGTATTTTTGTCATTTGCCTCTCTGACGTTATTAATTTGGAGCAGGGTGGCTCGGGGTATATAATATGAACCTCGTGTTAGAATCGGGTGATGGTTCTACGGTGTATGATGAATTTTTAGTGTTTCATTGTGGCGGTACTTGTTAATCTGGCGGGGCAGTTCTTCCATTTGAGTCATTTTCCATGACTGGGTACATTTGAATGTTGTGTATTGGTGCACGGATGGCACGGGTTGTGGCTCCGAGTTATATTGATGCGGTATGTTTGTGGAACAGTTATGTTTAGTAATATAAGGTCATTGGACATGGAATGGGTACTATCATGTTTAATTTCGGTATATTCGGGAGTATAATATTGAAAGTCGACTCAAAAAGTGATTATAGTTCTGGTTAGGGCGTGACATCTCCATGACTTGTTGATCTGATAAGAGGTAACGAGATTCTGCGTGTTTCTTTTATTATCAACAGTGTATGAAGGTATGGGGATGAGGTTTTGTTCGATATGCGGTTTGATGCTAGTACTTGGTTGGTTTGAAATAGTAACTGTGATCATGAATGGTGCTACGAGCAGGTGAGTTGTCTAATATTCTGGGTAAATTGTATATGTGATTATAGTTATGGCTCGATGTAGCTTGTTCAGACTCATACATGGTGTAAATGTAAGATTCGTGTCTTGAAAAGAAATTCTGAAAGTTGGGAATTGAATTCCAAGGTTTTTATGCTAAGGTTAAATTAAGGATATTCAGTTGTATTGTGTTGTCAAGTACATATGGAATAGGTTCATCCCCGGGTACGTGCGTGATAAGATGGAATAGTGATTTGGTGGCTTGAAAATAACTCATGGCAAGTTCGAGGACGAACGTATATTTAAGTGGGGGAGATTATAACGACCCGACCGGTTATTTTGAGCATTTACGCTCCTTTCAACTATTTGATATCTTGAATAAGTTACTACGAGGTATTATGACTTGTATGAATTGTCGATTTTGGTTTTAAGGTATTTCGGAGATAGCTTGTAAGGATGAATTTTTATGTTGGAAGCTTAAGTTGAAATAGTTGACCGGATATTAACTTATGAGTAAACGACCTCGGAATTGAATTTTCATGATTCCAATTGCTCCGTATGGTTATTTCGGACGTAGGAGCGTGTCCGAAAATTTTTTAGGAAGTCCGTAGTGGAATTAGGCTTGAAATGCCAAAAATTAAATTTTGGAAAGTTTGACCGGGGGATTGAATTTTTTATATCGAGGTCAAAATTTGATTCTGGAAATTTGAATAGCTTCGTTATGTCATTTATGACTTGTGTGCAAAATTTGAAGTCATTCCGGATTGATTTGATATGTTTCGGCACAAGATATAAAATTTGAAAGTTCAAAGTTCATAGATTTTGATTTGAGATACGATTCGTCATTTTGATGTTGTTTGATATGATTTGAGGCCTCGAGTAGGTCCGTGTTTTGTTATGAAACTTGGTTCTATGCTCGGACGGGGTGCCGAGGACCTCGAGTGAGTTTCAGATGTTTAACGGATCGAATGTGGATTTGGAGGAGGAGCTGAAGCAGCTGAGCTGCTGGTGTGATCACACCTGCGCGAATAAGAGCCGCATGTGCGAGCTCGCGTATGCGAGGAATTATTCGCAGAAGCGAAAATGCATGGACTGTCCAGGCACCGCGGGTATGGAAAAAATCACCGCGGGTGCGAAAAAAATCACCGTGGGTGCGAAGACCGCGGGAGCGAAAATAATCGTCGCGGGTGCGAAAATCCTGGACAGAATATTAAAAACAGAAAGGTTCAAGTTTTTGCCCTTTTTGGGCCTTCAAGCACGGTTTTTGGGGCGATTTTGAGAGAGAATTCAAGGGAAACTTGAGGTAAGTCACTTGTGATCATTTCTACTCCATAATATTGAATTATCATCGAATAATCCGACTAGATTACATGTTTTTGAGGTGTAAATCGGGGGTTTAAACTTAGGGATTTAAAAATAAGATTTGAATATTTGGAGGTCGAGTTAAGGTTAGATTTCTGTAAAATTAGTATGGTTAGACTCGTGGTTGAATGGGCATCCGGATTTTATAACTTTTATCATATTATGAGATGTGGGCTCCATGGGTAAATTTTGGGGCGTAATTTCGGATTTTTGGAAAATTTAGTATTTTGATATGGAATTAATTCCTATAAATTTTGTGGGATGAATCAAATTAATTGTGACTAGATTCGAGATGTTTGGAAGTTGATAAGCGCATAATGGAATTTCTTAACTCATTATTGGTTAAATTACCCGACCCATGGTAGTTTTTATCATTTAATTGGTGAATTGAGTTGGAAAAGTTTGAAAACCCTCTTGGTTTAAATTGCAGATTTGAGGGTCAAGTGTGGGTCGGAGTTTGGTAAAATTGGTATGGTTAGACTCGTGGTTGAATGGGCTTTCGAATTTTATAACTTTTGTCGAGTTCCGAGACGTGGGCCCCAAGGACGATTTTTGAGCTAATTTTCGGATTTTTATGGAGAATCATTATTTTCTTTTGGAATTAATTCAAATGAATTTTATTGACTGAAATGAATTATTTGTGACTAGATTCGAGGCATTCAGAGGCCGATTTGCGAGGCAAAGACATACCAGAGTAAAGAATTTCACGCTCTGAAGTAAGTAACACTTCTAAACTTGGTTCTGAGGGTATGAATCCACAAATTTGGTATGATATAAATTGTTAAAGGTGACTCACACGATAGGTGACGAACATGTAGACGTGCACCACAGAAATTATGTCTTGAATAAATCCTGTGAAGTAGTAAAATTAAAGAATCATGTTATTATCTGAACATGTAGCACCTGATAGAGGAATTAAGTTGAGGCTAGTAATAAAGATCATGTTTAGGCTATGTGCCGATATTTTTGGACCCATGGGGTCGTGATGCTGTTGAATTAATTATTCTAAAATTTACATTTCACACTCAGTAATAATTTTCTATTCTGAGGATATTTATAGGATTGAGCTGCGCAATGCAGTAAGCCATTTGGCTTTATATATGTTATTATTAAATGGATCGGGGCTGCCCGCCTGCAGCAGGACAGAATGACTTTATACATTATTATTGTTCTGGATCGGGGTTGCCCGCCTGCAGCAGGCCTTATTGGCTTTACTATTTTATGGATCGGGGTTGCCCGCCTTAAAGGCTTTGTTATTATACGGATCGGGACTGCGCGCCTGCAGTAGGCCATATTGGCTTGTATTACGCTTGGGCTGAAGGAGCCCCTCCGGAATCTGTATACACCCCTAGTGAGCGTAGATGATCATCGATATTCGGGATGGACTTCCCAGGGCATGGACTTGCCTTACTTACTGCTTATATATATTTGGAGTAATGGTTAGTGTACAAAGGAAAAATTGAATATGGTAGAAATAAGTGCATTTGAAATGAATAGAGGCATGAAGATCTGATTATCGTGTCAGGTGCAATATGACTTGAGTTTGGAAGGTATTGTTGACGTATAGTTTATGTCAATAGGGAAAGTGCAGACTTATACAAATAGTGGGCGAGCATGAACTCAAGAGAATTTATGGATTTAGTGGTCGTTGCACTAGGTGCAGTGTCATTGGAAGATGTCGGTAAGGAATTCCATAAGTGGGTTATCCCCTATGTGCAGCTAGTGGTGGCATGATGTTCATGAAGCTTTTGCGAGGAATATTACTTGCTACCTGGTAGGAGGCCACGTATATGATTTTGGCTGGAGATTCAGAATGTTCATGAAAGGATTAATAAAAGACTTCGAGAAGTATGGCAGGGTAACGGTGCGAGACCTCGGTAATTGAGAAGGAGAAATCCTTACAGGTTCTAATCTTATATAATTGCAGCTGAAAGCTAAGTGGGGGGGGGGGGGGTCTGCTATCTATGATTTGATTCCATGATTAGGTCTGGTATTGGTTTTGGTCTAAGGCATACTTGTTGATTAGTTATGACTTGCAAAGGTTGAGATTGGGGATGACTCAAGTAAGAAAACTTCTTAAATGCGGGTTGTATTGCACTTTATGAAAAATCATGAGATAATTAAATTGTTATTTTGAAGGATGTAATGCGCACGGAGTATGGATTAGATTGGTGGTCTTAAGGCAGAGTTACTTCTTTGGGGGCTTGTTTCTTTTGGCCCGTTCGGGCAGAGTAATTTAGATTTGAGCATACTGAGTGAGCTTTGGGTAAGGATAGTAGTGTTGTGATAAGGATAAACGTCAACTTGAGGGTAATTCAGGAGAACCTCATAGAAAATAGGACCACTAGAACCGGATATTTCCTACCGGTATGGGGAACGTGTTGTGCATTATGATTCTCTCCTGGAAAGAAACAAGAGAAAAGTTTCCAACTAATAGGGTATGTAATTTGCTAGTGACTTAGAGTTTATAATGAGATTTTTGTGCTTTTAATTTGATAGATGTGGTGTGTTGTGAGGGATTTAGATTTATATGTATGAGGTGGCAGTTGATTCTTGAAAGGAAGATCACAAATTCTGAATGGAATGGTCAGTGTTGTATATTTAGATGAATGTTATAGTTGCTCGGTAATCCCTGAGAAGGGTGTGCGGTTGAAAGGGGCATTGTGTTTTGATTTACAGATGTTCATTAGTGTTACGATAATCTCTTGGTTGATAGACTGTTGATACTCAAATTATTGATATTATTGGCACGTGAGTTGTCCGTGCAGGTTCAGATATTGATACAATAACACGTGAGTTATCCGTGCAAGTGATGTTAATGTGAGCTCTAGAAGAGCTGGTTACTGTTATTAAACTTGTGTGTATTGGTACTACTACATATAATGAGCTTGTAGCATTACAGTTGTGGTGGTTCTTGTTGAACTTACAATACTGTTCTCTACTTTGAGACATTTTCCATTTTTGGGTACAAAGTTGCGCAGTTGTAGATTGAGTTCTATTGGAGTGGCATGTCAATAGGATAGTTGTGTTTAATAGTATAAGGTTATTGGACCGAGAATGTATACTATCGGGTTGGATTCCGGTATATTGGGAGGATAATATTGAAGGTCGGCATAGAAAATGATTATATCTGGACTATGGTTATGGCTGGATACAACATGTTCATACTTATACAGTGTGTAGATGTGAGATTCGGGTATTGAAAAGAATTTTGGATGTTAGAAATTTGGCTCCATGGTTTTTGGGCTAAGGTTAAATTAATGATTTTTAGTTATGTTATGTTGTCAGGCCTATATAGAATAGGGTGACATGAGATCACCCCTGGGTATGTGCGTGGTAAGGTGGAATAGAGATTTGAAGGTTAAGAACAACTCCCGACACGTTCAAGGACGAACGTATGTTTAAGTGGGGGAGATTGTAACGATTCGACCGGTCGTTTTGAGAATTTACGCTCATTTCAACTATTTGAAGTCTTGAATAATTTCCTATGAGGTATTATAACTTGTGTAAATTGTTGGTTTTGGTTTTAAGGTATTTCAGAGTTAGCTTGGAAGCATAAGTTGAAATAGTTGACCGGTTATTGACTTATATATAAACGATCTCGAAATTTAATTCATATGATTCCAAAAGCTCCGTTTGGTGATTTTGGACTTAGGAGTGTGTTCGAAAATATTTTTGGAGGTCCGTAGTGGAATTAGGCTTGAAATGCCGAAAATTAAAATTTTGGAAAGTTTGACCGAGGGGTTGACTTTTTGATATCGGGGTCGGAATCCGATTCTAAAAATTAGAATACCTCCGTTATATCATTTATGACTTGTGTGAAAGATTTGAAGTCAATCGGACGTGATTTGATAGGTTCCGGAGTCGTTTTTAGAAATTAAAAATTTCAAAGTTCATTAGGCTTGAATTTGGGGTGTAATTCATTGTTTTAGCATTGTTTTAGGTGATTTGAGGGTTCGACTAAGTCCGTATGATATTTTAGGACTTGTTGGTATATTTGGTTGAGGTCCCGAGGGGTTCGGGTGAGTTTGGGATGGTTAACGGATCATTTGTGGCCTTGGTGGGATTGCTGATATCTGTTGCTGCAGTTTTTGGATTTTCTCTTTCGCGTTTGTGAGTGGGCCCTCGCGTTCACAAAGGGGAATTTCAGGCCGGCAGGATTTACTCTTCGCATTCGCGATGGGGTCTCGCGTTCGCGAAGAGGAGATGGGTTGTGCATCGCGTTCACATTTGGGTATCACGTTCGCGAAGGGAAAAATAGTGGGCATGGGTTTCTGTCTTCGCGTTCGCGAAGAATTTCAAGCTCTGAAGTAAGTAACACTTCTAAAATTGGTTCTGAGGGTATGAATCCACAAATTTGGTATGATATAAATTGTTGAAGGTGACTCACGCGATAGGTGACGAATATGTAGACGTGCACCACAGAAATTGCCTTGATTAAATCCTGTGAAGTAGTAAAATTAAAGAATCATGTTATTATCTGAACATGTAGAACTTGATAGAGGAATTAAGCTGAGGCTAGTAATAAAATCATGTTTAGGCTATGTGCCAATATTTTTGGACCCATGGGGTCGTGATGCTGTTGAATTAATTATTCTAAAATATATATTTCACACTCAGTAATAATTTTCCATTGTGAGGATATTTATGGGATTGAGCTGCGCAATGCAGCAGGCCATTTGGCTTTATATATGTTATTATTAAATGGATCGGGGCTTCCCACCTGCATCAGGACAGAATGGCTTTATACATTATTATTGTTCTGGATCGGGGCTGCCCGCCTGCAGCAGGCCTTATTGGCTTTACTATTTTATGGATCGGGGTTGCCCGCCTACAGCAGGCCTTAAAGGCTTTGTGATTATACGGATCGGGACTGCGCGGTTTTACGCTAGGGCTGAAGGAGCCCCTCCGAAATCTGTACACACCCCCAGTGAGCGTAGATGATCATCGATATTCGGGATGGACTTCCCAGGGCATGGACTTGCCTTACTTACTGCTTATACATATATTTGGGATGGATATATATATATGTATATTTGGGTTGGATTTTTCCAAGGGCATGGACTTGCCTTGCTTATTTGTATTGTAATGAGTTATGCGGACATGGATCTTGTCTGTATCATTTATATTTAGAGATAAATTATCCCAGGGCTAGATTGTCCTTATACGGTACTGGGTGATTGATTGTCAGTCGATGTGCATATATATATATATATATATATATATATATATACGGGTTGGAATACCCCTGGGCTGGATTGGCCATAAATAGTACCAAGTTTCCGGATAATTTGTGACCAGTATTTACTTGAGGTCTTTCTACTGAGATGTCATATGCCTCATATCATGCAGTATTGATCTATTTTACTTGTACTTAGTTTACTATTGAATTGGAAAGCATGTCTATATTTTTGTACCATTATTTTTACTGGACTGTACCTGTAGAGCTCATCATTTCTTTCAGACCAGAGGTTAGTCTTATTACTTATTGAGTTAGTTTTACTCATACTACACTTTGCACCTCGTGTGCAGATCCAGGTGCTTTCATACACGGAGATTGTTAGATTTTAGAGTACTATTAGTTAGAGACATTCAATGTAGTTGTTTGGCGTCCAATGACCTTGTCTCTCTTTCCTTCAGTTACTGTATTGTTCTGTACTTTCAAACAATGGCTTTTTATCAGTCAGACATTGTATTCATATTATATGCTCATGTACTCAGTGACAGCGTGTTTTGGGAGTGATATATTTGAAATTTTGAGATTTCTTCCGCTAAATTAAATATTTTATTTTCAAATTTAAAATAAATGGTGGTTTATTGGGATTTTTGGCTTGCCTAGTATTGAGATAGGCGCCATCACGACAAGTGAGATTTTGGGTCGTGACATTTTTCCCATTATAGAACCTCCTGCAGCTGCATTTATCACATTTTTGGAAGAGGGTTTTAGCTCGTGATAAATAATATACAACTGCATATGTTTAGGAATGTCGTGGTGTGGACATTTTTTAACATTGCCTCTAACCTTTTCCAAGATTTATAAATTGACTCTGTGTCAGTCTGCAGGAAATTAGATATGGTTTTAGGAGGTGAAAAGTATTTATTTAAAATATTTTGAGTCATTTGGTCCCATGTGGTAATTGATCCTTGAGGCAAACTTTGCAACCAAATTTTAGCATCTCATTTTAAAGAAAAAGGAAATATCATTAACTTGATTGCTTCAGGGAATACTCCATTATACTTAGCAGTTTCAACTAGTGCCAGAAAATCAATTAAATGACTGTGGATCTTCACTTGAATCTCCAGTAAAGATACAAGATTGT
Source organism: Nicotiana tomentosiformis (assembly GCF_000390325.3). Taxonomy (NCBI): domain Eukaryota; kingdom Viridiplantae; phylum Streptophyta; class Magnoliopsida; order Solanales; family Solanaceae; genus Nicotiana; species Nicotiana tomentosiformis. The sequence goes on along the minus strand of NC_090821.1, from coordinate 69,615,436 downwards.
TGGATCGTTTGAATCAGGACGGTCCTGATTTCAAAGTTGTTAGCTGCCACTGTGGGCTTCCTAATACTAGATTCACAGTTGAAGTGGTGTGGTGTAGCATAATTCCATAGGATCCTCTATTTGGACTGGTGGTGGTACTCTATGTGGGTTGATATTTTCTACTTCCTGACTCTCTATTCCTTCAGAAGCTATTGTTTGAGAAGACATTTGTCCTTTCCTACGCGATCGAAGAGATCTTTCAATTTCAGGATCGTAACTTGATAAAATCTTTTGTAGAATAGCAGGTCATAAACTAATTGAAATTCATAAAGTAAAGAAAGTTAGTTCCTAAAATAATAATAGCAATAAACAAAAACTAATAATAATAGAAATAATAAAGAAGATTGCATAGATGATAAACAAAATAGGTGCCAAAGCAAAAAGTATTAGTACAATAATTTTATTATTTATAGATAATAGTAATATTATACCACACTTGTAATAAAATAGATATATAAAAATGACGCAACAAGTAAATCGTGACAAGAAGATATAATACTATTTAAAGTAATAGTGTTAATACTCGTGATAGTATCTAAAATTGCAACGATAATATATATAAGGGCAGTTAATAGTGTGTGAGACTGTGAAAGTATTGATTATAATGTTTTTTTCTCGGTTAATAAAATACTGACAATAGTCTAATTGTAGTAGATATTCTAAGAGATTTAATAAAAATAGTTGGTAGTAGTTATAATGAGAAAGAAAAATAAAATGGTATTGTTACTATAACTATGATTGAGTCAAAAAAACATTATTATTAATATAAATGTAATAGTTAAGTGCAATTTAGGAAACACCGATAAAAAAATATATTATAATATTGCGTTCTCAAATTAGTAATAAAATATTTAATTTGAAGTAGATGTATGCCAATCCCCGACAACGACGCCAATACTTTGACGAGGCCAATGTGTATAAGATTTTGCTACTCGTACTCTGTCAAATTCTAGTATAGTTTATGATATCGTCCCACAGAGTGTAATGATCCGACTTGTCATTTTGAATATTTACGCTCATTTCAACTATTTGAAGTCTTGAATAGCTTCATATGATTATTATGACGTGTGTGAATTGTCGGGTTGGATGTTTCAGGTGTTTCGGGATTAGTTCGGAGGAATAAATTTCATGTTGGAAACTTAAATGAAAAGGGTTGACCAAAATTTTGACTTTTGTGCAAATGACCCCAGAACAGAATTTTGATGATTCTAATAGCTCTGTATTGGTGATTTTGGATTTAGGAGTGTATCCGAAAAATTATTTGGAAATCCGTAGTTAAATTAGACTTGAAATGGCTAAAATAGAAATTTAAGTTTTGAAATTTGACAGGGTCGTTGACTTTTTGATATCGGGGTTGGAATCTGATTCTGAAAATTGGAATAAGTCTGTTATATCATTTATGACTTGTTTGCAAAATTTGTGGTCAATCAGACTTGATTCGATAGGTTTCGACATCAAATGTAGAAGTTGGAATTTCATAGTTTCATTAAGGTTAAATTCGGGCATGATTCGTGGTTTTAGCGTTGTTTGATGTGATTTGAGGCTTCGACTAAGTTTGTATGATGTTTTAGCACTTGTTGGTATATTTGGTTGAGCTCCCGAGGAGCTCGGGTGAGTTTCGGGGTGGTTTCGGACCATTTCTATGCCATTTTTAATTACTAGTTTTTGTCTACAGAGGTGTGCATCGCGATCGCGAATATTTGATCGCGATCGTGAAGAGCAAACAACAGTTTGGGGCCTTGTGAATCGCGATCACGGGAGCTCTTTCTCGATCGCATAGAACAAAATCTCTGTTGCACTGATCCAACTTTGGAAGCTTATATCTTGCAATCTATAAGGAATTCAGAGATGATCCAAAAATGAAAGTTGTATCCTTGATGTCTAGTTTTCAGAATGTCAAATCATTTGTCATTTGGAGTTTTGCACGAAACATTAATACTATTATACTATAGTCTGTCTGGAAGAGTTTGGGAGTTCGTTCTTCGCGATTGCGATTGGTTTTCCACGATCGCGAAGGGCAATTTTGGGGCTGAAAAATTTTGTGCTTCGCGATCGCGAAGATTAAATGCCTGGATAGAAGCTATATTTCTAGGTTTCGGCCATTTTAACATATTTGGAGCTATGGAGCTCGGATTGAAGCGATCTTTAGACGAGTTTCATCATTTGAATTGGGGTAAGTGATTCTAACTCGGTTTTTGTTAAATTACATGAATATATTGTTGTTTTTATCATTAAATTTGTGTTTTGGGTTAGATATGGTAGAAAATTTCATAAACTTTAATTGAGGATTTGAAGGCCGAGTTATGGTCGAATTTGAGTAATTTTGGTATGGTTGGACTCATGGTTGAATGGGTTGTAGGATTTTGTGAGTTTCGTCAGATTCCGACACGTGGGCCCCACTGTCGACTTTTTGACGAAGTTGAGAATTTTTATAAATTGTTAAATTGTAAGCATTGGAGTATATTTTAATTAATTTACACGTTGTTTGACTAGTTTCGAATCGTTTGGCTTGGAATTGAGGAGATATGAAGGCGTTCGGTTGATACGCGCGGAATGGAATTTTCAGAGTATTGTTTATCTTGCTCGGCATTGGATCCATCTTGTTCGAGTTAAGTAACATTTCTAAACTTGGGGATGAGGCTATGAACCCTGTATATACGTGTTATGTGATTTATGGATCGGGCTGCACGCCACAATCGGCCTTATATGTTTTATTATTATGGGATTGGGCCGCACACCGCAGCAGGCCTGATTGACTTATTATAGTGCTTGGGCTGAAGGAGACCCTCCGGAGTCTGCATCCCCCCCCCCACACACACAATGAACGCAGATGATATGATATTTGGGATGGACTTCCTAGTCCATGGAGTTGCCTTATTTATTTATATTTGGGATGGAATTCCTTGGGCTGGATTGGCCCTGTACAGTAGTGAGTGACTGATGGATTCACCATATACAGTACTGAGTGATTGACTACTCTAAGAGTATGAGTATATGAGTTCATCACTGTGCTGCATTGCATTAGACATGCATACTTGATATGTAAGCATAGAGAAGTATTTTTCCTCATGTCATCTCATAATGAAATTTCTTATCTGTTGTTAAAGTTTTTGAGAAAAATCATAGATTTCGGATTTACTCATATTTTCGGTGATTTCGGTAAAGAATTTGAGTTTTACTGTTATAATTGATAAGAAAATGTTTATTTTTCGAAATTGTATACGAGCTAAGCATTTTATCGTTGAGTTATTTTTGGTGTTACTTTCATTATACTGTTATGAACTGTTGCTAGCTATTGGTGTTGTACGTTGACCTTTATTTCAGCTCGTCACTACTTTCAACCTAAGGTTAGATTTTTTACTTATTGAGTATATGGGATCGGTTGTTCTCATACTACACTTCTACACCTTGTGTGTAGATTTTTGATGATGATGTTGCTACGTACGGTGTGAGCTGGATTTGAAGATGTACATGCGTTCTAGTCATCGCTGCCTCTTGTTCATGGTAGCTCCAGAATTATTAATCTTTTTATATATATTTCAAACAGATGATGTATTTTTATTTCACACCAGCTTTGTAAATTCTAATCTTAGAAGCTCATGATTTGTACTACCAGTCCTTGGGGAGTGTATTAGAGTCAGTTAAATAATAACTGAATCGGATTATTGTTATTTGGCTTACCTAGAGGGTGAGGTTAGATGCCATCACGGCTAGTTGGATTTTAGGTCGTGACATAGAGATTGAAGAATCTAGCTATAAACTTATAATATTCTTACTACCATTTGAGAGAATCAAATTGATGATATTTTGTTTGTTGAAAATTTAAATTGCGTAAGTTGAAACAAAATAACTTTCAAAATATTTATATTTAAAAAGAGTTGGGAATCATTGAATTCACACGATAGCGTGATAATAATAAAATCGTAGCTTCTACATGTATTTCTCTTAGGAATAACTGCTTATTGCTAATACAATTATATTTTGCTCACTAAGAAATAATCAATTAATAACACTCCGTGAGGTTATGTAAATCAATTGAAATATCGCTTGTGACAATTAAACTGAAATAATTTTCCTGCATGAATTGTGCTAAAAGATAGCAAAACCCTCTTGCGATTACATTTTACTAAAAAACAATAGTCTTGCCTACTACAACTCCTCCGTGAGAATTAGAATGAAAGTAAGCAAGATTACGGACTTGGAATAATAGATTAATAAGAATTACTCTTACTCTATTATTTTATCCAATAGTTATCATATATTAATTTTGCTTCATAAGAATTACAAAATTGACATACAACTAACTTCGGAGAATAAATAGATAGAAGTGATAATAATTAGTTAAAACTAATATTTCAGCACTATATAAAAATATAAGTAGAAAGTTTCAGGTCAAGTATGTAGTAAAACTGAGATTAATATTATAACTATATCGAGCTCCATCAACTATCCCAACAAAATATACTACTCCATTATTGAGTATTTAAATTTCACAAAGAAAGGAATTCTTAAAATACTATCAATACTCTTAGCAAATTCAAAAACTACAAGAGGTAAGTGAAATAGATAAAGAAACAAGCAAAGACCAAAGCTAGAAAAAAAGTTGCTAATTGGCACGTCTGATCTCTCTCCTTCAACACAAATATGGCATACTATTTATAGAAATCAAATCCCATAAGGTGCCATCTTGCCTCATGCTTCTTTTTTCATGTTGCCTCGTGCTCTTTGGCCTTGATGCCTCGTGCTCTTTTTTATTTCCTTTATTTGCGTTATCATGATATTTTTATTTCCTGCAAAATACTATTAGAAAATATAGAGAATTGACATATTATATATATTTTTTTATTTAAAATAATTTATTTGTAAGTATAAAATATATGAATATTTTATAGTCATCAAACTCACCCGCACTTGAATCCTTGCTCGTCCTTGAGGGAGTATTTTATTAATAGTTGTTTTTTCTTGTAGAGTAGAAAAGTAAAAAAGAAATAAAATTTCACATAAAATTCAAAACCTATAAGTTTTTCAAGTCGCCAAATTAATACCTTGTTGTCCTGACCCAAAATCCTAACCTATCGTAATGGAACCTATCATGGTACTATGCAAGCCGAAATTTATGAAGTAACTCCAACACTTAACAGAAAACAGATTTAAAGTAGTTTAAATGATAATAACTTCTCATAAATAGGATAAAAATCCAAAATACAACGCGGAAATTCCCAATATCGGGGTGTCACCAAGTACATGAGCATTTATACATCACAGGTCCGAAAACTACTTTCTATGATAATCTTGAAACTAAATACAATAAGTGAAAAGGCAGGGAAGGAGAAACAAGGTATGCGAAACGCCGACATCTACCTTGAAATCTCTAGAAGATCAACTATGAGCGAAAATCAAGACCCACTGTGTCCAGAAACACCTGGATCTGCACACGAAGTGCAGGGTGTAGTATGAGTACAACCAACTCAGTAAGTAACAATACTAAATAAAGAACTTAAAGTAGTGACGAGCTTCACAGTTATAGTTCAATTACAGTGATTTCAACATAAGAAAGTAGGCATGATCTCAAGTTAGATAAATTAGGTCAATAGTTATTCCATGACAAGTTCAAGTGAAATAAGTGTAATACCTTTCAGAAATTACAAGGCAATGATACATGGCAGCTAAGTGCAACAATAATGAAATCAAATGCATCCTCTCAGGGCCACAGTTAGTCAGCCTTCCCATTCACTCAGCAGTCGGCACTCGGCACTCGCACTCAGTAGGTACCTACGCTCACTGGGGGTGTGTGTAGACTCTGAAGGGGCTCCTTCAGTCCAAGCGCTATAATCCGTACTGACAACTCACGTGTTATACGAACAACTCACATGCTATAATATAATATCTGGATCCATACGGACAACTCACGTGTTGCATGGACAACTCACGTGCTATAGTATAATATCTGGATCTGCACGGACAACTCACGTGCTATAGTATAATATTTGGATCTACACGGACAACTCACGTGCTATAGTATAATAGCTCACAATAAGGCCCTCGGCCTCACTCAGTCATCAACCTCTCCAGGCTCTCGGGCTCCCAAAAATTATTATAATATAATGCATAAAAAATGAACAATAGAGACTGAGATGTAATATACACAACCGGGTTATTCTATTCCACCTCTTAGAAATAAATTCACAGTTTTCGAGCTCCCCCTTTTTCCTCTGAGTACAAAACAGCAATTTAGCAAATAATTCAACCCATACATGACCTATATGGATCCCTATAATGCAACACGTAGTCTAAACATGATTTGTGGTTCAATTTCTCTAATACAAGGAGAATGTACCGAAAACAACAGATTATACAATTACACGGTTCAATGGAATTTGACCAAGTCGCAATTCCTACGGTTCACGCCCACACACCCGTCACCTCAAAACAAATACATGACACGTAATGCGGGGTTTCGTACCCTTAGAACCAAATTTGGAACTGTTACTTACCTCAGTCCGAGGAAATCTCTACTCCAACACACCCTTGCCTCAAGAAACGACCTCTGAATGCCTCGAATCTAGGCATAAACAATGCAATATAATCAATATGGGCTAAAGGAATCAACTCCATAAGAAAATGCTAAGTCATTGATCAAAACAAAAAATCAGCTCAAAAGCCGGCCCCCAGGCCTATTTCTAAAAATTCGATAAAAGTCACAAAACCCGAAAGCTCTCTCGACCAAGAGTCTAACCATACCAAATCTATCAAAATCAGACCCAAAATCGTCCCCTAAATCCCCAAATCAAACTCTCCAAATCCCTAACCTCAAACTCCCAATTTACACCTTAAATATACATCAACTAGGTGGGAAAATCAATGGGGAAGCAATATTATTGATCAAACATAAGCACAAGGGACTTACCTCAGGAATCCCCTCAAAAACCCTCTCACAAATCGCCTAAACTGTGCTTGAAATGTTTGAAATGAAGCCAAAATCGCAAACCCTTGTTTTAATAATCTGCCTAGGATTTTGGCACCTGCGGCCATATATCCGCACCTGCGGAACCGCTTCTGTGGCAATTCTCCGCTTCTGGGGAAGCCACTTAAATTTCTCAGGCCTGCATCTGCGCTCCATGTTTCGCACTTGCGGAGCCGCTTCTGTGACCTTCTATCCGTTTCTGTGAAAACAGGACCCTCTAAATTCCGCATCTGCAGAGCCTCGCTCGCACCAGCAGGCTCGCAGATGCGGTAAGTTCCTCGCATCGGCGCCCTACCCAGGCCAGACCGGCTCTGCTTCTGCGGTTCACCTCTCGCTTCTGTGAGATCAAATCTACGATCCCCACTCTGGAGGTGCGATTACACCAAAAGCTGGTGAGCTTCAGAACTTTCCTCAAACTTCACTTCGATTCGATAACCATCCAAAATCACCTTGAGGCCCCCAGGACCTCAACCAAACATACCAACAAGTCTTAACACTTCATACGAACTTAGTCGAGCCTTCAAACCACCTCGAACAACATAAAAAACACGAATCGCATATAGATTCAAGCCTAATGAACTTTAAACTCCCAATTTCTACAAACGATGTGATTGACCCCAAATATTGCACAAAAGTCACAAATGACACCATGGACCTACTCCAACTTCCGGAATCAAATTCTGACCCCGATATCTTCTGAGGAAACTGGGGAGGAGATGGGCCATGCGCTTAATGCTTCGCGATCACGTTAGGAGGCTCGCGATCGCGTAGGCTTGTGGAGACGATGCCTCATGATCGCATGAATTTTCCGCGATCGCGTAGGGTTAATGTTTGGGCAGTAAAATTTACACTACGCGATCGCGTGAGGAAGTTCGCAATCGCATAGAAGAAATCACTGGGCAGAGAGTTTAAGTTCTGAAAATGGTAGCGATTTGGAGCTCGGATTTAGGCGATATTTGGAAGAGTTTAAGAGAAAACAACAAGGTAAATATTCTTAACTCAATATTGGTTAAATTACCCGAATCCATCACTATTTTTATCATTTAATTGGTGAATTGAGTTGGTAAAAATTTGAAAACCCTCTTGGATAGATTTGAGGATTTGAGGGGTGAATTGTTATCGAAATTTAGTGATCTTGGTATGGGTAGACTCGTGGTTGAGTGGGTATTCATATTTCGTAACATTCGCTGGATTCCGAGACGTGGGTCCCATGGACGAATTTTTATTAACAAATAGTATTTTCTTATAGAATTTATTCTTATAATTTTTAGTGATTGTATCGAATTAATTTTGGCTAGATTCGAGCCAGGCAGAGTTTGATAATCATGGAAAAGGCCTTCTAGTGAATTAAATTGGAGCAAGACGAGGTAAGTCTCTTGTCTAATCTTGTGAGGGGGAAATTACCCCATAGGGATTAAATTGAATATTGTTGCGAATTGCGGGAGCTACGTACGCACGAGGTGACGAGATTCCGTGCGTAGCTACTATAAATGCTAAAGTCCGGGTATTTGAGGACTCAAAGCATGAATTACTTGTGTAAATTGTATTCCTTGATTAATTAATATTAATTAATATATATGAATATATTGTGAATTGTTAGCCAAAGATTTTAAAAAATGGAAATCTCATACGCTTGATTTTCTGTTTAAATCAATTAATTGCTAAAAAAAAGAAATTGTTCTCCTCCCAAATTTATTTTATAATAAATATTCTCTCCTTCCGGAGGTACATTAAAATATCCTCCTTTCTTGTGGAGCGGGCCGAATGCCTTGGTAGGATAGATGCATCTATGGATCGCGCCGCACGTCCCTCGGCAGTGTACACGACACTCTAGATCGGGTCGTACGTCCTCGGCAGAAATCGTACTTAATAATAATAATAATTACACGATACTTTAATATCTTATTTCAGCTTGCGAAGCTAATTGATAAATTGGATAATCCTTGAAATTTAACGAATTATTATTCTTGCTTGTTAAATAATTAATTGTTATTCCTGTAAATAATATTTAATTCATAAATTGGAGATTATTTGAATTGAAGGAATTTAATTAATATATGGAGAACTATTGCATTTGAAGAAATTTGATTATTTCCGCTGATTAAATAAATTATTTTAAATTCTGTAAATCATGCTGATTTAAATATCCTAGTTGTATTTCAATTATTATTATTGACCCATAGTGAGTGTCAAAGTCGGTCATCTCGTCTCTACCACTTCGAGATTAGGTTTGATACTTACTGGGTACACGTTGTTTACGTACTCATACTACACTTGCTGCACTTTTTGTGCAGGAAATGAGGCAAGTACTAATGCGGGACCTATCGTCTAACACGCACGTTATCCAGGGGCATAGTGGCGAGTTGTGTCTCTGATCCGTTATGCAGCTACTAGTGTCTCTCTTTGTATTTTTCATTCTGTCTATTTTTATTTCAGACAGTATTTGGAATTTTGTATAATCTACTAGATGCTCATACACTTGTGACACCAGGTCTTGGCATACACATTGGTAGAATTTGGGTTTTATTATTTTCTTGGTTTTAAATTTTGTTAATATATGCTTAATTTATTAAGTTGGCTTGCCTAGATGTAGTGTTGGGCGCCATCATGACCTATAGGTAAAATTGGGTCGTGAAAACATGGTATCAGAGCACTAGGTTCATGTAGGTCTCACGAGTTATGAGCAGGCCTAATTGAGTCTTGCTGATCGGTACGGAGACGTCTGTACTTATCTTCGAAAGGCTATAGGGTGTTAGGAAATTACCTTTCTTCATATTCCATCGTGCAATTGATTTAGTTCAAAATATCCTTCTCTTATTCTCTCTCAGATGGTGAGAACGCGCTCGAATAAGGTTCCAGGCCAGGAACAGCTACTCCCCCAATTGCTAGAGGCCGAGCCAGAGGCCGAGGGAGGGCTCTAGCCCATTGTAGAGGGCGAAGACGTCCCAAGACTGTTTCAGTTAAGCTGCCAGTGGGTACAGCAGAGAACCCCATTGTTGAGGAACAGGATGAGGTGCCTATGACAGAGCTAGCTCCGGTGGATTTCACATCAGCACCGGGATTTCAAGATGTCATGGGTCCTATGCCGCAGTTCATGGACAATATGACTTAGGCCGGTTTATTTTCGGTAGACCCAGCCACATCTCAGGCGGGCGGGGGAGCACAGACCCACACCGCGCAGGCTCATGAACTGGCAGTTGCTGTATATCAGACCCAGGGTACACTACCCGTGGGTGGAACCCCGCCAGTGGCAGCAGCTACACCTGAGCCCATGCCAGCTATAGTCGTTGATCCTCAAAAATTATTGGACCGATGGACTAGACTACATCCCCCTATCTTCAGGGGTGAGTGACATGATGATCCACAGGACTTCATTAATCATTGCAGGGACAGAATGCACAACATGAGGAGATTGGAATCTCATGGGGTTGACTTTGCTACTTTTCAGCTAGAGGACAGAGCCCGTAGATGGTGGCAGTCTTATGTTCTTGGCAGACCAACAGATTCTCCTTCCATGACTTGGGACAGGTTCACCCGTATCTTCCTGGACAGGTATATTCCACCCTCCTAGAGGGAAGATTTGCGGTTTCAGTTTGAGTAGCTCCAGCAGGGTCAGATGTTAGTGACTCATTATGAGGCAAGGTTTTCTAAATTATCTCGCCATGCACTTATGATACTCCCTACTGAGGCGGAGAGAGTGCGGAGATTTGTAGCCGGTTTACATACTGGTATTCATGCCACTATGGCTCGAGAGTTTGAGATGGGTACTTCTTATGAGCGAGTTGTGGAGATATCCCGGAGGATTAAAGGTGTGCGTCAGCGAAGCCGAGAGCAGATTATGAGAGATAAGCGGTTTAGGTACTCTGCAAAGTTCAGAGGTGCTCCGTCTGGGGGCAGAGGTCAGTTCGTGAGGGGGCAGTCCCGCAGACCCCCATTTCCAGCACCACCACCTCCTCGAGGTGCTCCAGTGCGACCTTATCTTAACGCTATACAAGAGAGTTCCTACCGCCCACCAGATATGCAGGGTCCTCCCAGTGGGTATTCAGTTCCCCAGGGCCAGACACTTAGTCAGCAGCCCATAGCACCGAAGAGTTATTATGAGTGCGGGGATCCCAGTCACATGCGGAGGTTTTGCCCCAGGCTTCGGAGTAAACTAGTGCAGCAGGGTCAGCAACCTATGCTTACCGAACCAGTTGCTCCACCAATAGTTCGACCACCAATAGGTGGAGGAAAGGTGGGTAGGGGTCGTCCTAGAGGTAGAGGTCAGCCAGGCGGAGGCCAGCCAGTTGGCGCTCCAGCTCGATTCTATGCTTTTCTGGCTAGACCAAATACAGAGGCCTCAAATGTTGTTATTACAGGTATTATTTCTGTTTGCGGTAAAGATGCCTCAGTATTATTTTATCCAGGATCCATGTATTCATATGTGTCATCTTTATTTGCTTCATTCCTGGGTGTTTCTATTGAGTCATTGAGTACTCATGTTTATGTGTCCACTCTTGTAGGCGAATCTGTTATTGTGAACCGGATCTACTGGTCTTGTATTATTACATTTTGTGGTTATGAAACTAGAGTAGATCTCTTATTTCTCGAGATGATCGATTTTGAAATTATTCTGGGTATGGACTGGTTATCTCCATATCATGCTATTCTAGATTGTCATGCCAAAACTGTTACCTTGGCTATTCCAGCATTACCTAAGCTGGAGTGGAAGGGTTCGTCGGTTAGTTCATTTAATCGGGTTATTTCTTTTATAAAGGCTCATCATATAGTTGAGAAGGGTTGTTTGGCTTATCTAGCCTATGTTCGGGATACTACTATAGAGACTCCGGCTATTGATTCAGTGCCAGTAGTTCGGGAGTTCTCCGATGTATTTCCTTTAGATCTTCCAGGTATGCCACCTGATCATGATATCGATTTTTGTATTGACTTAGCTCCAGATACCCAGCCTATATCTATCCCACTGTATCGCATGGCTTCAAAATAATTGAAAGAACAACTTGAAGAGTTAGTAGCCAAAGGGTTCGTCAAAAGGATGGAACAATGTGGATGTGTATTGATTATCGCGAATTGAACAAAGTCACTACTAAGAACAAGTACCCGTTGCCGCGTATTGATGATCTATTTGACTAGTTGCAGGGTGCTAGGGTGTTCTCTAAGATCGACTTGAGGTCGGTGTATCATCAGTTGAAGATTCGAGGTTCGAATGTTACGAAAATTGCTTTTCGTACTAGATATGGGCATTATAAGTTTCTGGTAATGTCTTTTGGTTTGACTAATGCCCTGAAAGCGTTTATGGATCTGATGAACAGGGTATTCACGCCATATATTGATTCATTTGTCATTGTCTTCATTGATGACATTTTGATCTACTCGCGCAGTAAGGAGGAACATGAGTAGCATAAGAGAGTAGTGCTTCAGACATTGCGGGAACAAAAGTTATATGCTAAGTTCTCTAAATGTGAGTTCTGGCTTGAGTCTATAGCATTTTTGGGACATATTTTATCGGGTGATGGTATTAAGATTGATCCCAAAAATATTGAGGCAGTTCATAATTGGCATCATCCCACTTCGGCGACTGAGATCGGGAGTTTTCTGGGTTTAGCAGGTTATTATCGTCAATTCGTGGAAGGTTTTCATCTATTGCAGCACCTTTGACCAAATTAACCCAGAAGGGTGTTCAGTTCTGATGGTCCGATGATTGTGAGTCAAGCTTTTAGAAACTCAAGACAGCATTGACTACATCACCAGTGTTAGTGTTACCTTCCGGTTTGGGAATGTATACAGTGTATTGCGATGCTTCACGCGTTGGTTTGGGTTGTGTATTAATGCAAGAAGGGCAAGTTATTGCATATGCTTCACATCAATTTAAGCCCCTTGAGAAGAATTATCTAGTACATGTTTGGAGTTAGTTGCGATTGTTCACGCCCTTAAGATTTGAAGGCAATATATTTATGGGGTGTCATGTGAAGTTTATATTGATCATCATAGTTTGTAGCATTTGTTCAAGCAGAGGGACCTAAATTTAAGGCAGTGCAGATGGCTGGAATTACTAAAAGATTATGATGTTACTATTCTATATCATCCAAGTAAAGCAAATGTAGTTGCAGATGCCTTGAGTAGAAAGGTGGAGAGTATGGGTAGTTTGGCTTTCATTTCAGCAGAAGAGAGGCCATTAGCTTTGGGTATCCAGTCCTTGGCCAACAGACTTTTGCGGCTAGATATTTTAGAGCCCAGCCGAGTTCTGCATGTGTCGTAGCTAAGTCTTCACTATTTGAGCAGATCAAGGCTCGCCATTATGATGACTCACACTTAATGGTTCTTCAAGAAACGGTAATACGAGGTGGTGCCAAGGAAGTTACTATTGGTACGGATGGTGTTCTGCAACTCCAGGATCATCTATGTGTTCCTAATGTGGATGGACTGAGGAAAACAATCCTGGAGGAGGCACATAATTCTCAGTATTCTATTCATCCAGGTGCTACGAAGATGTATCATGACTTGAGGCAACATTATTGATGGCGACGAATGAAAAAGGACATAGTTGAGTATGTAGCTAGGTGTCTAAATTGCCAACAAGTTAAATATGAGCACCAGAGGCCAGGTGGCCTACTTCAGCAGATGACTATACCAGTGTGGAAATGGGAACACATCACTATGGACTTTGTAGTTGGGTTGCCGCGGACCTTGAGGAAGTTTGATGCAGTTTGGGTGATAGTTGACAGGTTGACCAAGTAGGCACATTTTATTCCTGTTGTGACTACTTATACTTCAGAGAGGTTGGCCTAGATTTATATTAAAGAGATAGTTCGGTTGCACGGTGTACCAATTTCCATCATATCAGATAGAGGTCCTGAGTTTACTTCACATTTCTAGAGAGCAGTACAAAGTGAATTAGGGACCCATGTAGAGATCAGCACAACCTTTCATCCGCAGACCGACGGGCAGTCAGAGCGGACAATTAAGATATTGGAGGATATTCTCATAGTATGTGTGATTGACTTTGGAGGTCAGTGGGATCGTTTCCTGCCTTTGGCCGAGTTTGCTTATAATAACAGTTACTAATCCAGCAATGAGATGGCTTCATTTGAGGCTTTATATGGCCGTCGATGCCATTCACCTATCAGATTATTTGAGCCATGTGAGGCTAAGTCATATGGTACTGATTTGGTAAAGGATGCCTTAGAAAAGGTAATGTTGATTCAGGAGCGACGTCGTACAGCACAGTCCAGATAGAAGAGTTACGCGGATCAGAAAGCACGTGATATATCATTTATGGTAGGTAAAAAAGTTCTCTTGAAGGTTTCGCCGATAAAGGGAATTATGAGATTTGGCAAGAAGGGCAAGTTTATCTCAAGGTTTATAGGCCCATTTGAGGTGTTGAGACGAGTTGGGGAGGTTGCTTATGAGCTTGCATTGCCTCCCAGTCTATCGGGAGTTCATCCGGTTTTCTATGTATCTATGGTCCGGAAGTATTATGCTGACCTATCACATGTGTTGGATTTCAGCACAGTTCAGCTAGATAAGAGTTTGGGTTATGAAAAAGATCCATTTTCCATTGTTGATAAACAAGTTTGCCAGTTAGGTCCAAGAGGCTTTCTGCAGTAAAGGTCCAGTAGAGGGGCCAACCACTCGAGGAAGCAACTTGGGAGGCCGAGGAAGACATGCAGAGAAAATATCCACACTTATTTAGCACTCCAGGTACAATTCTAAACCCGTTCGAGGACGAATGGTTCTTTAAGAGGTTGATAATGTAATGAACCAACCGGTCATTTTCACTTTTAGAACCCTGTTCCCTAAAATAAAACTTCCCGTATGTGCTTTTAATGATTTATCACTTGCGGGGATGGTTGGTTTGGGATTTGGAAGTGTTTGGGTTGAAACCGGAACACTTGGTTCCTTAAGTTGGCCTTAAAGTGCTAAGTTTGACTTCGGTCAACATTTTGAGAAAACGACCCCGGAATAGAATTTTGACAATTGCAACAGCTCCATATGGTGATTTTGGACTTAGGAGTGTGTTAGGAATTTTATTTGGAAGTCCATAGTTAAATTAGGCTTGAAATGGCTAAAATAGGAATTTAAGTTTGGAAGTTTGACCTGGGAGTTGACTTTTTGATATTAGAGTCGGAATCCAGTTCTAAAAATTTTCATAGCTTTGTTATGTCATTTATGACTTGTATGCAAAATTTGAGGTCAATCGGACTTGAATTGATAGGTTTCGGTACATAATGTACAAATTGGAAATCTTAAGTTTCATTAAGCTTGAATTAGGGAATGATTCGTGGTTTTAGCGTTGTTTGGTGTCATTTGAGGGTTCGACTAAATTCGTATCATATTTTGGGACTTGTTGGTATAATTGGTCGAGGTCCCAAGGAGCTCGGGTGAGTTTCGGACAACTAACGAATCACTTTTGGATTTTGAAACACTGCTGATAACTGCTGGTATTTTCTTTTGATTTCCTTATACGCGATCGCGTATGTTGGCCTGCGATCGCGTTGAGTAATTTGGACAGAGGTGGATTTGTTCTACGTGATCGCGTGAATGGGGTTGCGATCGCGTAGGCTTATTTTGGGCAGCTAGAAATTCGTTCCATGCGATCGCGTGGGCAGGTTTGCAAACCCGTAGTTTAGGCTAGCTTGTAGATCGCGATCGCGTGTAGTTGTTTGCGATCGCGTAGGGGAAACTCGGGAGGAGCTGGGCCACATGTTTATTTCTTTACGATCGCGTGAGGAGGCTCGCAATCACGTAGGCTTGCGGAGACTGTGCTTCGCGATAGCATGGGATTCTCCGCGATCGCGTAGGGTTAATGTTTGGGCAGTAAAATTTGTGCTACGCGATCGCGTAGAAGAAATCACCCGGCAGAGAGTTTAAGTTCTGAAAATTTTCCATTTTTAATGATTTGGAGCTCAGATTTAGGCGCGTTTTAGGAGACTTTCAAAGAAAATAACGGGGTAAGTGTTCTTAAATCAATATTGGTTAAATTACCCGAATCAATCACTATTTTTATCATTTAATTGGTGAATTGAACTAGAAAAGTTTGAAAACCCTCTTGGATAGATTTGAGGATTCGAGGGGCAAATTGTTATCAAACTTTAGTGATTTTGCTATGGGTAGACTCGTGATTGAGTGGGTGTTCATATTTCGTAACTTTCGCCGGATTCCGAGACGTGAGTCCCACTGACGAATTTTTAATTAATTTCAGAATTTTTATTTAAAATGTAATATTTTATTATAGAATTGATTCTTATAATTTTTAGTGATTGTATCGAATTATGTTTGGCAAGATTTGAGCCACACAGAGTTGGATAATCGTGGAAAAGGCCTTCTAGTGGATTAAATTGGAGCAAGACGAGGTAAGTCTATTGTCTAATCTTGTGAGGGTAAAATTACCACACAGGGATTAAATTGAATATTGTTGCTAATTGCGGGGGCTACGTATGTACGAGGTAACAAGAGTCCGTACGTAGATACTATAAATGCTAAAGTCCGGGTAGTTTAGGACTCAAAGCATGAATTACTTGTGTAAATGGTATTCCTTGATTAATTAATATTAATTGATATATATATATATATGAATATATTGTGAATTGTTAGGTAAAGATTTTAAAAAATGGAAATCTCATATGCTTGATTTTCTGTTTAAATCAATTAATTGCTAAAAAAAAAAATGTTCTCCTCCCGAATTTATCTTATAATAAATATACTCTCCTTCCGGAGGTAAATAAAAATGTCCTCCTTTCTTGTGGAGCGGGCCGAATGCCTCGGCAAGATAGATGCATCTATGGATCGCGTCGCACATCCCTTGGCAGTGTACACGACACTATGGATCGGGCCGTACGTCCTCGGCAGAAATCGTGCTTAATATTAATAATAATAATTACACAATACTTTAATTGCTTATTTCAGCTTGCGAAGCTAATTGATAAATTAGAAAATCCTTGGAATTTAATGAATTATTATTCTTTCTTGTTAAAGAATTTATTGTTATTCCTGTAAATAATATTTAATTGATAAATTGGAAATTATTTGAATTGAAGGAATTTAATTAATATATAGAGAATTATTGCATTTGAAGAAATTTGATTATTTCCGTTGATTAAATAAATTATTTTAAATTCTGTAAATCATGTTGATTTAAATATCCTAGTTGTATTTCAATTATTATTATTGACCCATAGTGAGTGTCAAAGTCGGTCATCTCGTCTCTACCACTTCGAGATTAGGTTTGATACTTACTGGGTACACGTTGTTTACGTACTCATACTACACTTGCTGCACTTTTTGTGGAGGAAATGAGGCAAGTACTAATGCGGGACCTATCGTCTAACACGCACGTTATCCAGGGGCATAGTGGCGAGTTGTTTCTCTGATCCGTTATGCAGCTACTAGTGTCTCTCTTTGTATTTTTCATTTGGTCTATTTTTATTGCAGACAGTATTTGAGGTTTTGTATAATCTACTAAATGCTCATACACTTGTGACACCAGGTCTTGGCACACACATTGGTAGAATTTGGGTTTTATTATTTTCTTGGTTTTAAATTTTGTTAATATATGCTTAATTTATTAAGTTGGCTTGCCTAGCTGTAGTGTTGGGCATCATCATGACCTATAGTTGAAATAGGGTGGCGACAGTCCACTCCCGGTCAAAATTTCCAAAAATTCAACTCTCGTCATTTCAAGTCTAATTCCACTACGGACCTTTAAATAACAATCTGAACATGCTCCTACGTCCAAAATCACCTACCGGAGCTAAGGGAACCATCAAAACTCCGTTCTAGAGTCGTTTACTCAAAGATCAACATCTAGTCAATCATTGATACGCTCAAATTACACCTTAATAAATAGTGTAAAGCGGTCGATGTCAAATATAATAACCCAACTAGGTTGGGTTCGAATCCCACAGGGAATAGGTGTGAGAAGGTTACTTGAGTAGTGTGAAACTTGACTTAATTTGTAATTCTATTCCGTTAGCTAAAAAAGAATGTTGTAATTGAGTGAAATGAATACAAGTATAATATTGTGAGGTTGTAATTAATTTGATTAAGAAAACCATGGTTGTGTCCCCATTGATGGAATGTAATGCTATCGGTGTTAATATGATATATTTATAATGGAAGGTTCTTTGAAATACAAATGGTTTCTAAGTGACAACCCAATATTTCCCAATAGTTGGGTAATATCTACTCTTTAAGATTTTTCCAAATGTAAAAGAGTTGCGATTGAAAGAAACCAATTTATGCAAAATAGAACCCCACTTATTCCTAGACGATTCCATTAAACAAGGGTTAAAGCCTTGAGTTTTTGATATTCAATTCTACCAAACCTTAGCCCAATTCTTTCAAGTGAAGATAGAGTCAAATGGAATTAGTTAATGTTTGCAACCACTAACATCACATGAAGCATAAGAACTGAATAAATATCAACCAATCATTATATATATATTCAATGATAAACACCCATTAACATTATACCCATCTAGGGTCCACAACCTTAGTAATTCAAACTAGCTACACATACTGAAATCTAAGAACAAAGCGATAAATACAGTCATAAAGCTTACAAAGGTACAAGATTCTTTCTTCAAAAGTCTCCAAAGCAATGGTGCATTCAATGCTCCAAAGTTAGTCTCTTTTTCTGACTTTGCTGACCCACAAAAACCCTAATAAATCTATTTATAGTGGGCTAAAAGTCGGAGCCAAAATTTGACAAAAATAACCCCGCAGAGCATTTGTGCGACCGCATACTGGTCGCAGATCACGTATGTGGTCCGCATATTATTCGAAATCATCACATAATCTCATGTTTCCAAACCTAGCTCTTGACCATATTTTAATTATGCGGTCCGCATATACATTATGCGACTGCATAAGTGCTTCTCAGCTTTCTTGATTTCAGTTATGCGATCACTATGGTGTCCGCATAATCGTTATGCGACCCCATAATGGGTCGCATTTTCTCCTCTTCAGTTAACCAACAATCTGCTTCAGTCTGCGATGGTTATGCGGTCCGCATATGCTTTATGCGACAGCATACTTGCATCATTTCTGCCCTTTTGTGGCTTTTTGACTTCTTTTCCATGTTTTTGGGTTCTCAAGCGTCATGCACTGCAAAACACCAAAACTTCATAAGAATTAACTAAAAATGCATTGAAATATGAGCTAAAGTCTATGTAATTGGTATCAAATGTGCCTAAATTCTACGGCGCATCAACACCCCCAACTTAAATTCTTTCTTGTCCTCAAGCAACTAGAACAAATATTATCCTATTCTAAACTCTTACCGATACTTCACGAACAGTAATGACCGTAGATGGTATTGACTGTTAGTTAACAAGCATGTAACTTCATTTATTGACCCTTCATGGAAGACAAATATCACTTAACAATGCGACCAATCAACTTGTAAACTTTGAGCCTCAACCAAACTGACAAAATATTACTCACAGCTAAGTGCACTTGTATTCTACTTCAAGAACTTAACTTCTGTTAAATCTTGTAGTTCATGCGCGCCCATAACAAAGAAAATCCCCAACTCACACATATTTACATAGGATGCAATCGAACACTCTTTCACTCGGAACGAAACCTATATGTTACAAGTATCAGTCCATATGCTTGCCCTTATTTTAACTTGTTCCTATCTCAGGAATGATTGGTTGAAGATCACCTAGGACTTTTCACAGGTTGTAATGTAGGTTTCGGGAGGAGTTGGGTGAATATCTGGGAACGTAGTGGCTATACCCTCCTTGAACTCTACATATACTTTGCTTCTTTACTACATAGCATTGATCGACCTCGAGTTACCGACAACGAATCACCTCAAAGTGTTTATTCAATTTCTACAAGACTCCACTTTTTTTTTAATTTAATATAACAACATTTCTTTTCGGAGCTTGAGTTTCTTCATATATATACAACTTTGAGGAACCATATTTGTTTCTTCTACATATAGTGTCAACCTTTCTAATCTCCAATTTGTACCGGCACCCCCAACTTAGGCTTTTAGCCTCATTCTTACTCGTTCAAGGAGGGTAAGGTTCAAAAGAATGAATTATTTCACAATGGGGTAAAGGTTTGTAATGTGGTAGACAAAGAAATGGTTAAAAGCTCAACGGGGGTAACTAGGGTAATTTATGTACTGGGGAGGTCAATTTGCTTTGTCAAAATTAGCTAGCAGTCACAAAGATAGCCTAAGATCATCTCATCACCCAACCATTAGCCTAAGATTTGCACAAAGAAACCAACCGGGCAAGTTCTAGACATCACAAGTTAAGCACGCACATTATTTACATAAATCCTCACTCACTCACGAAGCATGAACCGTTCGACTCAACATAGTTTCAGCCCTCAAATGAATGCAAGGCAACTCACAGCTTTTATCACATGATATATAAGATTCTGAGTAAACATAAAGTCAAAGAGAGAGCCTCAAGTTCACCAGAATGACTAACCATACAAAGTCAAAGAAGGAAGGGTACAATTTATTCACCAAATATTTCCTCACATGCTTGAAACTAGATAATCACACCAAACAAGTCAAAAGGTTCCATCCTACTTCCATGGTTCTACTATTACACCCTTGTAAAAGAACCTGGCAAAGAAAAACCAAGGGGAATTTTTACTACTAGCTACCAGTCTATACTATTAAAGAAAAGGGATTTAATGAAGAAGGATTTATGAAAAGGGATTTCAGACAACTATTTACAAAAAATATATGCCCCACCCCAACATGAAGAGCATGCATTGTCCCCAATGCAGAAAAATAAAAAAGCAAAGTTTAGGGGCTTCCTCGGGCGCACTAGGTGCTCGGAGGGTCTGGAGCATGCTGGGCAACTGTGGGATCAACTCCAGACTCTGTAGCTCTAGCAAGCAGAACCTCAGAATGTGTGGTAGTGGTCTCTGAGGCTGGAGCAGGAAGCTCCACCTGCTGTGTGGCTAAAACAGGAGTTTGGGAGCTGCTGGACTCTCCCAGTGATGCCTGTGGGGTAGCTGGATGTGCCCTGGCGACCATGTCAGTGAGAGAATGTGCAATTGCTTTTTGCACGTCTGCTTCCTCTGCAACCCGAGCCTTTGTAGAAGCATCCTCTATAGAAGCAGCCACCTGCTTACCCTTATAGTCTCACTGACTCTTAGGTTCCTCTGCCAATGCTTCCTCATCAGTTTCCTCATCTTCGGTCGCTCCTTCATCAGATTCTCCTTCCGACTCTTTGGAATCCTCCTCTGAATGAGTGTCAATGTGGACAATGGCAGCTGGAGTCTTTGAAGTCTCCATATCCTATGTCTCTGGGTCCGTCATGAGGTTGGAGAAGTCCAAATTTAGGCCCGGAATTGAGGTGTTTGTACCCTGCTCACCGCCCTACGGAAGGAGAGAAGTCAAATTAAAATTTAAGTTGTGCAGTTTGTGCAGCTCTATTTTCAGTTTAGTAACATCTTTCTTAATTTGTGGCATATCTCCAACCTCACCTCGCTTGACCTTTTCAAGTCGCACTTCAAAGTGCGTAAGGCGATCCTCATATGATTTATGCTGTTGTTGAAGCGTACTCATTGATGCTTGGATGGGACCCAATGCTTGCTTGATAAGTTTTGGTAGTTCCTTTGTCTGCTGGTCTACCTTGGCACTGGCATGCTGGGCTAGTAGACCTAGCTTTGTGATAGCTGGCAAGGAAAAAAGTGGTTTTTCACTGCTTGGCTGAGGCTGAGGAGTGGCTGAGTAATCAGCGGGAGCAGGAGGAGCAACATGAGTGTTAAGCATTGATGGGAGAGCAGGTGCAGGTGCTGATGAGTCTGATGCATGAGGGAATGAGGTCTCGAGTTAGATGTCTGTTTCCTTGTCTACTGCATCACTTAGCCAAGTGATGTCAATGATCTAGAGAGCCTTCTCCAAACGATCATGCTTTGGGACATGTGGAATGCTTATAGCTTTGCAAAGAGACATGATCAAACATGGGAAAGGAAGAGAGGTTTGCTTTTGGTTTGCCCTGATTCCCAACTCCTTGAAGATAATGTGTCCCACATCAATCTTGATGTCCGACATGATGCATGCTATTATGAGGACATTTTCAATGTTGATGTCTGTCTCATTCCTAGTCGGCATCAGATGGGAGCAAACAAAGCTGAGCCAATATTGGGCCTCCTGGGTGAAATCCCGTTTGTAAATCTTGTGGCGCGAGTCAATCCATGAGGGGGTTCCCTTTGCTATGACATATGCTATCCAAGCACGCTCGTTATCTTTGTTGGTTACTTTTGCATCATATTCAGCTGTGCCCGATGACCAGTCCTTAAAGAATAGATCATTGACTGTGCCTGCGTCACAGAGAACCTGAACCCCTCGAACCAGAACTGAGTCCAAAAATATCCTATTCTGCCTTTGCTCAGGATTTATTGAGGCAGCATAGGAAGCATAGAACTCCCTCACAAGTGTTGCATTGTAATCATCTAGGGCATCCGTAAAGAATCCCCATTTCCTCTTTTGAATGTTTTCAATTATGTGAGGGTAGTTCTCTTTCAGTCCATTGAGGCTTAACTTCTTCTCCTCGAGAATGTTTCTCTTTTTTATCCCCTCTATGTATAGGTTCCATGAGCGTGGGATCCCAAACCTCAAATCTTCTCCACTCTTCCGCCTTGCTTTAGCTTGTAGGTCAACTAATTGAAGGATGTCCGTTTGTGCCCCCTCCTCTTCAGACTAGGAGGAGTGCTGAGAAGTGTTGCGGGTGGTTTCCGACCGTTGACGTTTAGACTGTTGTGCTTGTTGGTTCGGAGCAGCTTTTTTCTTTCCACGAGCAAGTGGTGATCGTATTGCAATAGATTTCCTTGGTGCCATTTCTACAATAAAACAATGTGTGAGTAATGGGCATATCATAAAAATTATGTGAAGGAAAAATAATAGAGGTAAACAATTTATGCGATGGGTTATGTGGTCGTATACCCACAATGCGGACCGCAATCGTATTGCAGAATTTCACACCCTAGACTTAAGGTAATATGAGATCGCAAAAACCACTGCAAAACTAGTTTTACGACCGCAAAGGGATCGTAGAATTGCACACACGAAAGGTAGTTTAACTGATTGTATTTGCGGTAGCTATACGGTACGCAAAACACCTTTGCGATTGCATAAGTTCAAATTACTAGGCCTTCTAGGATCTTGTTTGCGACAACTTTGCGGATCGTAACCCAATTATGCGGGCCGCAAAAATCATCTTCTTCGGTCAACAATGGTCAAGCCTCCAACCTACACAATTCCCTACACTCGCAGGCAAGAGTTTAACCACCAATCGCCCACACAGGTACCCACCGCACATGTTTGAGAACAAAAACGAGATATGGAGTTCAAATGATGGACATTATGCAATGAATCCACAAGAAAAATAAAAAAAATGAAAGAGTCACACACCAGATATCGGATCAAGACGAAGGTGAAATCTGAGTTCTGAGCGAGGTAAATACCTTAATTTCGATCCTTGATATGTGATCTGTGTGTGTGATTAAAATGTTTTTGGCTTTTCTTTTGTTTCTTTTGTTTTTGTGTTTTTGATTTTGTGAGAGTTGTTCAGTGTTCATGTGCGAGCGCGGTTGACAGTATGCGAAGGGTTAGGGATTTATACCTGGACGTTTTGCGGCGGGCAAGTGGTCGCATAACACATTATGCGGTCGCATATGTGTTATACGATTATTTTAGAGCTGAGTTATTTTACCTCTATTATGCGATGCATTCTATGAGTGCATAATTGCTATGCAGACCGCAGAACTTGAACTCTTACCGTAGTTTTTAGACCCAAGTTCCCCAAATTTTCTTACCGTGTTTGAGACAACTATGCGGTTCGCAAAGTCATTATGCGACTGCATAGTTGCCGAAAACCCCTGATCCACAATTTTTGATTTAGTCCTTGCACTCTGTTTCATGGTACATTGGGCTACCTGCACTCTAATACATATGTCAACCTGTTCAATCACTGACAACTAAAAATAAAATAAAATAACTTTACTACACATGAGTTGCCTCCCAAGAAGTGCTTGATTTAACGTCGCGGCACTACGATGTTGGTCCCTTTTCGGCTACTCAATGGTGGGGGGTGGACTATCCTTGAGAGCAATTTGCTCTACCAAGTGCTTGTCTTCTATTGTTCCCAGGTAATGCTTAACCCGTTGGCCATTTACTTTGAAAGTTCAAAGTCCATCCTCCGACACTAATTCAATATCACCGTAAGGGGACACATTCACAATTTTGAATGGGCCAAACCATTTGGATTTGAGTTTGCCCGGAAATAACTTGAGTCTCGAGTTGAAGAGCAAGACCAAGTCACCAGATTTGAATTCCCGCTTCAATATCTTCTTGTCATAAACAAACTTCATTTGTTCCTTATACATGGTTGCACTCTCATAGGCATGGAGATGGAATTCTTCCATTTCGTTGAGTTGTGTCATTCTCAGAATAGCAGCTTCAGCCCTGCCAACATTCAACCTTTTTAGAGCCCACATGGCTTTGTGTTCAAGCTCCACCGGCAAATTACACGCCTTATCAAAGAATAACCAGTACGGTGAGGTGCCAATGGGAGTCTTAAATGCACTGCGATATGCCCATAACGCATCATCTAGCTTCCTTGACCAGTCGGTCTTGCTTGCATTGACAGTTTTTGCTAGGATATTTTTAATCTCCCTCTTGGAAACTTCAACTTGACCACTCGACTGAGGATGATAAGGTATGGCCACCTTGTTCTTTATGCCATACTTGTCGAGCAGCCCGGCGAAAGCCTTGTTGCAGAAATGAGAACCACCATCACTAAGGATGGCCCGGGGAGTACCACACCGTGTGAAAATATTCTTCCTTAAGAATGTGGTCACACTCCTTGCCTCATTGTTGGGCAAGGCGATTTTCTCAACCCACTTGGAGACATAGTCCACTCCTACCAAGATATATTTCATGCCATAAGAACTCAAAAAGGGACCCATAAAATCAATTCCCCACACATCAAAGATCTCGACCTCCATTACAAACTTCATAGGCATCTCATGCCTTTTAGAGATTGATCCTTGCCTTTGACATTGCTCACAAGCCTTGACCATTTGATTCGCGTCATGGTAGATAGATGGCCAATAATAGTCACATTCAAGCACTTTCGCGTCTGTCCGATTTCCTCCATGATGACCCCCAACCGGGGAGTCATGGCATGCTTTGAGAATTGGCATTACTTCATGTTCCAGAACACATCGCCGAATGATGTTGTCGGCACAAATACGAAACAAGAAGCGCTTCTCCCAATAGTATTGCCTACACTCCTACATGAACTTTTTCTTTTGATATGTTTCTAATCCATCGGGAACAAGGTCGCTAACCAGATACTTAGCAATATCAACATACCAAGGAGAAAATGTGTCATACAATGCCAATATGTGCTCATCTGGAAAAGCATCATTGATGTCAAAGTTCTCTTTTGGCCTCCCTGCTTCTTCAAGCCTAGATAAGTGATCCACAACTTGGTTTTCTATCCCTCTTCGATCCTTGACTTCAAAGTCAAACTCTTGCAACAAAAGGACCCATCGAATCAATCTTGGCTTGGCATCCTTCTTCGCCATAAGATAGCGAAGAGCGGCATGATCAGTGTAGACTATCACCTTGGATCCTAACAAATAGGCCTGGAATTTTTCAAAAGCATAGACAATGGCAAGAAATTCTAGATCGGTCACAATATAATTCATTTAAGCACCATTGAGAGTCTTTCTTGCATAGTAGACAGGATGAAGGATTGTTTTATGACGTTGACAAAGCACCACCCCAATGGATACACCACTGGCGTCAAACATGAGTTCAAATGGAAGAGACCAATCCGGTGTGACAATAATAGATGTCGTGGTGAGCTTTTATTTCAACTCCTCAAATGCTTTGAGACACTTTTCATAAAATACGAACGTAGCATCTTTTTCAAGGATCTTGCACATGGGGTTTGATATTTTTGAGAAGTCCTTGATAAAATGCCTATAGAAGCCGGCGTGCCCCAAAAAGCTTCGGACACCCTTTACTGAAATGGGTGGAGGAAGCTTAGAAATGATTTTAATCTTTTCTCGGTCAACCTCTATGCCTTATTTGGAAATTTTGTGGCCCAAAACAATGCTCTCATCCACCATGAAATGGCACTTTTCCCAATTTAGTACAAGGTTTGTTTCTTCACATCTTTTGAGCACTTGTCTAAGGTTGTCAAGACAATGCTCAAAGGAATCACCCACTACAGAGAAGTCATCCATAAACACTTCAAGTAAATATTCCACCATGTCCGAGAAAATTGACATCATGCATCGTTGGAAGGTAGCCGGAGCGTTGCATAGCCCAAATGGCATCCGGCTAAAAGCAAAAGTCCCATATGGGCATGTGAATGTTGTCTTCTCCTAATCTTCCAATGCAATGTTGATTTGGTTATAGCCGGAGTATCCATACAAAAAGCAATAAAATGACCTTTCTGCTAGCCGATCAAGCGTTTGATCAATAAAAGGCATAGGGAAATGGTCTTTGCAAGTGGCACTGTTGAGCTTCCGGTAGTCCATGCAAACTCTCCATCCGGTCACAGTCCTTGTTGGGATGAGCTAATTTTTCTCATTTTGGATAATTGGCATGCCTTCTTTCTTTGGTACACATTGCACCGGGCTCACCCAAGAACTATAGGCAATGGGGTAGACTACCCCGGTGTCTAACCACTTGATGATTTCCTTCTTCACCACCTCCTGCATGGATGGGTTTAATCTTCTTTTGTGCTCCACACTAGGTTTTCTTCCTTGCTCCAATTGTATTTTAAGCTCACAGATTCCTACGGGAATCCCTCGGATGTCCGCTATTGTCCACCCAATGGCTTGTTGATGTTTCCTTAGGACATTCAATAAATGATCTACCTGCACATCATTCAACAAGGAAGAAATGATTACCGGTAAAGTATCATTAGAGCCAAGAAATTTATACCTTAAGTGTTATGGCAGTGGCTTGATTTCAAGTTGTGGCGGCTCAATAATTGAAGGCTTTGCTGGGGGAGTGGCTATATTCTCTAAGTCAAGAGAAAGCTTCTTTGGTGCGTAAGTGTAAGACCCACGTCCTTCTAATGCATTCATAGATTCCATGTACCCCGCCATGTTTTCACCATCGAAATTTACCAATATCGCCACCAAAGCCTCACCTAGGCAATTATTCTTCCATTTTCATTTCACTTGCGTCCTCTACCTCATCAACAACATCAATAACTGAGATGCCTTCATATGCATGTGGCAACTTCATACCCTTACTCGCTTGGAAGGTGACCTCTTCATCATTAACTCGGAACTTGATTTCATATCGTTCTGAATCCATAAGTGCTCTTCCGGTAGCAAGGAATGGCCTCCCCAAGATGATAGGGATTTCTTTGTCAATGGTACAGTCAAGGATCACAAAATAGGTCGGAAAGAGGAACTTTCCCACTTTCACTAGGACATCATCAATAATTCCCACTAGTCTTTTGATTGAACGATCGACTATTTGCAACCTCATGCTTGTAGGTCTGGGCATGCTTAACCCCGCTTGCTTGTAAATAGCAAGAGGCATCAAATTAATGCAAGCCCCATTGTCACAAAGAGCCCTTGTAAAATCTCGCAAGCCAATAGTGTATGGAATGGTGAATGCTCTCGGGTCTTCTTTCTTTTCAACGGTGGTTGTTGCAATAATGAAGCTAACCCGGTGAGTCACATTCACCACTTCATTCTTGGTGGTTATTTTCTTGGTTATCAAGTCCTTTAAGTATTTAGCAAAACCCGACATCTCTTGAAAGGCTTCCACAAATGGTATGCACACCGACAATTGCTTGAGAATGTCATAAAATTTCTCGAATTTGATATCATCAACCCTCCTAGCAAATCTTTGAGGGAACGGAAGGGAAGGTCTATGAATTTGTGCTAGAGCTTTTGGTGCCTCTTTCGCCTTTTCCTTTACCTTTTCATGATTTTCTTCTTGAACTTTTACTCCTTTTGGGATTTTTTCAACTTCAATAACAATCGGCACTTCAACTTGTGCTTCAGCCTCTTGCTCAAGATCATCTACTCCAACAATTTGTTCCTTTTCTCCTTGAAGTACCTTTCCGCTTCGCGTGGTGATTTCCATGAAATGAGAAGTTGGACCACTCCCATTTCCTTTAGGGTTTTCAATTGTGTCACTTGGGAGCATGCCCTTCAGCTTTGGATGATGCTCTCTTGACAAATTTCTAATTTGCATTTCTAGGTTTTGTATGGATGCGGTGTGTAACCCCACAAGTTCGGCCATGTTTTTCATTTTAGTGTCGCCTATTTCTTGATTTTGTAATATTCTTTCAAGAATGCTCTCCAACTAGGACTCACTTGAAGAACCTTCCTTATAATGCGATGAGTTAGAGTATTGCCCCTTTGGTGGAACATAGGGGTTTGAACTCCGGTTTGCATAGTTGTTGTTGTTGTTGTTGCTCCAATTCCTTAACTTGATCCACCTTGATCATTGTGCCACTGTTGATGGCCTTTCCGTTTTGGGTTAGGCCTCCATTGATTTTGTTGGCGATAACCACCTTGAGAATTATGGACATAGTTTGCCTCCTCACAATCTTCGTTTGACAAGGGTTACACATCTTCCACAACATTTACTTTTTTAGTTTGGTTTTCAGTGAACATCTTGGTTAACACATTAATGTTTGTGGCAAGACCGGCAATTAATTGATCTCTCTCTTGGTTATCCTTAATCATGTTGATCAAAGAGGGAGTACCATATGCAATTCCACCTGTGGTTTCTTCTGAGTGCGAAGCTTGACTGTGTTCTGCCATCTTGTCGAGAATTTGTGTGATCCTTGTGAATTTTTGGTCCATAAAATATCCATCCGCTGCATTCTTTGCTATGGATTGGTTCAACGGATCCAAACCCATGTAAAACATTTCTAACAAGATTTTGTCCGAAAAACCATGATTAGGCGACCTCACTAGGTATAGCTTGAACTGATCCCACGCCTCATCTAGGTGTTCTCCCGGTAGTTGCTTGAAGAAGAAAATTTTATCCCTGAGCTCGGATTTCTTGCTTTGTGGGAACCATTTGGCTAGGAAAGCACGAACTAGCTCAGGCCAAGAGCGAATGGAGTGAGGTGGTAGATTTTGGATCCATTTCCTTGCCTCTCCAACTAGTGAGTACTTGAATACCCTCAGTCTTAGGGCATCATCTGGCATGTTGTTCTGTTTGTGAATCGCACACACACCCAAGAAGTTTCTAAGATGTTGTGTTGGATCATCATCGGTAGAATTCCTAAAACAAACCCTTTGCTTTAAGCATTAGGATCAAACCATGTTCCACTTTGAAGGTAGCAGCCTCAACTCGCAGAGGGACAATGGCATTTGTGTCCTCGATGTACTCATCTATATCTGCAAAAGGATTCTCTTCTTCGTCATACTCTGCCATGTTTATCTAGCACACCAAGCAAAGTGTGATGGATTCAAAATGTGAAGTGAAGCACACACCAAATAGTAATTTCAAGACCGTATTCCCCGACAACGGCGCCAATTTTGATGACGTCCAAATCCACTACTAAAACGTAAATGGACACGGTCGCATGTAATATAATTTACCAAACTATGAGTCGGGGTTGAATCTTAGAGAGAACAATATATAGGCAATTAGGAATGTAAGAGAATTATCACTTATTATGCAATTCCAAACCTTTAGAATGGTTGTTGAGAAAATATTATAGCTAAATGCGAAAACGTAAACTAACCTAGAAAGCAAGTAAAATGATCAATGGCTAAAAGCATGGGTGCATCGGGATTTATACTCAAGTAATGATCCAATATATTTCACAATTTTATAAATATGAGCGAGTTTATTATTTATTAGCCTCGGATAATAAATCTATATTACCTTCTCTTGAAGACTAACAAGACTTCCTAATTGAATTATCCCTAAAACAATTAAGAGATTTAGCACACCCGAATATGGCTACAAGTAGTTCATTCCTATCACTGGGTAGAATCTATAAAGTGAGGGTTAGCGCCTCAAGTTCTTGTTAATTAATCTTTTCCAACCCCGAATTATTTTTTCCAAAATTAATCCGAAGTGAATGGGCGAGTCCTAGGGTTATCTAATACCTTTGGAAACATTTAAGAACAAGAATAATTAAAGAAACAACAACTCGCTTCATAATAAATAAAAATCTTTCAATATATAAGCACAACAAGATATTTAATCGACACTTTAAATCTGAATATTTCATAATCAAGATTCAAGTGTTGGAAATAAATACTACACACTTAGATATACAATACAAAGCAAGAAAATGAAGAAGTGAGCATAAAGGAGTAAGAAATTCTCAATCAAAAGCTTAAAATCTTCAAGACCCAAGTGTGTGTGCAAGAACCCTAGCTTCCAAAACTTGTTCTCTCTAGTATATGGACTGAAAATAAGTCAAAAGATGTTCCAAGATATGATTGTCTGATTAATGATCTATCCAAAAATGAGCTAGGTCGTGTATTAAATGGTTTGGGGTAAAAATTGTGAAATTCCAGAACTGCCCAGTTTCTTCTTCGCTTTCGCGAATAATACTTCGCGTTCGCGAAGGTTTGATTTCTGCTTCTTTCGCATTCGCGATATCTCCTTCGCGTTCACGAAGGTTGGCTTCCTCCTTCTTCGCGTTCGCGTAGAGCAGCTCGCGTTCGCGAAAGCTTGTTGTCCTAATGCTTCGAGTTCGCATTTGCACTTTTCTGAACACGAAATTCAAAGTCAAGCATTTAGGTGATATACACTATTTTTGGGCATGGAAATCTTAAGGGAAAATCAGGGTTTCATCATCAGTCAGAGACAATTTACCTCAGAGTTGCTGCAGGAATTTGATTGCTCAGAAGGAGAAGTGTCTTCTCCTCTGGATCCATACTTCAAATTACAGGCAGAACAAGGGCCACCACTAGAGGATCCAATCATTTATCGACATTTGGTTAGTACATTAAACTACCTGACCAACACAAGACCAGATCTTAGTTCTGTTGTCTTGTGTTTAAGTCGGTACATGCAAAGACCATGTTTTTCACATTATTCAGTCGCTTTGCGTGTCTTGAGATATCTGAGAACAGACCCTTCCCAAGGAATTTTCTTATCTGCAGATCCTTCCTTCGATTTGATTGCATTTTGTGATGCCGATTGGGCGGTGTGCAGAGATTCACGTCGTTCAGTGAGTGGCTTCTTCATCACTCTTGGTAGAGCTCCAATCTCTTGGAAATCGAAGAAACAAATCACTATTTCTCTATCCTCCGCAGAAGAAGAATACAGGTCTATGAGGAGAGTAACTGCAGAAATAACTTGGTTAGTCTGCTTGCTTGCCGATCTATCAACACCCCTACCTTACCAGTGCATGTTCACTCATATAGCCAAGCTACCATTGATATTGCTCACAATCCCGTCTTTCATGAACGGACTAAGCACGTTGAGCTGGACTGCCATGGAGCGAGAGTAGTGGGAGTTTGTGCTCCTCCTCCAGCCTGTGAGATAGCTGGTGCCACTGGAAATGTACCATTCTGGGCCACGCCCTCCATAAGACTCACCAATCGGACTAGAGCATCCTGAAGCACTGGAGTGGCTATGAATCCTTCCGGGACCTGAACTGGTCCAACTGGTACATTCTGAACTGGAACCTTCTCCTGAAGGTCCACCTGAGGTTTTTCAACAGGTGCAACTGCTCGAGCTCTAGACTGAGCTCTACCTCGGCCTCTACCTCGACCTCGACCTCTACCCCTGGCCATAGATGCCACCGGGGTTTCTAGTCCCTGTCTATCGGTAGAGGTATTACCTGTTCTCACCATCTGCGAGAGAATAAGAGTAGAATGGTTCAATCATCGATGATAGAATAAATTTGCACGACAGAATAAGAAAGAAGTGATATTGTTCCTAAACTTCATAGTCTATCTAACCCTTCGCGTTCGCGAAGGGTAATTCACTAAGCAGATTTTCTTTGTCCATTTTAGCTTCTTTTTTACTCGTTTTCACTTGGTTTCTTCACCATCACTTCTAAATCACTTGATACATGAAATACGCCAATAAACCTCAATAAATGCCTTAGTTTCTCAACAAAATCATACAAAAGCTTAAGTATCAAGAAGAGATAAGTGGGTAAAATACCAACTTATCAATCATTTCAACTTAAGCTTTCAACCTTGAGATTAAGTGTCTCATTTCATCCACAAATCTAATCGGACCCGAACCGACTACCCCGGCAAGTTACATAACAACTATAAAGTACAAAATAAGCAGTAAATGGGGGAATAGGGCTACAACTCTCAAAACGACCGGCTGGGTCATTACACTTATTTCTGCTTCTGCTTTTGTTTTCCAAATACTTTCAACTCCTATTTTGATGAACCTTTTGAGATTGATAACATTATGATCACAATTTCGAGTTTCTCAATTTTTTGTCCATAAGCTTCCCCTTCATGTCAGTTTCCACTAATGTTGAATCAACACTAATTTCTAAAATTATTTTAGGGCTTTTTCAGGCTTGTAATGATAGACTTAATGATGGTAAGATAAAAGGATATATTTAGTGACTTTGTTCCATCTAGCTTTATTATGAGAGCCGATTATTTTACCAAAGTAACTATGTACAACTCAACACAAAGAAAATAACTCTAGGGATTGGGCTAAAGGCTCCGGTCTCCAATTCCATAATTAATATCACTTAAATCATCATTTCTCTCAATAGATTACTTAAATTCAAGCTTCTTGAATCAAGAATTTATTCTACAGATATATACACCTTGTTTTCCTCTTTTGTTTTCTTTTTTAAAGAGTGAAATAGAACATTTACTCCACAAGTATTCCTTCATTGCTTGCTTTAATAATCATTCTTGCTCAACTATAGCCGGAAGGAGTAGTATCGATATTTTGTAGGATAAACCAATATGGTATATCAATAAAATTTGGTTTATCCTCTCTTTTTTTCCTTTTTTTTCTTTTTGTTTCTTTTTTTTTTCTTTTTTTTTCTTTTTTTTTTCCCTCAAAGTTGGGTGCTAAAAGGAAAAATATAAATATTTGTGGTTAAAAATAGATAGGCTATAAATGGTATCAAAGAAAGCCTAATTTCATTATAAAAATAGTGTTGTCTAGTGTAACGACCCGACCGGTCATTTTGAGTATTACAACCCTGTTCTCCCATTTACTGCTCAATTTGTGCTTTATAGTTGTTATATGACTTGCTGAGGTTATTGGTTCGGGTCCGGTGAGGTCTTGTAATGAATTGGAACACTTAGTTCCAAAGTTTAAAACGTAAGTTGAAAAGGTTGGCTTGATATCTACCTATATTTAAATAACCCCGGAATAAAGTTTGATCATTCTAATAGCTCTGTATGGTGATTTTGGATTTAGGAGTGTGTCCGAAAAATTATTTGGAAGCATGTAGCTAAATTAGCCATGAAATGGCAAAATTAGAAATTTAAGTTTGGAATTTTGACAGTGGAGTTGACTTTTTGATATCGGGGTCGGAATCCGATTCTAGAAATTGGAATAGGTTTGTTTTGTCATTTATGAATTGTGTGAAAACATTGAAGTCAATCGGACTTGATTTAATAGGTTTCGGTATCGAATGTAGAAGTTGAAAGTTCTTAGTTTCATTAAGCTTGAATTGCGGTATGATACATGGTTTTAGTGTTGTTTGATATAATTTGAGGTTTTGACTAAGTTCGTATGATATTTTAGGACTTATTAGTGTATTTGGTTGAGGTCCCGGGGGCCTCGTGTGAGTTTCGGATGGTTAACAGACTAAATTTTGGACTTGGAAGAAATCTGGAAATGTTTTTCTTCTGATGTAATCGCACCTATGGAATTTGGCTCTCATGTGCGAGTTCGCAGAAGCAAGTCTGGCATCGCAGGAGCTGAAAGTCAGCAAAAACGGACAGAAACTCACAGAAGAGAGTCCGCAAAAGAGACACCAAGGTCGCAGATGCGGAGGCAAGGGAAGCTAGGCAAAATAAACCACAAAAGCTAGTCCGCGGAAGTAGACTTCTTGTCCGCAGAAGCGGTTGGTTTCTCGCACCTGCGAGACCGCATAATCGGCTAAGTGAGTCGCAGGTACGAAACCCCTGGACAATATACATTTCGAAGGGGTTCTGAGTTTCGCCATTTTTGAACATTTCCAACACGGTTTTGGGGCGATGTTAAGAGGGAATTCACGGAAAAACTTGAGGTAAGTCACTTGTGATCATTGTTAGTCAATAATAATGGATTATCATTGAGTATTCCGACTAGATTACGTATTTGTTTAGGTGAAATTAGAAGATTTGGGCCTAGGGATTTCAAAATAACAATTTAAGATTTGGAGGTCGAGTTGATGTCAGAATTTGGTAAACTTTGTATGGATGGACTTGTGGTTGAATGGGTGATCATATTTTGTAACTTTTGTCTGGTTCCGAAACGTGGGCCTCACGGGCAATTTTTGAGTTAAATTTTGGATCTTGTTGGAAATTTAGTATTTTCATATGGAATAAATTTCTATAATTTGTATTGAGTGAATTAAATTAATTGTGACTAGATACGAGGCTTTCGGAGGCCAATTCGCGAGGCAAAGGCATAGTAGAATAAAGAATTACACGGTTTGAGATAAGTAACACTTCTAAGCTTGGTTTTGAGGGTATGAATCCCTGAATTACGTGTTGTATGAATTTTTTTGAGATGACGCATATTCTAGGTGACAGACATGTGGGCGTGCATCATAGAAATTGTGACTTAATTTATTCTGTGGAGTTGCATAATTAAGTAAATGTCATTATCCACATATACTCCACGTATTAGAGAAATTGAGCTGAGACTCATATTAAAGATCATGTTTAGGCTACGCGCCGATATATTTTGGGACCCACATGGGTCGTATTACTGTTGAATTATTTGTTTAAATTTACAATTTTGTACTGAGTCAAATCCATCACTTGCATAACAATTCTCAGTCTCTTTTGTCATTTATTGATACATCATATCATCATGTCAGGTTGATTTTCATGTCATTGAGAGCCCGAGAGACTGGAGATTTTGAGTGATATTTATAGGATCAGGCTGCACTCCGCATCATATTTATTTATTTATGCCTGGATCTGGCTATTATAGCGCTTTGGGTGAAGGAGCCCCTCTAGAGTCTGCACCCCCTACAGTGAGCGCAATTGTATATATATATATATATATATATATATATATATATATATATATATATATATACATATATCTGGGATGGATCTTCCCTAGGCATGGATCTTGCCCGAAGCATTGATAGTGAGGGATGAATTTTATCTGGGCTGGATTGGCTTTATACAGTACTGAGTGATTGACTGTTAGTTGATGTGTGTGTGTGTGTGTGTGTGTGTATATATATATATATATATATATATATATATGAGATGGATCTTCCCTAGGCTGTATTGGCCATATACAGTACTGAGTGATTGAGTATTTTGAGATTTGAGTACACGGGGTTTTCACTGAGGTGCATACAGTATGTACATTGGCATGTAGACATAGAGATGTCATAAACCTCATATCATTCAGAATTAGACTATTTTAATTGTACTGAGTTTAACTGTTAATCTTAAAAGCATGCCTATATTTCTGTACTATTATTTCTGCATTGGACTGTACCTGTTGAGCTCATCACTACATTTAGCTCAAAGGTTAGTCTTATTACTTATTGAGTTGGTTGTACTCATACTACACTATGCACCTCTTGTGCAGATCCAGGTGCTCCTGGATACGGCGACTGCAAGATTTTAGAGTTTATTCTGTTGGAGTCTATCAAGGTAGTTGCTTGGCGTCTGCAGACCTTGACTCTCTTTCCTTTAAATTATTGTTCTGTTGTATATTTTCAGACAATGTGTTTATCAGTCAGACGTTATTACTATTTACATGCTGATGTACTCAGTGACACCGGGTTTTGGGGAATATATTTATAAGAGTATTTGTGGGGTTTTCTATTAAATTTAAATATTATATTTTTAAACTTAAAAGAAAGTTTGGTTTATGTTATCGTCTTACCTAGTATTGAGATAGGCGCCATCACGACATGCGAATTTTGGATCGTGACATCTAGAATTTTGCCTTAATAGACATTTGTGGCAAGTTCTAGTAGAATTTTATTGATTCTATCTGTTGAGATCATAATGCTTCTCAATTCCAACACTTTCTCAAATTTGGAGAAACTCATTCTTGCCTTCACAAATATAAAATCACAAACTTGGAAGTTATATGGCATAAATGAAAAAATATTATGTTTGAAAATATGTAATCAATTACTTTAAAACTTTAATAATGTACAAGAACAACAATTAAGAATAAAATAAAAGGTGGATGTGTGTATGTGTGTATATATATATATATATATATATATATATAGAGAGAGAGAGAGAGAGAGAGAGAGAGAGAGAAATAGATGTCATAACAATTGATCTGCAAAAAGAGTGTACATTTGCAGATGTCTTCAAGAAAGAACAATACATCTTTCTTCTTTATGTAGCCAAAATCCATTATACTTCTTTATTCCAAGTACCTTATGCACAATCATAATATAACCCTTACCCCTGTCGCAATCAGTGTTTTAAAAGACGTTTTCGGGGCGAGTCCCGGAGTGAAGTATACCAAAAACACCACGAGGCAATGGTGTGGGGCGAATATCTCAAGAGGCGTACGCCCGGGCGTTCGGGGCATACGCGCGGGCGTTTGAGACGCATGTTTTTAGTGAGAAGTTGTGATGACCCAATAGGTCATCTTATGTGTTAGAACTCGAATTTGCACCATTAATCCTTAAAAATCTCATTTTTATCCTCCTCAATTTGCGTGCGTAGTCTGGGCAGGTTTCCGGAAAGCTTTTATGTTGAAAATTGATGAAAATAAGAATTTCTGCCTTCTATCAACATTTTTGGTCAACGGGCCAGGATCCGTGCTTTGACGGTCTCGGTAGGGTCGTATCGAATTATGGGACCTGGGCGTATGCCCGGAATTGAATTCGGAGGTCCCTAACTTGAGTTATGAATTTTTGATGAAAATTAAAAGTCGGAAAATTAATTATTTTTAAGAATTGATTGATATTTGGCATTGTAAGTATCGGGTTCGTATTTTGGTTCCGGGATCGGTACAGGTTCCTTATGATATTTAAGACTTGTCTGTGAAATTTGGTGAGAAACGGAGTTGATTTGACGTGATTCGGACGTCCAGTTGAGAAAATAGAAATTTTTAAAGTGTTCTTGAGAATTTCATTTTATTTGGTACTAAATTCGTAGTTTTAGGTGTTATTTTGACGATTTGATCGGCGAGCAAGTTCGTATGATATTTT
The DNA here is from genome assembly GCF_000390325.3 of Nicotiana tomentosiformis. Lineage (NCBI taxonomy): Eukaryota > Viridiplantae > Streptophyta > Magnoliopsida > Solanales > Solanaceae > Nicotiana > Nicotiana tomentosiformis. The sequence continues at coordinate 69,578,131 of NC_090821.1, read as the reverse complement.
TAGACTTACATGCATGTTTGGTTTGGAGCCCCGAGGTCTCGGGTGAGTTTTGGATATGCTACGGTGTGATTTGGACTTAAAAAAAATAGCTTGTGTGCTTCAGCTGTGTTGCACGCCTCAGACCTCGCAAATGCGAGGTCAGGGTTGGCATTTGCGACCACTGTTGAGGTCGCATTTGCGAGCTTCTCATCGCAAATACGAAGAGAAGCTGGGCCTGCCGGTGTTCGCAATTGTGAACTTTTCTTCGCATATGCGAAGGGAGTCTGGGAGGGGTATGGATTGCAAATGCGATATTTTGTCCGTATTTTCGAGGTCAGTGATCGAAATTGCGACACTATCCTTGCATTTGCGAAGGGCAGCAGCATTGTGAAGGCTTCACAATTGCGATAGCCTCTTCGCAATTTTGAGCTTCGCAATTGAGAAGCTCGGGTCTCAAATGCGACGTCTGCAGCTGAACAAAATGACTTTTGGACGGGAATTTTCATTCATTTCCCAAATTTTCAAGACCTAAAACACAAGAGGCGATTTTCCAAAGACCATCTCTTCCCCAAATCATAGGTAAGTGATTCTAAACTGGTTTCTTTCAATCTTTCACTACATTTTACAAGATTTCCAGCAAAAATCTAAAGTTTTCATGGTAGAATTAGGGGTTTTGGGTGGAAACTACGAATTTCGGAAATTTGGGGATTTAGACCTTAATTTGAGGCGGATTCCAAAACCAATTGTATATTCAGGCTCGGGGGTGAATGGGTAAATGGAATTTGGTCCGAACCTCGGGTTTTGACTAAGCGGGCCCGGGGTCGATTTTTGACTTTTTGGAGGAAAATTTAGGAATTCGAAATTTATGAAATATAATTGATTCCTTTAGCAATATTTGATGTTATTGAGTCATTTTTGAATAGATACGAGTGGTTTGGAGGTGAATTCCAAAGGAAAAGCTGTGATTGAGAATTAAGTGGCCTTCGGAGCAAGGTAAGTGTTGTGTCTAACCCTGACTTGAGGGAAATAGAAACCTTAGATTACTTGCTAAGTGAAATTCATGTAAGCGGCGTATATGAGAGGTGACGAGTACTTATGCGCCGCCTATTTACCTGTTTTCCATGTTTCTCAGTTTTTCTTATATTGTCTCAACCCTATGCCTAATTGTGATGTGTTATACTAGTGTTGTTCAATTTATCGTTCTCATCATGTTTACTGATTTTTTGGTGATAATTGAGTTTTTATTTCAAGTTGAGATTGATGTTATGGAACCAAATATTGAAGTAAGGTTTGTACCTGTTATTCTATCTCCCTGTTGATATTTATGCATTACATTATGGTAAGGGAGAGTGTTAATGCACGAAGGGTGATGCCGTGTCATATTGTGAGTGTTAATGCACGAAGGGTGATGTCGTGCCATATTGTGAGTGTCAATGCATGAAGGGTGATGTCGTGGCATATTGTAAGTGTTAAAGCACGAAGGGTGATGCCGTGCCATATTGTGAGTGTTAATGCACGAACGGTGATGTCATGCCATGATATGAGAGTTAATGCACGAAGGGTGATGCCGTGTTGTTTCTATTAATTTTTACAGTGAGATTGAGAGTAAAAGCACGAAGGGTGATGTCGTGCATTTTTCCTTACTGTATTCACTATTCCTGTTGATTTATGGTATATTGGCTGCTCCGGTGATCATTCTGTTGTAGTTCTTTATCTTGTATTCCCCCCAGTATGTTTCCCTCCCAACATTTCCTGTTTAGCCCTTTATTTCTGCTATTTTCATATACACTGTTAAATTGTACATGTTGATTCGTAGGTGCCTTGCCTTAGCCTCGTCACTACTTCGTCGAGGTTAGGCTCGACACTTACCAGTACATGGGGTCGGTTGTACTTATACTGCACTCCGCACTTTCTATGCAGATTTTGATACCGGCTCAGGTTGATCGAGATTTTGCTATTGGTCCACTATCCGGAGACTCAAGGTAGATCTGTCGGCGTTCACAGACCTTGAAGTCCCGGTCTATCTATTTTGTTCTATTGTTTCTTTCATTTAGACAGTTATATTTATTCAGACTATTACTTGTAGTAAATTCTAGAATTCTCGTGAATTGCGACTCCAGATCCGGGACGTAGTAGTTAATACAGATTTATGATATTCCGTACTTATTATATTTCATCTTAGTTAATTATTATTAATTACTGAATGGGAATAAGGAATTGGTTAATGATTCTCTAACATTGGCTTACCTAGCAAGTGAAATGTTAGGCGCCATCACGGTCCCGTCGGTGGGAAATTTTGAGTCATGACAGTTGGTATTAGAGCATTAGGTTGCCTAGGTCTCACGATTCGCGAGCAAGCTTAGTAGAGTCTGTAGGATCGGTACGAAGACGTCTATGCTTATCTTCCAGAGACTATGAAGTTAGGAATAAGTTTCACTTCTTTTCTTCTCTATCGTACGATCTTGCTTTCTCAATACTTATTGAAATCTTCTACTCTTATTCTCTCACAGATGGCGAGAACACGTACCGCTTCCTCAGCTGAGCAGTAGCCAGAGCCCCTAGTAACAGCTCCTACGCGGGGCAGATGTTGAGGCTGAGGTAGTGCCGGAGGCCTTGGCAGGGGCAGGGCTCAGCCTAGGGCTCGAGAAGTAGCCCCAGCACTGGAGCCTCAGATAGAGCTTGGCGAGGAGGTTCGAGCCCAGATTGTTCCTACCGGACCAGCTCAGGTTTCGGAGGGGTTCATTGCTACCCCAGTACTTCATGATGCTTTGGTCCGTTTGGTGGGCTTTATGTAGAGTGTGGCCCAGACTGGCATATTTCCCATGGTACCAGCAGTCTCTCATGCTGGAGGAGGAGTCTACACTCCTACCACTCCCGCTCCGGAGCAGATAGCTCCCCAGTATCAGGCTCCAGCAGCTCAGCCGGTCGAATTAGTTCAGTCAATTATTGCGTCACAGGTCGGAGATGGGCCAGCTATGTCTTTTGATGCTTTATGGAGATTGGACAGGTTTACCAAGGTCTTTCCTGTTCACTTCAGTGGTGCTCCTTTAGAGGACCCCCATGAGTATCTTCACAATTGTCACGAGGTTTTACGAAACATGGGTATAGTGAAGACCAATAGGGTCGATTTTGCTGCATTTCAAATGACTGGTTCCGCCAAGAAATGGTGGAGAGATTACTTGTTGACCAGACCAGCTGGGTCGCCTGCTCTGACTTAGGACCAGTTCTCTCAACTTTTTATAGAGAAGTTTCTGCCTATCACATTGAGAGAGGAGCGTCGCCGTCAGTTTGAGCGTCTCCAGCAGGGCAGTATGACTGTTACTCAGTATCAGACCCATTTGGTGGATTTGGCCCGTCATGCCATTCTTCTTCTTCCCACCGAGAGAGAGAGAGGGTGAGGAGGTTTATTGATGGACTTGCTCAGCCAATCAGATTGCAGATGGCTAAGGAGACTGGGAGTGAGATTTCTTTTCAGGCGGCTGCTTATGTCGCCAGACGAGTCGAGATAGTTCTTACTTAGGGAGGTCAGGGGTCTGACAAGAGGCCTCGTCATTCCGGTGAGTTCAGCGGTGCCTCATCTAGAGGCAAGAGTACTTTTGGTAGAGGCCATCCTCCCAGGATTTTTCATTCAGCGCTTCAGGCATCCCATGGTGCCTCAGGTGGCCGTTGTCCTTAGATGCATTATTTCGACCAGCTAGCCTATAGTGCACCACCAGCTCCTATTAGTTCACCTCCACTCCAGAGTTATCAGGGTGGTTATTCGGGTTGACATGGTCAGTTTCAGGGTCAGCATTCACCGCAACAGAGGTTTTTTTTATACTTGTAGTGATCCGAGACACATTGCTAGATTTTGCCCTTGAGCAACGGGCAGCTCACAACATCAGAGTTCTCGTGCCATGGTTCTGACACCAGTTGCTGCACCACTTGCTCAGCCAGCTAGAGGCATGGGTCAGGCAGCCAGAGGTAGAGGCCAGACTGTTAGAGGTAGAGGTCAGGCCGTTAGAGGTGGAGACCAGCCAGTTAGAGGTGAAGACTAGCTAGTTAGAGGCCATCCCAAGGACGTAGTTCAGGGTTGTGGGGACTAGCCCCGATGTTATGCTTTCCCATCCAAGCCTGAGGCTGAGTCATCTGACGTTGTTATCACAAGTACTATTTCAGTTTACAGTAGAGATGCTTCAGTTCTATTTGATCCGAGATCTACTTACTCTTATGTGTCATCCTATTTTGCTCCCTATTTGGTTGTGCCCCATGATTCTTTAAGTGCTCCTGTGTATGTGTCCACACCAGTGGGAGATGTTATTGCTGTAGATCGTGTTTATCGTTCTTGTGTGGTCACCATTGGGAGTCTTGAAACTCGTGTAGATCTTCTACTTCTTGACATAGTTGATTTTGATGTCATACTGGGTATGGATTGGCTGTCACCTTACCATGCTATATTAGATTACCACGCTAAGACGGTGACCTTAGCCTTGTAGAGGTTGCATCGATTTGAGTGGAGAGGGAATCTTGGCCATTCTGCCAGCAGGATTATTTCTTATATGGAAGCTCGGTGTATAGTAGAGAAAGGGTGTCTAGCCTATTTGGCTTATATTCGCGATCCCAGTATGGATGTCCCTTCTATGGACTCAGTACCAGTTGTTCGTGACTTTCCAGAAGTATTTCCTGCAGATTTACCGCGGATGCCACCCGACAGAGATATTGACTTCTGTATTGATTTGGCTCCGACCACTCAGCCCATTTCTATTCCACCATACTGTATGGCTCCGCCGGAGTTGAAAGAATTGAAAGAGAGGTTACAAGAAATGCTTGATCAGGGATTCATTAGAACCAGTGTCTCACCCTGGGGCACCAGTATTATTTGTAAAGAAGAAAGATGGCTCTATGCAGATGTGTATAGATTATTGGCAGCTGATCAAGGTCACTATCAAAAATAAATATCTGTTGCCAAGAATTGATGACTTATTTGATCAGCTTTAGGGTGCCAAGCTGTTTTCAAAGATTAATTTGAGATCTGGCTACCATCAGTTGAGGATTAGGGCATCCGATGTTCCTAAGACAGCTTTTCGGACTCGGTCTGGGCATTATAAGTTTCTAGTGATGTCATCTGGGCTGACAACTCCCCCAGCAGCATTCATGGATTTGATGAACCAAGTGTTCAAACCCTACTTGGATTTCTTTGTGGTTGTGTTTATTGATGATATCTTGATCTACTCCCACAGTCGAAAGGAGCATGAGCAGCACCTTCGGGTCGTTCTTTAGACTCTGAAAGACAGCCAGTTATATGCTAAGTTCTCAAAATGCAAATTTTGGTTGAGTTCAGTTGCTTTCTTAGGTCACGTTGTATCAGCAGAGGGTATTCAGGTGGATCCTAATAAGATTAAGGCAATCCAAAACTGGCGTAGACCCACATCAGCTATAGAGATCCGTAGTTTTTTGGGTTTGGCGGGCTATTACCGTCGATTTGTGGAGGGGTTTTCATCCATAGCAACCCAGATTGACCCAGAAGGGTGCCCCGTTCAGGTGGTCAGACGAGTGTGAAGCGAGCTTTCAGAAGCTCAAGACAGCTTTGACTACGGCACCGGTATTGGTGTTACCCACAGGTTTAGAATCTTATACAGTATATTGTGATGCATCTCATATTGGTCTAGGTACGGTATTGATGCAAGGTGGAAAGTTTATTGCATATGCTTCATGGCAGCTGAATGTTCACGAGAAGAATTACCATGTTCATGATCTAGAGCTGGCTACCATTGTTCACGGGCTGAAGATTTGGAGGCACTATCTTTACAGCGTGCCATGTGAGGTATTCACTGTTCATCAGAGCTTGCAGTATTTGTTCAAGAAGAAGGAACTCAATTTGAGGCAGAGGAGGTGGCTGGAGCTATTGAAAGACTACGATATCACCATATTGTATTATCCCGGGAAGGCCAATGTAGTGGATGATGCTTTGAGTAGAAAGTCGGTTAGTATGGGTAGCCTTGCATATATTCCAGTTGGTGAGAGACCGCTTGCATTGGATATTCAGGCCTTGGCCAATCAGTTCGTGAGGTTAGACGTTTCTGAGCCCAGCTATGTTCTAGCTTGTACAATTGCTCAGTCTTCTTTATTTGAGAACATCAGATATCGGCAGGATGACGATACTCATTTACTTGTCCTTAGAGACATAGTACATCACAGTGGTGCCAAGCAGGTTACTGTTGGATATGACGGAGTTTTGAGGATGCAGGGTCATATTTTTGTGCCTATTGTGGATGGACTTCGTGAAATTTATTCTTGAAGAAGCACACAATTCCAGGTATTCTATTCACCCAGGTACCACCAAAATGTATCAAGATTTGCGGCAACATTATTGGTAGAGGATAATGAAAAATGATATAGTTGCCTATGTATCTTGGTGCTTAAATTGCCAGCAAGTAAAGTGTGAGCATCAGAGACCTGGTGGTTTACTTTAGAGGTTAGATATTCCTGAGTGGAAGTGGGAGCGTATCACTATGGAATTTGTTGTTGGACTCCCACGAACTCAGAGGAAGTTCGATGCAGTTTGGGTTATTGTGGACAGGATGACTAACTCAGCGCACTTCATTCCTGTGGCAGTTACCTATTCCTCTGAGCGGTTAGTAGAGATTTATATTCATGAGATCGTTCGTCTTCACGGTGTGCCTGTGTCTATCATTTCTGATCGAGGTACATAGTTTACCTCGCACTTTTGGAGGGCAGTACAGTGTGAGTTGGGTACGCGGGTTGAGTTGAGCACAGCATTCCATCCCCAGACGGATGGACAGTCTGAGCGTACTATTCAGATCTTGGAGGATATGCTCCGTCCTTGTGTGATAGACTTCGGAGGATCGTGGGATAAGTTCTTTCCCCTAGTATAGTTCGCCTACAACAATAGCTACCAGTCGAGCATTCAGATGGCTCCCTATGAGGCATTATATGGTAGGCGGTGTCGGTCGCTAGTTGGATGGTTTGAGCCGGGAGAGGCTCGGTTGTAGGGCACAAACTTAGTACAGGATGCCTTAGATAAGGTCAAGATTATTCAGGATCGACTTCGCACAACTCAGTCCAGGCAGAAGAGTTATGCCGACCGTAGTGTTCGTGATGTTGCATTCATGGTCGGAGAGAGAGTGTTACTTCGGGTATCACCTATGAAGGGTGTAATGAGGTTCAGAAAGAAGGGCAAGTTGAGCCCTAGGTATATCGGACCTTTTGAGATTCTGGAGAGAGTGGGAGAGGTGGCTTGTGCCACCTAGTTTAGCAGTTGTTCATCCGGTATTCCATGTGTCAATGCTTTGAAAGTATCACGGCGATCCGTCCCATGTGTTAGATTTCAGCTTTGTCCAGTTGGACAAGGATTTGACTTACGAGGAGGAGCCGGCGGCAATTCTAGCCCGGCAAGTTTGCCAGTTGAGATCAAAGAGTTACCCTTCAGTTCGAGTGCAGTGGAGAGGTCAGCCTATTGAGGCAGCTACTTGGGAGTCTGAATCCCATATGCAGAGTAGATATCCCTACCTTTTCACCAACCCAGGTACTTTTCTAAGTCTGTTCGAGGATGAACGGTTATTTTAGAGGTGGAGAATGTGATGACCCAAAAGGTCATCTTATATTTTAGAACTCGAATATGTGCTCTTAAGCCTTAAAAATCTCATTTTTACCCTTCTCGATTTGCGTGCGCAGTCCAGGCAGGTTTTTTGGAAAGCTTTTATGTTGAAAATTAATGAAAATAAGAATTTTTTCCTTAAAAGTTAATTTTAGTTGACTTCGGTCAACATATTTGGTAAACGGTCCTGGATCCGTGCTTTGACCGTCTCGGTAGGTTCGTATCGGATTATGGGACATGGGCGGATGTCCGAAATTGAATTTAGAGGTCCCTAGCTTGAGTTATGATTTTTTGACTAAAATTAAAAGTCTGAAAATTAATTGTTTTTAAGAATTGATTGATATTTCGCATTGTTAGTATCGGGTCCATATTTTGGTTTCGAACCCTGATACAGGTTCCTTCTGATATTTAAGACTTGTCTATGAAATTTGGTGAGAAACGAAGTTGATTTGATGTGATTCGGACGTCCAATTGAGAAAATAGAAAATTTTAAAGTGTTCTTGAGAATTTCATTTGATTTGATAATAAATTCGTAGTTCTAGGTATTATTTTGGCAATTTGATCATGCGAGCAAGTTCGTATGATATTTTTATACTTGCGTGCATGTTTGGTTTGTAGCCCCGAGGCCTTGGGTGAGTTTTGGATCGGCTACGGAGTGATTTGGACTTAGAAAAATAGCCGGTGTGCTTCAGCTGTGTTGCAGGCCTCAGACCTCGCAAATGCGAGGTCAGGGTTGGCATTTGCGACCACTGTTGAGGTCGCATTTGCGAGCTTCTCATCGCAAATTCGAAGAGAAGCTCGGCCAGCCGGTGTTCGCAATTGCGAACTTTTCTTCGCATTTGCGAAGGGAGTCTGGAAGGGGTATGGATCGCAAATGAGACATTTTGTCCGTATTTGTGAGGTCAGTGATCGCAATTGCAACAATTTCCTCGCATTTGATAAGGGAAGCACGATTGTGAAGGCTTCGCAATTGCGATAGCCTCTTCGCAATTGCGAAGCTCAGGTCGCAAATGCGACGTCTGCAGCTGCACAAAATAACTTTTGGATGGGTATTTTCATTCATTTCCCAAATTTTCAAGAGCTAAAACACAAGAGGCGATTTTCCAAAGACCAGATCTTCCCCCAAATCATAGGTAAGTGATTCTAAACTGGTTTCTTTCAATCTTTCACTATATTTTACAAGATTTCAACCAAAAAACTAAGGTTTTCATGGTAGAATTAGGGTTTTGGATAGAAACTAGGGATTTCGGAAATTTGGGGATTTAGACCTAAATATGAGGTCGGGTTTCAAAAACAATTATATATTCGGGCTCGGGGGTGAATGGGTAAATGAAATTTGGTCCAAACCTCGGGTTTTGACCAAGTAGGCCCGTGGTCGATTTTTGACTTTTTGGAGGAAAATTTAGGAAATCTAAATTTATGAAATATAATTGATTCCTTTAGCAATATTTGATGTTATTGAGTCATTTTTGAATAGATACGAGTGGTTTGGAGGTGAATTCCAAAGAAAAAACTGTGATTGAGAATTAAGTGGCCTTCGGAGTAAGGTAATTGTTGTGTTTAACCCTGACTTGAGGAAATTAGGAACCTTAGATTACTTGCTAAGTGAAAATCATATGAGCGGCGTATATGTGAGGTGACGAGTACTTATGTGCCGCCAATTTACCTGTTTTCCGTGTTTCTCAGTTTTTCTTATATTGTCTCAACCCTATGCCTAATTGTGATGTGTTATACTAGTGTTCAGTTTATCGTTCTCATCATGTTTACGGATTTTTTGGTGATAATTGAGTGTTTATTTCAAGTTGAGATTGATGTTATGGTACCAAATATTGAGGTAAGGTTTGTACTTGTTATTCTATCTCCCTATTGATATTTATGCATTGCATTGTGGTAAGGGAGAGTGTTAATGCACGAAGGGTTATGCCGTGTCATATTGTGAGTGTTAATGCACGAAGGGTGATGTCGTGCCATATTGAGAGTGTCAATGCACGAAGGGTGATGTCGTGGCATATTGTAAGTGTTAAAGCACGAAGGGTAATGCCGTGCCATATTGTGAGTGTTAATGCACGAAGGGTAATGTCATGCCATGATATGAGAGTTAATGCACGAAGGGTGATGTCGTGCCATTTCTATTAATTTTTATGGTAAGATTGAGAGTAAAAGCACAAAGGGTGATGTTGTGCATTTTTCCTTACTGTATTCACTATTCCTGTTGATTCATGGTATATTGACTGCTCCGGCGATCATTCTGTTGTAGTTCTTTATTTTGTATTCCCCTCAGTATGTTCCCCTCCCGACATTTCCTGTTTAGCCCTTTATTTCTGCTATTTTCATATACACTGTTAAATTGTACATGTTGATTTGTAGGTGCCTTGCCTTAGGCTCGTCACTACTTCGTCGAGGTTAGGCTCCACACTTATCAGTACATGGGGTCGGTTGTACTGATACTGCACTCTACACTTTCTGTGTAGATTTTGATACCGGCTCGGGTTGATCGAGATTTTGCTATTGGTCCGCTGTCCGGAGACTTAAGGTAGATCTGTCGGCGTTCATAGACCTTGAAGTCCTCGTCTATCGTTTTTGTTCTATTGTTTCTTTCATTTAGACAGTTATATTTCTTTCACACTATTACTTGTAGTAAATTCTAGAATGCTCGTGAATTGTGACTCCAGATCAGGGAGGTAGTAGTTAATATAGATTTATGATATTCCACACTTATTATATTTTATCTTAGTTAATTATTGTTAATTACTGAATGGGAATAAGAAATTAGTTAATGATTCTTTAACGTTGGCTTGCCTAGCAAGTAAAATGTTAGGCGCCATCACGGTCCCGTCGGTGAGAAATTTTGGGTCGTGACAGGAGTAAGCCCCATAGACTTTTTAAATTAAAATAAAATTTGTTAAATAAGTCCTTCATATAATACCCAAATTCTCAAAAGTCAGTTTGGTAATTACTCAAAATGTTTAAAAAGGAACTCAAAAGTATTAAATTTAAAAGTTAAGATCTTTTTTATTGATTAAATCCCTAATTCATGGTCTTTCCCAATTCTTTATCTTGTCCGCTAGTCTTCTACTATCTCCCAAAAGCAACGAATATTTTTTTTTTTTACAAATACAAAGAGAACTTCTTTTTCCTTCATAGAAGCAAGTTCAAAATTCAAATTGCAGGTTAATCATCATTTTTGTTCCTCCATGTAGAAAACTTTATTCTTTAGACTCAAGTTACTTGTGCTTGTAAGTAGCGTATAATAGATTATTTTGACTAGTTTTTTGTGGGGATGGAGCACATATATATTTCACATATTTATAGTTTTCTTCAATTTTTATGCAATTTTACATGTTTATAAATATTTACTGTCATTATATTATTTTATAAAATATTAAGGGCTTACGCCTCGCTGAGACATATGTAAAATGCCTCGCCTTACGCCCACGCCTTTTAAAATACTGATTTCAATAAGCACTGTTAGTTGAAATAAAATTTAAGAGAAGAAAGGAAATTATGAAAATCAAATGTTACTTCTTATCTTTACATAAACAAGTGATTCCAGTGTAATAAATTGAAACACAGTAGTTAATCCATGCATTAAATAAAAAGGATTGAATATTTAGATCTTATGTGGATGTACAGAGTTAGAATGCACATGCTTATGATATCAAACAGTAAAAAGAAAAGAAACAAACTGGATAAACTTATATATATGGCTTGGAATGGAAGTAAGCAAGATTATAGACTTGGAATAATAGATTAATAAGAATTACTCTCACTCTATTATTTTACCCAATAGTTATCATATATTAATTTTGCTTCGTAAGAATTACAAAATTTACATACAATTAACTTTGGAGAAGAAATAGATAGAAGTGATAATAATTAATTAAAAATAATATTCCGGCACAATATAAAAATATAAGTAGAAAGTTTTAGGTCAAGCAAGAAGTAAAACTGAGATTAATATTCTAACTATATTGAGCTTCATCAACTATCCCAACAAAAGAGATTACTCTATTATGGAGTAATTAAATTTCACAAAGAAAGGAATTCTTAAAATACTATCAATACTTTTAGAAAATTCAAAAACTTCAAGAGGAAAGTGAAATAGATAAAGAAAGAAGCAAAGACCAAACCTAGAGAAAAAGTTGCTAATTGGCACGTATCTCTCTTTCAATACAAATATGGCATACTATTTATAGAAATCAAATCCCATAACGTGTCATGTTGTCTCATGCTTTTTTTTGCCATGTTGCCTCGTGTTCTTTGGCCTTGATGCCCCTGCTCTTTTTTATTTTCTTTATTTGCGTTATCACGATATTTTTATTTCCTGCAAAATACTATTAGAAAATACAGAGAATTGACATATTTATATATATATATTATTTAAAATAATTTATTTTTAAGTATATAATATTTAAATATTTTATAGTCATCACGAAGGAGGGACATCAATGTTGTTCTAATTTGAACTATTTACCCAAGCCACTAAGTTTAGAAGTAACATGCCTTGAGAATGAAAAAAAAAGGCAACATCATAATTTTGGAAGATATTTGCTATGCCATTAGATTAATATTTTCCGACAAATCGACTACTATCTTGCATTTTTTCTTAGACTTCTCTAGAAATTTATATTCTATTTTGTTTTTGGTCCATTTGGATCATCGTATCACTAAAAATATATTATGGTTCGTTGTCCTCTCATAATGTACCCTGTGTTCTTTTCCCTTAAATTTGCATTCTTTGACTGAAAGCAGACGCATATTATTGGTTCCTAGCTCTGAAAACGACCTTAAATTAATGTACAATAATAATTAAGTTTACAGTCAAAATTTATAGGTATTTAATAATTTTTTTAATACATATACCGGCTCTGAACAAAAGGAATTGAATTAACGTTAACTCATATGTTACACTCTCGATCCGCAAGTGGGTGAAAGTTGAAAAAATTTATATATAGACAAGAAAATATGCACAAGTTACTGATAAATATTTATCGAAGATAATATAAGAAGCTGCAGTCAAGAATTAATAAAAATGTTACTGATAATTGTTTGGCGGTCTAAAAATCAAACCCACCCCAAAAAGAATACAATAGAAGCAAATTTTCCAAATGGGTCGACAGAATGCCAGTTCAAGAAAATATCTAAAAACAAATATCACCATTCGTTTTCTTCGCAAATTTGATTGTCTTAATCTGAAATATATCCCGTACAATTAAATAGATGCATACTGAAATATGAACTGCCTGCACCCAAAAACAAAAAAGGAAAATGAAATCAAAACAAAAAGAAATAGTAATTATTTCAGCTAAAAGAGCACGCATTACTCCCATATATAATTCTCTATTTTTTTTTAAATAGATCCCGCGCGAGCTTGATATAGTTAAACAACAATAACAACAAACTCAGTGTCATTCCACAGGTGGGATCGAGAAAAGATAGAATGTACGCATATTTTATCCCTATCTTGTGTGAGCTTGATAATTCTTCTATTAACACACGTATGGACAATATTTTGGCCTAACAGGTAGAAATCTTCTTTAATAGATATTTTTGTAAACATTTAAAGCAAAACCTCTTTATTTGTTTTGTCTTACTTTTATTTACTTAATTATGTTGTAAACAAAACTAAAAAGAAAATTGCTAAATAAACTAAGAAAGTCATCTCTTATACAAGTGGTACGCCATTTTACAAGGGAATATGCAGACAAAAGCCCCATTGCCTGATTTTAGTTTCTACGAAATAAGCTTTAGATCATTTATCGATTGAATAATAAACATTTCGATCATAATAAAAGAATAATTTTTTGCTTAAATATTAAAGAAAGGTATAGGTAAAAGTTGGATAAAATTGACTAGAAAATATGCAATTTCCCTTTATTAATTCTTATTTATTTCATTATTCATTTTGAAAGTACTATCAATAACTTGTATAATTGATGATCATTTATCCAAGATAATAGAACAAGCTGCAGTCAATGTGACATGTTACTGAATTGTCAGGTGGGCAAAAAACCAAACCCCAAAAGAGATAGAATAAAACCAAATTTTCCAATATAAAAGGAACGACAAGTAGAGGCGGATCCAGTATTTAAATTTTATGGGTTCAGATTTGCAATCTTACCACATCTCATCTAATTTAATAAGTTCAAAATTTATTACATGTACATATTTAATAATATTTTGGTAAAAATACAGAATATGAGGAAAAGCTATGGGTTCAGTTGAACCATAACACTAGATACGCCTCTGACGACAAGATGCCAGTTTTTCAAGAAAGTATCTAAAGTATCACTCTTCGTTTTCTTTGAAAATCTAATTGTCTTAATCTAAAATAGTTTCCTTACGATAAAATAAATGCATAATTTGTAATATAAACTTTCACCTAGAGGCGGATTCGCAATTTGAAGTTTATGAATTCATACAATAACGTTAAGTTAATATACAATCTTAATTTGATTCACAGTCAAATATTTATAAAAAGTTAATGACTTCTTTAGTATATAAGATTTGTGCAAAAATTACTGAGTTCATGTGAACCCTTAATAAAACTGTAGATCAACATCTACTAAAACCCCCCAAAAAATTGAAAACGTATAAGAGAATACTACAAAAACAAAAAGAAATTCTCACATTATTTAAAGAACACTCGGTGCTACCATATATAATTCCCATTTTTTTTTAAAATAGTTTCCACTTGTTCTATTTTTTTTAATAGTCATAGCGAAATTACTGAATTTCCGAGTAATTTATATTTTCACTTCACAAAAGAAAAAATGGCAATATTACCTCTTAGAAAATTACTATACTTCTCCTTTATTTCATAGTAAGAAATAAACGATAACACGATTAGTTTCTATTTTTCTTTTTTCTTTAATGATTCTTTAACGCGTGTCATTTTGGAATTTTTCTGCAGCCAACAAAAGAGTGTATCCAGCGGTCTAGTTGGCTCTGGCGTGCTAAATGCCAAACCCTAAAATGATAAAATACAACAAAAGTACTTTATAAGAAAATAATAATGATGGTAAACTAAGAGTAAACTCATAGGCACAGAACGATTTTGAGTCTATGAGTTCAAAATTGTTAATCCTTTTAAGTTATTAAATTCTAAATTAATAATTTATATATATTCAATAAATTTTAAAATTAAATACTACATGATTTGAATTAAAGTTATTGGATTCGGCCGAACCTGCGGCCAGCAGTCTAGCTCAGTCACTGATTATACACTGGCCTAAACATATCTTACTTAATTTGTGTATATATAATTAGATATGGCATATCACGACAGCTGGTCCAAAAAAAACCAAAGAACAAAATGCCTATTTAAAAAAAGATGACAATGACCGGTTGTTGCGAAATTAGAAGTTTTCGAGAGCGCATATATATATATATATATATATATATATATATATATATATATATATATATATATACATATATATATATATATGATCCAAAATTTCTACCTTCGAACAGTGATAGCGCCTAACATTTCGCTTGCTAGACAAGCCAACGTTAGAATAATATTATCCATTTTTAAAATAATTTGAAATTTATTAATAACAAGGAAACAAATGCGGAAGCAAAGTTTGAAATATAGTGAAATAATCCATCAAACAACGGTGTCTAAATACTATCCCAGAATTGGTGTCACAAGTGCACGAGCTTCTATAATAAATATAAATAAAGGTCTCAATAATATAAAGCTGTCTGGAAATAAACACACAACTAAAGTACAATAGACGGGGACTTCAGAACTGCAGACGCCATGCAGTTATACCTCAAGTCTCCTCTGATAGCTGAAATCCGAGCAAGTCTATGGTACGCCGCTGGGACCAACTCCAAAATCTGCACAAGAAGTGCAGAGTGTAGTATCAGTACAATGGTAAGTGTTGAGCCTAACCTCGACGAAGTAGTGACGAGGCTAAGGCGGTTCACTTACATTAACCTGTACGCAATATTAGTAACAATAACAATAACTCATTTGCACCTTTTTCTACATTAACCTGTAGTATCCGGATCCGTTTGCTTAAAATGTTGACCAAAGTCAACTCACTTGAATTTTAAAGCTCTTTTTCACATTTTAATTCAATTTTCACATGAAAACTTTCTAGAAAATTTACGAACTGCGCACGCAAGTTGAGGAAGGATAAATGGTGTTTTTCGACTCTTATAATATATAATTACTTATTAAATTTAAAGATGACATTTTGGGTCATCACAATATATATTGAAGATAAAAAGGCCCATATCAATTTGAAAAAGAAGGATGACGAAGCAGCAATCTCCAAGAGAAAAGAGAAAGGTTAGCTTGAGTTAGAGATTTCGGACACTACGATGTTCTCATTCTTATGTGTCTAAATATGTAGATAAATAATATCTACACGTGTTAACATCACACAGCACAAGACCCATCATTGAAAAATAAAACTCAGTTGTTTGATGTATAAGAGAGAAGCTGAGTTGGCAAATAATAAGAAGCTTCCTACACATAATGAGCACATGTATGAGAATAAAATCTGTTAGGAAGTTATACAAGTAGGAAATAGAAATAGTACAAGTGTACAGGAATATTCTTTTACTTTTATTTTTTATTTAATTTAGTTACAGAAATTACTTGTATAAATAGGGGTCTAAACAGTGAATACAATTAGAGAAAAATTCCACAGCTTTATTCTATCTTTCTTTCATGGTATCAGAGCAACAGTAACTCGATCCATTCACAACTTTCTCTCAAAATTCAATCATCATTCTTCTTCTCTTCATATCTGTTCTTTAGTGTTGACAGGAACAGAAGCAACACCTACTCTCACTGTCACTGGATCTACCAGTAGTGTGAGCACACCTGATGCCAATCACCCTTACTATTTACATTCTTTTGATGCTTCAGGGATGTCTCTAGTTAGCACACCATTTGATGAAAGAGATTTCTCATGCTGGAGGAGATCTATGCTAATTGCAATTTCAGCCAAGAACAAACTTGGCTTCATCAATGGAACTTGGGGTGAGCCATCTTTGAATGCTACAGAATATCCACAATGGAGCAGGTGCAACGATATGGTGACCTCTGGGTTACTGAATTCACTCACCAAGGAGATATGAGACAGTGTGATCTATTCTAGAACTGCGAAGGACCTTTGGAGCAATCTTGAGCACAAGTTTGGGCAATCCAGTGGAGCAAAGCTCTGTCACCTGCAAAAGGAGATCTCAAAGTTAGCTCAAGGAAATAGCAGCATAGCAAGCTATTTCACAACTCTCAAAAGACTTTGGGATGAATTGTATTCTCTCAACTCACATTTCGGGTGCATTTGTGATTGTATATGTGATGGAAAGATGAAAATTGCTAAGTTCATGGAGGATCAAAGAGTTATTCAATTCCTTGTGGGATTGAATGATGTTTATGCTCAAGCAAGAGAGAACATACTCATGAAGAGTCCACTCCCTGGTATTGATCAATCTTATTCCCTACTGTTGCAAGATGAGAGCCAAAGGGATATATACATGAGTCTACAATACCCCACTGATGGAGAATCATTCATGGTGGGAACACAGAACAAGACTCCCCAGAGAAACATTCAGATCCAAAGAAATTGGAATCCACAACAGAAGCAAGGAAACACACAACAGAAATTCAAAGCCAAGAAGACTAGGTACAATCCAAATGTTACCTGTTCTCACTTTATGAGGCCAGGTCATGTGAGGGCTGACTGCTACAGGCTCAATGGATTTCCTGATGACTTCCAATTCACCAAGTCAAACATTCCTCATGAAGCAGTGAAGGAAAATGTATTGGTACCAGCAGCAGAAATTGATGGACAAACAAATGGATGCAATGAAGGAAATTCAAGCAATCAGAACCATTTCTTCAGCAAAGAACAAGTCTCTGAGCTAGTCAACATAATCAAGCAAGTGCAAATTGGAAATGGTGTAAATGCAGGAACAGAGATCAATGCTAATATAGTAGCTAGTACCATTCTTAAATACTCTGGAACATGCCTAGCGTTTTAACACTAACACTTGGATAATTTATTCAGGTGCCTCTGAGCATATGTGTTTTGACTCAAAATCATTCTTATAACTCTGTCCATTTCCTATACCTTTGCATATAAGTTTACCTAACTCTTTTCAATTATTTGTTACACATATATGGAGGGTAAGTATTTAGCCAGACATGATTTTGGAAAGGGTTCTATATGTTCCTTCTTTCAAATATAACTTATTATTAGTTTAAAAGTTATGTAGCCAATTAAATTGTTCTATCAATCTGACTTCCAACAAATGTCTGTTGCAGGTCCCTTTAATGAGAAGAGACAAGTTTTTGGTGAAGTGAGGGATGGTTTGTACTTGTTCCAGCCCAGTAGTTTAGAGTCTAGATTTTTTTTCAATCAAAATGTAGTTTTAATTCCAAAACGAAGCAATTCCAGTCTGTCTTCTACTAGTGTTTCTTTTTCAGCACCTGTGTTTGCTAATGCAACATCTAATGTAAGATAATAGCATGTCAGATTGGGTTACTTTCCCTTTGCAGTAATGAAAAATCTCAGTTTCATTCATTTTCCTTCAAATTTTGATTATGTGTGTCATGTCTGTCCTCAAGCCAGGCAAACTAGGCTTCCTTTCCCAATTAGTCAAATCAGATCTTCAAACATATTTGATCTTATTCATATAGATACTTGGAGACCTTTTAATACCAGTACATACAATTGATACAAATATTTTGTAACCATAGTTGATGATTTCAGTAGAGCAACCTGGACTTTCTTGTTAAGTACAAAAGAGTAATGTATTCTCAGTTTTGAAGTCTTTTCTTACTATGGTGGAGAGACAATTTAACAAGAAGGTCAAGAATCTAAGAACTTATATTGCTTTGGAATTGGGGAAGGGGACACAAGAATTTACATTTCTGCATTCAAAGGGTATACTACATGAAACATCTTGTGTTGCTACTCCATAACAAAATAGTGTTGGGGAGAGGAAACATAGGCATCTTTTGAAAATTTCCAGGGGTCTATTATTTCAATCAAGAGTCCCTATTCAATATTGGGGAGAAAGTGTCTTGACTACTACCTATCTAATAAATAGATTTCCCTCAAAGGTTCTAAAACGGAAGAAACCATATGAGGTACTATTTGGGAAGCTACCCAAGTATGATTGTCTAAGATCCTTTGGATGCTTATGTTATGCTTCAACTCTAGTTCACAATAGAGGAAAGTTTGAACCAAGAGCTAAGAGTTGTGTATTTCTAGGTTATCCTCACAATCAAAATGTGTATAAAGTTTTGGATATGGGTAACAGGAAAGTTTTTGTTTCCAGAGATGTAAAGTTTCATGAGCATTACTTCCCTTTCACCACATCAGACTTACCATCTGAACTTCCTCTCTATCCTGCACATGTTGACCAAGCAGATCCAACAGACAAGTTATTACATGTTGATCCTACAAATAAACCATCCACTAATTTTACTTAGTCACCTAGTACTACTCATTCAAACTCTCCTGCCACTCCTATCACTATTTCTAGAACCAATTCATCCCCTTACTCACACACTAGCGTTATTCCGTTTTCTACTGATAGACAGTCTCTTGTTCATACTCCAATCCCAAATTTGTCTAGGAGCCCTATTTCAATTCCACCTCCTCCAATCAGGAAGTCTGAAAGGATTACTCAGAAGCCTACATATTTGAATGACTATGTCTGCAATACTATCATTCTTTCTGATCTTACCTCTTCTTGCTTCACTTAATCCTTTAAGCCTAGTATGTTTTCTTTTGGTGCTCTTTCACTCAACAACCAAAAGGTTATTCAGTCATTGTCTACTATTTCAGAACCCAACAATTATGCTCAAGCATCTACATATCCAGGCTGGAGGAAAGCTATGGATGCAGAGATTGCTGCACTTGAACTTAATCACACTTGGGATATAGTGGACTTGCCACAGGGAAAGAGAGCCTTACCTTGCAAGTGGGTATATAAGGTAAATCACAATTCAGATGGAACAGTGGAGAGATTAAAAGCAAGGTTAGTAGTGAGGGGGGGACATTCAAAGGAAGGACACAAATTATTTTGAAACATTTTCACCAGTGGTGAAAATGACTACCATCCGATGTCTTTTAACAGTGGTTGTAAAAAAAGGTTGGAAAGTGTCTCAACTAGATGTTAACAATGCTTTCTTACATGGTGACTCACAGGAAAAAGTGTACATGAGATTTCCTGCAGGCCTTCTTCCCCCTAAGCCTAATCAAGCATGTCTATTAAGGAAGTTTCTCTATGGTTTGAAGAAGGCATCAAGATAGTGGTATTCTAGGCTTGCCGGAGTTCTAAGTTTCAAAGGATATTCTAGCTCTCTCAATGACTACTCCCTGTTCTACAAACAGAAAGATGGACTAATTTCTAGGCTAATCAGTCTCTTGTTCCTTCCATCGGAGCATCAGCTAGCAGATATGTTGACTAAACCCTTATCAGAGGCTTCACGCCGACACATTTTGAATAAGTTGAGGGTCCATTCTCTCCTCTCCAACTTGAGGGGGGATGTTGAAGATAAAAAGCCCCATATCAATTTGCAGAAGAAGAATGAGGAAGAAGCAATCTCTGAGAGAAAAGAGAAAGGTCGAAGTTTGAGCTTGAGTTAGAAATTTTGGACACTACGATGTTCTCATTCTTATGTGTCTAAATGTGTAGATAAATAATATCTACACGTGTCAACATCACACAACACAAGACCCATCATTGAAGAATAAAACTCAGCTGTTTGTTTGAGGTATAAGAGAGAAGGTGAGTTGGCAAATAATAAAAAGCTTCCTACACATGATGAGCACATGTATGAGAATAAAATCTATTAGGAAGTTATACAAGTAGGAAATAGAAATAGTACAAATGTATAGGAATATTCTTTTTTTTTTATTTTTTTTTTATTTTAGTTACAAAAATTACTTGTATAAATAGGGGTCTGAACAGTGAATACAATCAGAGAAAAAATTCACAACTTTATTCTATCTTTCTTTCAATATATATATTTGTTCTATATACATAATATACTTTCACGAAAATAATGTTTGATTCATCACTCTTGACCCTTTAGCGAGTGTAGCCCTTCGCTCGATGACAATTAGGAAATTACAAGCAAGAAAACGGTTAGGTCGTTCAAAGTCGCGATGTTCTAAATTGCCTATCTATTAATGGAAGTATCTAACCGGATATTTAATTTATCCGTTGGATTACTATAGCAATTTTTAATTAAAAGAGATGTCATTTTCGCTAGAATATTCTAAAAGTGACGACAATAAGAAAATCTGGATCTTCCATAGTCATATGTGGTTCCTTAATATATCAAAAGTCAAGAAAAGTGTCACCAACCAATTTGCCAGTCCGAGTAGAAACAAGTGAATCGGGACATTTAAGTCATGAAGAATATAAGTCCAGGAATTTATTAGTAGTAAACATAGGACTGTAAATCCATGCACATGCACGAAGACCTTTTCACCTCTACTAAGCTAGCCCATTATGCATAAATTTGTCCTTTTTAATTACCCAAAAAACAAAATATACAGTATAGTGGCTCCCAAAAATAATAGTCAGCAATATATATATATTTGTATATTATATGTATAATATACATTTTATATAGAGTATATATTTTTTGTATGGCTAGTGGATATGAGATTGAAATAATACTCTTATAACAAAATAAATCCGAAAATTCAAAAAAACCGGACCAATCTAAGCCAATGTAGTTGGTTTGATTTGGTTTTGATAAAAACCGAACCAACCCGCTCCATGTACACCCCTAAAAGAGTATAAAAGAATATCTGTCCATGAGTATTCATTTTTGAAGAAACTACCTGGCTAAGCACTTTTTAAAAATTATTTTAAGAAAATGATATCACTTTTTGTATATTCCATAAATAGCAGATTTGTTTTTACATAATTAGCATATTGCAAAGAAAATGGGACAGTTAATTAGTCAACACACCGCACAAATCATGGGATTGCCTTTTATTTTCATACTCTCTCCTCTAATCTTTCTATTTTAAAAGTTACCTCATAATCATCTTATCTACATGTTTCTTTTTATAATTTCTTTTTTTCCTTTTGACACCATATTCTGATCAAAGCTTTGAATTAAACATAAAACTGCTCTTCGATCTAAAAAGATTTTCAATCGATAGATCGTTTAGACTGGTGTTATTGGAGCTATTGTCAATGTCTGCTGTTAATTTCTATACTTAAGCAGAGGGATTTAGGATGAAATTTGAGAATTTAGTTGAACTCATTACATTCGGTTCAATTTATATACACATATGTAAAACAAATTAAAATATTACATGAAATAAGGTCTCATTTAATCCATAATCTTTGATCATGCTTACACTTATCGCAAATAGTAAGCAAACCAAGAATCTCGGCACGTATTATCCGCTTTTGGTTCAACAAATTTCACAAATTTATCTCTTCGATTACATCATTATTGAGCAGAAACGTGCGGTACTATGTGAACTACATATACTCTGTCTTACATAATACGCCCTGTTTCTTTCTATTTCCGATATGAATTTGCATAAGGTGTCGTATTCGCCCTTTCTCTTCCGGTCTTCTACCGGTGAAGTTAGGCTCTATTACCATATTTATTATAGCCCGAGCTAATGATAAGCATTTTGATTTTTGGTCCAACATACCTTATGGAATGTTCCTTGAGCTATACCATCTAGCCCAAAAGTACATATACAATATGAACTTGTACCCTATCTTATATAGCACTTTAAGCTTTTTCTACGTGGAACTTATCTAAAGTATCATATGCACCCTTTTAATTTTTTTAGAGCTTGCCAACATAGAAGTGTGTTAGTCTTTTTTCTTGATCCGCCACACGTTAGGGCGTCACATTATGACATATTTTCAAAAGAAAATATTACTCTCTAACACTGACAGATTTGTGACAACATTTTTCAAAGTGATCTAGTTAACAATAAATCAGAAAATAATCACACCAACCCACTATGAGGATTTTGATTCGGGAATCCGTGAAAAGTCGAAACTCAGACAACTACCAATTACCAAATACCATCAGAAGAAGTCCATCGGTAAAACATTAACGTAACAAATGTTTATTGTCTTATTTAAGAAGTCTACTTATATCATATATAAGGTAACCTTTTCAATGTTAATTTTGATTTTTTTACCATTTCCAGCCTTTGTTCTGCGTAAAACATTAAAGGAATTTTCCGAAATAATATGAAGTACCAACTATTGCTTGCAGAGGTTGAAAAAGGACAAAACTAGTATATGGACTCTTTAATATTAATAGCTTGTTTGGCCAAGTTTTTAAAATCGATCAAATTTTTAAAAAGTATTTTTAAGTGTATTTGTTTATAACTATTTTTCAAAAAAAATATTTTTGAAAAGAAACTACTATATTTTTTTTACTTCTCAAAAATAACTTCTGCTTTTACTTAAAAGTAATTTTTTTCTTTCCAAAAGTTTGGCCAAACACCTCAATTACGAAACAAAATAACTCTTTTTTTACCTTGGCCAAACAGGCAATAATCAGTAGAAACCCTAATTTCATAAAGATACTCTTTTCGTTGAAAAGTTGGAAAGAACTTTAATTTTTAAACATATTTTACTGTTAAACTTATGGACATCACATGATTCAGGGAGACCGGTTGATGTTGACTGATGTGGCTAGAATTGAACCTATGCTAAAATTAAATGGTTAATATTATTTTGACTGATGTTGACTGGTTGATCTCTGATAATTGTTTTTCAATAAACTTAGGTTGCACGCATCTCGACTCTTTGGTTATTTGCTACAGCTGCAAATTGGAATCGAAGTAAACAAAGAGTTCTTCACGTACTCTTCCCTTTTATTTCCCATTTGAACGAGAGTACAAAGGAGTATACAAATCGAATCGAAAAATTGCATCAAATCAAAAAGTCAAATTAAATCGATTAAAAAATTTGATTAGATTTAATTTGGTATTAAGTAAAAAAATTTGAACCAAACCGACGTATAAATATATAATTTTTATATATACTTTTAAGACTTTTCATAGAATGTTTTTTAAAAAATTCTAAAAATATTTGCGATTCTCTTATGGGATGTAATATTTAGTTAAATATGAAGTGCTCTTTATTAACTTTAATTAGTCGGTTGTATGATGACCTCCTTATCAAGTGTTAGTGAAATGCGTCAATCTCTTTGTTCTTTCATATTTATATGTCAAGATCTATTAAATTCTTATATCTTTTTCGAATTTTAAGTGGTATTTCGATAATTTACAATTAAATAGAACATATTGATTATATTTTTAATTATTAAATTCAATTAACCTTGAAATTATACATCAACGAAAAATTATTGTCAGACAACTAAAAAATAACTATCATATGTTACTAATAAAATTCTTCCATAAGATTATGTTAATAGATCATATGTTTGTCAATTTTTACTAAACATATATTTACTTTTAAAAAATTTAACAAAATAAGATTGAAATAATACTCTTATAACAAAAACAAAATCCGAAAAATCCTATAAAACCGGACCAATCCAAACCGATGTAGTTGGTTTAATTTAATTTTGATAAAAACCGAACCATCCCGATCCATGTACACCCCTAAAGGAGTATAAAGGAATATTTGTCCATGAGTATTCATTTTTGGAGAAACTACCTGGCTAAGCACTTTTTAAAAATTATTTAAGAAAATGATATCACGTTTTGTTTATTCCATAAATAGCATATATTTTTACATAATTAGCATATTGCAAAGAAAATGGGACAGTTAATTAGTCAACACACAGCACAAATCATGGGATTGCCTTTTATTTTCATACTCTCTCCTCTAATCTTCTATTTTAAAAGTTACCTCATAATCATCTTATCTACACGTTTCTTTTTATAATTTCTTTTTTTTCTTTTGACACCATATTCTGATCGAAGCTTTGAATTAAACATAAAACTGCTCTTCGATCTAAAAAGATTTTCAATCGATAGAAAACTCCTCGCTGGCCACATCTCTTACCAACTTTAAAATTTCAATTTATTTACCAATTCTAATAAACCTGATATATTTCAAGGTATATTATTATTTTGATGAGATTATACAATATCGTTATACATGATTTATAATGTGTTGCAACCACATGCATGCATATTATATATATATATATATATATATATATATATATATATATATATATATGTGTGTGTGTGTGTGTGTGTGTGTGTGTGTATTTTATATTTTTCAAAATATACATGTTTGTACTACATAAATAACATATATATACTTAAGGTATTTTATTATACCATGCATAAATAGTTTGTAATGTATATATACCACATATATACCTTACATTTCTTCTTTTTTAAAAATATACCGGATGATATATAATTTCAATATGTAATTTTGTTAAATACAAAATATGTCGACATATAGGGGATATCACATTTATTAATATACAAGATAGAATTAAACATAAGATACATGTATCATATCAAATTATCAATTCAATATACAAGATTATACATTAATTATTTTAGGATACAATTATCTTTTCGTAATTGTAATTTATTTGTAAAACATATTTGAAATATTTTTTCACTTACAAAATACAAAAGAAAATATTAGAGTTATTATACCTTATTCCCTCCTCTGATTTAGGAATTTATTATGGTATTGTTAATATTAGTTGCCATAATAGATTCGTAACAGCCGAGAATGACGTTAAGTTGCTGCCGTTTTTTTAAATTATAAATGCCATTTTTGTTAATTATGGATTACTGCTATGCTTATGTTAAATTTTCTAGAATAGTGCCTACTTATGTTTTTTGCTCTTCATTTTTTCCACAATTAGTTACTACACTGTATGTAACTGGTAGCCATTTGAAATAATTGTTTAGACTTGTGTTATTGGAGCTATTGTCAATGTCTGCTGTTAATTTCTATACTTAAGTTGAGACGGATTTCGGATGAAAGTTGAGAATTTAGTTGACCTCATTACATTCGGTTCAATTAATATACACATATGTAAAACAAATTAAAATATTACATGTAATAAGGTCTCATTTAATCCATAATCTTTGATCATGCTTCGACTTATCGCAAATAGTAAGGAAACCAAGAATCTCATAGCACGTATTATCAGCTTTTGTTCCAACAGATTTTACAAATTTATCTCTTCGATTACATCATTATTGAGCAGAAAAGTGCGGTACCACGTGAACTACATATACTTTGTATTACATAATTATTTACCCAAAAAATCGGATAACAATTGAATTTATACGTTGTTTTAAGGATACACGATCTAATTAGATACAAAGCGGGAAATCAGGTTCAATATGAAAGAATAAATAGAAAGATAAATACAAACCAAGCATATTGAATAACTTAAGCCTTGTAGGATTAACTTCCTTCGAATTTAGGAGAGATATTTACTGAATATTATTGAAGCCAAAACAATATGAACAAAGCTGAAGAGATAGTATGTTGTTCTTTTAAATCTGTTACCATGATTTTTCATGAATTACTCGGTTCCCTTTATATATTGAGGGAGATGAAGCTTTTAAGATATTATTTTATAAGAAACTATGTAGACCGTTGGCTCCTTTTTAACTTAATTCCGTCATATCATTCTTTCGTTCTAAGAGCGTTATCTTCTAGTTTTCTCATTTCCACAAAGCTTCCCCTTATCAACAGTCTCTTTCCATTCATTTTGTTTTATAAAAATGGAAAAAACTTCAAAGTCTGTTCCTAAAAAAGAAGCACTTTCTTCTTCAAAACTTTCTGAAAATGCTCCTCATGCTGCTACAGAGGAACCCCCTCTGAGATCATATATCCCTACTGGGTGCCCTACTGTGGCCGATTTCAAAATTGAGAGCACGCCCATTGTACTGGGTCGATGCGAACCGATCTCGAGGTACATATGTACGATCACGGAGAGCATCCTCGAAAAAGTCAAAGAGGACTGCAACTGGGTAGACAAACTCGTAGTGGTTCCTACCTCTGAAGAATTAATCACCACCCACGTGGAGGGTTTCTTAAGCATTTATCCTTACCCTTTTATATTGGGTCCTCTAGACCCGGTTATCATAGCCTTTTGCAAAAGGTATGATGTGACGCTCAGGCAGATACATCCTTCCTTTTGGAGGATCATTATTCTGCTTCGATTCTTTGTGACGCTCATGCGCCTGTACAACCCTCGACTTTACCGATGAGCGTTAATTAAGCTCGCACATTGAGCCACCAAGACCTTATTCTCGCGTATCGACGAGGATCGAGATTGGGTTGGCTAGGTCGATTTGTTCGAGTGAGGACCTCAGACTTCATCCCGACTGCGGACATGCCATTTCCCGAGAAATGGAACATGAAACGTAAGTTTTGCTCTGCCTTCGGTATTCTTTTTATTACTTTTCATTTAGTTTATTTCTTATTGATGTTATGTAATGCAGTTGTTGCCCAAATACCGAACCCCATTCTTGAACTTAAAGAGTGGGTCGAGGGCATCGCGACACAGAAACCTTACTCCGAGTGTTTATGGCGTGAGCTATCGAAGGGCCGATGGGAGGCCCGTATTCATGGTAAGTATTTTTCCCTAATAATGCATCTAATCTCGTTTTCCTATCATCAATCTCTGATCCATTATACTTTCATTTTGCAGGTTTAGGAAAGGACTTCGAGATGAGGACTCCCTCAGCTGACGATGATATACATACCGACTCTCTATTCTGAAACAGGGTAAAGAGAAGAAGAAAAGAAAAGCTCTAAGTCCCTCTGCCCCCTAAAGGAAAAGACCGAGGAAGCGACTTGCGCAAAACCCAAAGAAAACCGGTGCCCGAGAACTTTCATCGGACTCACTCAATCGTTTGAGGGATGAATCCGAGGAAGAAGAGAATTCTAAGTTAGTTGCCCGCGTGAGGAGCGGCTTCGAAATGCCTCGAGCCATGGAGGTCGTAGAAGAAACAACGACCGAAGTTTCCGAGAGGGTTGAGACCAATTTGGCCCGAGCTGGTGCAGTCGAGCAAGAAAATGTGACCGGAACATCCCCGTCAGAAGATAACGCACCCAAAGAGGCGCTTAAGGTGAGTGACCTTTCTGGATCGCCTTCGTTTACAACTTCTATGATAAACGAGGCCCAGGTGTTGAAAGGTAACCTTTGCGAAGGGGCCCAAGGAGTAGCCGATTCTTTTCATAATATTTTTGATAGCCTAGATTCCACTTCGTTTGAGGATATTACCGGTTTGGGCGACCTACCGGTACCAAGGAAGATACCATCCCCGGGAGATGGTGGGTCCTCATCGATCCCGAATTTAGTGAATCAGTTCCCTACCCTGAGTGTTGATCCTACTCGGAGGCGAGCAATTTATATGTCCATCCCGGAGGATGCTCGGATTCTTTCCGCTCCGGTGGGGATTGCTAGTTACCTTCGGTGCTTGGTGACTGAAGAGGATCAAATCAAAATGAATGAGGTAGAGGTGCCTTGCCTTTTCAATGAAGCTCAACAGGCGCTGAATCGGGTAATTCTGCATATCCCTTTGTTATATACTTAGATTCATTAGTGAATAATCCTAATATCTTCCTTTATGTTTGCAGGCCTCGATGCTTCATCATGAGGCCTTTCTCCGATACCGGGAGGAGTTCAAACGTCACGAGGGTGAGACTCAGGATCTTTCCGAGAAGAAAGATACTTATAAGCTTCTTAGTGAGAAACTTTAGGCCGATTTAGAAGCGGTTCGGAAGGAGCATGCCGGTTTGCCTCATTAAAAATCTAACCGGAAAACCCATTTGGGACAAAACCATTCCAAGGGAAAAATATTGCAACATGTGCTTTCAGACCTAGTATCTTGCATCATCCTTTGTAAGTTGCCTGCAAGTGTCAGTTTGAAATATAAAAAAGAAAAATAGAAGAAAGAATTGGGGTCGTACCTTAGCAATAATATCATTTTATTGCTATATTTACAATTTATTATGTTAGCCGGACCTTGGGTGAGGCCGAAATTAGATACCCCCATCTAGAAATATTGGTGCTCGCTTTCCTAAGTACCTCTAGGAAGCTAAAGCCTTACTTACAATGTCACCCCATATGTTTTGAAACTACTTACCCGTTAAGGAACGTTATCCATAAACCCGAACTCTCTGGCCCATTGGCCAAATGGGCCGTGGAAGTAAGTGGCTACGATATTGAATATCGTCCTCAGACTGCCATTAACTCCCAAATATTGATAGACTTCATGGACGACTTTACACCGACCCTGATACCTGAGGACGAAAGAGAGTTATTGGTTATCTCAGGGACATCTTTAGGAATCTGGACCCTATTTACAGGCGGGGCCACAAACGCCAAAGGGTCCGGACTTGGTATCGTGCTGAAGCCACCAACATGTATTATAATTAGACAATCTATTAAGACTGTGAAATTGAATAACAACGAGGCCAAATATGAGGCCATGATTGCAGGCCTTGAAATAGCCAAAATCTTGGGAGAAGAGGTGATCGAAGCCAAGTGCGACTCCCTCCATATGGTAAACCAAGTTAACAGAATATTCGAGGTCAGGGAAGAACGAATGCAAAGATACTTAGACAAATTACATGTGGCATTACATCGGTTCAAAGAATGGACTTTGCAACATGTACCTCAGGATTAAAACAGTGAAGCTGATGCCCTCACTAACTTGGGATCGTAGGTCGAAGATAATGAGTTCAACTCAGGAGAAGTCGTACAGCTTATGAGATCGGTGGTGGAAGAAAGCCACACCGAGATTAACTCGACGAGCCTAAACTGGGACTGGAGGAACAAGTACGTTGAATATGTTAGGACCGGAAATTTTCCATCAGACCCAAAAGAATCCAGGGCCCTACGTACAAAAGCAGCCCGAATTAGCCTGGCCGAAGACGGAACTTTGTTTAGAAGAACATTCGATGGTCCACTTGCAAAATGCTTGGGGTAAGGGGATTCTGAGTACGTTCTGAGGGAAATCCACGAGGGTACTTGTGGAAATCATTCGGGCGCCGAATCATTGATTCAAAAAATAATTAGAGTTAGTTACTACTGGATCGTCATAGAAAAAGGCGCAAAGGAGTTAGTTCAAAAATGCGATGGATGCCAAAGGCATGCTCCGATGATTCATCGAGCAGGAGAACCATTACATTCAGTCTTGTCACTATGGACTTTCATAAAATGGGGGATGTACATCATCGGCCCTCTCCCTCGGGCAACTGGTAAGGCTCAACTTATTTTATTTATGACTGATTATTTTTCTAAAGAGTGAAAGCACAGGTGTATGAAAAAGTCATTGAAAAATAAGTCATCGATTTCATCTGGGACCACATCGTATGTCGATTCGGAATACCAGCCGAGATTATGTGTGACAATGGGAAACAGTTAATTGGCGGCAAAGTAAGTAAGTTTCTTGAAGACCATACGATAAAAAGAATATTATCCCCTCCTTACCACCCAGTGGGAATGGACAAGCAGAATCCACTAATAAAACCATAATCCAAAACCTTAGAAAGAGGTTGATCGATGCCAAAGGAAAATGGAAGGAGATGCTACCTGAAGTCCTATGGGCATACCGCACAACCTCGAAATCCAGTACCGGGGCCACCCCGTTTTCTTTGGTTTATGGCACCGAAGTTTTAATACCGGTCGAGGTTGGGGAGCCAAGCATTAGATTTCGACATGCAACAAGGGAATCAAAGGACGAGGCTATGAGTGCGAGTCTAGAACTATTAGATGAAAGGCGCGAAGCCGCCCTTGTCCATTTGCCTGCCCATAAATAGCGGATCGAGAGATATTATAATCGAAGGGCGAACCTTCGATCTTTCAATTCTAGGGACTTAGTATTAAGAAACATTACACTGAACACCCGAAACCCGAATGAAGGGAAATTGGGGCTGAACTGGGAAGGACCATACCAAATTATCGGGATCACCAAAAAAGGATCCTATGAGCCCAGAACAATTAACGGCGAGCAGGGGCCGACGAGGAGGCCATGGATTAAGCTTCTCAGGATGTGGGCAACGCCCCGAAGGAGGCACTCAGTGTGATAGACATCACTGAGTCACCTTCGTTCACTGAGTCCATGTACAACGAGGATCAGACGATGAAAAATGTCCCAACTAGGGGGCCCATAGAGCGTACGACCCCCTCTGCGGATTTTTTATGGCGTGGATTCTACCGTCATAGAGGATGTCACTGGGTTGGGTAACTTGGATGGGCCGAAGATGAGTCCATGTAACGACCCAGCCGATCATTTTGAGAATTTAAGTCTCGTTCGGTGGCACAAGGCCCCGAGCAGCTTCGTAGTATGTGTATTGACTTACGTGCGTGGTTGAATTCAATTACCGGATGATTCAAAGTGATTTGGGATACTTAGTCCCTAAAATGAAAGCTTAAGTCTTAGAATTTTGATCGTAGTTGGAACTGTGTGAAGACGACTCCGGAATGGAGTTTCGGCGGTTCCGTTATCTCCATTGGATGATTTTGGACTTAGAAGCATGTCCGGATGGTGAATTTGAGGTATGTAGCTTATTTAGGCTTGAAATGGCGAAAGTCGAATTTTCGGAGATTTTGACCGGAAGTGGACTTTTTGATATCGGGGTCGGAATGTGATTCCAATAGTTGGAACAACTCTATTATGTTATTTGGGACTTTCCTACAAAGTTTGACGTTATTCCAGGTTGATTTGATAGGTTTCGGCACGAGTTTTAGAAGTTGGAAGATTTGAAAGTTCATAAGTTCGATTCATAGTGCGATTCGTAGTTTTGACGTTGTTTGATGTGATTTGAGACCTCGATCGAGTCCGTATTAGGTTATGGAACTTGTTTGTGTGTTTAGACGGGGTCCCGGGGGCCTCTGGTGTGTTTTGGATGGGCTACAGTCTTCTATTTTCTGACTATTGGTTTCTGCCATCTGGTTTCCTTAATCGCGTTCGCGTTACTTCTTCCCCGTTCGCGTAGTGCAATTTGTGTAGAATGAATTATTATTCTTCGCGTTCGTGTGACTACATACGCGATCGCGAAGGTATGCTTTCCCTTCTTCGCGTTCGCACCCGTCTCTTTGCGTTCGCATAGCTCAGTTCCTGGGCCATCAATTTCCTTATTTTCCATCGCATATGTTTGTTCGCGATCGCGTAGCACTAGTTCCGGGCAGCAATTATTTTTTCTCCGTGTTCGCTAGCTTGTCTTCACTTTCGTGAAGCACTTCTTGGCAGCCTCATTTTTCTTCTTCGCGATAGCATTATTTCTTCTGCGATTGGGATGTACAAATACCTGGGCAGAATATAAAGTTCTCTATTCCAAGGGTTAGCCAATTTTAATATATTTGGAGTTCTAGAGCTCTGTTTTGAGCAATTCTTTGTGGAGTTTTCAAGTAAATCGATTGGTTATTTTGATTAGATTTGAGCCGTCTGGAGGCCATTTCACCGAGAAGTATATTTTAGAGTATCAGTTTGTCTTCTTTGAGGTAAATATCTTGCCTAACCTTGAGTGGGAGAGTTACCCCTTAGGCATTGAGTCTAATGTGGAAATTATGTGATTGGAAGCCGTGTACGCGAGGTGACGATTACTTACTTGGGCTTATATGTGCAAATTTTATTGGTTTAAGGTTTTAGGCATTTTTATGTATTAAATTGGATAATTATTGGTGTTTAGTAAATCTTTGAATTATCACGCCTCATTCCTTATTTGTCAAGTTTTTATTTTATATAATAATTTGGTGTTATTTTCACTTAGATTTTATGTGAATTTCGTGTGTTTGTTGATTTGATATTTTTCTTGGAAATTAATTCATGATGGAATCCTTATCTGCAAATATTTATTAAATAAGTTTAAATTGAGGAGTTGATATAATTATCATGAATTTGGATTAATGAAGGCGTTGCCCTATACTTAGTATTTTTCACCTCTGTTGATTGTTTTGAGGTTTTATATATGTTGTGTGGAGCCTTTGGCTATTTGTTGAGAAATTTATTGATTCTGCTACAAATTCGGAAGTTGGTTGTGGTCAGTGGCAAATTGTGATATGAATTGTTGTATTGTGTTTTGGTTTAAACACTCTCCTTGATGTTATTTATGCTTCCTACCTTGCTTGTTAATGATGTACATGTGCTTGGTAAGGAAGAGTGTAAAGCACGAAGGGTGATGCCGTGCCATTTAAGAGTGTAAAGCACGAAGGGTGATGCCATGCCATTTAAATTCTATTATCATGTGAGGGAGAGTGTAAAGCACGAAGGGTGATGTCGTGCCATTTGAGAATATAAAGCACGAAAGGTGATGTCGTGCCATTGAGAGTGTAAAAGCACGAAGGATGATGCCGTACCATTTCATTTATATTATCAGGCGGGGATGAGAGTAAAAGCACGAAAGGTGATGCCGTTCCATTATTTTTATATTATCATATATCCATGGCACGAAGGGTGTTTCCGTGCAAGCGAGGACGAGAGACATATATTATATTGTGATATCGTATTGTCAACAAAGTTAGGCACCTCCCATTTTCTTCAACAAAGTTATCAACAAAGTTAGGTACCTCCCATTTTTTTCAACAAAGTTATCAACAAAGTTAAGTACCTCCCATTTTTTTCAACAAAGTTGTCAACAAAGTTAGGCACCTCCCATTTTCTTCAACAAAGTTAGGCACCTCCCATTTTTTTCTTTGTTTTTCTTTAATATGAGCCCCACAACTATAACCAACCTCAATTAGATGGCCTTCAACATTCAGTTTCCCCAATTCAACATGCTTTGTAAATAATAGTAAAGCCAAAGCAGTAGTGGTGACTTTAATTTGGTAAAGGAAAGATCTTTTACATCTTGTTTATCAAATCACTAATTTAAAAGCAAAGCAACAGCAGAGACATCGTAATATGTGATTGTTGTCATAAGATATATATGCTGGCAAACGATTACTTAAATTTCAGTTTCTAGTAAAAACGAAAAGAAAATAACAATTTTGTTTTGGCTCTCATCCTAAAGCATCCCAAAACATTGTGAATTATAAGACCCTTTGTCTGTGTAGAGTCAGCAACATTGTGTTAGTGACTACTCCTTACTTCCTTTAACATTTACCACCAAAAAGTAGCATGTCTATATATGCAAATTTTGTTCATTGTGCGATTGAAACGAGACTACATAGTTCTTGCCATCAGGTTGTACCCCTCTCAGAGCCACGCTCCCACCCCACAAAAGAAAGAAAGAGCACATGAGAACTGAGAAGCATAAAGCTCCCAAACATTTAAACGTCTAAAAGATTTCAGCTTTCACCTTATAATCTTTCTTTTTCATTCTTATCCTTTGGGCATTCCAATTATAACAGCAAAGTCGCATAGTCCTAAACAGATTAATCAACTTATGTTATGTATGTATCTTGATATGACATCTATACATCATGTTAAAGAGGAAAATCAAAGAGATTCATTGAGCAAAAAAAGATGATGGCAAGTGGCCGATGAGCTCTACCAGCCCCATATTACAAAATGAAGCATTAAAATCTAAAGTTGTTATCTTGAAAATAAGAGAGGTTACAATAATTAAAGCTGACCAGATATATAAAAAGGAGAAAAATAAGAGAGAGAGAGATGTACATTCTTTGTTAAATTGTAGTTATCCCTTCTTTCGTTCAGTAAAACAGCAGCTACACCCCTGTAGTTTTTCAAACTACAACTAACGCGAGGTTTTAGGCTGTATTTGCAAAAGAAACCCATATGTTTTTTTTAGACAAAATAGACTAAGAGGCAGTATTACTAGTCAAAATAGGGATTTTTACCTATATGTACTACATTATAAACTTATTTACCCTCATTATTTAAGTTTTAACTTAATTACAAGTTGATATACAATTTACCAATTATATACAAATTAATATAAATGAGTATCCCATTATATTAGAAATTGAATAGGGAATTCTCTCTTCGATCTCTCTCTCTCTCTCTCTCTCTCATTCTCTATCAGTATTCTTGTATTAATATCTTCATGTAGATTAACCGAAGAAATAATACTACTGTTAAGCGAAAAAAGAGAGAAGGTTATTAGTACCTAGCAAATTTCTTGCTTCGCATCCTATGAAAACGAGGAAGTAAATAAGAAAAAATTAGCTATGATGAAAAGAATTATTTTAGTTATCATTCTTTTAGGTTTTGGGAATCAATAAACAAAATAGTATTAATTAGAAACGAGTGAGCCATTAAAAAGCTTCAAAACTTTGAATTCAAAAATGAAATTTGAGAGTGTAAAGCACGAAGGGTGATGCCGTACCATTTGGATTCTATTATCATGTGAGGGAGAGTGTAAAGTACGAAGGGTGATGTCATGCCATTTGAGAATGTAAAGCACGAAGGGTGATGCCGTATAATTGAGAGTGTAAAAGCACGAAGGGTGATGCCGTACCATTTCATTTATATTATCAGGTGAGGATGAGAGTAAAAGCACGAAGGGTGATGCCGTGCCATTATTTTTATATTATCATATATCCATGGCACGGAGGGTGTTTTCGTGCAAGTGAGGACGAGAGACATACATTATATTATGATATCGTATTGTTGTGTATACATTCATGCCTTTATCTTGAGATTTTATTGTGCACCTACGTTTTCTATGTGACTTGTAGTCATGGTTGCTTCATGTGTGCCTCCCCCTTTATTTTTTTTTATTGTTATTGGCATTTTCTCTACCTAGTTGATATTGTTATATGTAAGCACGGTGAGAAAGGGACAAATGCACGAAGGGTGTTGCCGTGCCAATTGATTTGATCTACATATATACATTGGGTGAGAATGAGACAAGTGCACGAAGGTATTTCCGTACCATTTGATGTAATATATTGAATATATTTCTCACACCAGGAAAGTTAAATGAGGTGTCACATGGTGACTTTTACTTGAAAGAAATATATTTAGAAGACATTTATTTGAAAGAGATTTACTTGAAAGAATTATATTTGAAAGAAATTTATTTGAAAGAATTGTATTTAAAAGAAATTTATTTGAAAGAATTATATTTGAAATATATTTATTTGAAGGAAGTATATTTGAAAGAGATTTATTTGAAAGAATTATATTTGAAGATATTTATTTGAAGGAATTATATTTGAAAGAGATTTATTTGAAAGAATTATATTTGAAAGATATTTATTTGAAGGGAGTATATTCGAAATATATTTATTGGAAAGTATTATATCCTGAAGATTATTATTTGAAGCATATATGCGAATGATTTATATTTGAAGGACTTGATTATTTGGTTGTACTTGTACTCATTATTTGTTGAACAATATTAATGGTGTTTTTGTTGCCCTGCTATGTGTATCATTGGTTGATTAGTGTTGCCATCATTTTTATTTGTTTCCTATTATTTTTGTATACTATATT
Source organism: Nicotiana tomentosiformis (assembly GCF_000390325.3). Taxonomy (NCBI): domain Eukaryota; kingdom Viridiplantae; phylum Streptophyta; class Magnoliopsida; order Solanales; family Solanaceae; genus Nicotiana; species Nicotiana tomentosiformis. Next base: position 69,542,200 of record NC_090821.1, on the reverse strand, counting down.
GCATAGGTTATTAGACTAGTGAGTGTCTTGATTGTACCTCATCACTACTCCACTGAGGTTAGTCTTGATACTTACTGGGTACCGACTGTGGTGTACTCATACTACACTTTTGCACATTTTTGTGCAGAGCCAGGTATTGGAGATATCAGACTCGAACAAAGTTAGAATATGATCGCAAGGATTCAAAGTAGAGCTGCTTGGTTATCGCAGCCCCTTGGATTCTTTCCATTTTATGGTACTGTTAGTTATTAATCAAACATTATTGAGTATTCGATCCTTGAGATCATTTCATGTATTCAGTTAGAGTTCGTGACTCAGTATTACAAGTCTTGGGAGGTTGTATTAAATTATATGTTTTACAAAAAAAAAGTATTTGGCTTGAATTGTAATTATAATCGGCTTACTTAGTCTTAGAGACTAAGTGCCATCACGACGCCTGTAGTGGGGTTTGGGATCGTGACAAGTTGGTATCAGAGCTTTAGGTTCATAAGTTTTACGAGTCACGAACGAGTTTAGTAGAGTCTTGCGGATCGGTACAGAGATATCTTTACTTATCTTCGATAGGCTACGAAATTATTAGGACAGTTTCACTTCCTTCATTCCTATCGTGCGAGTTCATTGGTCTCGAAGTTTGAACTATTATTATTCTATTCTCTCACAGATGGTGAGGACATGATCCGTAGTTGCTGATGACATTACCCCCGGACCAGATGTCACTAGTGGCAGAGACAGAGGCCGACGAGGAGCATGTGTCGTAATTAGAACACTTACCAGAGCAGTAGTTGAGGAGCCGCCAGTAGCTCCAGTTGGGGGGTAGGTACCAGAGGCGCCTGCTGTTACTCCGGACTTCAGGAGACCTTAGCACAGTTCTTGAGCATGTTTGGTACATTGGATCAGGCGTGGTTGATTCTGGTTGCACCAGCTATTTCACAGACCGGGGGAGGAGCTCAAACTCCCGCCGCCCACACTCCAGAGCAACGAGTTCATGTTGGTTAGGTTCCAGGTTTCATGGCGACACAGCATGTGGTCCCAGTTCATCCCGTGGTTAGGGAAGCAACATCTGAGGAAGAACAACTTAGATTTGAGAGGTACAAAACGTACCACCCTCCTACCTTCAGTGGATTGGCGACAGATGATGCCCAAGGTTTTATGGAGGAGTGTCACCGCATTCTCCATACTATGGCTATTGTGAAGATGAGCGTGGTTGCTTTTACTACGTTCCAGCTCAGGGGAGCGACTTATCAGTGGTGGCGGGCATATGAGTTGGGTAGCCGGGCCGAGTCAGCTTCACTTACATGGATTCAGTTTTCAGAGATATTCCTGAGAGAATTTGCACCTCAATCCCTTCGAGATGCACGGCTCGCGAAGTTTGAGCAGCTATGCCAGGGCACTATGTTAGTGTTAGAGTATGCCATTAGATTCAGTAATTTGGCGAGACATGCACCTGCTTTGGTCACTACAGTTAGAGAACGTGTCCGTAGATTTATTAAGGGGCTCAGGCATGATATTTACGGTTCAGCATGGCTTGAGAGTTAGAGTCGGATATTCTATTTCAGTAGGTGGTAGGGATTGCTCACCGAGTAGATGGCATGTCAGACTAGGAGAGAGAGGACAGGCAGGGCCGTGAGAGAGAGGACAGGCGAGGTCAGGAGAGAGAGGACAGGGAGGTGAGGAGGCCTCGTAGACCAGAGAGATCTACTGGTCCTTATTTTGGAGGCAGGGTACGACATGGTAGAGGTTTTGTGGGTCAGCCAGTTCAGTTTGCACTTCAAGCTTCGCACAGTGTTTCAGGTGCTCATGGGTTTCAGAGTACCCATACCGCACAGTTCCCACATCCACATTAGCAGAGAGGTTTCTTCGAGTGTGGAGATACCAGCCACAGGGTGAGATATTGTCCTAGACTCCGGACAGGTATGTCACAACGGAGTATTCAGTCGAGTAAAGGGCACCCAAGAGGAGAAGGCCCGACCCGTTGATGTGTTTCATATAGTAGGCTTGAGGCCATTGTGCCAGATGATGCCATACATGTATGTTTTTGATTTTTTACAGAGGGGCACCATTCGTATTTTGTTTCAGTTCTGCTTATCGGGGTGAGTCCCCTATTTGTTTCTCCACCTATGGGTGAGTTCATGACTTAGTATTCTGTACATGTGTTTGCCTCTGTTAGGAGATTCTATGAGTGATAGCTGTGTCTATCGTTGTTTTAAGTCATTATTGAAAGTTACGAGACTATAAGTGAATTCATGTTGTCTATTATGGCAGGTTTGATGTGATTCCTGATTAATTTTGTTACGATTTGTGATTTGATACTCTACCGGGTGAGAGTCCAGTAAGTGTTGTGATTTTATTGGCAGAATTAAGTTAGTGGAAGATTTTAATTGGTATGATGGGTATTCGTCTTGTGATTTAGAGTTAAGGGTGAGACCCTCACGATTCCATGTGATTTGATATGTTTGAGACGGGCTGCGTGCCGCGGTGGAAGGTATATCAGGATGAGATCCTTGTGATTTGTTCATATACTTTAATTTTTTTTTCGTTTTAAATTGATTTGTGGGATGGTACTCATAGAGAGTTGTGCCTGTCGGGCTTGTTTGATATTTTTTTTATGTGTTTTCTCTTTACATATTCAGTCATTTTTCGTGTGTGCTTCTTAAGTTTTAACTTGAGGGTTTTTTCCCGGCGGTGTTAGTTGTGACTTTTTTATTCGGGTGTATAACTAAGAGGTATTCATGTTTCTTGCATCGTTGTTAGTATTGTGGAGGCTTGAAACAGGGTTCTAACAGATATAAGGCTAAGTGCCAGTGCTGGTTTTGATTATGGGCAGCTATTGTGATCAGAAATGTTATTATGGGCCTATGCGTGGTGTGTCATGTTGGGTGGTTGTGCCTTGTGGGTGTAGGTATGAGTTGTTACAACTGGTTGAAACTGATACCGGGTATGGATTTAGAATCGGGTCTTTTGGAGATGAATGGAAGTTGAGTATTTTGACAATAAGGCTTATCGGTGTTGGTAGAAAGGATAAATTACAGTTGAGATGGTGTCGTCAGGCTTATGTAGATTGGGGTGATGTGTGATCACCCGCGGGTGTATGCTGGATATGTGCTTTCAGGGATTTGAAGACTTCGAGATGATTCTTGGCACGTTCGAGGATGAACGTTTGCTTAAGAGGGGAAGGTTGTAATGACCCGGCTGGTCGTTTTGAGAATTTAAGTCCCATTCGATAGCATAAGGCCCTAAGTAGCTTTGTATTATGTGTATTGACTTGCGTGCGTGGTTGAATTCAGTTACCGGATGATTTAAAGTGATTTGGGACACTTAGTCCCTAAAATAGAACCTTAAGTCTTAGGATTTTGATCGTAGTTGGAACTGTATGAAGACGACTCTGGAATAGAGTTTTGGCAGTTCCGTTAGCTCCGTTGGATAATTTTGGACTTCGGAGCATGTACGGACGGTGAATTTGAGGTCTGTATCTGATTTAGGCTTGAAATGGCAAAAGTCGAATTTTCGGAGATTTTGACCGGAAGTAGAATTTTTGATATAGTGGTCAGAATGCAATTTCGAGAGTTGGAACAACTCTGTTATGTTATTTGGGACTTTCCTGCTATATTCGAAGTCATTCTAGGTTTATTTGATAGGTTTCGACACGAATTTTAGAAGTTGGAAGATTTGAAAGGTCATAAATTCGATTCATGGTGCGATTCGTAGTTTCGACATTGTTTGATGTGATTTGAGACCACGAGCGAGTCCGTGTTAGGTTATGAAACTTGTTTGTGTGTTTAGACGGGATCCTGGGGGCCTCGGGTGTATTTCGGATAGGCTACGGGCCAATTTCTTCTATTTTTGGACTGCTGGTTTCTGCCATCTGGTTTCCTTAATTGCGTTCGCGTCACTTCTTCCACATTCTGTTAGTGCAATTTGTAGAGAATGAATTATTGTTCTTCGCAGTCGCGTGACTCCATTCGTGATCGCGAAGGTCTTCTTTTCCCTTCTTCGTGATCACACACGTCTCTTTGCATTCGCGTAGCTCAGTTCCTGGGCCATCAATTTCCTTATTCGCAATCGCATATGTTTGTTCGCGATCGCGTAGCACTAATTCAGGGCAGTAATTATTTCTTCTTTATATTCGCGAGCATGTCTTCGCGTTCGCGAAACACTTCTTGGAAGCCTCATTTTTCTTCTTCGCGATCGCATTATTTCTTCCGTGATCGTGATGTACAAATAGCTGGGCAGAATATAAAATTTTCTATTCTAAGGGTTAGCCATTTTTAACATTTTAGAAGTTCTAGAGCTCGGTTTTGAGTGATTCTTTTGTGGGTTTTTCAAGTAAATCAATTGGTTATTTTGATTAGATTTGAGCCATCTGGAGGCCATTTCACCGAGAAGTACATTTTAGAGTATCAGTTTGTCTTCTTTGAGGTATCTTGCCTAACCTTGAGTGGGGGAATTGCCCCTTAGGCATTGAGTCTTATGTGGATATTGTGTGATTGGAAGCCGTGTACGCAAGGTGACGAGTACATACTCGGGCTTATATGTGCAAATTTTATTGGTTTAAAGTTTTAGGAATTCTTATGTATTAAATTGCATAATTGTTGGCATTTAGTAAATCTTTGAATTATCAAGCCTCATTCCTTATTTGTCAAGTTTGTATTTTATATAATAATTTGGTGTTATTGTCACTTGGATTTTATGTGAATTCCGTGTGTTTGTTGATTTGATATTTTTCTTGGAATTAAATTCATGATGGAATCCATATCTGTGTCATGACCCAAACGAACCCCTGTCGTGATGTCGGCTATCGTGGAACTAGGCAAGCCGACTCATTTCCAAAACAAACCGATATTTTCATATCAAAGATAACTTCAATGTTATTTAACACAAAACCTTCGTAAAACAGTTCCAATCAAAATAAAAGTGCGGAAGGAAAAGCCCGACATCGGGGTGTCACTAGTCATGAGCATTTACTACAATCTATCTAACAATATCAAGGCTAAATCAGCCTCGAAAATAGCTAAATACAACTAGAGGAAGATAAGAGGGAGAAGAGCAGGGTTGCGATCGCCAGGCAGCTACCTTGCTATCCCCGAAAAAATCTGCAATCAGAACAATCAACAACTTTTACCGTGTCTAACTACACCTGAATCTGCACACAAGGTGCAGGGAGTAACGTGAGTACGACAACTCAGTAAGTAACAACAATAAATAAAGACTGAGCAGTAGTGACGAGCAATAAAGCATATAACATTCATATCGGGAAATCTCAGTAAAATACCACATGCTTTTAAAATCAGGATTTGAATCAAAACATCTCATTTAAACCAGTTCCAGTAAAAATCATTTAAAGATATTTTTCAACAGTTTTCAAGCAGAGGAAAAATGCAAAGGTGAGAAAAATAATGAAATCATAAACAGCCCCTCGGGCAAAACATCACTCATATACAGCCCTCGGGCAAACCTCACAGTCACTCGTGCCACTCGGGCAAACCTCATAATCACTCTTGCCACTCAGGTATACTTCACAATCACTATTGCCACTCGGGCATACCTCACAATCACTCATACCTCCCAGTCACTCAGCACTCGACACTCGACACTCGCACTCAGTAGGTACTTGCGCTCACTGGGGGTGTGTACAGACTCTGGAGGGGCTCTTTCAGTCCAAGTGCTATAATCTGTACGGACAACTCACGTGTTGCACGGACAACTCACGTGCTATAATAATAATAAAGTATGTTGCAGGCGGGCAACCCCGATCCACACTCATTCTCACAATCAGGCCGTCGGCCGATATCAAACATGTTGTGGCATGCAGCCCAATCTCATAAATATCCTCACAAATTAGGCCCTCGGCCTCACTCAGTTATAACCCTCTCAAGCCACTCGGGCATTTCAGTAAAACAGGTCATTCGGCTGAGTATAGATTTTCAATCGAATACAATGAGAGGATAGTAAGAAAAAGCTCCTAAGGGTCCAAGCAACACTGGCGCAAGGCCCAAACATGGCATTCAGCCCAATTTACAGAAACTCTTCTAAAACATATAAGTATCATATAGTTTCAATAAAGTATGCAACTTTACAGTTGTTATGGGACGGTCCAAGTCACAAATCCCCAACAGTGCACGCCCACACGCCCGTCACTAAAAATAGTAGAATGATACAAAATCTGGGGTTTCGTACCCTCAGGACTAGATTTACAGTCGTTACTTACCTCAAACCGGTCAAATCTCTATTGCGCAATGCTCTTGCCTCTAAACTTGGCCTCCAAATGCTCCAAATCTATTCACAATCAGTACAATACCATCAATATATGCTAATGGAATGAATTCCAATGAAAAAGATACAGAATTAGACCAAAACCCAAAATTGGCTCAAAATTCGACAAAATTCACAAAACTAGAAAGCTCATTAACTCACGAGTCTAACCATGCCAAATTCATCAAAATCCAACATCATTTAGTCCTTCAAATCCTTAAATTACTTTTCAAAAAATCTCAAGCCCTAACCCCTCATTTTTCACTAATTACATGATTAAACAACGGGAAATCACCATATATACGAGTATTAGGACTCAAGTAACTTACCTCAATGAAAACCCCCTTGATTCCCTCTTCAAATCTCTCCCAAAAGCTCCAAAACCGAATAGAAATGGTGAAGAATGCACAAAAATTCACGAAGTGTGCAATATGTACCCTCTGCCCAGGCTTCTCGCACCTACGGTCATTTACTCGCACCCGCGTGACCACACATGCGGTCCAAGGAGCCGCACCTGCAAAACTCACTTATCCGCCCAGTCTCCGCATCTGCGGCAAACTCATCGCACCTGCGTGTTGCGCGCCGCATCTGCGAAGCTTGACCAGCATCCCCCTTTCCGCATCTGCGCCCCAGGTTTCGCACCTGCGGGGTCGCATATGCGACCTATAACTCGCACATGCGCATCCTGCCTAGCCCAGCATTGCCCGAACCTGCGCACTCCCCACACTCACCAGCGGCCTCGCACCTGCAACTATTTCTTCCGTAGGTGCGAAAATAGCAGTAGCAGCAGCTTCTACTGCATTTTTCCAACTTCGACAAATCCGTTAACCACCCGGAATTACCCCGATGCCCTCGGGACCTTAATCAAAAATACCAACAAGTAATATATCAACATACCAACTTAGCCCAACCTTCGAATCACTCAAAACAACATCAAATCATCAAATTACCCTCGGATTCAAGCCTAAGAACTTCTAAATTTTCAAATTCGACAACCGATGCCGAAACAAACCAAACCACGTCCTAATGAACTAAAATTTTGCACACACATAAAAAATGACACTAAAAACCTACTCCAATTTCCGGAATTCCATTTCGACCCCGATATCAAATTTTCCACTTCCGACCGAAATCGCCAAATTTCCAATTTTACCAATTCAAGCCTAATTCTATCATGGACCTCCAAATCAAATTCCGGGCGCACTCCTAAGTCCAAAATTACCTAACGAAGCTAACAGAACCATCAAAATTCAAATATGAGATCTCTTACACATAGGTCAATATCCGATTGACGTTTCCAACGTAAGTTTCTACTTAAGAGACTAAGTGTCTCAATTCACTCTGAAACCACTCCGGTCCCAAAACAACTAACCCGATATAACATAATATAGATGAATAACACAAAAAGAAGTAGAAATGGGGAAAATGGGTCTATAACTCTCGAAACGACCGGTCGGGTCGTTACATCCTCCCCCTCTTAAACATCCGTTCGTCCTCGAACGGGTCTAGAAACATTCCTGGAGTCTCAAATAGGCGTGGATATCTATTTCGTATCTCCCGCTAAGTATCCCACGTAGCCTCCTCCATAGGCTGACCTCTCCATTGCACCTTCACTGAAGCTATATCCTTTGACCTCATCCTTCGAACCTGCCAATCTAAAATAGCCACTGGCTCCACATCATAAGTCATATCACCCTCCAACTGAACCGTGCTGAAATCCAAAACATGGGATGGATCTCCAATATACTTCCGGAGCATGGAAACATGAAATACTGGATGTACACTCGATAAGCTGGGTGGCAAGGCAAGCTTATAAGCCACCTCTCCTATCCTCTGAAGCATGTCAAAAGGCCCAATAAGCCGGGGGCTCAACTTTCCCCTCTTCCCAAACCTCATAACACCCTTCATGGGTGATACCTTCAGCAAAACCTTCTCCCCAACCATAAAATACACAACACGGACCTTCCTATCCACGTAGCTCTTCTGCCTAGACTGCGCCATGCGAAGCCGCTCCTAAATCAATTTCACCATATCTAATGCATCCTGGACCAAGTCTGTACCCAAGAGCCTAGCCTCACCCGGCTCAAACCATCCAACCGGAGATCTACACCTCCTCCCATATAAAGCCTTGTACGGAGCCATTTGAATACTCGACTGATAACTGTTATTATATGCAAACTCCGCGAGTGGCAGAAACTAGTCCCATGAACCCCCAAAGTCAATCACACAAGCACGTAACATGTCTTCCAATATCTAAATAGTGCGCTCGGACTACCCATCCGTCTGAGGGTGAAAAGCTGTGCTCAACTCAACCTGAGTACCCACCTCTCACTGCACGGCCCTCCAAAACTGCTATGTGAACTGAGTACCCCTATCTGAAATGATGGAAACTGGGACATCATGCAGGAAAAAAATCTCACGGATGTAAATCTCAGCCAACCGCTCTGAAGAGTAAGTAGTACCAACTGGAATGAAGTGCGCGGACTTGGTCAGCCGATCCATAATAACCCAAATAGCATCGAACTTCCTCGAGGTCCGTGGGAGCCCAAATACAAAGTCCATGGTGATCTGCTCCCACTTCCACTCCGGAATGTCTAATCTCTAAAGAAAGCCACCTGGTCTCTGATTCTCATACTTAACCTGCTGACAGTTGAGACACCGAGCTACAAACCCAACTATATCCTTCTTCATCCGCCTCCACCAATAGTGCTACCTCAAATCCTGGTACATCTTCGTGGCACCCGGATGGATGGAATACCGCGAGTTGTGGGCCTCCTCAAGAATCAACTCTCGAAGCCCATCTACATTAGGCACACATATTCGGCCCTGCATTCTCAGCATGCCGTCATCACCAATAGTCACATCCCTAGCATCACCTCTCCGAACCTTGTCATGTAGAACGAGCAAGTGGGGGTCATCATACTGACACTCCCTGATACGGTCAAAAAGAGAAGACCTGGAGACCATACAAGCTAATACCCTACTAGTCTCCAAAATATCTGACAAAATTCACAAAATTAGAAAGCTCATTCACTCATGAGTCTAACCATGCAAAATTCATCAAAATTCGACATCATTTGGTCCTTCAAATCCATAAATTACTTCTCAAAAAATTCCAAGCTCTAACCCCTCATTTCTCACTAATTACATGATTAAACAATGGGAAATCACCATATATACGAGTACTTGGACTCAAGTAACTTAACTCAATGAAACCCCCATTGATTCCCTCTTCAAATCTCTCCTAAAAGCTCCAAACCCGAATAGAAATGGTGAAGAATGCACCAAAATTCATGAAGTGTGCAATATGTACCCTCTGCCCAGGCTTCTCGCACTTGCGGCCATTTACTCGCACCCGCGCGACCGCACCTACGGTCCAAGGAGCCGCACCTGCACAACTCACTTATCCGCCTAGTCTCCACATTTGAGGCAAACTCGTCGCACCTGCGCGTGGCGCGCCGCATATGCAAAGCCTGCCCAACATCCCCCTTCTCGCATCTACGCCTCAGGTTTCGTACCTGCGGGCTCGCAGATGCGACCTCCAACTCACACCTACGCATCCTGCCTATGCCAGCATTGCCCGCAGTCCCTTGGACTCGAAAAAAGTTAGAGTGTGATCGCAAGGATTCAAGGTAGAGTTACTTGGTCATCGCACTCCCTTGGAGTCTTTCCATTTTATGGTACTGTTAATTATTAATCAAACGGTATTGAGTATTCGATCCTTGAGATCATTTCATGTATTCACTTCATGTTCGTGACACAGTATTACCAGTCTTGGGAGGTTGTATTAAATTATATATTTTACAAAAAAAAAATTTGGCTTGAATTGTAATTATAATCGGCTTACTTAGTATTAGAGACTAAGTACCATCACGAGGCCTGTGGTGGGATTTTGGGTCATGACGGTCCATCTTCGGGAACAAGTGGGCCTTTTTCAAGGCCGAAACAGGTCAACCGGTTCCCAGCTCCTAGTGTGGATCCCGACCAAAAGTGGTCGATCGTCTTCTCCCTTCCGGAGGATGCCCGGGTCCTCTCTGTCCCCGTAGGGGTGGCCATCTACCTTCGGCTTTTGGTGACCAAGGAAGATCAATCTAAGATGAATGTGGTGGATGCGCCCTGCCTGTTCAATGAAGCACAACATGCGCTAAACCGGGTAACTTCAAATATCTCTTGATGACTTCAATTCATACTTAGACTAATTTGTAGATAATCCTAATATTTTTCTTTATGTCTGCAGGCCTCGGTGCTTCATCATGAGACCTTTTTACGATATCGGGACGAGCTGAACCAGCTTGAGACTGATGTCCGAGGGCTCACTGAGAAGAGAAATACTTACAAACTTCTCAGTGAGCAACGCAAAGGGGAGGCTAAGAGCCTTCGAGCTGAGCTGGAGGTGGCTTGGAAGGAACATGCTGACCTGGTCGAGCAGGTAAAAATATTCGAGGTTAGTGACGACGAGCAAGACTTGGTGACTAACGGTCGAAATCCGCAAGTCCAACAGAAAATCGACCGGATCGCCCAACTTCGAGCTAAGATGGATACTGTCAAGGCCGAGACCGATTAATGGAGAGGCAGGATGGACAATATGGCCTCGGAAAAAAAGACTTTTTGGGTACAACTGACCTCGGTTGAGACCTAACTTCGAGGGGTAAAGGAAAAGGCCGAGGTGCAGGTCAAAAAGGTTGAGGAACTCCAGTATCAGCTAAGTGTGCCCGTCTCTGATCGAGAAAATCTTACCAATGAGATCAGAACGGTCAAGTCGATGGTCTTTGTGGTTAAAGTCGATGCTGATAAGATGGTGGCCCAATATAAGGCTGATACCAAGGTGGCCCAGGATCGAACGAAGGATATCATCAAGCATGCGAAGCGGCAATCCCGTAGGGAGGCCTTCGAGAAGATTCATGCTCGGGGTTTCGCCTTATCGACCAAAATGGAGAGTGCTAAGAGGCTCGAAGATGAGGCCAAGAAGTTGTCTTATCCCGAGGATGAAGAAGGCTCCGAGGGTTCGAGCAGATCCGAGGGTGGAGGAGACTCCAAAGACCTTGGCGACGAGGCGGGCTCCGAAGAAGACCAGGCCGTTTAAGTGCCTTATACATTTTTTCTTTATTATTTGTATTTTTTTACTTTTGTAATTTTTTATCAAGGCCGTTTGGCCTTTGTAAAGACTTCATGTATATATAATACAAGGCTTTATTTTCCTTTCGACAATTTCTGAGTTTTGTTTTCTTTTGATTTTTTCTTTATGTTTGCAAAGATCGAGATGCCTTAGCATGAACTAGTTAGGTCATGTTTGGTGGTTTGATCAAGCCTTGCCTTTGACATTATTTTGTGTAAGGCATCGTCGGGGTTCGGTATGACTAGAACATTTTCCCAAAGTACTTATAATGTTTTGGATTATAGTTTGTCGAGGGTAGCCTTTGTTTTTTGTTACGGGTCTCGGATGTCTCCGAGCCGTTTTAATATGGTCGTAGCCTTTTAGTTCGGATGTTTCCCTATGGTCTTGTCACCTCAAATTATCTGAATGTGCCTAAGACAACATTCCTCTAATGGGGATGGACGTAGCCTTTTAGTTCGGGCACTGCCTAATAGGTTTTGTGCCTCCGGGCTCTGATAGCCCGGTCCATTCAAGTTTGTTTCTAGACAGTAGGCCCCTAGTGGGAGCGATCATTTGAACCCGGCTAAAGGAGGCCCTTGGGCTCGATACCTTTAGGGGATCGAATGTAGGAAATTCAGAAAGAAAAGAAATTTTTTAAGGGGCAAGATGTTCATCTGCAAGGTAAAGACTTCATTTTGTTTTTGTGCATAATATATACGATTACACATGCATACAAGCTTTATGTCAAGGTGCGAGTAGTATATGTGGGCACGATACATTCGACCGTTTGTCCCTTACAGTAAATCCTATCGTCCGAGCCGAGACCATTCAATAAAAAAGTTTCTTTCCTTGTTAAAGTTATTATCCGAGGGTGATGCCCCCAGTATTCGGGACCGATCGTAGAGAGGCGTCGAATACTGTTGATGTGATCTTCGATACCGGTTCAAAACTGGCCTTCAATTCTAAGTTAGCACGATTTACTGTTGCCTCGTTATATACCTTACCAAAAAACCCATTTGGGACAAAACTAGTTTAAGGGAAAAAGAGTGCAACGCGTACTTTCAGGCCTTAAACTTGTGTCTTTATTTGACGGTCGCCTGCAAGTATTAGTTCAAATTGCAAATAAGTAAAAGGAATGAATGGGATCGTACCTTGGCAGTAATATCGCTTCAAGTGAATTACATTCTAGTTGTTCGGTAGTTGCTCACCGTTCATTATTCCGAGTTTGTAAGGTCCCTTACCGGTGATCTCAATAATTTTATAAGGACCCTCCTAGTTCGGTCCCAACTTTCTTTTGTTCGGGTTCCGAGTACTTAGCGTAACCTTCCTTAACACCAAGTCCCCGACATTAAAATATTAAAGGTTACCTCTATGATCGTAATACCTCTCGATCCGCTGCTTTTGGGCGACTAATCGAACAAGGGAGGCTTCACACCTTTCATCTAATAGCTCCTTGTCGTTCGATTTCTTAGTTGTATATCGGAACCTGAGACTTGGTTCTTGGACTTCAACCGATATTAGAGCTTCGACACCATAAGCCAACGAGAATGGGGTGGCCCCGGTACTGGACTTCGAGGTCGTACGGTATGCCCATAGGACTTCGGGGAGGAATTTCTTCCATTTTCCTTTAGCGTCGGTTAACCTCTTTTTGAGGTTTTGTAGTATAGTTTTGTTTTTTGATTTTGCTTATCCGTTCCCACTAGGGTGGTAGGGTGTTGATAGGAACCTTTTGATCTTATGGTCTTCGAGAAACTTGTTCACTTTGCTGCCGATAAACTGCTTCCCATTGTCACACACGATCTCGGCCGGCATTCCAAACCGACGTATAATGTGATCCCAAATGAAGTCGATGACTTTGTTTTCTCTGACCTTCTCATATTCTTGGGCTTCCACCCACTTAGAAAAATAGTCAGTCATAAATAATATAAATTGAGCCTTACCAGGTGCCCATGAAAGGGGGCCATCGATGTCTATTCCCAATTTCATGAACGGCCATGGCGACAAAACCGAATGCAGCAGCTCCCCGGGTTGGTAAATCATCGGAGCATGTCTTTTATATTCATCACATTTTTGTACGAACTTCGCGTCCTTTTTCCATATCGATCCAGTAGTAGTCGGCTCTGATTATTTGTCGAACCAATGATTCGACGCCCGAATGATTTCTACAGGTGCCTTCGTATATTTCCATCAGAACGTACTGGGCATCACCTGGTCCTAGACATATAGCGAGTGGTCCATCGAATGTTCTTTTAAATAGGGTTTCATCTTCGGACAAACTAAATCGGGCTGCCTTTGTACGCAGGGCCCTCGATTCCTTTGGATCCGAAGGCTGTTTTACGACCTTCAGATATTCTATATATTTGTTTCGCCAGTTCTAAGTTAGGCTCGTTGAGTTAATCTCGGCATGGACTTCTTCCACTACCAATCTCATAAATTGTACGACTGCCCCCGAGTTGAACTCGTCGTCCTCGTCCGATGATCCTAAGTTAGCAAAGGCATCAGCCTCACCGTTTTGATCCTGAGGTACATGTTGCAAAGTCCACTCCTTAAACCGATGTAATGTTACCTACAACTTATCCAGGTACCTTTGCATTCGTTCATCTCTGACCTCGAATGTCCCATTAACTTGGTTTACCACGAGGAGGGAGTCGCATTTAGCTTCGATCTCCTCTGCCCCCAAGCTTTTGGCTAGTTCGAGACCTGCAATCATGGTCTCATATTCGGCCTCGTTGTTAGTTAATTTCACAGTCCTAATAGATAGTCTAACTACATTGCCCATTGGTGGCTTCAATATGATACCAAGTCCGGACCCTTTTGTGTTTAAGGCACCGTCCGCAAAGAGGGTCCAGGTCCCCGAAGACGTCCCCGAATTCACCAATAAGTCTCTTTCGACCTCGGGTATTAGGGTCGGCATAAAGACGGCCACGAAGTTCACCAATATTTGTGATTTAATAGCGGTTCGGGGTCGATATCGTACCCGCTGATCTCCGCGGCCCATTTGGCCAATCGTACCGAGAGCTCGGGTTTATGCATTATATTTCGCATTGGGTAAGTAGTCACAACACATATAGGATGACATTGAAAATATAGTTTCATCTTCCTAGAGGCGCTTAGCAAAGAGACCGCCAATTTTTCTAGGTGAGGATACCTAGTTTCGGCCTCACCTAGAGTTATACTAACATAGTAAATTGGAAATTGCATACCTTGCTCTTCCCGGACCAGGACTCCACTTACTGCTATCTCCGATACAGCCAAGTATAGGTGTAGTTGTTCGTCTGTATTTGGTGTGTGAAGTAGCGGGGGGCTCGATAGATACCGATTGAGTTCCTCCAAGACCCGTTGGCACTCCAGGGTCCACGAGAAGTTATTCCTCTTCTTTAATAATGAGAAGAAACAATGGCTCTTATTGGAGGACCTCGAGATGAATCGCCCCAGGGCGGCTATACGTCCGGTTAATCTTTGCACGCCCTTCACACTGTCCACAATAGTGATATATCTGTTGTCTTTGATCTTGTCGGGGTTAATCTCGATTCCCCGGTTGGATACCATGAATCTGAGGAATTTACCTGATCCATCTCCAAAAGCACATTTCTCTGGGTTCAGCTTCATATTGTATTTCTTCAATATGCTGAAGATTTCCTGTAAATATTTTAAATGGTCCTCTGCTCGCAGGGACTTAACCAACATATCATCAATGTAAACTTGATTTTCCTATTTTTTCCTCGAACATCCGGTTTACTAGGCGTTGGTTAGTGGCACCGACATTTTTTAATCCGAATGGCATCACATTATAGCAGTATGTGCCGTATTAGTGACGAAGGAGGTTTTTTCCCGATCACACGGGTTCATCCATATTTGGTTGTACCTGGAGTAGGCATCGAGAAAACTGAGGATCTCATGGTAGGTCGTGGCATCAATCATGCGATCGATGTTGAAAAAAGGGAAGGAGTCCTTGGGACATGCCTTATTCAGGTCTTTATAATCTACCCACATTCTTAATTTATTGCCTTTTTAGGGACCACCGCTACGTTTGCTAACAAATCCGGGTATTTAACCTCCTGAATGGACCCTATTTTAAGGAGTTTAGATATCTCGTCCTTGATGAAAACATGTTTGACCTCGGACTGGGGCCTCCTCTTCTACTTGTCCGGGTGGAACTTCGGGTCTAGGTTTAGCTTAGGAGTGTTTATCTCCCGAGGGATCCCTGTCATATCAAGGTGGGACCAAGCAAAACAATCTTCGTTAGCTATAAGAAATTGAATGGGTTTTTTCCTGAGCTCGGGGCTTAACCCCGTGCCCAGGTATACCTTTCGATAGGGAAAATGTTTGTTTAGCATAATTTGTTCCATTTCCTCGACCATTGATTTTACAGCGTCGGAACCATCGGGGGCTATAAAAGATCTGGGGACTCTGTAGTTGTCGTCCTCGTCTACTTTTTGTTCCTCCGATTTCGTCGAGGCTGGTATTGGTGATTACTATTTGGCCCCATCTTTGACCATCTGATTCGGATCATCCGATGTCAAGAGTGTGGAAGCCGATATCACCTCATCGACCGCGAATATCTCCTTAGAGGTCGGTTGTTCCCCATAAACTATTTGGACTCCTCCGAGTGTTGGGAATTTCAGCACCTGGTGTAGTGTCGAGGGTACTGCTCTCATGTTGTGAATCCATGGCCTCCCAAACAAAGCATTGTATCTTATGTCCCATTCGATTACATAGAACTTGGCTTCCTGCACGGTACCGGCGACATTCACCGGTAATGATATTTCCCCTTTAGTGGTCTCGCATGCCATGTTGAACATGTTTAGGACTCAGACTGCAGGTACGATCTGATTTTGTACGCCGAGTTATTTTACGACCCTTGATCTGATGATGTTGGCTGAGCTACCTGGATCAATTAACACACTCTTAATTCGAGATTTATTTATGAGTACCACTATTACCAGTGCATCATTGTGGGGCTGCACGATCCCCTCAACGTCTTCGTCGTTGAAAGACAAGGTTCCTTCCGGTACATAATCCTGAGTCCATTTTTTCCTTGTGATGGATACTTTGCTGCGTTTCAGCATCGGACCCTGGGGAATGTCGACTCCACCGATGATCATGTTAATGATGTGTTAAGGTTCTTCCTGCTCGGTCTGCTTATGAGAATCCCTATTCCTGAAGTGGTTCTTGGCCCGATCACTCAGAAACTCTTGGAGATGCCCGTTGTTGAACAGTCGGGCCACCTCCTCTCTTAATTATCGGCAGTCTTCCGTCCTATGGCCATGAGTGCCATGATATTTGCACATTAGGTTGGAATCCCTTTGGGATGGATCAAACTGTAAAGGTCTAGGACATTTGGTATCTTTGATGCGTCCAATGGCAGATACAATAGCGGCGACATCGATGTTGAAGTTGTACTCCGATAATCTCGGTGCTTCTTTAGGCCCGACGGTGTCAAAGCTATTTTTGCTCATGAGTCCTCGGTTGCTCTGACCTCGATCACTTCTCCTTTAATTTTTCATAAAGTTCTGCCCAGACCCACTACTTCTTCAGTATCTATTGTACGGCTGATACCGATCCCTGTTTGATCTCAGTTCATGATCAATGTCTCTCTTGACTCTATCGATGGTTTTGACGGGATACACGGACCCGGAAAGGGCCCCAAATTGATCATCTTCGACCCTGATTTTTGATTGATACCGGTTATGGACATCGGCCCAAGTGACAGCCGGATATTCTACCAAGTTTTGTTTCAACTGCTGTGAAGCCAATGAGCTTCGAACGTTGAGTCCTTAGGTGAAAGCCTGAACGGCTCAATCATCAGCGATCGGTGGCAGGTCCATCCGTTCCATTTGAAATGGGGACATGAACTCTCTGAGCATCTCATTATCCTTATGTTTTACTTTGAAAAGGTCTGACTTCCTGGTCTCGACCTTGATAGCCCCGGCATGTGCTTTCATAAAAGAATCTGCAAGCATAGCAAATAAGTCAATAGAATTAGGAGGTAAGTTGTGATACCATATCATAGTGCCTTTTGACAGGGTCTCTTCGAACGTTTTCAACAAGACATATACAATCTCATCATCCTCCAAGTCGTTCCCTTTAATGGCATACGTGTAGGAAGTAACATGCTCGTTTGGGTCTATCATTCTGTTGTACTCAGGGATATCGGGCATGCAAAACTTCTTAGGGATCGGCTTTGTAGCTGCGCTCGGAAGAAAAGGTTTTTGCACGAACTTCTTGAAATCCAGGCCTTTGAATATCGGCGGTGCGCCTGGAATTTGGTCAACCCTGGAATTGTAGGTTTCTACTTTTTTGTCATTAGCTTAGATTTTCTTCTCCCCTGATTCTACCCGTTTTGTCAGTTCCTCGAGCATCTTTATGATCTCGGGGTTAATCCCCGATTCATTTTCATTCGAACTCTCTGCGACCGGTTCATCCCTGCGGGTGACTTCCCGGGATAGATCGGGTTCAATTCTGCTGGGTGCGTGGCTTCAGTTCTGTAACTGAGTTATCACCGCCTGTTGAGCATGTAACATTTTGAATATCATCCGTAAATTGATCCCGTCTCCTCCAATGTTTTGTGTAGTTTGAGCTGCTGATCGGGCTCCACTGCAGATGCTATTCTCGAGGTCGGTAAGCAGATTTGTTTTGATAGCCACATGCGAGTTAGCGTCAATCGGGTTAGTGACCAGAATTCCGATGGGATCAATGGGCGGTATCTCGTCACTGAGCACTATGTTGTTATTTTCACTATGATGGTCGGACTCATTGTCAATGTGTAGTGGTGCTGACTGAGAGTTTGATATTTTGAGCTTTAACCTGAAATTAGAGATACTTCAAAGAACAAGTGTAAAGAAGTAGTGTGTGTTATGAAGATTTGTATCAAATAACCACTATTATCCTTAGCTCCACGGTAGATGCCAAACTGTTTGCCCTCAAAATCGGATAACAATTAAATTTGTAAATGATTTTAAGGATATGTAGATTAACTTGACACAAAATGATAAATTAGAGTGTAATTAAAATAAATAACGATAAAGTAAATGCAAACCATACAAATTGGACAATTTCAGTCTTGGAAGGTTAGCCACCCTCGAGTCGAATGCACTTCAATCGGTATCAAGACTCAGAAGAATAAGAGCTTAAAGAGAATAATAATAACGTGGTGCTTTGGCATGCGTGTTACAATATGTTAAATGAATTATCATATCCCTTTATATAGTAGAGGAGTCCTACTTTAGGTACAATTCTACAACTGGTAAAAAATCTCTTGATTTGCCGATTGCCAGTTCCTCATTGATACGTGCCGAGAATCTCGGCGTAATATCCGACCGGTCACAGATATTTCGGTCTTCTGTTATGCTAACAATGTTTATTCAAACTCGTTCGGGGTTGGGATCGATTCCGGGATCACGGTCCCGATACTCTCGAAGGCAGGCATTCCAACCACGGGTTCTAGCCTGGTGGGGACTTGGAGTCGATCTTCAATCCTTTATTGCCATGTTCTGAACTTGACCTCGTAGGCGAGCTTGATTTCGACCGTATATAAATATATTAGACCATTGTCTAAAATTTTGTAAGTTTTTGTATATGCTAGACATCACTCTAATATTTTGTGAGTAATTAAAAATTATATGAGAAAATATTATATCAGAGTCTAACGTCTTCCGGAAAGGGTAATTTCTCAAGGGCTACTTTTTAGAATAGAGACAAAACCTAACAATAGCTTAAAATGGAAACATTTACATAAATGAAATTATTATTATTATATTTAACTGAGAAGAGTGAGTTTTTCTAGTGGTGAATACTCTCCTGTTCTAACAAAGAGGTTGTGAGTTCGAGTCACCCCAAGAGCAAGGTAGGGAGTTCTTGGAGGTAGGGAGCCAAGGGTCTATCGGAAACAACCTCTCTACCCCAGGGTAGGGGTAAGATTTGCGTATAAACTACTCTCCCCAGAGACCCTACTAGTGAGATTATACTGAATTATTGTTGTTTTCTACTTCTTTCATGAATGAAGCGCGCAGAGGAACAAATATTGAAGAAAAGTGCCAAATTACAACATCCTTTTGGTGAGATTGAAGGTAAACCATTTATTTGTGCATGGTTATTGTCTATACGTAAATAGGGGTGACATATTGTGGATTTACGACATATTAATGACAATTTGTAGAAAGGAAGTTTTCTTTTTCCATAAAAAATTGTTATAAGAAATTATTTTTTAACAAAATCACAAATACAACCATGACATATATATTAGTTGTTCCACTCCAGATTAGGTAAAGGAAAAGATGAATAGTTCCACAATAGCCCTAACCCAACAAATTCAAGGTTTTTCCATTTCGGTTGTCTATTATTTTTAAAGAAAATCTATAATTAGTTGTACATTATGGACGTACTAGCTATTAGGAATATAAAATAATATTAACCATTTAATTTTAGCATAGGTTCAATTCTAGCCACATCAGTCAACATCAACCAGTCTCATTGAATCATGTGATGTCCATAGGTTTAACAGTAAAATATGTTTAAAAATTAAAGTTCTTTCCCACTTTTAAATGAAAAGAGTATCTTTATGAAATTAGGGTTTCTAATGACTTATTGCCTGTTTGGTGATTTTGTTTCGTAATTGAGTTGTTTGGTCACACTTTTTGAAGGAAAAATAATATTTTTGAGTAGAAGCAGAAGTTGTTGTTGAGAAGTAGAAAAAAATGTAGTAGTTTTTTTTCAAAAACATCTTTTTTGAAAAGTAGTTATAAGAAAAATATACTTAGAAACACTTCTTAAAAGTTTGGTTAAACACTAATAGCTGCTGGAAAGTAGTTTTTAGATTAATTAGCCAAACACAAACTGCTTCTCATCAAAATTATTTTTTTGAAAAATACTTTAGAGAAAAAGCATTTTTCAAAATAAGTTGATTTTAAAATTTTGGTCAAACAAGCTATTACATATTAAAGAAACTGCCTTAGTCCATATACTAGTTTTGTCCTTTTTCAACCTCTGTAAGCAATAGTTGGTACTTCATATTATTTCGGAAAATTCCTTTAATATTTTACGCAGAACAAAGGCTGGAAATGGTAAAAAAAAAATCAAAATTAACATTGAAAAAGTTACCTTATATATATGATATAAGTAGACTTCTTAAATAAAACAATAAACATTTGTTACGTTAATGTTTTACCGATGGACTTCTTCTGATGGTATTTGGTAATTGGTAGTTGTCTGAGTTTCGACTTTTCACGGATTCCCGAATCCAAATCCTCATAGTGGGTTGGTGTGATTATTTTCTGATTTATTGTTAAGAAATAAGACATAACTAGGAACAGATAGATAGATCACTTTGAAAAATGTTGTCACAAATCTGTCAGTGTTTGAGAGTAATTTTGTTTTTTGAAAATGTCATAATGTGACGCCCTAATGTGGGACGGATCAAGAAAAAAGACTAACATACTTATATGTTGGCAAGCTCTCGAAAAATTAAAAGGGTGCATATGATACTTTAGATAAGTTCCACATAGAAATAACTGAGAAAAGTAAAGTCTATATAAGATTGAGTATAAGTTCACATTGTATATGCACTTTTGGAATCCATAGCGTAGCTCAAGGAACATCCCATGAGGTATGTTGAACCAAAAGGCAAAATGCTTATCATAAGCTTGGCCTATAATAAATATGGTAATAGAGCCTAACTCTAGTTGTACGATGCTGGAACAAATCTTAGGGAGGATGATGTGTCCCTAGTGGGAGGTGTATCATATATGTGATGTCGTGATGGAGGGCCGGCTGATAAGGGCTAGTCAAGAAACTAGAAGAGAAAGGGCGAATATAATACCTTATGCAAATTCATATCAGAGATAGAAAGAAAAAAGACGTATTATTATATAGAGGTAAAATCGAGCTCGATGCTCGATCGAGCATGTAGAACAATATACCAGGTTCGACACATTTGCAATAGATCGAAGTTACAAATGAAATCGAGCCCGATATCGAGGTTCGAAGCGCGACAAAGACCATAATACTTACTACCGAGTTTACCAAAGGTAAGACCGATCTTGCTTCTAACGACCTCAAGGAAAAGTTTCGCCAACTCTTCCGACAAGGATCCATGATTCTCGCCATTAATCAATCATTATAGCAAAAATCACGGAATTAAGTTAAAAAATGAGCCAACGGTCTACGTAGTTTCTTATAAAATAATGTCTTAAAACTTCATCTCCCTCAATATATAAAGGGAGCTGAGTAATTCATGAAAATATATGGTAACAGACTTAAAAGAACAACATACCAGATCTCTTCAGCTTTGTTCATATTGTTTTGGCTTCAATAATATTCAGTAAATATCTCTCCTAAATTCGAAGGAAGTTAATCCTATAAGGCTTAAGTTATTCAATCTGCATGGTTTGTATTTATCTTTCTATTTATTATTCCATATTGAACCTGATTTCCCGCTTTGTATCTAATTAGATCGCGTATCCTTAAAGCCGCGTATAAATTCAATTGTTATCCGACTTTTTGGGTAAACAGTATGGTACCCACCGTGGGGCTAAGGATAATAGTGGTTATTTGGTACAAATCTTCATAACACACACTACTTTACACTTGCTCTTTGAAGTATCTTTGATCTCATACCGAAAAATGGCAAACTCTCAACTGGAACCTCCACATATCGACAACGAGGCTGGTCATCAAGGTGACAATAACAACATGGAGTCCGTAGTAGGGCCACCCGCTGATGTCGTTGGGCTTCAGACTGTAGATCCAATCGACGTAAATCCACATGTGGCCATCGACGCGGACTTGCGAACTGACACTGAAAATAGCGTCTGTGGTGGAGTCCAATCTGCAGCTCGAAACACACAGGACATTCAAGAAGACGGGATTAGTCTACGCATGATCTTCGAAATACTACAAGCTCAACAGGTGTCGATAGCTCAGTTGCAAAGACAAACCCAGGCACCGATCAGGGTTGAACCTGGTCCACCCCAAGAAGTCACCCACAGAACGGAACCGGCCGTGGTAAGGTCGAATGAACAAGAATCGAGGACGAACCCCGAAATTATAAAAATATTCGAGGAGCTGACAAAGCGGATAGAGTCAGGGGAAAAGAGGATAGAAGCGAACGGTAAAAGAGTCGAAACTTATAATTTCAGGGTTGATCAAATCCCAGGAGTGCCCTCGATATTGAAGGGACTGGATTCCAAGAAGTTCGTACAAAAAGCTTTTCCCCAAGCGTGGCCACAAATCCGATCTCCAAGAAATTTCGTATGCCCGAAATACCTAAGTACAACAGAATGACCGATCCGAATGAGCATGTGACCTCTTATACATGTGCCATCAATGGGAATGACTTAGAAGAAGATGAAATCGAATATGTTTTGTTGAAAAGAATTGGGGAGACCTTGTCGAAGGGAGCCATGATATGGTATCACAACTTACCTCATAATTCTATTGACTCATTTACTATACTTGCAGACTCTTTCGTAAAAGTACATTCCGGTACCATCAAGATCTAAACCAGGAAATCGGATCTTTTCAAAGTCAAACAGAAGGAGAACGAGATGCTCAGGGAGTTCGTGTCCCATTTTTAAATGGAACGACTGGATCTGCCGTCGATCGCTGATGATTGGGAAGTTCAGGCTTTCACTCAGGGACTCAATATTTGAAGTTCGGTAGCTTCGCAACAATTAAAGCAAAGCCTGATAGAATACACTGTTGTTACCCGGACCGATGTAAACAATCTGTATCAATCGAAAATCAGAGTCGAAGATGATCAACTTGGGTCGCCTTTGAAGTCCGTATATCCTGCCAGGAATCTCGATAGAGCATGAACCAGGATCAAACGGGGATCGATATCCACCCTATAGTGGAGATCGAAGGAACAGTGGGTTGGGGAGGAACCCTGGAAGAAATGACATAAGAAGTGATCAAGGTCGAAGTGACCGGGGTCTCATGACCAAAAATGGCTTCGATAGTTCCATCAGGCCTAAGGAAGCACCGAGGCTATCTGAATACAACTTTAATATCGATGTTGCCGCCATCGTATCTGCTATCGGGCGCATTAGTGATACCAAATGACCTCGACCTTTACAATCCGATCCAGCTCAAAGGAACCCTAACTAGATGTGCAAATATCATGGCAGTCACAGTCATAGAATGGAAGATTGTCGACAGTTGAGAGAAGAAGTGGCCCGTTTATTCAACAATGGGAACATTTGGGTATTCTTGAGCGACCGAGCCAAGAACCACTTTAGAAACAGAGATTCTAACAAACGGATAGGATAAGAAGATATTGAACCTCAACACGTTATAAACATGATCATCGGCGGAATCGATATCCCACAAGGGCCAATGTTGAAACACACCAGAATTTTTGTCACCAGGGAGAAACGAACTCGAGACCACACACCTGAAGGAGCCTTATCCTTCAGCGATGAGGACGCAAAAGGGATCATACAACCTCACAATGATGCACTGGTAATATTTGTACTCCTAAATAAAACTTGAATCAAACGTGTGTTAATTAATCCAGGTAGCTCGGCCAACATTATCCGATCGAAGATCGTAGAATAGCTCGGTCTATAAGACAGGATCGTGTATGCAGTCTGAGTCCTAAACAGGTTGAACATGGCACGTGAAACCACCAAAGGAGAGATAACATTACCAATCAACACTACCAGAATCATACGAGAAGCCAAGTTTTATGTAATCGAGGGAGACATAAGGTACAATGCCCTTCTCGGAAGGCCATGGATCCATCACATGAGGGTAGTACCCTCAACTATTCACCAAGTGTTAAAATTCGCAATCCCAGGGGGGATCAAGACAATCTACGGGTTCAACCGGCCGCAAAAGAGATGTTTTCCATCAAGGAAGTGGTTCCGATATCAACACTCACAACACCGAAGGAACGGAACTCTGGTGCCGACCTAGAGGCCAAATAGAAATTACTAATTCCGGTAACGATCCAATCAGATACGCAAAAGACTTACGAGGACGATGATTATGGGGTTCCCCGATCTTTTATAATCCCTGACGACTCCGACGCAACCAAATCGATGGTCAAAGAACTAGAACAAGTTGTATTAATAGAGCATTTTTCCGATCGAAAGGTATACTTGGGTACGGGACTAACTCCCGAACTAAAGAAAGAATTTATTCGATTTCTTATAGTTAATATAGATTGTTTTGCTTGGTTCCACCTTGATATGACAGGGGTCCTACCAGAAATAACCACTCACAGCTAATCATGGACCCCAAAATTCGGTCAAACAGAAGAGGAGGCCCCAGTCCGAGGTCAAACATGCTTTCACCAATGACGAGGTATCTAAACTCCTCAAAATAGGGTCCATTCGAGAGGTTAAATATTCGGATTGGCTAGCAAATGTAGTGGTAGTCCCTAAAAAATTAAATAAACTAAGAATTTCTATAGATTACAAATATTTGAAACAAGCATGCCCCAAAGACTCTTTTCCTTTGCCTAAAATCGATCGTATGATCGATGCTACGGCCGACCACAAGATACTCAGTTTTCTCGATGCCTATTCCGGGTACAACCAAATACGGATGCACCCGGATGATCAGGAAAATACCTCCTTTATCACTAAAAACGGCACATACTGTTATAATGTAATGTCGTTTGGATTAACAAATGCCGGTGCCACATACCAACGCCTAGTAAATCGATGTTCGAAGAACAAATAGGAAAATCGATGGAAGTTTACATTGACGATATGTTGGTTAAATCCCTGTGAGCAAAGAACCATTCAAAGCATTTGCAGCAAACCTTCAGTATATTAAAGAAGTACAACATGAAGCTGAATCCAGAAAAATGCGCGTTTGGAGTCGGATTAGGTAAATTTCTCAGATTCATGGTATCCAACCAAGGACTCGAAATCAACCCTAACAAAATCAAAGCTATCGAAAATATCACGATAGTGGACAACATGAAGGTCGTTCAAAGGCTAACCGGGCACATTGCCGCCCTGTGGCGATTCATCTCGAGGTCCTCCAATAAAAGTCATCGATTCTTCTCGTTGCTGAAGAAGAAAAACAACTTTACCTAGACCCCGGAATACCAACGGTCCTTGGAAGAACTTAAGCAACGTGTGCTTTCAGACCTAGTATCTTGTATCATCCTTTGTAAGTTTCCTGCAAGTGTCAGTTTGAAATATAAAAAGAAAAATAGAAGAAATAATTGGGGTCGTACCTTAGCAATAATTCGCCTTCATCACTCTCCGGTTTGGAGGCCCCTTATCCTTCGAGTCGTTACGGCACTCGGGCCACCAAATTGAAGGCTTCTTCTTCAGATTAGTCCTAAACCGATAGAGTGAATCCGAAAATGGTTCTTGAGCGCTCGTGCTTTCTTTAGATTTACGCACCAACCTTCACCTTGGTTTCTTTTTCTCCGAGGTCGGAGAACTCGGGGCCCTCTTTTTTTCTTCTCACCACCCTGTCTCGGAACAGGGGTCTCGACAAGGAAGTTCTCGCCACCGGATGTAGGCCTCAGTCTGACGTCCTTGGATAAACCATCAAAAGGAAATGAAACAAGTCAAAACTTAACAACATGAGAGGAACTCAAATGTTACTTACACGGGAAAGGAATCCCACCATGATAATGGGCCTCCCATCGACCCTTTGAAAGGTTGCGCCATCAACACTCAGTAGGCGCATGAGGTTGTCGACGGCCCTCGATATTTGTCACGAAGAACCGTAGGATGATCACGATCCTCCAAAATGAATAGTGAATTTGACTGAGGCATACCTCGTATCTTTTGCAGAAGTCGATGACCACAGGATCCAATGGGTTCAGTGTAAAGGGATTAATGTAAACACTTAAGTATCCCTCGACATGGGTGGTGATGTCTTCATCGGGTCTGGGAACCACCACGTGCTTGTCAACCTAATTTCAATCCTTTTTTACCGTAGGGAGGACCTCTTGGGTGATCGAGCATACGTATCACGAGACCTCCTCATACCGACCTTGTGCGGGGGAAGGCTTTTCAACCTTGAAATCGGTAGTTACCAAGCATCCTCTAGGGACGAATATTTTCAATGGGGGGTTCCGGTACTGGTTCTTCGGTAGCAATACGTGGAATAGTCTCCTCGGTAGTTGGCCGCGAGGTAGATGGAGTTTCTTTTTGGGGAACAATTTTTGAGGGCTTCGCCATTTCTTTGCAAATGTAGTGAAAATGAGGAAAACCAGGAAGTTAAAGGAGTACACTTGATGGCTTGAGATGGAAATGAACAAGGGTCCTTGCAAATGATCTCAAAATAACTAAAGTATAACTGCTAGAAAGTATTGAAATTTCGAAGTACGATGACAGAAGGTTTGAATGTAAAGTTTGAATGAACAAATAATGGGGTATTTATAGTTCTTCAGTGGCGGTTCACATCCAGTAATGGCCCGGCGGCTGACATGCATTTAATGCCATTAAGACTTGACAGACAAGACGTTTCGTTTATTTTGTCGTTTCTGTCACGGGATATCGAAGTAAGAGTCGGGAGCTCATGTCATTTCTCGTCGTCTACTCTCCGAAAAATGAGGGGACTATCTGTATACGGTCGAAATCAAGCTTGCCTACGACATAATTGGTCAAGTTCGGAACATGGCAATAAAGGACTGAAGATCGACCCCATGTCCTACCAGGCTAGAACCTTGGGTTGGATCGCCTGCCTTCGAGAGTATCGGGTCGTGATCCTGGAATTGATCCCAGCCCCGAACGAGTTCGAAGAAATATTGTTAGCATAACAGAAGACCGAAATATCCATGATTGGTCGGATATTACGGCAGGAATCTCGGCACGTATCAATGAAGAACTGGCAATCGGCAAATCAATAGTTCTTTTACCTTTTATACAATTGTACCTAAAGTAGGACTCTTCTACTATATAAAGGGGATCTGTAATTCATTTAACACATTGTAACACGCATTTTAAATCAACAAGTTATTATTATTCTCTTTAAGCTCTTATTCTTCTGAGTCTTGATACCGATCGAAGGGTATTCAGCTCGAGGGTGGCTAACCTTCCAAGGCTGAAATTGTCCAATTCATGTGGTTTGCATTTGCTTTATCGTTATTTATTTTAATTGCACTCTAATTTATCATTTTATGTTAAGTTAATCCACGTATCTTTAAAAGGATTTACAAATTCAATTGTTATCTGATTTTAGGGTAAACAATATTCTTATAATATTTTGAGTTTGCTAAAAAAATCTTTAGACCATAGGTTAAAAGGTTCATTAGTTGCAATAGAAATAAAACTATGGCCATTTAGTAAGCAACGGATAGAAAAAGGGACAACCAACAAATATTTCTGTGGACGATGTTCCCCATTTAAATTCACTATAGTATTAAGATTCAGTGTGAATTGACGAATTTTATGCTGCTACTAACGTATGCAACCTTCTCCTTTATCCGGACTCGATACCATTAATGTGAGCAAACTCACACTAGCAGAATTATAATAGTGACTAGTCTATGTTTTAGAATATCTTTTTTCATTGTTTAGAATTTTACTGTTTCAAAGAAGATGTAAATTTTTACAATAGCTCTTGTCAAATGGACTGTACATAAATTAAGGAAAGGTTGAAAATGGAAACAGATAATATTTTTCTATTAACGCCGTCTTTTGTTGTTTAACCTCACTAATCATAGACATAAACATAATCGTGGCGGTCGGAACAAGTCTTTACAATTTTAAGGAGGAGATATATTCAAACCTCTTTGCCATAGATTCGTTTGTTTCAATATTTTTTTGCTGTTATAGTGAAATACTATTATAAAGAATATATATTGTAATATAACATAAAAAATTGGCGTAAAAAAAAACATGACCATTATAGTGAAGTGCTATTATAAAGGACGGTTGTTATAAGTCTAACCGTACTTTTCAACTTTTTAAAAGAATGCTGCTATAATTCACCGTTGTTCCACAAGCCTTTGGAAAATTATCATTGTAAAAAGTTCAACAGAATACCAAAACGTGCAAGCCAATTTGTAGTTTGGTTCATTAAACTTTCTAATTTTCTTGGTGAAATTTGGAAAAAATAAGTATTATGCAATTTTGGAACTATAGAAACGTATCACTATCAACTGTGACTGGAAGTTATGAGGATTCATTGCACATAGCCTAGTAGGCTAGCACTAGTTCAGTCAATTGATTTGAATTCCACATTTCTAACTTGACCTTTTGACTGGCAAATGGATTATTAATATTCTTATGATATTTTGTATTGCCTCTTCCTTTAAAGTAGCAGGAGGAACTGGTGTAGCTCTTGTTCTATTTAATTATTTTTTTGAAGGGTGAAAAAATACACAATTTTCTCCATACTAGTCCAAATTGAACAATTTGTATATGTTAAACTTTAGATCCATTTATTTCCTTCCCGTTAAGAAAAGACATTGTATTTATTTTTGTCATTAACCGAACTACAACGTGAAATGGGCGGACTTCACGTGTCCAAATTGTGACACCCTAAGCAAATCACACATCGACAAAACACGGGAGAAATGCTGGATATATAAGTAAACAAGCGACCTTAGTGACTTAACAATGTGCGGGCCTAGGCCTAAAATTGACAATATCATTAATGGGCTGGGCTGTTATACAAATCCAATGAGTAAAAGTTTAAATTTAATTTATGATTATGGATTAAAATTACGTATAGATTGGAACTCCGTAGGGGAACAAGAAAAAACAAAAGTTTTTCTTTAACGACGGGGATAAAATTACCATGTCTGAAAAGGAGGAAGTTGATCAATTTCATATATATAGTATAGGGACAAATTTAATCCTTTTATATATATATATATAGGGACAAATTTAATCCCTTTTCCGTTCTTAAAAATTTCCAAACAAGAAGGAAAAGCTCGACATAATTTCTTTCTTGTATTCGTTTTAATGTTGATGCTACCAAAATTATTAAGTTAAGATGAATATATTTAATTCGCTGGATTATATCGAACTAAACAAGATGATCATATATTGTAAGATGATCATATTATATGAGCATTTTATTGTGTATATTTTGGCGGGACTTTTTCGTATATATACAAGATTTTAAACTTATTTATCCGGTTATGTCTAAGTTTTCATATTTACAGGAAGTAACAAAAGTTTTTTTTACAAAATATATACAAATCCGGTCAAAATCTACAATTTATCTACAACATAAGTACACATATTTTGTATAGAATCCGGTCAAAAACTACAATTTATATACAACTTATATACAATTATGTAAGTTGTAGATATTTTGTATACCGTTTCTACATTTGACATAAAAGAATATATACAATTTGTTCTTCTTTTTCTAATTTACATCTGAAATTTCAACCAAAATTATCTCGAATCTTCACCAAATTGTCTTAAATTTGAGATATAAACTCCAACGGATATTCCTAATCATTTGCAACAATACCCAATCCAAACAAAAAATAATTTCATAAAATTTTATTTTTGAACTCAAAGCTTTGAAGCTTTTTAATGGCTAACTCGCTTCTAATTAATACTATTTTATTTATTGATTCCAAAAAGCTAAAAGAATGATAACTAAAATAATTCTTTTCATCATAGCTAATTTTTTCTTATTTACTTCCTCGTTTTCATAGGATGTGAAGCAAGAACTTTGCTAGGTACTAATAACCTTCTCTCCTTTTTTTTTCGCTTAACAGTAGTATCATTTCTTCGGTTAATCCACATGAAGATATTAATATAAAAATACTGATAGAAAATGAGAGAGAGAGAGAGAGAGAGAGAGATCGAAGAGAGAATTCCCTATTCAATTTTGAATATAATGGGATACTGTGATGACCCAAAATGTCATCTTTAAATTTCATAAGTAATTCTGTATTCTAAGACCTCGAAATGTACCATTTATTATTTCTCGACTTGCGTGCGCAGTCCGTAAATTTTCCGGAAAGTTTTCATGTGAAAAATGGATTAAAATGGAAAATAGAGCTTTAAAACTCAACTAAGTTGACTTTGGTCAACATTTTGAGCAAACGGATCCGGATAAGTGTTTTGAAAATTCCGGTAGCTCCGTATCGTGATTTGGGACTTGGGCGTATGCTCGAAATTTAATTTGGAGGTCCTTAGCTCAAGTTATGACCATTTAATAGAACTAGCAATTTAAAGGCTAAATATTCTAAGTTTGACCACAGGGTTGACTTTTTGATATCGGAGCCGGAATCTGATTCTGGAAATTTGAACAGCTCTGTTATGTCATTTATGACTTGTGTGCCAAATTTGAAGTCATTCCGGATTCATTTACTATGTTTTGGCACGAGATTTGCAAATTAAAAGTTTAAAACTCAAAGTTCGAATAGGGGTGTGAATTGTAATTTCAGTGTTGTTTGATGTGATTTTAGACCCCGAGTCAGTCCGTATTATATTACGGGACTTGTTGGTATATTCGAGCGGGGTCCCGAGTACCCCGAGAGTGAAACAGATTGAAATCGGAACAAGAATTGGACTTAAGCAAAAATCTGAAATTTGGGTTCTAGTATAATCGCACCTGCGGAATTTTGACCGCAAGTGCGAGCTTGCAAAAGCGAGACATCCATCGCAGATGCGGCCTTCGCAGGTGCGGCCCTTGTGCGTATAAGCGCACGTCGTAGGTGCAAAATTTTGTCCGCAGATGCGGAACCTTGCCTGGCAGCCTCTATTCGCAGATGCGAGCTCGCATGTGCGAGCCCAGGCACCGCAGATGCGAAAATGTTGGGTAGAATACATAAAATCGGGTCATAGCCATTTTTACTCATTTTTGAGTTTTGAGTCTCGAATTTGGGCGATTTCAAGGGGAATTTTCACGACTTTGAACTAGGTAAGTGTTCTTTATCATAAAGTGATTATATTTTACAAATTCATGTCTATATTCATCATTTATTTCGGATTTAGATGGAAGAAATTGAAATTTTTGTAAAACTTTCCAAAAACGAAAAAGTTAGATTTGAAGGTCCATTTGATAGCGAAATTGGACAAATTTGGTATGGTTGAACTCGTATCGGAACGGGTGTTCGAATTTTATGAGTTTTTTTGCGATTTGAGATGTGGGTCCCATTGCCGAATATTTTAATGTATTTCGGATTTTTATCTGGAAAATTTATAAATTCATATGGAATTAATTCCTATGATTAGTATTGAATATATTGAATTGTTTGTGAATAGATTTGAAGCTTTCAGAGGTAAATTTAAAAGGAAAAGTTGTGGTTGAATAATTGATTGGAATTTCAAAGCGAGGTAAGTGTCGGGGTTAACCTTGACTTGAGGGAATAGAACCCTTAATTTATTTGTTATGTGAATTGCATGTAAACGACGTATAGGCGAGGTGACGAGTGTCTATACGTCGTCAAATTAATTGTTTGCCTACTTACTTAAAAAATCGTAAATTATTTTTAATTATAAATTAATTATTATAATAATTGTTTCTCTCTCATTCTTTGTCAAATATTAATTCTTGAATCCTGCATTAATTGTTATTTGTTATTTGAATTATGTGCCTTAATTATTATTTGACATTTAGCATATTAAATATTAAACTACTATTTGTACCCTGATTTTCATAATAATTGTTATTTGTCATTGGTTGCTTCATAATTAGTGTATGCTTGTTGTCTTATGATTTTTATATTAATTGTTACGATTATTGGGGAATTTCTTCTATAAAAATTGATTGGTAAAAGAAAATATTGGAGGATCGGGTTGCACGCCGCAACAGACTTATTAAAAGTCAATATTGGAGGATCGGGTTGCACGCCGCAACAAACTTATTAAAAGTCAATATTAGAGGATCGGGTTGTACGCCGCAACCGACTTATTAAAAGTTAATATTGGAGGATCGGGTTGCACGCCCCTACAGACTTATTAAAAAGTTAATATTGGAGGATCGGGTTGCACGCCGCAACAAACTTATTAAAAAGTCAATATTGGAGGATCGGATTGCACGCCGTAACAGAGTTATTAAAAGTCAATATTGGAGGATCGGGTTGTACGCCGTAACAAACTTATTAAGAGTCAATATTGGAGGATCGGGTAACACGCCACAACAGACTTATTAAAAAGTCAATATTGAAGGATCGAGTTGCACGCCGCAACAGACTTATTAAAAGTAAATATTGGAGGATCGAGTTGCAGGCCGCAACAGACTTATTAAAAGTTAATATTGGAGGATCGGGTTGCACGCCGTAACAGATTTATTAAAAGTCAATATTGGAGGATAGGGTTGCACGCCGCAACAGATTTATTAAAAGTCGAATCGGGTTGCACGCCGCAACAGACTTATTAAAAGTCAATATTGGAGGATCGGGTTGTACGCCGCAATAGACTTATTAAAAGTCAATATTGGAGGATCGGGTTGCACGCCGCAACAAACTTATTAAAAGTCAATATTGGAGGATCTGATTGCACGCCGCAACAGACTTATTAAAATTTAATATTGGAGGATCGGGTTGCACGCCCCTACAGACTTATTAAAAAGTTAATATTGGAGGATCGGGTTGCACGCCGCAACAAACTTATTAAAAAGTCAATATTGGAGGATCGGATTGCACGCCGTAACAGACTTATTAAAAGTCAATATTGGAGGATCGGGTTGCACGCCGTAACAAACTTATTAAAAGTCAATATTGGAGGATCGGGTTGCACACCCCTACAGATTTATTAAAAAGTTAATATTGGAGGATCGGGTTACACGCCGCAACAGACTTATTAAAAAGTCAATATTGAAGGATCGGGTTGCACGCCACACTTATTAAAAGTCAATATTGGAGGATCGGGTTGCAGGCCGCAACAGACTTATTAAAAGTCAATATTGGAGGATCGGGTTGCACGCCGCAACAGATTTATTAAAAGTCGGATCGGGTTGCACGCCGCAACAAACTTATTAAAAGTCAATATTGGAGGATCGGGTTGTACGCCGCAAAGGACTTATTAAAAGTCAATATTGGAGGATCGGGTTGCACACGCAATAGACTTATTAAAAGTCAATATTGGAGGATCGGGTTGCACGCCGCAATAAACTTATTAAAAGTCAATATTGGAGGATCGGGTTGTACGCCGCAACAGACTTATTAAAAGTCAATATTGGAGGATCGGGTTGCACGCCGCAACAGACTTATTAAAAAGTCAATATTGAAGGATCGGGTTGCACGCCGCAACAGACTTATTAAAAGTCAATATTGGAGGATCGGATTGCAGGCCGCAACAGACTTATTAAAAGTCAATATTGGAGGATCGGGTTGCACGCCGCAACAGATTTATTAAAAGTCGGATCGGGTTGCACGCCGCAACAGACTTATTAAAAGTCAATATTGGAGGATCGGGTTGTACGCCGCAATAGACTTATTAAAAGTCAATATTGGAGGATCGGATTGTACGCCGCAACAGACTTATTAAAAGTCAATATTGGAGGATCGGGTTGCACGCCGCAATAGACTTATTAAAAGTCAATATTGGAGGATCGGGTTGCACGCCGCAACAAACTTATTAAAAGTCAATATTGGAGGATCGGGTTGCACGCCGCAACAGACTTATTAAAAGTCAATATTAGAGGATCGGGTTGTACGCCGCAACAGACTTATTAAAAGTTAATATTGGAGGATCGGGTTGCAGGCCGCAACAGACTTATTAAAAGTTAATATTGGAGAATCGGGTTGTACGCCGTAACAGATTTATTAAAAGTCAATATTGGAGGATAGGGTTGCACGCCGCAACAGATTTATTAAAAGTCGGATCGGGTTGCACGCCGTAACAGACTTATTAAAAGTCAATATTGGAGGATCGGGTTGTACGCCGCAATAGACTTATTAAAAGTCAATATTGGAGGATCGGGTTGCACGCCGCAACAAACTTATTAAAAGTCAATATTGGAGGATCGGGTTGCACGCCGCAACAAACTTATTAAAATTTAATATTGGAGGATCGGGTTGCACGCCCCTACAGACTTATTAAAAAGTTAATATTGGAGGATCGGGTTGCACGCCGCAACAAACTTATTAAAAAGTCAATATTGGAGGATCGGATTGCACGCCGTAACAGACTTATTAAAAGTCAATATTGGAGGATCGGGTTGCACGCCGTAACACACTTATTAAAAGTCAATATTGGAGGATCGGGTTGCACACCCCTACAGATTTATTAAAAAGTTAATATTGGAGGATCGGGTTACACGCCGCAACAGACTTATTAAAAAGTCAATATTGAAGGATCGGGTTGCACGCCGCAACACACTTATTAAAAGTCAATATTGGAGGATCGGGTTGCAGGCCGCAACAGACTTATTAAAAGTCAATATTGGAGGATCGGATTGCACGCCGCAACAGATTTATTAAAAGTCGGATCGGGTTGCACGCCGCAACAGACTTATTAAAAGTCAATATTGGAGGATCGGGTTGTACGCCGCAACGGACTTATTAAAAGTCAATATTGGAGGATCGGGTTGCACACGCAATAGACTTATTAAAAGTCAATATTGGAGGATCGGGTTGCACGCCGCAATAAACTTATTAAAAGTCAATATTGGAGAATCGGGTTGTACGCCGCAACAGACTTATTAAAAGTCAATATTGGAGGATCGGGTTGCACGCCGCAACAGACTTATTAAAAAGTCAATATTGAAGGATCGGGTTGCACGCCGCAACAGACATATTAAAAGTCAATATTGGAGGATCGGATTGCAGGCCGCAACAGACTTATTAAAAGTCAATATTGGAGGATCGGGTTGCACGCCGCAACAGATTTATTAAAAGTCGGATCGGACTGCACGCCGCAACAGACTTATTAAAAGTCAATATTGGAGGATCGGGTTGTACGCCGCAATAGACTTATTAAAAGTCAATATTGGAGGATCGGGTTGTACGCCGCAACAGACTTATTAAAAGTCAATATTGGAGGATCGGGTTGCACGCCGCAATAGACTTATTAAAAGTCAATATTGGAGGATCGGGTTGCACGCCGCAACAAAATTATTAAAAGTCAATATTGGAGGATCGGGTTGTACGCCGCAACAGACTTATTAAAAGTTAATATTGGAGGATCGGGTTGCACGCCCCTACAGACTTATTAAAAAGTCAATATTGGAGGATCGGATTGCACGCCGTAGCAGACTTATTAAAAGTCAATATTGGAGGATCGGGTTGCACGCCGTAACAAATTTATTAAAAGTCAATATTGGAGGATCGTGTTGCACGCCCCTACAGTTTTATTAAAAAGTTAATATTGGAGGATCGGGTTACACGCCGCAACAGACTTATTAAAAAGTCAATATTGAAGGATCGGGTTGCACGCCGCAACAGACTTATTAAAAGTCAATATTGGAGGATCGGATTGGAGGCCGCAATAGACTTATTAAAAGTCAATATTGGAGGATAGGGTTGCACGCCGCAACAGATTTATTAAATGTCGGATCGGGTTGCACGCCGCAACAGACTTATTAAAAGTCAATATTGGAGGATCGGGTTGTACGCCGCAACAGACTTATTAAAAGTCAATATTGGAGGATCGGGTTGCACACGCAATAGACTTATTAAAAGTCAATATTAGAGGATCGGGTTGCATGCCGCAACAAACTTATTAAAAGTCAATATTAGAGGATCGGGTTGTACGCCGCAACACACTTATTAAAAGTCAATATTGGAGGATCGGGTTGCACGCCGCAACAGACTTATTACTCATTTTTGAGTTTTGAGTTTTGATTCTCGAATTTGGGCGATTTCAAGGGGAATTTTCACGACTTTGAACTGGGTAATCTTTATCATAAAGTGATTATATTTTACCAATTCATGTCTATATTCATCATTTATTTCGGATTTAGATGGAAGAAATTGGAATTTTTGTAAAACTTTCCAAAAACGAAAAAGTTAGATTTGAAGGTCCATTTGATAGCAGAATTGGACAAATTTGGTATGGTTGAACTCGTATCGGAATGGGAGTTCGAATTTCATGAGTTTTTTTGGGATTTGAGATGTGGGTCCCATTGCCGAATATTTTAATGTATTTCGGATTTTTATCCGGAAAATTTATAAATTCATATGGAATTAATTCCTATGATTAGTATTGAATATATTGAATTGTTTGTGAATAGATTTGAAGCTTTCAGAGGTAAATTTAAAAGGAAAAGCTGTGGTTGAATAATTGATTGGAATTTCAATGCGAGGTAAGTGTCGGGGTTAACCTTGACTTGAGGGAATAGAACCCTTAAATTATTTGTTATGTGAATTGCATGTAAACGACGTATAGGCGAGGTGACGAGTGTCTATACGTTGTCAAATTAATTGTTTGCCTACTTACTTAAAAAATCGTAAATTGTTTTTAATTATAAATTAATTATTATAATAATTGTTTCTCTCTCATTCTTTGTCAAATATGAATTCATGAATCCTGCATTAATTGTTATTTATTATTTGAATTATGTGCCTTAATTATTATTTGACATTTAGCATATTAAATATTAAACTACTATTTGTACCCTCATTTTCATAATAATTGTTATTTGTCATTGGTTGCTTCATAATTAGTGTATGCTTGTTGTCTTATGATTTTTATATTAATTGTTACGTTTATTGGGGAATTTCTTCTATAAAAATTGATTGGTAAAAGAAAATATTGGAGGATCGGGTTGCACGCCGCACCAGACTTATTAAAAGTCAATATTGGAGGATCGGGTTGCACGCCGCAACAGACTTATTAAAAGTCAATATTAGAGGATCGGGTTGTACGCCGCAATAGACTTATTAAATGTTAATATTGGAGGATCGGGTTGCACGCCCCTACAGACTTATTAAAAAGTTAATATTGGAGGATCGGGTTGCACGCCGCAACAAACTTATTAAAAAGTCAATATTGGAGGATCGGATTGCACGCCGTAACAGACTTATTAAAAGTCAATAATGGAGGATCGGGTTGCACGCCGTAACAAACTTATTAAGAGTCAATATTGGAGGATCATGTTGCACGCCCCTACAGATTTATTAAAAAGTTAATATTGGAGGATCGGGTTACACGCCGCAACAGACTTATTAAAAAGTCAATATTGAAGGATCGGGTTGCACGCCGCAACAGACTTATTAAAAGTCAATATTGGAGGATCGGATTGCAGGCCGCAACAGACTTATTAAAAGTCAATATTGGAGGATCGGGTTGCACGCCGCAACAGATTTATTAAAAGTCGGATCGGGTTGCACGCCGCAACAGACTTATTAAAAGTCAATATTGGAGGATCGGGTTGTACGCCGCAATAGACTTATTAAAAGTCAATATTGGAGGATCGGGTTGTATGCCGCAACAGACTTATTAAAAGTCAATATTGGAGGATCGGGTTGCACGCCGCAATAGACTTATTAAAAGTCAATATTGGAGGATCGGGTTGCACGCCGCAACAAACTTATTAAAAGTCAATATTGGAGGATCGGGTTGCACGCCGCAACAGACTTATTAAAAGTCAATATTAGAGGATCGGGTTGTACGCCGCAACAGACTTATTAAAAGTTAATATTGGAGGATCGGGTTGCACGCCCCTACAGACTTATTAAAAAGTTAATATTGGAGGATCGGGTTGCACGCCGCAACAAACTTATTAAAAAGTCAATAGGGCGGATCAGATTGCACGCCGTAACAGACTTATTCAAAGTCAATATTTGACGATCGGGTTGCACACCGTAACAAATTTATTAAAAGTCAATATTGGAGGATCGTGTTGCACGCCCGTACAGATTTATTAAAAAGTTAATATTGGAGGATCGGGTTACACGCCGCAACAGACTTATTAAAAAGTCAATATTGGAGGATCGGATTGCAGGCCGCAACAGACTTATTAAAAGTCAATATTGGAGGATCGGGTTGCACGCCGCAACAGATTTATTAAAAGTCGGATCGGGTTGCACGCCGCAACAGACTTATTAAAAGTCAATATTGGAGGATCGGGTTGTACGCCGCAACAGACTTATTAAAAGTCAATATTGGAGGATCGGGTTGCACGCCGCAATAGACTTATTAAAAGTCAATATTGGAGGATCGGGTTGCACGCCGCAACAAACTTATTAAAAGCCAATATTGGAGGATCGGGTTGCACGCCGCAACAGACTTATTAAAAGTCAATATTAGAGGATCGGGTTGTACGCCGCAACAGACTTATTAAAAGTTAATATTGGAGGATCGGGTTGCACGCCCCTACAGACTTATTAAAAAGTTAATATTGGAGGATCGGGGTTGCACGCCGCAACAAACTTATTAAAAAGTCAATATTGGAGGATCGGATTGCACGCCGTAACAGACTTATTAAAAGTCAATAATAGAGGATCGGGTTGCACGCCGTAACAAACTTATTAAGAGTCAATATTGGAGGATCGTGTTGCACGCCCGTACATATTTATTAAAAAGTTAATATTGGAGGATCGGGTTACACGCCGCAACAGACTTATTAAAAAGTCAATATTGAAGGATCGGGTTGCACGCCGCAACAGACTTATTAAAAGTCAATATTGGAGGATCGGATTGCAGGCTGCAACAAACTTATTAAAAGTCAATATTGGAGGATCGGGTTGCACGCCGCAACAGATTTATTAAAAGTCGGATCGGGTTGCACGCCGCAACAGACTTATTAAAAGTCAATATTGGAGGATCGGGTTGTACGCCGCAATAGACTTATTAAAAGTCAATATTGGAGGATCGGGTTGTACGCCGCAACAGACTTATTAAAAGTCAATATTGGAGGATCGGGTTGCACGCCGCAATAGACTTATTAAAAGTCAATATTGGAGGATCGGGTTGCACGCCGCAACAAACTTATTAAAAGTCAATATTGGAGGATCGGGTTGCACGCCGCAACAGACTTATTAAAAGTCAATATTAGAGGATCGGGTTGTACGCCGCAACAGACTTATTAAAAGTTAATATTGGAGGATCGGGTTGCACGCCCCTACAGACTTATTAAAAAGTTAATATTGGAGGATCGGGTTGCACGCCGCAACAAACTTATTAAAAAGTCAATATTGGAGGATCGGATTGCACGCCGTAACAGACATATTAAAAGTCAATATTGGAGGATCAGGTTGTACGCCGTAACAAATTTATTAAAAGTCAATATTGGAGGATCATGTTGCACGCCCCTACAGTTTTATTAAAAAGTTAATATTGGAGGATCGGGTTACACGCCGCAACAGACTTATTAAAAAGTCAATATTGAAGGATCGGGTTGCACGCCGCAACAGACTTATTAAAAGTCAATATTGGAGGATCGGATTGCAGGCCGCAACAGACTTATTAAAAGTCAATATTGGAGGATAGGGTTGCACGCCGCAACAGATTTATTAAATGTCGGATCGGGTTGCACGCCGCAACAGACTTATTAAAAGTCAATATTGGAGGATCGGGTTGCACGCCCCTACAGACTTATTAAAAAGTTAATATTGGAGGATCGGGTTGCACGCCGCAACAAACTTATTAAAAAGTCAATATTGGAGGATCGGATTGCGCGCCGTAACAGACTTATTTAAAGTCAATAATGGAGGATCGGGTTGCACGCCG
This sequence comes from Nicotiana tomentosiformis, assembly GCF_000390325.3. Classification (NCBI taxonomy): domain Eukaryota; kingdom Viridiplantae; phylum Streptophyta; class Magnoliopsida; order Solanales; family Solanaceae; genus Nicotiana; species Nicotiana tomentosiformis. The sequence continues at coordinate 69,502,351 of NC_090821.1, read as the reverse complement.
TAACAAACTTATTAAGAGTCAATATTGGAGGATCGTGTTGCACGCCCCTACAGATTTATTAAAAAGTTAATATTGGAGGATCAGGTTACACGCCGCAACAGACTTATTAAAAAGTCAATATTGAAGGATCGGGTTACACGCCGCAACAGACTTATTAAAAGTCAATATTGGAGGATCGGATTGCAGGCCGCAACAGACTTATTAAAAGTCAATATTGGAGGATCGGGTTGCACGCCGCAACAGATTTATTAAAAGTCGGATCGGGTTGCACGCCGCAACAGACTTATTAAAAGTCAATATTGGAGGATCGGGTTGTACGCCGCAATAGACTTATTAAAAGTCAATATTGGAGGATCGGGTTGTATGCCGCAACAGAATTATTAAAAGTCAATATTGGAGGATCGGGTTGCACGACGCAATAGACTTTTTAAAAGTCAATATTGGAGGATCGGGTTGCACGCCGCAACAAACTTATTAAAAGTCAATATTGGAGGATCGGGTTGCACGCCGCAACAGACTTATTAAAAGTCAATATTAGAGGATCGGGTTGTACGCCGCAACAGACTTATTAAAAGTTAATATTGGAGGATCGGGTTGCACGCCCCTACAGACTTATTAAAAAGTTAATATTGGAGGATCGGGTTGCACGCCGCAACAAACTTATTAAAAAGTCAATATTGGAGGATCGGATTGCACGCCGTAACAGACTTATTAAAAGTCAATATTGGAGGATCGGGTTGCACGCCGTAACAAATTTATTAAAAGTCAATATTGGAGGATCGTGTTGCACGCCCGTACAGATTTATTAAAAAGTTAATATTGGAGGATCGGGTTACACGCCGCAACAGACTTATTAAAAAGTCAATATTGAAAGATCGGGTTGCACGCCGCAACAGACTTATTAAAAGTCAATATTGGAGGATCGGATTGCAGGCCGCAACAGACTTATTAAAAGTCAATATTGGAGAATCGGGTTGCACGCCGCAACAGATTTATTAAAAGTCGGATCGGGTTGCACGCCGCAACAGACTTATTAAAAGTCAATATTGGAGGATCGAGTTGTACGCCGCAATAGACTTATTTAAAGTCAATATTGGAGGATCGGGTTGTACGCCGCAACAAACTTATTAAAAGTCAATATTGGAGGATCGGGTTGCACGCCGCAATAGACTTATTAAAAGTCAATATTGGAGGATCGGGTTGCACGCCGCAACAAACTTATTAAAAGTCAATATTGGAGGATCGGGTTGCACGCCGCAACAGACTTATTAAAAGTCAATATTAGAGGATCGGGTTGTACGCCGCAACAGACTTATTAAAAGTTAATATTGGAGGATCGGGTTGCACGCCCCTACAGACTTATTAAAAAGTTAATATTGGAGGATCGGGTTGCACGCCGCAACAAACTTATTAAAAAGTTAATATTGGAGGATCGGATTGCACGCCGTAACAGACTTATTAAAAGTCAATAATGGAGGATCGGGTTGCACACCGTAACAAACTTATTAAGAGTCAATATTGGAGGATCGTGTTGCACGCCCCTACATATTTATTAAAAAGTTAATATTGGAGGATCGGGTTACACGCCGCAACAGACTTATTAAAAAGTCAATATTGAAGGATCGGGTTGCACGCCGCAACAGACTTATTAAAAGTCAATATTGGAGGATCGGATTGCAGGCTGCAACAGACTTATTAAAAGTCAATATTGGAGGATCGGGTTGCACGCCGCAACAGATTTATTAAAAGTCGGATCGGGTTGCACGCCGCAACAGACTTATTAAAAGTCAATATTAGAGGATCGGGTTGTACGCCGCAATAGACTTATTAAAAGTCAATATTGGAGGATCGGGTTGTACGCCGCAACAGACTAATTAAAAGTCAATATTGGAGGATCGGGTTGCACGCCGCAATAGACTTATTAAAAGTCAATATTGGAGGATCGGGTTGCACGCCGCAACAAACTTATTAAAAGTCAATATTGGAGGATCGGGTTGCACGCCGCAACAGACTTATTAAAAGTCAATATTAGAGGATCGGGTTGTACGCCGCAACAGACTTATTAAAAGTTAATATTGGAGGATCGGGTTGCACGCCCCTACAGACTTATTAAAAAGTTAATATTGGAGGATCGGGTTGCACGCCGCAACAAACTTATTAAAAAGTCAATATTGGAGGTTCGGATTGCACGCCGTAACCGACTTATTAAAAGTCAATATTGGAGGATCGGGTTGCACACCGTAACAAATTTATTAAAAGTCAATATTGGAGGATCGGGTTGCATACCCCTACAGATTTATTAAAAAGTTAATATTGGAGGATCGGATTACACGCCGCAACAGACTTATTAAAAAGTCAATATTGAATGATCGGGTTGCACGCCGCAACAGACTTATTAAAAGTCAATATTGGAGGATCGGGTTGCAGGCCGCAACAGACTTATTAAAAGTCAATATTGGAGGATAGGGTTGCACGCCGCAACAGATTTATTAAATGTCGGATCGGGTTGCACGCTGCAACAGACTTATTAAAAGTCAATATTGGAGGATCGAGTTGTACGCCGCAACAGACTTATTAAAAGTCAATATTGGAGGATCGGGTTGCACGCCGCAATAGACTTATTAAAAGTCAATATTAGAGGATCGGGTTGCATGCCGCAACAAACTTATTAAAAGTCAATATTAGAGGATCGGGTTGTACGCCGCAACACACTTATTAAAAGTCAATATTGGAGGATCAGGTTGCACGCCGTAACAAACTTATTAAAAGTCAATATTGGAGGATCGGGTTGCACACCCCTACAGATTTATTAAAAAGTTAATATTGGAGGATCGGATTACACGCCGCAACAGACTTATTAAAAAGTCAATATTGAACGATCGGGTTGCACGCCGCAACAGACTTATTAAAAGTCAATATTGGAGGATCGGGTTGCAGGCCGCAACAGACTTATTAAAAGTCAATATTGGAGGATAGTGTTGCACGCCGCAACAGATTTATTAAAAGTCGGATAGGGTTGCACGCCGCAACAGATTTATTAAAAGTCAGGATCGGGTTGTACGCCGCAACAGACTTATTAAAAGTCAATATTGGAGGATCGGGTTGCATGCCGCAACAAACTTATTAAAAGTCAATATTAGAGGATTGGGTTGTACGCCGCAACAGACTTATTAAAAGTCAATATTGGAGGATCGGGTTGCACGCCGCAATAGACTTATTAAAAGTCAATATTGGAGGATCGGGTTGCACGCCGCAACAGACTTATTAAAAGTCAATATTGGAGGATCGGGTTGCACGCCGCAACAAACTTATTAAAAGTCAATATTGGAGGATCGGGTTGCACGCCGCAACTGACTTGTTAAAAGTCAATATTGGAGGTTCGGGTTGCACACCGCAACAGAACTGAATGTGAATATATTGTGAGAGCGGGTTGCACGCTGCAACAGAATTGAATGTGAGTACATTATGAGAGCGGGTTGCACGCTGCAACAGAACTGGTTGAAATAATAATGGATTATGAATGCTGGGTTGGTTTCAATTATTATAAATGAGTTACCTGTTTTATTTATATTATTTGTTTTCATTATCAATATTGTGTACAGGTTAATGTAAGTGAACCGCCTTAGCCTTGTCACTACTTCGTCAAGGTTAGGCTCAGCACTTACCAGTATATGGGCTCAGTTGTACTGATACTGCATTCTGCACTTCCTGTGCAGATTTTGGAGTTGGTCCCAACGGCGTACCATAGACTTGATCGAATTTCAGCTATCAGAGGAGACTTGAGGTATAACTGCATGGCGTCTGCAGTATTGAAGTCCCCGTCTATTGTACTTTAGCTGTGTGTTTATTTCCAGACATCTTTATATTATTCAGACCTTTACTTGTATTTATTTTAGAAGCTCGTGCACTTGTGACACCAATTCTGGGAAGGTATTTAGACATCGTTGTTTGATGGATTATTTTGCTCTATTTCAAACTTTGCTTCCGCATTTGTTTTCTTGTTATTAATAAATTTAAATTTTTTTTAAAACGGATAGTATTATTCTAATGTTGGTTTGCCTAGCAAGTGAAATGTTAGGCGCTATCACGGTCCGAAGGTGGGAATTTCGGGTCGTGACAGTTGGTATCAGAGCACTAGGTTTCATAGGTCTCACGAGTCACGAGCAAGCTTAGTAGAGTCTGAAGGATCGGTACGGAGACGTCTGTACTTATCTCTCAGAGGTTATGAAGTTTAGGAACAATATCACTTCTTTCTTATTCTGTCATGCGATTTTATTCTATCATCGATGATTTAACCATTCTACTCATATTCTCTCGCAGATGGTGAAAACACATAATACCTCTACCGATAGACAGGGACCAGAACCCCCGGTGGCAACTATGGCCAAGGGTAGAGGTCGAGGTCGAGGTCATGCTAGAGGACGAGGCAAAGGCCAAGGTAGAGCTCAGTCCAGACCTCGAGCAGCTGCACCTATTGAAGAACCTCAGGTAGACCTTCAGGATGAGGTCCCAGTTGAGAATGTACGAGTTGGACCAGTTCAGGTCCCGGAAGGATTCATAGCCACTCCAGTACTTTAGGACGCTCTAGTCCGTTTGGTAAGTCTTATGGAGGGTGTGGCTTAGAATGGTACATTTCGAGTGGCAGCAACCGTCTCACAGGCTGGGGGAGGAGCACAAACTCCCACTACTCCCGCTCTGGAGCATATGGCTCCCTAGAATCAGGCTCCAGCAGCCCCGCCAGTTGGGGTAGTTCAGCCAGTTGTTGCAGCACAGACCGGTGATAGGCCCGCCATGTCTTTTGAGGCCTTATTGAGACTTGATAAGTTCACTAAGCTCTTTCCAGTTCACTTCAGTGGTACACCTTCTGACGACCCACATGATTACCTTGAACGCTGCCATGAGGTGCTGCAAAACATGGGTATAGTTGAGACCAATGGAGTTGATTTTGCGGTATTCCAGATGACAGGTTCCGCCAAGAGGTGGTGGAGAGATTACACATTGACCCGACCAGTCGGATCGCCTACACTTACCTGGGAGCAGTTCTCTCAGCTATTTCTAGAGAAGTTCCTCCCTATCACACTAAGAGAGGAATTCCGCAAGCAATTCGAGCGTCTACAATAGGGCATTATGACTGTTACTAAGTATAAGTCCCGTTTTGTGGATTTGGCCCGTCATGCTCTCCTTTTACTACCTACAGAGGGAGAGAGAGTGAGGAGGTTCATTGAGGGACTCACTCACCCTATCAGACTTTAGATGTCCAAGGAGACCGGAAGAGAGATTTCTTTTCAGGCGGTTGGTAATGTCGCAAGGAGGATCGAGATGGTTCTTGCACAGGAAAGAGGGCAGAGGTTTGATAAGAGGTCTCGTCAGTTTGGTGGTTACAGTGGTGCCTCGTCTCGAGGCCGGGCTAATTTTGGTAGGGGTCATCCTCCCAGACCATTTCATTCAGCACTTCATGTATCTCCCGGTGCTTCAGGGAGTCACGGTCCTATTATGCCTTACTCTGGGCAGCCATTATTCAGTGCCCATTCAGCTCCTATCAATGCACCACCACTCCAGAGTTACTACAGTGGTTATCCGACCCATCTGGGTCAGCTTCAACTTCAGTAGCCACGACATCAGGATGAGTGTTACGAGGGAGGGAACATTGGTCACATTAGGAGGGATTGCCCTAGATTGTAGAGTAACAGATCTCGGCAAGATTCTCGTGCCATCATACCGGCATCGGTTGCTTCACCGCCTACTCAGCTAGCTAGAGGTAGGGGTCAGGCAGTTAAAGGTGGAGGCCAGGCCATTAGAGGTGGAGGTCAGACCGTTAGAGGTGGAGGCCAGCTAGTTAGAGGCCGTCCCAGAGATGCAGTTCAGAGTGGTGGGGTCCAACACCACTTTTATACTTTTCTAGCTAGGCCTGAGGCCGAGTCATCTGATACTTTGATCACATGTATTATTCCAGTTTGCCATAGAGATGCTTCAGTTCTATTTGATCTAGGATCTACTTATTCCTATGTGTCCTCATATTTTGCTTCATATTTGGTTGTGCCTTGTGATTCTCTAAGTGCTTCTGTGTGTGTATCTACACCGGTAGGAGACTCTGTTATAGTAGATCATGTCTATCGTTCGTGTGTGGTTACTATTGGTAATCTTGAGACCAGTGTGGATCTTCTACTTCTTGATATGGTAGATGTTGATGTCATCTTGGGTATGGATTGGCTGTCTCCTTACCATGCTATATTGGACTGTCATGCCAAGACAGTGACCCTAGCTATGCCAGGGTTACCTCGGTTAGAGTGGAAAGGAACTTCTGGCCATTCTGCGAGTAGGGTTATTTCTTATATGAAAGCCCGACGTATGGTAGACAAAGGGTGTGTAGCCTATTTGGCTTATAGTCGCGATCCCAGTGCGGATGTCCCTTCTATAGACTCAGTACCAGTTGTTCGTGAATTTCCAAAAGTATTTCTTGCAGATTTGCTGGGGATGCCACCTGACAGAGATATTGCCTTTTGTATTAATTTGGCTCCGGGCACTCAGCCTATTTCTATTCCACTATACCGTATGGCCCAGCCAGAGTTGAAAGAATTGAAAGAGCAGATACAAGACTTGCTTGATCAGGGATTCATTAGACCCAATGTCTCTCCCTGGGGTGCATCAGTATTATTTGTAAAGAAGAAAGATGGCTCTATGCGGATGTGTATAGATTATCGGCAGTTGAACAAGGCCACTATCAAAAACAAATATCTGTTGCCAAGAATTGATGACTTATTTGATCAGCTTCAGGGTGCCAAGGTACTTTCGAAAATTGATTGGTGATCTGGTTACCATAAGTTGAAGATGAGGGCATCTGATGTCCCTAAGATAGCTTTTCAGACTCGGAATGGGCATTACGAGTTCCTAATAATGTCATTTGGGTTGACAAATGCTCCAGCAACATTTATGGAATTGATGAATCGGGTGTTCAAGCCTTATTTGGATTCTTTTGTGGTTGTATTTATTGATGATATCTTGATTTACTCCAGCAGTCGAGAGGAGCATGAGCAGTATCTTCAAAGTGTTCTTCACACCTTGAAGAATAATTAGTTATATGCCAAATTTTCAAAATGTGAGTTTTGGTTAGACTCAGTTGCCTTTTTGGGACATGTTGTATCGGCAGAAGGCATAAAGATGGATCCTAAGAAGATTGAGGCTGTTCAGAATTGGCCTAGACCTACTTCGGTTACAGAGATCCAGAGTTTCCTAGGTTTGGTAGGTTATTATCGTCGGTTCGTGGAAAGATTTTCATCTATAGCAAGCATATTGACCAGAATAACCCAGAAGGGTGTTCCATTCAGATTGTCAGACGAGTATGAGTTGAGCTTTTAGAAGCTCAAGACCTCTTTGACTACGGAGCCAGTATTCGTATTACCCACAGGTTCAGGATCGTATATGGTATATTGTGATTCATCTTACATTGGGCTCGGTGCAGTATTAATGCAAAATGGCAAGGTAATTGCATATGCGTCGCGGCAGTTGAAACTTCACGAGAAGAATTATCCTGTTCATGACTTAGAATTGACATCCATTGTTCATGCGCTGAAGATTTGAAGGCATTACTCTACGGTGTCTCGTGTGAAGTATTTACTGATCATTGTAGCCTTCAGTATCTGTTCAAACAAAAAGATCTTAATTTGAGGCAAAGAAGATGGTTGGAGTTGTTGAAAGACTATAATATCACCATTTTGTATTACCCCGGAAAGGCTAATGTGGTGGCCGATGCTTTGAGTAGAAAGGATGTGAGTATGGGAAGTCTTGCGTATATTCCGGTTGGTGAGAGGCCATTAGCTGCAGATGTTTAGACTTTGGCTAATCGGTTCGTGAGGTTAGATGTTTCAGAACCTAGTCCGGTTCTAGCTTGTACAGTCGCTCGGTCTTCTTTATATGAGTGCATCAGAGAGAGGCAGTATGATGATCCTCATTTACCTGTCCTTAAGGACACAGTGTGGCACGGTGATGCTAAACAGGTTGCTGTGGGGGAATATGGAGTTCTGCGAATGTAGGGCCATATTTGTATGCCTAATGTGGATGGGCTTCATGAATTAATTCTTGAAGAGGCACACAATTCCAGGTATTCTATTCATCCAGGTACCGCTAAAATGTATCAAGATTTGCGGCAACATTATTGGTGGAGGAGAATAAAAAAGGATATAGTTGCACATGTAGCTCGGTGTCTGAATTATTAGCAAGTTAAGTACGAGCATCAGAGACCTGGTGGTTTGCTTCAAAAGTTAGAAATTCCTGAGTGGAAGTGGGAGCGTATCACTATGGATTTTGTTGTTGGGCTCCCACTGACTCAGAGAAATTTGACGTAGTGTGGGTCATTATGGATAGGTTGACCAAGTCAGCCCATTTCATTCCAGTGGCAGTTACCTATTCTTCAGAAAGGTTAGCTGAAATTTATATTCGTGAGATTGTCCGCCTTCACAGTGTGCCCGTGTCTATTATTTCAGATCGAGGTACGCAGTTTACCTCACATTTGTGGAGGACTATACAGCGTGAGATAGGCACGCAGGTGGAGTTGAGTACATCATTTCATCCACAGACAGATGGACAGTCAGAGCGCACTATTCAGATATTGGAAGATATGCTCCGCGCTTGTGTTATAGACTTTGGAGGTTCTTAGGATCAATTCTTGACACTTGCGGAGTTTGCTTATAATAATAGCTACCAGTCGAGTATTCAGAGGACTCCATATGAGTCATGATACGGAAGGCGATGCCGATCACCAGTTGGTTGGTTTGAACAAGGAGAGGCTCAGTTGTTGGGTCCCGATTTGGTACAGGATGCCTTGGATAAGGTCAAGATTATTCAGGATCGACTTCACACACCTCAGTCTAGGCAAAAGGGTTATGCCGACCATAAAGTTTGTGATATTGCATTTATGATTGGAGAATGAATATTGCTCCGGGTTTCACCTAGAAAAGGTGTAATGAGGTTCGGAAAGAAGGGCAAGTTAAGCCCTAGGTATATTGGACCCTTTGAAATTCTTGAAAGGGTGGGTGAAGTAGCCTACATGCTTGCATTACCACCTAGTTAATCAGCGGTTCATCCAGTGTTCCAGGTGTCTATGCTCCGAAAATATCATGGTGATCCGTCCCATGTGTTAGATTTCAGCTCAGTCCAATTGGACAAAGATTTGACTTACGAGGAGGATCCGGTGGCTATTCTAGCCCGGCAGGTCCGACAGTTGAGGTAAAAGAGTTATCCTTCAGTTCGGGTGCAATGGATAGGTCAGCCGGTGGAGGCATCTACCTGGGAGTCCAAGTTGGACATGCGGAGTAAATATCCACACCTTTTCTCCAGCTCAAGTATTTTGTTTTCTAACTCCGTTCGAGGACGAACGTTTGTTTTAGAGGTGGAGAATGTGATGACCCAAAATGTCATCTTTAAATTTAATAACTAATTCTGTATTTTAAGACCTCAAAAAGTACCATTTATCATTCCTCGACTTGCGTGCGCAGTCCGTAAAATGTGAAAAATGGATTAAAATGGGAAATAGAGCTTTAAAACTCAACTAAGTTGACTTTGGTCAATATTTTGAGCAAACGGATCCGAATAAGTGTTTTGAAAATTTCGTCTGTATCATGATTTGGGACTTGGGCGTATGCCCGAAATTTAATTTGATGGTCCCTAGCTCAAATTATGACAATTTAACGGAACTAGCAATTTAAAGGATAAATATTCCAAGTTTGACCACGGGATTGACTTTTTGATATCGGAGCCGGAATCCGATTATGGAAATTTGAATAGCTCCGTTATGTCATTTATGACTTGTGTGCCAAATTTGAAATTATTCTGGATTTATTTAATATGTTTTGGCACGAGATTTGCAAATTAAAAGTTTAAAACTCAAAGTTCGAATCGTGGTGTGAATTGTAATTTCAATGTTATTCGATGTGATTTTAGACCCCGAGTCAGTCTGTATTATGTTACGGGACTTGTTGGTATATTCAAGCGGGGTCCTGAGTACCCCAAGAGTGAAACGTATTGAAATCGGAACAAGAATTGGACTTAAGCAAAAATCTGAAATTTGGGTTCTGGTATAATCGCACCTGCGGCCTTCGCAGGTGCGGCCCTTGTGCGCAGAAGCGCACGTCGCAGGTGCGAAATTTTGTCCGCAAATGCGAAACCTCGCCTGGCAGCCCCTATTCGCAGATGCGAGCTCGCATGTGCGAGCCCAGGCACCGCAGATGAGATGTGGGTCCCACTGCCGAATATTTTAATGAATTTCGGATATTTATCAGAAAAATTTGTAAATTCATATGAAATTAATTACTATGATTAGTATTGAATATATTGAATTGTTTGTGAATAGATTTAAAGCTTTCAGAGGCAAATTTAAAAGGAAAAGTTGTGGTTGAATAATTGATTGGAATTTGCAAAGCGAGGTAAGTGTCGGGGTTAACCTTGACTTGAGGTAATAGAACCCTTAAATTGTTTGTTATATGAATTGCATGTAAACGACATATAGGCGAGGTGACGAGTGTCTATACGTCGTCAAATTAATTGTTTGCCTACTTACTTGAAAAATCGTAAATTAATTATTATAATAATTATTTCTCTCTCATTCTTTATCAAATATTAATTCTTGAATTCCTGCATTAATTGTTACATGTTATTTGAATTATGTGCCTTAATTGTTATTTATTATTGGTTGCTTCATAATTATTGTATGCTTGTTGTCTTATAATTTTTATATTAATTATTGTGTTTATTGGGGAATTTCTTCTATAAGAATTGGTTGGTAAATAAAAATATTGGAGGATCGGGTTGCACGCCGCAACAGACTTATTAAAAGTTAATATTGGAGGATCGGGTTGCACGCCGTAACAGACTTATTAAAAGTCAATTTTGGAGGATCGGGTTGCACGCTGCAACCGATTTCATAAAAGTCAATATTGGAGGATCGGGTTGCGCGCCGCAACAGACTTATTAAAAAGTCAATATTGGAGGATCGGGTTGCACGCTGCAACGGACTTATTAAAAAGTCAATATTGGAGGATCGGGTTGCACGCCGCAACAGACTTATTAACAGTCAATATTGGAGGAACGGGTTACACGCCGCAATAGACTTATTAAGAGTCAATGATGGAGCATAACTGAATGTGAATATATTGTGAGAGCAGGTTGCACGCTGCAACAGAATTGAATGTGAATATATTATGAGAGCGGGTTGCACGCTGCAACAGAATTGGTTGAAATAATAATGGATTATGACTACTGGGTTGGTTTCAATTATTATAAATAAGTTACCTGTTTTATTTATATTATTTGTTGTTATTATCAATATTGCGTACAGGTTAATGTAAGTGAACCGCCTTAGCCTCGTCACTACTTTGTCGAGGTTAGGCTCAGCACTTACAAGTACATGGGGTCGGTTGTACTGATACTACACTATGCACTTCTTGTGCAGATTTTGTAGTTGGTCTGAGCGGCGTACCATAGACTTGCTCGGATTTCAGCTATCAGAGGAGACTTGGGGTATAACTGCATGGCGTCCGCAATTTTGAAATCCCCGTCTATTGTACTTTAGCTATGTGTTTATTTCCAGACAGTTTTATATTATTCAGACATTTACTTGTATTTATTTTAGAAGCTCGTGCACTTGTGACACCAATTATGAGATGGTCTTTAGACACCATTGTTTGATGGATTATTTCACTATATTTTAAACTTTGCTTCCGCATTTGTTTTCTTGTTATTAATAAATTTAAAATTGTTTTAAAAATGGATAATATTATTTTAACGTTGGCTTGCCTACCAAGTGAAATGTTAGGCGCCATAACGGTCCGAAGGTGGGAATTTCAGGTCGTGACAGATACTCATTAATATTAATTTGTATATAATTGGTAAATTATATATCAACTTGTAATTAAGTTAAAACTTAAATAATGAGGGTAAATAAGTTTATAATGTAGTACATATAGGTAAAAATCCCTATTTTGACTGGTAATACTGCCTCTTAGTCTATTTTGTCTAAAAAAAAAAAACATATGGGTTTCTTTTGCAAATACAGCCTAAAACCTCGCGTTAGTTGTAGTTTGAAAAACTACAGGGGTGTAGCTGCTGTTTTACTGAACGAAAGAAGGGATAACTACAATTTAACAAAGAATGTACATCTCTCTCTCTCTCTCTCTCTCTCTCTCTTATTTTTCTCCTTTTTATATATCTGGTCAGCTTTAATTATTGTAACCTCTCTTATTTTCAAGATAACAACTTCAGATTTTAATGCTTCATTTTGTAATATGGGGCTGGTAGAGCTCATCGCCCACTTGCCATCATCTTTTTTTGCTCAATGAATCTCTTTGATTTTCCTCTTTAACATGATGTATAGATGTCATATCAAGATACATACATAACATAAGTTGATTAATCTGTTTAGGACTATGCGACTTTGCTGTTATAATTGGAATGCCCAAAGGATAAGAATGAAAAAGAAAGATTATAAGGTGAAAGCTGAAATCTTTTAGACGTTTAAATGTTTGGGAGCTTTATGCTTCTCAGTTCTCATGTGCTCTTTCTTTCTTTTGTGGGGTGGGGGCGTGGCTCTGAGAGGGGTACAACCTGATGGCAAGAACTATGTAGTCTCGTTTCAATCGCACAATGAACAAAATTTGCATATATAGACATGCTACTTTTTGGTGGTAAATGTTAAAGGAAGTAAGGAGTAGTCACTAACACAATGTTGCTGACTCTACACAGACAAAGGGTCTTATAATTCACAATGTTTTGGGATGCTTTAGGATGAGAGCCAAAACAAAATTGTTATTTTCTTTTCGTTTTTTCTAGAAACTGAAATTTAAGCAATCGTTTGCCAGCATTTATATCTTATGACAACAATCACATATTACGATGTCTCTGCTGTTGCTTTGATTTTAAATTAGTGATTTGATAAACAAGATGTAAAAGATCTTTCCTTTACCAAATTAAAGTAACCACTACTGCTTTGGCTTTACTATTATTTACAAAGCATGTTGAATTGGGGAAACTGAATGTTGAAGGCCATCTAATTCAGGTTGGTTATAGTTGTGGTGCTCATATTAAAGAAAAACAAAGAAGAAAATGGGAGGTGCCTAATTTTGTTGAAGAAAATAGGAGGTGCCTAATTTTGTTGACAACTTTGTTGAAGAAAATGGGAAGTGCCTAACTTTGTTGACAATACGATATCACAATATAATGTATGTCTCTCGTCCTCGCTTGCATGGAAACACCCTTCGTGCCCTGGATATATGATAATATAAAAATAATGGCATGACATCACCCTTCGTGCTTTTACTCTCATCCTCACCTGATAATATAAATGAAATGGTACGGCATCACCCTTTGTGCTTTTACACTCTCAATGGCACGGCATCACCCTTCGTGCTTTACATTCTCAAATGGCACGACATCACCGTTCGTGCTTTACACTCTCCCTCACATGATAATAGAATTAAAATGGTACGGCATCACCTTTCGTGCTTTACACTCTTCCTTACCAAGCACATGTACATAATTAACAAGCAAAGTAGGAAGCATAAATAACATCAAGGAGAGTGTTTAAACCAAAACACAATACAACAATTCATATCACAATTTGCCACTGACCACAACCAACTTCGAAATTTGTAGCAGAATCAATAAATTTCTCAACAAATAGCCCAAGGCTCCACATAACATATATAAAACCTCAAAACAATCAATAGAGGTGAAAAATACTCAGTATAGGGCAACGCCTTCATTAATCCAAATTCTTGATAATTATATCAACTCCTAAATTTAAACTTATTTAATAAATATTTGCAGATAAGGATTTCATCATGAATTTAATTCCAAGAAAAATACCAAATCAACAAACACACGGAATTCACATAAAATTCAAGTGACAATAACACCAAATTATTATATAAAATACAAACTTGACAAATAAGGAATGAGGCGTGATAATTCAAAGATTTACTAAATGCCAACAATTATCTAATTTAATACATAAAAATGCCTAAAACTTTAAACCAATAAAATTTGCACATATAAGCCCGAGTAAGTACTCGTTACCTCGCGTACACGGCTTCCAATCACACAATTTCCACATAAGACTCAATGCCTAAGGGGTAATTCCCCCACTCAAGATTATGCAAGATACTTACCTCAAAGAAGACAAACTGATATTCTAAAATGTACTTCTCGGTGAAATGGCCTCCAGACGGCTTATATCTAATCAAAATAACCAATCGATTGACTTGAAAAACCCACAAATAATTGCTCAAAACCGAGCTCTAGAACTCCAAAAATGTTAAAAATGGCTAACCCTTAGAATAGAGAACTTTATATTCTGCCCAGGTATTTATACATCGCGATCGCGGAAGAAATAATGCTATCGCGCAGAAGAAAAATGAGGCTGCCAAGAAGTGCTTCACGAACGCGAAGACAAGCTAGAGAACACAGAGAAGAAATAATTAATGCCCGGAATTAGTGCTACGCGATCGCGAACAAACATATGCGATGGAAAATAGGGAAATTGATGGCCCAAGAACTGAGCTATGCGAACGCAAAGAGACGGGTGCGAACGCGAAGCAGGGAAAAGCATACCTTCGCGATCGCGAATGAAGTCATACGAACGCGAAGAACAATAATTCATTCTACACAAATTGCACTACGCGAACGGGGAGGAAGTGACGCGAACGCGATTAAGGAAACCAGATGGCAGAAACTAGCAGTCCAAAAATAGAAGAAATTGGCCCGTAGCCTATCCAAAACACACCCGAGGCCCCCGAGACCCCGTTTAAACACACAAACAAGTTCCATAACCTAATACGGACTCGCTCGAGGTCTCAAATCACATCAAACAACGTCAAAACTACGAATCGCACTATGAATTGAACTTATGAACTTTTAAATCTTTCAATTTCTAAAAATCGTGCCGAAACCTATCAAATCAACTCGGAATGACGTCAAAATTTACAGGCAAGTCCCAAATAACATAATAGATCTTTTCCAACTCTCGGAAACTCATTACGACCCCGATATCAAAAAGTCCACTTTCGGTCAAAATCTCTCAAAATTTGACTTTCGCCATTTCAAGCCTAAATCAACTACATACCTCAAATTCACCGTCCGGACATGCTCCTAAGTCCAAAATCACCCAACAGAGCTAACAGAACCGCCAAAACTCCATTCCAGAGTCGTGTTCACACATCCAACTACGGTCAAAATCCTAAGACTTAAGCTTTCGTTTTAGGGACTAAGTGTCCCAAATCACTCCGAATCATTCGGTAACTGAATTCAACCACGCACGCGAGTCAATACACATAATACGAAGCTGCTCAGGGCCTTATGCCGCCGAATGGGACTTAAATTCTCAAAACGACCGACCGGGTCATTACATGGACTCTTATTCGGCCCCTCCAAGTTACCCAACCCGGTGACATCCTCCGTGGGGGTAGAATCCACGATATCAAAAAAGCTGCAGAGGGGGTCGTCCGCTCCGTAGGCCCCATCATTGGGACGTTCTTTCATTGTCTGATCCTCGTTGTACATGGACTCAGTTAACGAAGGCGACTTAGTGATGTCTATCATACCGAGTGCTTCCTTTAGGGCGTTTCCCACATCCGGAGAAGCTTCCGCCATGGCCTCCTCGTCGCCCCCCTAACTTGAGGCGGATCACCTTCATCTCTCTCCGGTTTGGAGGCCCCTTGCCCTTCGAGTTGTGATGGCACTCGGGCCACCAGATTGAAGGCTTCTTATTTTTGTTCTTCTTTAGATTCATCCCCCAACCAATAGAGTGAATCTGAAGATGGTTCTCGAGCGCTCGTGCTTTCTTTAGATTTGTTCACTAACCTTTGCCTTGGTTTCTTTTTCTCCGAGGTCAGAAAACTCGAGGCCCTCTTTCTTTTCTTCTCACCACCCTGTCTTGGAACAGGGGACTCGACAGGGAAGTTCTTGCCACCGGATGTAAGCCTCAGTCTGACACCCTTGGATAAACCTTCAAAAGAAAATTAAACAAGTCAAAACTTAACAACACTAGAGGAACTCAAATGTTACTTACACGGGAAAAGAATTCCACCATGAGAATGGGCCTCCCATAGACCCTTTGAAAGTTCGCGCCATGAACGCTCAGTAGGCGCATGAGGTTGTCGACGGTGAACGAGGATCCCTCGATCTTTGTCATGAAGAACCGGAGGATGATCACGATCCTCCAGAATGAAGGGTGAATTTGACCGAGGCATACCTCGTATCTTTTGCAGAAGTCGATGATCACAGGATCAAATGGGTTCAATGTAAAGGGATTAATGTAAACTCTTAGGTATCCCTCGATGTGGGTGGTGATTTCTTCATCGGGTCCGGGAACCACCACGTGCTTGCCAACATTTCAATACTTTTTTCCATAGGGAGGACCTCTTCGGTGATCGAGCATACGTATCACGAGACCTCCTCACACCGACCTTGTGCGGGGGAAGGTTTTTCAACCTTGAAATTGGCGGTTACCGAGCATCCTCTAGGGACGAATATTTTCAATGAGAGGTTCCAATACTTGTTCCTCGGTAGCAATACGTGGAATAGTCTCCTCGTTAGTCGGCCACGAGGTAGATGGAGTTTCTTTTTGGGGAACGGTTTTTGAGGTCTTCGCCATTTCTTTGAAAATGTAGGAAATATGTGGAAATATAGGAAGTTAAAGGAGTACACTTGATGTCTTGAGATGGAAATGAACAAGGGTTCTTTCAAAGGATATCAAAATAACCAAAGTATAACTGCTAGAAAGTATTGAAATTTCGAAGTACGATGACAGAAGGTTTGAATGTAAAGTTTGAATGAACAAATGATGGGGTATTTATAGTTCTTTAGTGGAGGTTCACATCCAGTAATGGCCCGGCGGCTGACATGCATTTAATGCCATTAACACTTGACGGATGAGAAGTTTCGTTTACTTTGTCGTTTCTGTCACGGGATATCGAAGTAAGAATCGGGAGCTCATGTCATTTCTCGTCGTCTACTCTCCAAAAAATAAGGGGACTATATGTATACGGTCGAAATCGAGCTTGCCTATGACATAGTTGGTCAAGTTCAGAACATGGCAATAAAGGACTGAAGATCGACCCCAAGTCACACTAGGATAGAACCTGGGGTTGGAGCGCCTTCCTTCGAGAGTATCGGGCCGTGATCCTGGAATAGATCCCAGCCCCGGACGAGTTCGAAGAAATATTGTTAGCATAACAGAAGACCGAAATATCCATGGTTGGTCGGATATTACGGCGGGAATCTCGGCACGTATTAATGAGGAACTGGCAATCGGCAAATCAAGAGATCTTTTTACCTTTTATAGAATTATACCTAAATTAGGACTCCTCTACTATGTAAAGGGGATCTGATAATTCATTTAACACATTGTAACACGCATTCCAAATCAACACATTATTATTATTCTCTTTAAGCTCTTATTCTTCTAAGTCTTGATACCGATCGAAGGGCATTCAGCTCGAGGGTGGCTAACCTTCCAAGGCTGAAATTGTCCAATTTGAGTGATTTGTATTTGCTTTATCGTTATTTATTTTAATTGCACTCTAATTTATCATTTTGTGTCAAGTTAATCCACGTATCTTTAAAATGATTTACAAATTCAATTATTATCTGATTTTAGGGTAAACAATATTCTTATAATATTTTGAGTTTGCTAAAAATATCTTTAGACCATAGGTTAAAACGTTCATTAGTTGCAATAGAAATAAAACTATGGCCATTTAGTAAGCAACATATAGAAAAAGGGAGCGGGGTGTATGTGTTGAGATTTGAATTTGAAATGGTCAAGGAAGTCGAACTGACCGTCACGAGAATGAATGCGGAGGTATTATATGGCGTGTGCCACATGAGCTTATGAAGGATTTAGTTGAATTTCGGTGCAGGATTATGGCAGTGATAGAGTATGGGTATTGTAAATTATCAAATGTTTTACCCTATGGCTTTAAGCCAAGTAGGGGAGCCTGCTATTGATGATTTGATCGTACGGTTATGGGGTAAATATTAGTTTTTGGTCTGAGGTGTACTTGTGGATAAGTTATGACTTGCGGAGGTTGAGACCGAGGATGACTCGAGATGTAGTACACATGGAGTATGAAATTGACCGGTTGCGTTAAGGTGGGATTTACTTCTTTGGGTGTTGTTGTGCCAGTGGGGCACAAGTTGTTTGGTCGCTTGGGTGGTACAATTGAGATTTGAGCCTAGTGGATGACTCTCAAGAGGGTTCTAATGGATTCAAAATGTATATGTGGCAATTGAATACTTTTCGGATTTGTATATTGCTAAAATCGGTTATTTACATTGGATGGTGCCGGGACTTGCGGTAATTATGTATGACTATGGATTGTATATTTCAGTATAAGAAAGGTAAAAAGAAAATTTTTAAATACACATAAGGTTTTTTCAGAGTGGGTGTCTCGGTTGTGGTACTTATAGGGGTAATTATGATGTGGTCAGTGTCACGACCCAACCTCCCTCCATATAACATCGTGACGACACCTAGTCATCGTGACAACACCTAGTCTCTGCGACAAGGTAAGCCTAACAAATTGCAGAAAATAACAAAACGAAAGTAGAACTTGGCAACTAACAGCAGTGGATTACTAAGTAACTAGTAACAATGTCGCTCGACATGTACAATAAACAATACTCTATATATACACAGTCTTCCCAAAACTCGGAACATCATAAGTTATAAGCTACAGAAGGAAACTAGTGTCTCTATACACCAGAGTCTAACAAAAGAAGTACGGAAGGTAAATGACATAGGAGAGAATAGAGGGGGACTCCGAGGTCTGCGGACGCGACAGATGTACCTTGAAGTCTCCGTACAATAACAAGCATTCTCAGCTAGTACCGGGGCTGATAAGAAGCACTTGGATCTGCATAGAAAACATGTGCAGAAGAGTAGCATGAGAACACCACACAGTACCCAGTAAGTGCCAAGCCTAACATTGGTCGAGTAGTGACGAGGTCAGGTCAGGCCCACTACTAAATAATGAATAAGGTAGGAGAATATACAGTATAATAAGAGATTAGAATTTAACAAAAAGAAACACAGCAAGGCAACAATACAATACATAGGGGTAAACAGCAGGGGATCTTCCGAGATACCGTCTCGTAGTACCAAAATAAATATATAGGGAGAACTCCCGAGGTACCACCTCGTAGTCTCAAAAGTAAATATGCAGGGATAATTCCCAAGGAACTGCCTCGTAGTCTCAAAAGTAAATGTGCAGGAAGAACTCCCGAGGAACCGCCTTGTAGTTTCAAAAGTAAATGCACAGGGAGAACTCCCGAGGAACCGCCTCGTAGTCTCAAAAGTAAATGTGCAGGGAGAACTCCAGAGGAACCGCCTAGTAGTCTCAAAAGTAAGCACACAGCTCAAACCGATAAATACAACAGTTAACTACAAGATTTATAAAGTTATACTGATAAAGAACAAGGAAAATCAGGAAATCAACTAGGCATGCTTCACAGAGTTCAAATAAGTTGTTAAAGCACGTAGATATGCGATATTAGAGTAAACATGATAACTACACATATTGGAATAGCTCAATTAAGAATAAAAAATAGACTAATACTCATTTAAACGGTATAACTCAAATTAAAGGAAAAATATGTTGCTACTCAGTAAAATAGATCGTGTTTTACAATAAATAGCCCGTATACGCACTCGTCACCTCACATACACGATGCTCGCATATCACAACAGTACCAAATCCTAAGGGGATTTCCCCTACACAAGGTTAGGCAAGCCACTTACCTCGAACCAAGCTCAATCAATTGGTAACAATGACATTTTCATGAATATCCGACTTTGAATGGCCTAAATCTAGTCAAAATCAATTACATACCATAAATACAACTATAAGAAATTAATCTAATTAATAAAATCAAAGAAAAAGCAAGAAATTAGAAAATCACCCCAAAAGGTCGACCCGGGCCTACGTCTCAGAATTGGGTAAAAGTCACAAAATATGAATACCCATTCACTCACGAGTTCACTCGTACCAAAATTATCCAAATCGGATTTCAAAATCCCAATCAAAACTCAAAAACTTAGTTGAAGAACTTCTCCCACTTTTCACAAATCTTTCAACACAAAATCCAAAATTAAAGGATGGATTAATGATAGATTAGTGGCATATAACCAAAAACAAGTGAAGAATCATTACCCAATCGATGTCTCTGAAAATCCCTCAAAATCCGAGCTCCCTATCTCAAGTTTTGATAAAATTGGTCAACACTCGTTTTTGGAAACTTTAATACTGCCCAGACATTTCCCTCTTCGCGAACGCGGCCATACCCTCGCATTCGTGAAGCACAAATTTACTTTGGCCCAAAATCCTCCATCACGAACGCGATGTCCTTGTCCCGAACGTGAAGGCCAGTCATCTCGACCCTACGTGAACGCGGGACTAACGTCGCGAAAGCGTAGGCAAAAAGGGAATGGGGACCTAGTTGGCCAATACCTCTACGCGAACGCGTAGACCAAGTACCTCAGTGCTTCACGAATGCGGGACCTCCATCGCGGTTACGAAGAACAAAATCTCACATGCCTCCAGCTCCTCTTCGCGAACTCGAGACTCCCCTCACGAATGCGTAAAAGGAAACCAGAACTAAAGAACACCAGAAATCTGCAATCTCTCCTAAGTCCAAATTGATCCGTTAACCACCCGAAATCAACCCAATCCCCTCAGAACCTCAACCAAACATACCTACAAGTCCTAAAATACAATACAAACTTAGTCATGCCTTCAAATCAAATCAAACAATGCTAAAAACATGAATCGCCCTCCAATTCAAACTTAATGAACTTTGAAACTTCAAACTTCTACAACAGATGCCGAAACATATCAAATCACGTCCGATTGACCTCAAATATTACACACAAGTCATAATTGACATTATGGACCTACTCCACATCCGGAATCAGAATCCGACCCCCGATATCAAAAAGTCCACTACCGGTCAAAATCTCCAAAAATTTAACTTTCGCCAATTCAAGCCTAAATCAGGTACAGACCTCTAATTCACAGTCTAGACACGTTACTAAGTTCAGAATTACCCAACGGAGCTAAAGAAAGCGACAAAACACTATTCTGAAGTTGTATTCACTAAGTTCCAACTATAGTCAAAAATCATAAGACTTAAGCTTCTATTTATGGGACTAAGTTCCCCAAAAAATTCTGAAACCACGAACAAAAACCTCCTCACAAATCACATAAGTAGAAAAAGATACTTGGGAAGTAGTAAATAGGGGTTTAGGGCTATTACTCTCAAAACGACCGGCCGGGTCATTACAGTGAGGATCTACAGATGTTTTGGTGGTAATATTATTGGGCTTGGTAACCTGCGTGGCTTGGTAGAGTTAGTGGAATTCAATTATGGTATCTTGGTTATGTGCAAATTAATTTCAAAGTATTCTTGATGGTTTTTACCACGATTTGATATGGATATTTCCTACCAGCATGAGGAGCATGCTGTGTATTATGATTTTCTATAGGATGAGATCATGTGAAAGGTTCCTAGATAATTTAGTATCTTATTTAAACTTAGTTGAGGCACTAGTTTCCAGAATTCGTTGTGATAGCGGCCTGAGCCCATGTGCGAGCATCAAGGTATTTATTCACGCTCGGGGAAATGCTAAGGTTATGATATGCCTAGAGTTGACTGTAAGCATAAAGCTATAATGTTTTCTCATAATTGTACCATTGTTGTGAACTATTTGAGACATACTTGAGGTTACGAAGAGGTTAACTCCCTGAATAAAATTTGGTGATTAAAGGTTTCTGTGGTAACTTGCTGAGTTGAGCTATGATAGCGCACATTGCACATGCCTACACTTTATCATGTCATTTATACAAGTCCAGGAGCATGAGAATATTATTTCATTCATCACATGCATGTATACTTCTTTAACTGCTCTTGTATAATAAGTTCAGACTAGAAGCCTGTGACTATGCCAGGCGGATTATGTTATTAGAGCACATGAGTTGTCCGTGCGGATCTAGATATTTTACTATAGAACATAAGTTGTTCATGCAAAAACGTGTGTTTTTAGTGTGGTTGATATTGATGTGAACTCTGGGAGAGACGGTTACTGTTTTTGGGTCGGGTTGCACGCCATAACTCTACTATGATGAGATGAAATTCCTTATGCTTATTTCATGTGTTTTGCTCTTACTTGTTTAAATATAGTTCATAGGAAAATGTTAATTTCCCTACTTGCTTAACTTGCTTAGTAGACCTCTTGTTAATTTTCTTACTATTACCTGTCATGTTTGAATTATTACATGTTTGGTGTACATAATCGCATTGTGTGGGATTATTATAACTTTTGGTGTGACTTGTCGGTTCTGCTGCTTATATTTGTTGAGATGAGGTTTACTACAGGTATCGGACTTGCTTTGGGTTAAGCTATGGTAGTCATCAATTATTATTGTGAGTATCTAAGTAATGTGGTGTGTCATGTGATTACATATTGAGTCATGGTTAAGGCTTGGCACGAGCTGTTCAAAGTTGTACAGTATGTAAATGAGAGATTCGGTTCTTGTAAGGAATTTTAGATGTTAGAAATTGGGTTCCAACTTTTATGGGCCAAAGTTAAATTAATGATCTTCATTTATGTTGTGTGGTCAGGCCTATATGGAATAGGGTGACATGGGATCACCCCCGGGTATATGCGTGGTAAGGTGGGACAGTGATTTGAAGGTTTAGAAATAACTCTTGGCATGTTCGAGGATGAACGTATGTTTAAGTGAGGGAGAATGTAACGACCCAACCAGTCGTTTTAAGCATTTATATCCCGTTCAACTATTTTAAGTCTTGAGTAGCTTCATATGATGTATTATGACCAGTGTGTATTGTCGGCTTTGGTTTTTAGGTATTTCGAGATTAGTTCAGAAGAATGAATTTCATGTTGGAAGCCTTTAGTTGAAAGAGTTGACCAAGTTTGAATTTTTGTATTCGATCTGGATCGGAGTTATAATGATTTCGTTAGGTCCGGATGGTAATTTTGGACTCGGGCGTATGCCCGAAATTTAATTTGGATATTTCCAGAAGGTTTTGACGTCGTTTCTTCAAGAATAAGTGATATCATATTAAGTAAATGATCTCCAAATACAGTTTTGATTGAATCATTAGATCTATATTGAGATTACGGAGCTATAGCAAAAGAATCGTCGCGTTCGGGCATCGTATGAGAGAGTTATGCCTATTTCCGTGTCGGAAAATATTTTCCATCGCCAGCACCCAGGGTAGTGTGGGGAGCCAGCCCTGGCGCTGGGATGTTTTTGAGATTCTGGAAAGAGCGCCGCAGGCAGCGCCCCACGCCACTTGTGGCGCTCCAAGCATTAAATATCTATAAAGGGGGGATTTCGCTATTTTTGACAAAACAAAGTTGGGGTGCTCGGCTTGGGTGATTTGCAGAGGCAAATTTCACCACACAACTTAAGATGTAGATCGTTTGGCTTGAATTGAGGAGATAGGAAGGCTTTTGGAGGTTGATACATGTAGAATGAAAATTTTGAAGTATTTTTTATCTCGCTCAACATTGAAAATGGCTTGTTTGAGGTAAGTGGTTTGCCTAACTTTGTTGAGGGATTGTTTCCTACTAATTACCATTGTTTGTTACATGCGGGGGTGATACATATATGAGGTGATGAGCATATATGGATGTGCTAGGTTTAATCATGCTTAAATTATATGATTTATTGTGCTTTGTAGAATTATATGACACTCTTATTTCATATCTTCTTTGACTTTTACATTTCTATGAATATGACATTAATTGCTAGAAACCTTGATTTGGCTTATTATAATTTGATTAAAAATCTGATGGACTTTTGTGAACATTATTGATGTGCTAAATCCGGTCTTTATTATACTTAATTACAAATACGACTCTACGACCGTTATTCTTAAGATTTTAAATTCTATACATGAGTTGAAGATCATTTGAGACTTGTTGAAATACTGAAATAATAAAGTACTTGAAGTTTATTGAATTGTTATTGGCTTGAAAGTCGTGATTGATGTTCAATTTGGAACATTCATTTAAACACTCTCCTTGATGATATTTATGCTTCCTACCTTACTTGTTAATGATATACATGTTCTTGATAAGGAAGAGTGTAAAGAATGAAGGGTAATGCCATCCCATTTCATATACATTATAATGTGAGGGAGAGTGTAAAGCACTAAGAGTGATGTTGTGCCACTTCATGTGAGTGTAAAACACGAAGGGTGATGTCGTGCCATTTCATTTGAGTGTAAATCACGAAGGGTGATGCCATGCCATGTCTTGTGAGTATAAAGCACGAAGGGTGATTCTGTGCCATTTCATTTGAGAGTAAAAGCACGAAGGGTGATGCTCTGCCATTTCATTTATGTTACCATTATTTTTATAGTATCATATGTTCTTAGCACGAAGGGTGTTTCCGTGCAGGCGAGGACAAGCGACATACATTATATTGTAATATCTTTTTGTTGTGTATACATTCATGCCTTTATCTTGAGCTGTTAATGTGCACCTTAGTTTTCTATGTGACTTGTATTTGTTGTTCTTTCTGTGTCCTCTACCCCAAGTGTTTCTGTGTGCCTCCCACCTTATTTTTTTTTATTTTTATTGGCATTTCTCCCACCTAGTTAGTACTGTTATATGTATGCTCGGTAAGAAAGAGATAAATGCACAAAGGGTGTTGCCGTGCCAATTGATTTGATTTACACACACACACACACACTATATATATATATATATATATATATATATATATATATATATATATATATATATATATATATATATGTGTGTGTGTGTGTGTGTGTGTGTGTGTGTGTGATAAGTGAGAATGAGACAAGTGCACGAAGGTATTGCCGTGCTATTTGATGTGATATCTTGAATATATTCCTCATACCAGAAAAGTTATGAATTTAATGAGATAAATGCACGAAGGTATTACCGTGCCATATGATATGATATCTTGAATATATTCCTCACACGAGGAAAGTTATGAATTTACTGAGATAAATGAACGAAGGTGTTACCACGCCATTTGATGTGACATCTTGAATAAATTTCTCTCACCACGAAAGTTATGAATTTTCTATTGTGATTTCTCCTAGTAATATTTTTCTGCCTCGCATAGTTGTTTCATTGTACCCTTATCTGTTATGTTAAATAATTGTTTCTATTGATAGTATACTGCTCAAGTTATAACAGTGAATATCTTTTTACTAAAAAATCTCGTCACTACTTCGACGAGGTTAGACAAAATACTTACCGAGTATACTCATACTACACTTATGTACCTTGTGTGCAGATTTTGGATGCTGATGTTGCGGTGTATAGCAGGAGCTCTCATTGAAAATGTTTCTGTAATCCGGTCATAGCTGCCTCTTGTACTTGGAGCTTTAGAATCATTAATCTGTTCATGTATAATTCAAACAGATGATGTATTTTATTTTATATCAGCTTTGTAAATTCTAAATCTTAGAAGCTCATGAGTTGTACTACCAGTCCTTGAAAAAAGTAGAAAGGTTCAGTTATTTTCCTCGATAAACCTAATTAAATTGAATTGTAGTTAATTGGCTTACCTAACCGGTTGGGTTATGTACCATCACCACTGGTTGGATTTTGGGTCGTGACAAAAGCCATCCTAAAAACATTGATTCCTTTACCGTTGGTCTACTGGCAATATTATCAATTGGATCATCATCAGAGAAAATGACACTTTGTTCATTTGGAAGATGGAATGATAGTCTTTCCACTAACGGTTCTCTATGGTGATTTGGGTGTTTAAATATTCTCCAAGCAGCTTCACATGGGGATATATAGTGACAATCATAATACATGTTGATTTCATCAATGGTTGATGAACCATTGTCATGAGTACTTTGAGAAAAAGCGGCAGTTGCATGATCATGACCTTTATTGACGTACTTAAATAAGTATTTAATGGATCTTGTTTAATTGCACCACTCCACATTGATATGAGCTTCATATTTTAATAATAAGAAGCGATTGTGAGGCACTACATACATGTTATCCAAAGCAATACCATTTTTCATAATTGTTCTACCATTATCCCTTCTTCTATAAACATGATACCCTTCTTCATCAATCGTTGTTGCGTTAACAAACTTTTTAGGAAAGTGTTTTGTACATCTACCATTCTTCATACAAGGAGAAGATTTCCTAGCAGAACCACATGGATCATGCATCATTAAAAATTTTACGGCATTGTAATAATTAGGATCACCCACTTCATCTGGTATTTCTGCTGAAATTATTCGATCAATATCTGATGTAGATGGAAATTTATTAGGCTCATGAAGAAAAGGTAAGATATGACCATGAGACAACCCTCGTTTTTGGAACTCAATGGTATAAATCACTGCATTGGAAATTATGCAAGTTTATTAGATAAAACAATTGTCTGAATTGTAGAAAAAATCATATAAAATCACCATCTTTATTTAAATTAAATTCTAAATATTGTATACCTGCTTTTACTTGTCCAAAAACTTGATTATCTCTCAAATATTTATTAAGCGGTCCAATTTAATTTTGAAAACCCTACTTAAAATGTCTGGACGATCTTTAGGATTCAAGTCCCTTCTCTCCACAAATCTAGTAAATGTGATAAAAAGATCAGGGTACCCAACCCATTTGCATATTGCCATAACATCTTGATAATTCTGAACCATATATTGTGCACCCCCTATAAAGCTTGAAGGTAGAATTATCCTTTTACATTGGGATGAAGGATCTATGTTACCATGCAATATAGCATCTGTTAGGACTTTATAAGAATCAACTCTTAATTATTTTTGATGAGTCCTTATAAACTTCATTCGAGAAGATTAATTGCTGAAATAATCTTCCTAAAGATACAATGGTGGGAACATCTTTTCTTTCCTGAATTCTATATGTGAAAAATTCTCGCATGATAATACATTGCCTTCCTCTCGATGATTCATCACCTTGACTTAAAGGAATGCCCTCTTTGTAGCCATCTTTACCATAAGGAAAAAGCAAAGGATATTGTAGATCTAAATATGAAACATTTTGTTCATTTATCCTTTATAGCTATTGTAATGACCCAAACAACCACCGGTTGTTTTGAGAGTATTAGCCCCGAACCCCTAATTATTGCTTCCTCTATTTCATATTTTTATTTTGTGACTTGCCGGGAAGTTTTTTTGGTTTTGGTTTCGGAGTGAAATGGGATACATAGTCCCTAAAATAGAAGTTTAAGTCATAGGAATCGACCGTAGTTTGAACTGTGTGAAGACGAATCCGGAATGGAGTTTCGACGGTTCCAATAGCTCCGTAGGGTAATTTCAGTCTTAGGAGTGTGTTCGGACGTTGACTCGGAGGTCCGTAGGTCATTTTAGCGTCAATTGGCGAAAGTTGGAAATTTGATAAATTTTGGAAAGTTTGACTGGGAGTAGACTTTTTGTTATCGGGGTCGGATTACAATTTCAGAAGTTGGAATAGGTCCATAATGTCAATTATGACTTGTGTGCAAAATTTGAGATCAATCGGACCTGATTTGATAGGTTTCGGCGTCGGATGTAGAAGTTTGAAACTTTGAAGTTCATTAGGCTTGAATCGATGTGTAATTTATGTTTTTAGCATTGTTTGATGTGATTTCAAGGCCCGACTAAGCTAGTGTTGTGTTTTAGGACTAGTTTATATATTTGGTTGCGGTCTCGAGGGCCTCGGGTGAGTTTCGGATAGTTAAGAGATCATTTTTTAGACTTAGAAGATTTTCTGGTGCTGGGCTAGTTCTGGTGTAATTGCACCTGCACAAGGCTGACCGCAGGTATGAGTAGTGGGGCACAGGTGCATGGCTAGGGGAATGGTATAGTGGTTGCAGGTTCAGTGTGAGGGCCGCAGAAGTGGAGTCGCTTATGCGGAAGATCGATTGCAAAAGCGGACGAATGCTTGGGGAGGCATGTCCGCAAAAGTGGATGTATTGGCGCAGATGCGCACCCGCAGAAGCGAGATTTGGACCGCAGAAGCGGAAGCGCAGCAGATGAGGAAGAGTCGACCGTAGGAGCGAGGTCGACCGAATGAGCGAGGTAACCGCAGATGCGGGTATGTTGTCGCGTCTGTGACACCGCAGATGCGGCTATGTGACCGCAGAAGCGAAAATACTGGATAGAACACTTAAATGCAAGGGTTCATAATTTTTGCTCATATTAAACATTTTGAGCTCGGGTTTGGCGATTTCTTGAGAGCATTTTCGAGGGATTTCTTGAGGTAAGTCCCTTGTCCTTATTATTGATTAATTATCTTGTTTCCCCATTTATCTTTCCACCTAGTTAGTGTGTATTTAAGGTGGAATTTGAGAGTTTGAGGCTAGGGATTTGGAGAGTTAGTTTGAGGATTTGAGGGTCAAGTTGGTGTCAGATTTTGGTAATTTTGGTATAAGTGAACTCGACATCGAATGAGTGTTCGCATTTTGTGACTTTTACCCAATTCCGAGACGTGGACCCAGGTCGACTTTTTGGGGTGATGTTTTGATTCTTTGCTAAAGTCATAAATTTATGATTTAGATTAGTTCCTTGTAGTTTTATTCATGAGATGTAATTGCTTTTGGCTAGATTTGGGTCATTCAGAGTCGGAAAATCGAGGGAAAGACATCCTTATTGATTTATTGAGCGAGATTTGAGGTAAGTGACTTGTCTAACCTTGTGTGGGGGGAAATTCCCTTAGGATTTGGTACTGTTGTAACAATTTGTGATATGTGAGCGCCGTGTACGCGAGGTGACGAGTGCGTACACGGGATGATTATTGAAAATTTGATTCTTGCTGATTTGTCATCTTTTAAAATACATTAGCTGAGTTGGCTTAGCATATATAATGATCATGTTTAGCCTAGTATCGCATGTCTATGTGCCTTAACTCTTACTTGCAATTTTTGCAATATGCTTAGTTGAATTACCTGCTTTCCTTGATTTGAATCAAATCTTTAACCGTAAGCTTTTTGTTGAAAATTCGTGTTTCCCTTCTATTACCTGCTGCATATTTACTTTGAGACTACGAGAATGTAACGACATGACCGGTTGTTTTGAGCCCTAGCGCATCAATCGTTGGTTCGAGGCCTTGAGTAGCTTCACTTTATGTGTTATGACTTGTACGTGTCGTCGGAATTTATTCTCGGGAAGTTTGGAGTTGGTTTGGAAAGAAAATTCTAAATTTAGAAACTTTAAGTTGGAAAAGTTCACCAAACTTTGACTTTTGAGTGAACGATCTTAGAATCGGGATTTGAAGGTTCCAACAGGTTTGTATGATGATTTCAGACTTGGGCATATGTCCGGATTGGGTTTCGGGTGACCAAGGAGCGTTTCGGTGCCTATTGTGGAAGTTGGCATTTTAGGAAAGATTTCATAAATTTGGGTTGTAGTGTATTTCAATGTTATCGATGTCCATTTGGGATACAGAGTCTGGGAATAGCTCCGTATGATGATTCTGGTCTTAGAGGCGTGTCTGGATGTGGATTTGGAGATATGTAGGTCGTTACAGATTCATTTGGCGAAAGTTGGAAATTTGAAGGTTTTTGGGAACTTTAACCGGGAGTGAACTTTTTGATATCGGGGTCGGATTTCAATTTTGGAAGTGGAGGTAGGTCCGTAATGTCAATTATGACTTGTGTGCAAAATTTGAGGTCAAACGGTCTTGATTTGATAGGTTTCGGCATGGGATGTGGAAGTTAGAAGTTCAAAAGTTTATTAGACTTGAATCGATGTGTAATTCATGGTTTTGATATTGTTTGATACGATTTGAGGCCTCGAGCAAGTTTGTGTCGTGTTTTGGAACAAGTTGGTATGATTGGACAAGGTCCCGGGGGCCTCGGGTGTAATTCGGGGTGCTTCCGGACCAAGTTTGGGTGTTTTGATGTTGCTGGTTGCTGGTTCTGGTGTTGTTCTTTGCGTTCGCGAAGAAGGATTTTGCTGCTGGGACTTTGTTCGTTGTGTTCGCGAAGAAGGAAATCTCTGCTTCACACGGCTGACTTTGAAAGCTTTTATCTCGCAATCTATAAAGAATTGGGAGATGATCAACATATGAAAGTTATAGTCTTGATGTCTAGTTTCCAGAAAATCAAACCATTTGTGATTTGGAGTTTTGTACAAAAAGGTATGACTATTATACTAGAGACTGTCTTAGAAGAGTTTGAAAATGGCTTTTGAGAATTTTGTTCATCGCGAAAGCGATGGGATGCTCGCGAACGCAAAGAAGGAAGTCGGGGTAGTGTTATAAGTTTTCTATTTCGGATCTTTGAGCCATTATTTCGTATCTTTAGTTGGGAACCTCGGGATTTAGCGATTTTGGAGAGAAATTTCACCACAAAACTTGGGGTAAATATTCTTGACTCATTTGTGATTATATTTCATGGATTAATATTTATTTTCGGCGTTAGATTATGGATTTTTCAAGAAGAAATCGGAAGAAATTTCTATAATTTCACAAAATAAATTTTTGAGTTTTGAATACCGATTCCGAGTCGGATTTGAATGAAATTAGTATGGTTGGACTCGTAATTGAATGGGTTGTCAAATCTTTTGAGTTTCATTGGGTTCCGAGATGTGGCCCCCATTGAAAACTTTTCGAGCGGAGTTGAGAATTTTTATAAATTGTTAAATTTCAAGCATTGGAGAATACATTTTGATTGGTGTTCACATTATTTGCATAGTTCTGGATCGACAAGCATCAGTTTGAGGTGTTAGAGTGTCCTTGGAGCCGGCTATGGAACTTCGGAGTAAGGTAAGTCTCTTGTCTAACCTTGTAAGAGGGAATTTACCCTATAGGTGATTTAAATTAATAATTGTTGCTAATTGTGGGGGCTACGTACAAACGAGGTGACGAGAGTCCGTGCGTAGCTACTAATTATGCTATATCTGGGTAGTTTAGGAATCAAATCATGAATTACTTGTAATAATTGCATCCTTTATTTAATTAAGTAATGGAATTATATTGAAAATTGTTTGAGGAAATAGTAAAAGACAGAAATTTCACATAATTCAATTTTTTCCAAATTACTTGGCTGTCAATAGAAATTTTACAACCTTATATGTTAGCCTTATAATAATTTCTCATTCCGGAGGTTCATAAGAAAATGTCCTCCTTTCCTGTAGAGCGGGCCGAGCGTGTCGGCAGTACATATGCATTTATGGATCGTGTCGCACGTCCCTCGGCAGTGTACACGACACTTTAGATCGGGCCGTACGACTTCGGTAGAAATTGTGCTTAATAATAATAATTACACGATACCTTGACATCCTATTGGAGCTTGTGAAGATAAATGATTAATTGGAAATTATTGAATTTGAAAGAATTATTTATTTTCGCTTGTTAAGAAAATTATTGTTATTCACATAAACCATGTCTATAAAAATAATTTCATTTCAATATTATTGACCCATAGTGAGTGTCAAAGTCGACCTCTCGTCACTACTTCTTCGAGATTAGACTTGATAATTACTGGGTACACGTTGATTTATATACTCATACTACACTTGCTGCATATTTTTGTGCAATTATATGTATGTTTAGTGATCTTTTGGGCGCAGAGGCGTAGCTATTGCGGGGACTTACGGTGAGCAGCATTCTCTATTAAGAATCCGCATCATATAAAGTCTCCATCAATGTTATTTACATACTCCTGTCTAATTTGTATTCCAGACAGATGTTGCATTTATCATATTTCCTAGTTGATGCTCATGCACTTGTGACATCGGGTTTTGGGGGTTCTTTCAAGTTATTTATTTATCGTGGTTTGCGCAGTTACTTTCAATTACTCCGTAAATTCTATTTTATACTGTCTAATTAAGGAAATATTTTGATTACAAGAATACTTAACCAGGTAATTAAATTCATAAATCATTGTTGGTTTGCCTGGTGGCAGCGTTAGGTGCCATCATTACCCATGGTGGATTTTGGGTCGTGACAATATGGTATCAGAGCACTAGGTTCACTTAGGTCTCATGAGTCATGAACAAGTCTAGTAGAGTCTTGCGGATTGGTACAGAGACATCTATACTTATCTTCGATAGGCTACAATGTTGTTAGGAGCATTTCCCTTCTTGATTCCTTTATCATGCGGTTTGATTCCATTAAGGCTTGTGACTTTATTTCCTTGCTACGCATTCTTACACGATGTTGAGCGCTCGTGTCTATTGGGCATCGAGGAGTTTCAGTGGTACTATAGACGTGGAGCAGGATGTCTCTCCCTGCATAGTCAAACAAGTTATTATCATCTTCTTGCGAAAGGAAGTTCTATCATTTCAACTCAGTATCGATAATTCTTATGGTTTTGAAGCTATGCACGGTGTTGGTGTAATGGTAGGGTGCTTGTCTACGTGTCAAGCCAATGAATGGCTCGAAAGGAGGATTTCTAGTGCATAATTTAGAGGTTCAGTATTTAATTCCAGCAAAGGAAAGGCAATTGGACTATGCATGTGCAGGTTTGGGTTGATGGAGTAACGAGACTTGGTATTTCTGAGTGTGATGGAGTTTTGATTATGATGCGGTGCCGTCGTCCTTATTTGAACGCATTACGGTTAGCCGGTGTTATGACATTCTTTGATTTTTCCTTCGGAGCAGGGTGTTGCGAAATGGTTCTTGAGGGGCGGTTGTCAGATGGCGGTGTGTTGCAGAAATAACGGTGTACAGCGGTTCAGGATTGAATTGGTATTTCTAATGTGACGGCTCAAGGAAGATGATCTTCCAGGAGGCTTAAGGCTGGTAGCAATTTGTTAGTTCAGGTGTCAAAGAGATGGATTTTGATTTGATACAATATTTGGATAACGAAGAATAAGGAAGGACATAGGGAGGTGTCTTGCAATAGTTAATTTACTAGCAGGTGAAGTATGAGAAGAAGAAGTCGGGAAGTTGCTTAAAGGAGATGGCTTGACCGAAGTGGGAGAGGTAGAGTGTCATATGGATTATGTGGTAGGATAGCCACGTACCTTGAGAAAGTGTTGAATGGTTTGGAAATCACCATGGAAGGTGATCTGGTCTACGTATCTTATTGGGAATGATGGTTACTATACAGAGAAGATTTAATATGGCCGAAAGGAGTTTCTTGAAATGAAGAGGGGTGTGAATATTTTACTATCGTTTCAGATGTGATATGACTTGAGTTTGGATGATATTGTTGAACCCTCAGTTGATGTTAATGAGGAAGGAACAGACTTGTACAACGTAAGTGGGGGAGCCCCACCGTTTATGATTAGATCGCACGGTTGTCGGCTTGTCCAGCTTTTGGTTATCGGCGCATTAGTGGATTATTTGTGCCTAATAAAAAGGAAACATCAGGGGTAATTCGAGCAAAGGAATTGATCAATATGTGCTATATTTCGTCTTATCAAATCAGGTACAGGTTTTGGGAAGACTCAAAGTTATGCTTCTTGTAGAGGTAATGTGCAAATTCAGCCGATTGCTTCTTTGTGAGGGTATTCATATACTAGCAGGGCAATGGGGTTTGGCTATATATTCGAGATCAGGTTGGAGTAGGTGACTCTTCAAAATGATTCAGTGAGTTCGAGAATTGAAGTCTGGTACTTAAGGATTTTCGGGTCCATTGTATGGTTGAGATATCGAGTTCTGCAGCGGATTGCGAATGGGACTTGAAGTGTTCTTTGTTATTACCTGGTAAGCGGTGCAGTATTGAAAAAAAAAACAGTTTCGAAATTGTGGGAAGTCTTATGGCATGGGTATACCATTTGGAGACGCCATTGTGCGCATGATGAGGTATGAGATGATTTATGAGTATTGAGATGATGTAGTCTCGCGATTCGGGTCACTCAGGATGATTTGAGGGCGGATTTAGTTCGTTGTTCTTTGATAGGAGCTGCTATTATTTCCAAGGCAAGTCAAGAGTAAATTTAAAAGAATTAGGTCGGTTAGTAATGGTTGAATCAGTATGATTTTGGCAGTGATCAGTTCCTTCAGCGTGAAGTTATACATATGGTTTGTGGTTGTACTCGTGGGCTTGACACATCCACCATAACTTGATTGATTCAGGAGGTATTTTATTCAAACGGTCTTGTTGTGTAAATGGATTCCGGAAAAGTCATGGCCATTTAGATCGCGACTTGAGGTTGGTATATCTCTTCAGTTTGGGAATTCAGTTGTGTGTTGCATTGGTTCTTCGGAAATGAGCTAAGTGAAAGGCCAATGGAGTGACTTATTCCACTAGTAGTTCAAGGGTTATAGTGAATACATGTATTATCGCGTAGCAGCATGATAGGTGCAGTGTGCGGCATGGAAACTAGAATTTGACGGTCAAGGTTGCGGTTCGGTTTTGATAAGAATATCACGAGCTCGGGTGAGGAGGGAAGAAAATTTAGATGTTTAGAGTAAGCTGGCATTATCTTAGTGTCGCATGATAATGGTGTTCAGTGTAAGAAGTATTGTGTATTGGCTTGCGGATTGTGAATTACCTTACATATTAGCACGGTTGGTGGTATGGGAATGCAGTCGTTGCCACATGGTGCAGAATGTTGTGGGAGCATACCCCACGGGGAGATTTGTATTGGTGTGGCGTGGTAGTCACCTGATTGTTATAGATTGAAACCAAGTATGGAGATTTTGGTGAGGTTGCTAACGTGTAAGTTTATGCCAAAGAGGCGTTCTATTCCTTGGGTGGTGGACTGTATGATGGTTGTTCTGTATTTAATGGTTGTTACCGTGTGTCATGGAAAAAGGTTATTATGGATCTTTGGTAGGATATTGGCTCAGTATGATATGATCAGAATTTGTGTGAGGTTCCTTGTAGCTTATAGAGTACTGTCAGTAGGATGGCTCTCGAGATGAGGGTCATTATCATGCCTTAGTTATGTTTGAGTTTCGTAACATGTGGCTCTATCCATCTCCCCGATATTTGTATTATGGACTGGTCGTGCATGTGGTTGATATTCGGGTATATAATATTTGGATCTGGTTGCACGCCGCAACAGTGTCATGATGGATCGGTTTGCACGCTGCAACAGTAAAATGTTGAGTACGGTTGCGTATATTTGTTTCTGTGTATTTTGTTTCTCATTCTCTGAGGAGAGTTCATAGCGTTTGTTCGAACATTTTATTCGTTACGTGGGCTGGGAAGTTCCATTCCAGAGTTTGTTTTTCCCTATGTATCGCATTCGAGTTTGTAGCTTGTTGGCGCATTGTTGGCATCATACGAGATCTTGGTCAGTGTATGGTGGCTTATTGCCTGTGTAGCTTATAGTGGGTGAGACAAGAATATTGGCCTAAAATCAGTGCAATCATATTTATATAAGGTGTATTAAAGAACAAATATCGCTATTCAGTTCAGAATGAGATAATGGTCCTTGTCAGGAGGAGAGACTCCATGATTTGTTAATTCGGCAAGTGGTTATGAGTTTCAACGCATATCTTTGGAGCAGGGCTTATATGTGTTATGGGGTGTATTATGGGCTACAAATTCGTGAAATTTTAAAGCTATTGGGGTCGGAGGATGTTATTATGGGCAATTAACGTATGTAGTGCATGGGGTGATTTCAGCACAAGTGCACAATCGTGTTTTTGTATAGTGCGTGGTGATTGGTACGGTGTTCGTGTGTTAAAGTCAGGTCTTGTAAAGGAATTCAGAAGTAGGAGCTTGGTTTTTCTAAAGTTTGTTAACTAAAGTTATAGGGAGAGTTTTTAATCTGGCTCGAGCTAATGCATCCAACCGGAATGTGGTGGCACGGGTAGGTGCACAAGGTATTATATAGTGATTTTGGACAATCATGGGGAAGTCTTTAGCACGTTCGAGGACAAACATATGTTTAAATAGGAGAGAATGTAATGACCTGACCGGTCATTTTTGAGCCCTGGCGTGTCATTCCGCGATTTGGGGCCTTGAGTAGCTTCTCTTCAGGTGTTATGACTTGTACATGTGGTCGAAATTTAATTTCGGGAAGTTCGGAGTTGATTTGGAAAGAAAATTCTAAATTTGGAAGCTTTAAGTTGGAGGAGTTGACCAAACTTTGACTTTTGAGTGAACGACCTCGGAATCAGGATTTGAAGGTTCCAATAGATTCTTATGATGATTTCAGACTTGGGCGTATGTCCGTATCAAGTTTCGGACAACCCAGGAGCGTTTCAGCGCCTATTGTGGAAGTTGGCATTATGGAAAAGATTTTATAAATTTGGGTTGAAGTGTATTTCAATGTTATCGATGTCCATTTGTGATTCCGAGTTTGGAAATAGCTCCGCATGGTGATTCTGGTCTTAGGGGCGTGTCCGGATGTGGATTTGGAGGTATGTAGGTATTTTCGGAGTCATTTGGCGAAAGTTGGAAATTTAAAGGTTTTTGGGAAGTTTGACCGGGAGTGGACTTTTTGTTATCGGGGTCGAATTTAGATTTCGAAAGTGGGAGTAGGTTTGTAATGTCAATTATGACTTGTGTGCAAAATTTGAGGCCAAACGGACTTGATGCGATTTGAGGCCACGAGCAAGTTCGTGTCGTGTTTTGGGACTGGTTGGTGTAATTGGACAGGGTCCCGGGGGCCTCGGGTGTGATTCAGGGTGGCTCTGGACCAAGTTTAGGTATTTTGATGCTGCTGGTTGCTGGTT
Organism: Nicotiana tomentosiformis; assembly: GCF_000390325.3. Classification (NCBI taxonomy): domain Eukaryota; kingdom Viridiplantae; phylum Streptophyta; class Magnoliopsida; order Solanales; family Solanaceae; genus Nicotiana; species Nicotiana tomentosiformis. The sequence goes on along the minus strand of NC_090821.1, from coordinate 69,465,735 downwards.
CTAGTGTTGTTCTTCACGTTCGCGAGGAGCCTCTCGCACTCACGAAGAAGGATTTTGTTGCTGGGACTTTGTTCTTCGCGTTCGCGAAGAGGCTCTCGCGTTCGCGAAGAAGGAAATCTCTGCTGTACAGGGCTGACTTTGAAAGCTTATATCTCGCAATCTACAAAGAATAGGGAGATGATCAACATATGAAAGTTATAGCTCTTGATGTCTAGTTTCCAGAAAGTCAAACCATTTGTGATTTGGCATTTTTTGCAAAGAGGTAAGACCATTATACTAGAGGTTGTCTGAGAAGAATTTGAAAATAGCTTTTGAGAATATTTTTCATCGTGAACGCGAAGAAGGAAGTCGGGGCAGTGTTATAAGTCCTCTATTTCGGACCTTTGAGCCATTATTTCGTATTTTAAGTTGGGAACCTCGGGATTTAGCAATTTTGGAGAGGAATTTCACCACAAAACTTGGGGTAAGAATTCTTGACTCATTTGTGATTATATTTCATGGATTAATCTTCATTTTCAGCATTAGATTATGGATTTTTCAAGAAGAAATCAGAAGAAATTTCTATAATTTCACAAAATAATTTTCGAGTTCTGAATACCGATTCAGAGTCGAATTTGAATGAAATTAGTACGGTTGGACTCATAATTGAATGAGTTGTCGAATTTTGTGATTTTCGTCGGGTTCCGAGACGTGGGCCTCACTGCCAACTTTTCAAGCAGAGTTGAGAAATTTTATAAATTGTTAAATTTCAAGCATTGGAGTATACATTTTGATTGGTTTGCACATTGTTTGCATAGTTTTGGATCGACATGCATCGATTTGAGGTGTTAGAGTGTCCTTGGAGCCGGCTATAGAACTTCGGAGCGAGGTAAGTCTCTCGTCTAACCTTGTAAGAGGGAATTTACCCCATAGGTGATTTAAATTAATAATTATTGCTAATTATGGGGGCTACGTACGTACGAGGTGACGAGATTCCGTGCATAGCTACTAATTATGCTATGTCCGGATAGTTTAGGACTCAAATCATGAATTACTTATAATAATTACATCCTTTATTTAATTAAAGTAATGTTATTATATTGGAAATTGTTTGAGGAAATAGTAAAAGACCGAAATTTAACATACTTGAGTTTTGTGCAAATTACTTGACTTTTAATAGAAATTGTACATCCTTATATGTTAGCCTTATAATAACTTCTCATTACGGAGGTTCATAAGAAAATATCCTCCTTTCCTATGTAGCGGGCCCAATGCCTTGACAGTATAGATGCATCTATGGATTGTGCCGCACATCCCTCAGCATTGTACACGACACTCTGGATCGGATCGTACAACCGTGGCAGAAATCGTCCTTAATAATAATAATTACACGATACCTTGACATCCTATTGCAGCTTGTGAAGATAAATGATTAATTAAAAATTATTGAATTTGAAATAATTTTTTATTTCCGCTTGTTAAGAAAATTATTGTTATTCACATAAACCATGTTTATTAAAATTATTTCATTTTAATATTATTGACCCATAGTGAGTGTCAAAGTCGACCTCTTGTCACTACTTATTCGAGATTAGACTCGATACTTACTAGGTACACGTTGATTTATGTACTCATACTACAATTGCTGCACATTTTTTATTCAAGTACATGTATGTTCAGTGATCTTTTGGGCGTAGAGGCACAACTATTGCGGGGAATTACGGTGGACTACATTCCTTGTTACGAATCCGCAGCATACAAAGTCTCTATCAGTATTATTTACATACTCCTATCTAATTTGTATTCCAGACAGATGTTGCATTTATCATATTTTCTAGTTGATGCTCATGCACTTGTGACATAGGGTTTTGAGGGTTCTTTCAGGTTATTTATTTATCGTGGTTCATGCAATTACTTTTAATTACTCCGTAAATTCTATTTTACACTGTCTAATTAAGGAAAAAATTTGATTACAAAAATACTAAAGCAAGTAATTAAATTCGTAAATAATTCTTGGCTTGCGTGGCGGCGGCGTTAGGCGCCATCATGACCCATGGTAGATTTTGGGTCGTGACAAGGCAATTCCTCGGGAGATCCCTCTGCATTGTATATTTACTTTGGGACTATATGGCGGTTCCTCGAGAGATCCCCTTACACTGCATATTTACTTTGGGACTACGAGACGGTTCCTCGGGAGATCCTCATGTACTGCATATTTACTTTGGGACTACGAGGTAGTTACTTGGGAGATTCCCTGTACTGCATAATTACTTTGGGACTACGAGGTATTTACTCGGGAGATCCCCCTATACTGCATATTTACATTGGGACTATGAGGAGTTTACTCGGGAGATCCCCCTGTTTTGCATATTTACTTTGGGACTACGAGGCGGTACCTCGAAAGATCCCCTCCCTGTCGTGCATAATTACATTTGGGGCTACAAGGCGGTACCTCGGGAGTGCCCCTGTTGCTTACTTCTATTGACGGTGCTAATATTTTATGAAATTTCTTATTGTTTAAATTCTAAGTCATTTCAAAATATTATTATATCATCTGCCTTACTTTTCTTTCAAACCAGTATGGCCCTGACATGACCTCGTCACTACTCTACCGAGGTTAGGCTTGGCACTTATTGGGTGTCGTTGTGGTGTACTCATACTACACTTCTACACATCTTTTTGTGCAGATCTAGATTCTTCCTACCAGACCAGATACCAGTGAGTTTGACCGCACATGGAGATTTTAAGGTACATATGCTAGCATCCGCAGATCTCGGTGTCCCCCCCCCCTGTCGTGCATATTTACATTTGGGGCTACAAGGCGGTACCTCGGGAGTGCCCCTGTTGCTTACTTCTATTGACGGTGCTAATATTTTATGAAATTTCTTATTGTTTAAATTCTAAGTCATTTCAAAATATTATTATATCATCTGCCTTACTTTTCTTTCAAACCAGTATGGCCCTGACATGACCTCGTCACTACTCTACCGAGGTTAGGCTTGGCACTTATTGGGTGTCGTTGTGGTGTACTCATACTACACTTCTACACATCTTTTTGTGCAGATCTAGATTCTTCCTACCAGACCAGATACCAGTGAGTTTGACCGCACATGGAGATTTTAAGGTACATATACTAGCATCCGCAGATCTCGGTGTCCCCCCCCCTCTATCCTTACTATGTTATTTTCCTTATTTTCTTTAGACTCTGATGTATAGAGACACTTAGTATTTTATATTAGAAAATTGTTTTCACCAAGTTTTGAGAGTTGTAATTATTGAATGACAGTTTTATATTTATATATCATGTGTTGAGAGTGGAGTTTAATTTATTATTCATTGATTCCGCAAATTGTTAGGCTTACTAGTATTAGAGACTAGGTGCCATCACGATATCCTACGGAGGGAAAAATGGGGTCTTGACAACTGTCCAGATTGTGTTTCTATAATGATAGTGCGATCACCAGAAACTACAAAATCACCAACCACCAAAGCAGCTACTTCTGGTATTGTTGGTAAGTTGTATGTTCTACCATCAGTACCTCTTTTCCCTATTAATCTGAGCTTAACATTGGAGTCTATATTCTCTTGGAATCGATTTCTGACCATCCTAAATGTCTTTGCCAAAATATTATTGTTATCAAACATTTGTTTCAGATCAGAAACAATTTCAGCATGAAGTTTATTAATATCTTGGCCACGACTGAAAAAAATATATGATATCAATAAAGGTTTTTAAATTTATAGTTATTTTCATAGTATTATATAATAATAGTATAACACTAACCTGATAGCGTTGATTCTATTTGTAACTTCATTCTCTGTATCATATATATATAATTGCGCAAATTTTGGAGTAGATCCTTCAGGAGGTAGTAAGCTCCCAATTTGAGGATAGTTTTGACCACATAATGTGAACGTTCTTGGCCCTCTTTTCGGGTTGATAGAGACATCAACCTTACCCCCCATGTAAATGAGAAGATAAAGTTATAACTCCTAATATTTTCTCAAAATGGCTACTTTTAGGACCTATATTAAAACCATTGCAAAATGATAAATGTGAATATAAGCCGATTTGAACATGTTGATATTAAAAGTTATAATTCTTGTAACCCGATCCAAATAAAAGTTGTTCCAAAACTTCATGAGGCTTCTTAAGATATGGAAGCTTTATGTTTCCACGATCACAACACATTCTGAAAATAGATTTTTTTTTGAGTTGTAATGCTTGCGGATTCTTTCTTCATACCAAAAAAGAGCCTCACACTTTTCGCATCCATATGTAGCATCTCCTATATCCCAGTAATCTATAATTGCAATAGTATATAAGGTCAGAGACAGGAGATTATTGATTTGCTTTATTAAACATTATGAATTCCTAGCTGACTATAATGACTACTATTCACAATCCTTTTTCCTAAGTGAAAACTTTGCTTTATTTTTGTCACCTAAAGAAGGGAAAAATATCACGACCCAGTTCCATCATAATAGGCTATTATGACGTCCAATACCATTGTTAAGCAAGCCAACACTGATCAGACTAATGGTTTCCCATTTAAATAAATTACTAAGTGGATAACATTTCCTCATTTGTTAAAAAGATTTAAAAATGTGCAAATGTGACATAATTAAACATAGGCAAACGAGTGCAAATCGTAAGCATGTAAACAAATCCAAAATCATAAATCTACTAGTGTGTGTGCCAAGACCAAGTGTCATAAATATGTGGGCAATCTAGTAGAACATACAAAAGAACACTAGCCTACTGTGTGAAAGGAAATAGACAGAAAAATAAAACATAAGGGAGACTCCCGCTGCTGCAAAACGGCTCGAAAGACAGCTCACCATGAAGTCTCGAGATGGGGATCAAATTTACGCACCATACTGGTAACCAGATGCACCTGCCTCAGATCTTGTACATAATTGTACAGAAGTGTAGCATGAGTACATAAATAATATGTACCTAGTAAGTATCTAGTCTAACCTCGAAGAAGTAGTGACGAGGGGTCGACTTCGACACTTACTAAGGGCCAACAATATGAAAATATGAAATTCTAATTAAGCATGATATATGTAACAATAAAACTCAGAGCAAGAAATAACTGAACTATTCACCACCATATTTAAGAACCAAAATGACTTCCTTCATTTAAAATAAATAATCTTTCAAATAATGAATTTATGCTAATTATAAAAGGGACTTCTAGTTCTATTATCACGCATAAAATTCCACCGAAGACGTTCGGCCCGATCCAACATAAATGTAAACTATGCACTGCCGAGGGTCGAATGACATGAACCATAGTTGCATCTATTAACCTGCCAAGGCGAACGGCCTGCTCCCATGAGAGTAGTAAAAAGAATTACCCCGCTCGCGGAATATACTTATGACGCGGTCAAATATAAATTATCAATAAATCATAACCCTTTCTTGATTCTTTTCAAAATAAAGACAATTCAACTTGAAGCTTCTAAATTCTTAAAAATCCCCGACTTAGTTTCATTTGATGTGTTAATAAATATAATCAAATAATGGTGTCCACAAAGCATGGTATAAATCTAAAGCTACTCGAACATGAACAAGAATAGTAGCTACATACGGACTCTCGTCACTTCGTGTGTACATAGTCCTCACAAATTTGATGCCAAACGACTCGAAACTAGTCAAACATTACATAATTTAGTCAATCTATGCTCAAAAGTTCATAGCTCTACTATTAGAGTGATTACCCAACTCAAATTGCAAGATTCCTAAAATTTACCCCCGGGCCCACATATCCGGATTCCAAAAATATTTGAAGAAAGTTTTTACCCTTAACCTTAGGAACATAAATATATGGTTTTCACTGAGTTTCATAATCATTTTTGTGGTAAAATCTCATTTTTTTGTTAAACCCTAGGTTTTTCCTCTAAACCCATGATTTCTACCAATTTTCATGTTGAAATCTACCCATAATCTATGTATCAAACTCACATTAAAGTAGGAATTACTTACCCTCAATAGGTAGGTTGAAGTCTCCCCTTTTGAAGCTCTAAAATCGCCCAAATGTGTGAAGAATGGGAGAAAAATGCCTAAGTCCCGTATTAAATGAAGTTCACTGCCTTCAGCGATTTCCGCACCTGCGGTCATAGGGCCGCACCTGCGCCCTCACTTCTGCGGACAAAAGTCCGTTTCTGTGGAACTCCCCTGGGCCGGCTGGCGTCGCTTATGCGGACGGGTTTTTGCTTCTGTTGTCCCGCTTCTGAAGAGGATGGGCCGAACCTGCGGAGCCTGGGCTGCCCTTCCATGGCCACTTCTGCGAGGCTTGGCTCACACCTGCGAACTCGCACCTGTAGCAGGCCAAGCGCATGTGTGATTATAACAGACCTGATGCTTGTTCCAAATTCTCATCTTGGTCCGAGCCTCATCTAATTGGCACTCGGGCCCCCCGCCCTGAACATACCAATAAGTTTGGAATCATAAAATGGACTCGCTCAAACTCTCGCAATGCCCGAAACAACATTAAAACTAAGAATCGTACCCCAAAACTAATTGAATCAAACATAAAAATTTGAAGTTCTTTAATTTACTTCAAATGCGCCGAAACGTACCTAAACTACTCGGAAATGATGCCAAATTTTACATGCAAGTCTTAAATGATATTACAGAACTATTTTCGGTCTCGGAATTCCGTTCGGACCTCGATATCACCAAAACCCTCTCCTAACCAATTTTAAAAAACTTCTAAAACCTTCATACACCCAAGTCCTAAATCATCATACAAATCTTTTGGAACCGTCAAATTCTGATTTCGAGGTCGTTTACTCAAAATGTTGACCGAAGTCAAACTTGGCCTTTTAAGCCAATCTTATGGAATCAAGTGTTCTGATTTCAATCCGAACCCTTTCAAATCCCAAACTAACCATCCACAAAGTCATACAACAGTAAAAGCATGTACGAGAAGTCTTATTTAGGTTAATGGGGTTATAGAAATCAAAACGACCGGTCAAGTCGTTACATTCTCCACCTTTTAAACAAACGTTCGTCCTCGAACGGGTTTAGACTTATACCTGAGGTGTTGAATAAGTTTGGATATCTGCTCTGCATTCCTCTTCGGACTCCCAGGTTGCCTCCTCGACTGGTTGGCCCCTCTACTAACCCTTTGCCGCGGCAATCCTCTTGGACCTCTACTAGCGATCATGTCTAGAAACAATGGCAACTGGCTCCTCCTCATAACCCAAACTCTCATCTAGTTGAATAGTGCTGAAGTCTAACACATGTGACAAGTCGGCGTGATACCTTCGGAGCATAGACAGGTGAAGAAATTGGATGAACCCCTGATAGGATGGGAGGTAAAGCAAGCTCATATGCAACCTCCCCAACCCGCCTCAGCACCTCAAATGGGCCTATAAACCTTGGACTCAACTTGCCCTTCTCCCCGAATCTCATAATGCCCTTCATCGGCGAGACTTCCAAGAGAACCTTCTCGCCTACCATAAATGATACCTCACGCGCCTTCTGATCCGCGTAACTCTTCTGTTTGGACTGTGCTGTGCGAAGTCGCTCCTGAATCAACTTTACCTTTTCCAAGGAATCCCTTACCAAATTAGTACCATATAACTTAGCCTCGCCGGGCTCAAACTACTCGATGGGAGAACGACATCGCCGACCATATAAAGCCTCAAATGAAGCCATCTCGATGCTCGACTGATAACTGTTTTTGTAAGAAAACTCGGCCAAAGGCAAAAACTGATCCCAATGTCCCCCAAAGTCAATCACACATGCTCTAAGTATGTCCTCCAAGATTTGAACTGTCCGCTCTGACTGCCCGTCGATCTGTGGATGAAACACAGTGCTGAGATCTACACGGGTCTCCAACTCACTCTGTATGGCTCTCTAGAAATGCGAAGTGAACTGATGGCCTCTGTCTGATATAAAGGAAACAGGCACACCGTGCAACCGAACTATCTCCTGAATATAAATTTGGGCCAACCTCTCTGAAGTATAAGTAGTTGCAACTCGAATGAAGTGTGCTGACTTGGTTAACCTGTCAACAATGACCCAAACAGGATCAAACTTTCGCAAGGTCCGCGACAACCCAACTACAAAGTTCATAGAAATGCGTTCCCATTTCCACTCTTGTATAGTCATCTGCTGGAGTAAGCCACCTAGCCTCTGGTGCTCATACTTAACCTGCTGGAAATTTAGGCACCTAGCTACATACTCAACTATGTCTTTTGTCATTCGCCGCCACCAATAATGTTGTCTCAGGTCCCGATACATCTTCATAGCACCTGGATGAATGGAATACCGAGAACTATGTGCCTCCTCTACAATCCTCTCACTCAAGCCATCAACATTAGGAACACATAGATGACCCTGGAGTCGCAAGGGACCATCCTCACCAATAGAAACCTCCTTGGAAATACCCTGTAGTACCGTTTCTCTAAGAACTGCCAAGTGCGGATCATCAAACTGTCGATCCTTGATCTACTCTAATAGTAAAGACTGGGCAACAACACATGCAAGGACTCGGTTGGGCTCTGAAATATCCAATATCACAAGTCTGTTAGCCAAGGACTGAATGTCCCAAGCTAGTGGCCTCTCTTCTGCTGAAATAAATGCCAAGCTACCCACACTCTCTGCGTTCCTGCTCAAGGCATCCGCGACCACGTTCGCCTTGCCTGGATGATAAAGAATGGTGATGTCATAGTCCTTCAGTAACTCAAGCCATTTATACTGCCTCAAATTAAGGTTCCTTTGTTTGAACAAGTGCTGCAAACTGCGGTGATCAGTGTAAACCTCACAAGGCAACCCATATAGATAATGCCTCAAGATCTTAAGAGCACGAACAATCGCGGCCAACTCCAAGTCGTGCACAACATAATTCTTGTCATGGGGATTCAACAGATGTGAAGCATATGCAATAACTCTCCCCTCCTGCATCAATACACAACCCAGGACAACACGTGAAGCATTACAATACACAGTATACATACCCGAACCGGAATGCAACACTAAAACTGGTGTTGTTGTCAAGGCAGTCTTGAGCTATTGAAGGCTCACCTCACAATCATCAGACCAATGAAACGGAGCACCCTTCTGGGTTAATCTAGTCAAAAGTGCTGCAATGGATGAAAAGCCCTACACAAACTGGCGATAATAACCTGCTAACCCCAGGAAACTCCTGATCTCGGCCGCCGAAGTGGGACGAGGCCAACTCTGAACTACCTCAATCTTCTTGGGGTCCACCTTAATACCCTCGCCTGATACGACATGCCCCAAGAATGCCACAGAATCTAACCAAAACTCACACTTGGAGAACTTAGCATATAACTTCTGTTCCCGCAAAGTCTTGAGCACTACTCTCAAATGCTACTCGTGCCCCCTAGGCTACGTAAATAGATCAAGATGTCATCAATATAAGGCCTGAACACCATGTTCATCAAATCCATAAACGCTTTTGGGGCATTGGTCAAGCTGAAGGACATCACTAGAAACTCAAAATGACCATATCTAGTAGGGAAAGCAGTCTTCGGAACATCTGAGTCCCGAATCTTCAATTGATGATACCCTGACCTCAAGTCGATCTTAGAGAACACCCTAGCACCCTGTAACTGGTCAAACAAATCATCGATACATGGCAACATGTACTTGTTCTTGATGGTAACTTTGTTCAACTGGTGGTAATCAATGCACATCTGCATAGTTCCATCTTTATTCTTCACATATAACACTGGTGCACCCCAAGGTGATACACTTGGTTTGACAAACCCATTCGCTAACAACTTTTCGAGCTGCTTTTTTAGCTCCTTCAACTCTTTCGGGGTCGGATAGATATAGGCTGGGTACCCGGAGCCAAGTTAATACAGAAATCAATATCACGATCTAGAGTCATGCCTGGAAGGTTAAATGGACACACATCGGCAAACTCTCGGACTACTGGTACTGAATCAATCGCCGGAGACTCTGCGGTGGTATCCCGAACATAGGCTATAAAAAACCAAACAGCCCTTCTCGACCATATGTCGAGCCTTCAGAAAAGAGATAACCTGACTAGATGTACTGATAGACGAACCCTTCCACTCCAATCTAGGCAACTTTGGCATTGCTAATGTAACAGTCTTGGCATGGCAATCAAGGAAGGCGTGATATGGGTATAACTAGTCCATACCCAGGATGACCTCAAAGTCGGTCATATCAAGTAACAGAAGGTCCGTTCTAGTCTCGTAACCACAGAATGCAACAACACATGACCGATAAATTCGATCCACAACCACATAATCGCCCACAGGAGTGGACACATAATCAGTAGTACCCAAGGACTCGCGAGGAATAACCAGGAAATGAGCAAACATATATTATACATATGAATAGGTAGATCCTGGATCAAATAACACTGACGCATCCCTACAGCAGACAAAAATAATCCCTGCGATCACGGCATCTAAGGCCACTACATCTGGTCTGGCTGAAAAATCATAGAATCTATCTAGAGCGTCGGTTAGCTGGCCTCCACCTGACTGAACAGTAGCTTCATGACCTCCCCCGCCTGGCCTCCACCTCTAGGACGACCCCTACCTGTCTGTCCCCCACCTCGGGACGGTCAGACGGCTGGTGCTGCAATCATAAGCTGATGGGCCTGCTGTACTGCCTTGCCCCGAAGTCTGGGACAAAATATCTTCATGTGACCTGGATTTCCATACTCGTAACAACCTCTCGGTACCATAGACTTCTGCCCCAAAGTCTAACCCTGATGGCCTGAATACCCACTAGAAGGACCCTGGACGGCTGGTGGGCGGTATGAACACTCTGGCATGGCACTAAAATAGGCACTGGAAGAACCCTAATGAGCTGGTGGGTGATAAGAACTCTCTGGCATAGCACTAAAATAGGGTCGTGCTGGAGCACCCCGAGGAGGTGGTGGTGTTGCATATGTGGGCCTGCTAGGCTGACCCCTCCCAAACTAACCTCTGCCCCTAGCCGGGGCACCTCTAAACTATCCAAAGAAATGGGTCCTCTTGTCCTGCTGCATATGCTCTCTACCTCTCTGGCGGTAGCCCTCAATTCTCCGAGCAATCTCCACTTCTAGCTGATAATCAGTACCCATCTCAACCTCCCGGACATACTATCCCGAATACCAGGGTGCAACCCTGCAATAAATCTCTGCACTCTCTCTGCGTCAGTAGGAATTATCATAAGTGCATGGTGAGACAACTCAGAGAATCTTGCCTCATAGTCGGTCACTGACATCTGACCCTGCCCGAGCTGCTTGAACTAACCTCGCAACTCTTCCCTCTGAGAGGGTGGAATATACATGTCCAAGAAAAGCTATGTAAACTGGTTCCAAGTCATGGGAAGAGAACCTGCTGGTCTGCCAAGTAGATAAGACTGCCACCATCTACAAGCCCTGCCCTTCAGCTAGAAGGTAGTGAAATCCACCCCATGGGACTCCAATATCCTCATGTTGTGTAGTCTGTCCCTGCACCGAAGATAGGAGGGTGTAGCCTAGTCCATCTGTCCAATAGTTTCTATGGATCGCCGTCCGCAATTGGTCTAGGCTCAGGTGCAACCGCTGCAACTAGCTGGGCTCCGCCCATGGGTAGTGTACCCGAAGTCTGATATATTGCAGTTGTATGCCTCGAAACCTGGGCAGTAGGGGTCCGCGCTCCCCCTCCCGCCTGAGATGTGGCTGGATCTGCTGGAAATACACCAGCCTGAGTCGTAGTGTCCATGAACCGCAGTATACGGTCCATGACCTCCTGAAAACCTGATGCTGAAATGAAATATACCGGGGTTGGCTCTGCGGCGGGCACCTCACCCTGCTCCTCAATGATGGGATCCTCTACTGGATCCGCTGGTGGTGCTACTAGGGCATCTCTGGGATGCCCTCGTCCCCTACCTCGGGCGGGTGCCCTCCCCCGGCCTCTGCCTCGGCCTCTAGCAATGGGGGGGGGGGGAGCAGCTCCTCCCGTGTCTGGAACGTATGTCGTATGCGTCCTCACCATCGGTGAGAGACTGAGAGAAAGAATCTTAGTTTACCATCAACTGTACGATAGGAGATGAATAAAGAGTAGTTTTCTAACACCTTATAGCATCTCAAAGATAAGTACAGACGTTTCCGCACCGATCCGTAAGACTCTACTAGGTATGCCCATAACTTGAGAGACCTACGTGAACTTAGTTCTCTGATACCATGTTGTCATGACCCAATTCCATCTTATGTCGTGATGGCGCCCAACACCATTGTTTGGAAAGCCATCAAACTAATGGTTTCCCGTTTAAATAAATTGCTAAGTGGATAACATTTCCTCATTTGTTAAAAAGATTTAGAAATTTGAAAATGTGACATAATAAAATGTAGGCAAATGAGTACACATTGTAATCATATAAACAAATCCAAAATCATAAGTCTATTAATGTGTGTGCCAAGACATGGTGTCACAAGTATGTGGGCAATCTAGTAGAATATACAAAAGAACACTAGCCTATTGTCTAAAAGGAAATTGATAGAAAAATAAAACATAAGGGAGACTCCACCTGCTACAGAACGGCTCGGAAGGGAGCTCACCGTGAAGTTTCGAGATGGGGATCAAATCTGCGTACCAGACTGGTAACCAGATGCACCTATCTCAGATCCTGTACAATTAAGTACAGAAGTGTAGCGTGAGTACATAAATAATATGCATCCTGTAAGTATCTAATCTAACCTCGAAGAAGTAGTGACGAGGGGTTGACTCCGACACTTACTAAGGGCCAACAATATGATAATATGAAATTCTAATTAAGCATGATATATGTAACAATAAAACTCAGAACAAGAAATAACTGAACAATTCACTACCATATTTAAGAACCCAAATCACTTCCTTAATTTAAAACAAATAATCTTTTAAAAAATGAATTTATACCAATTATAAAAGGGACTTCTAGTTCTATTATCACGCACAAAATTCCACCGAGGACGCCGATCCAACATAAATGTAAATTGTGCACTACCGAGGGTCGAACGGCATGAACCATATATGCACCTATTAACTAGCCGAGGCGAACGACAAGCTCCCATGGGAGTAGTAGAAAGAATTACCCCGCTCGCGGAATATACTTGCGACACAGTTAAATATAAATTATCAATAAATCATAACCTTTTCTTGATTCTTTTCAAAATAAAGACAATTCAACTTGAAGCTTTTAAATCCTTAAAAATCCTCGAGTTAGTTCCATTTGATGCAATTAACAAATATAATTAAATAACGGTGTCCATAAAGTATGGTATAAACCTAAAACTACCTGGACATGAACAGGAATAGTAGCTACGTACGGACTCTCATCACTTCGTGCATATGTAGCCCCAACAAATAACAACACATATTAATTAAGTTCACCTATGGGGTAAATTCCCTCTTACAAGGTTAGAAAAGAGACTTACCTCGTCTCAAGGCCTACTTCCTAATTCAAGAATGCGCTCAAACCTCCAAATTTGATGCCAAACAGCTCGAAACTAGTCAAACATTACATAATTTAATCAACCTATTCTCAAAAGTTAATATCTCCAGTATTAGAGTTATTACCCAACCCAAATTGCAAGATTTCTAAAATTCACCCCCGGGCCCACATACCCGAATTCTAGAAATATTTGAAGAAACTTGTTACCTATAACCATAGGAACATAAATATATGATTTTTACTAAGTTTCATAATAATATTCGTGGTAAAATATCATTTTTTTGTTAAACCCTAGGTTTTTCATCTAAACCCATGATTTCTACCAATTTTTATGTTGAAATCTACTCATAATCTATGTATTAAACTCACATTAAGGTAGGAATTACTTACCCTAAATAGCTAGGTTGAAGTCTCCCTTTTTGAAGCTCTAAAATCGCCCAAATGTGTGAAGAGTGGGAGAAAAATGCCTAAGTCCCGTATTAAATAAAGTTCACTGCCTTCAGTGATTTTCGCACCTGCGCCCTCACTTCTGCGGAACTCCCAAGGGTCGGCTGGCGTTGTTTCTGCGGACAGGTTTCCGCTTCTGCGGTCCTGCTTCTGCATTGGATGGGCCGCACTTGCGGAACCTGGGCTATCCTTCTAGGGCCGCTTCTACGAGGCTTGGCTCGCACCTACGGGTGGACAAGCGCAAGTGCGATTATGACAGACTTGATGCTTGTTCCAAATTCTCATCTTGGTCCGAGCCTCGTCCGATTGACACTCGGGGCACCCGAGGCCCCGCCCAAACATACCAACAATTTTGGAATCATAAAACGGACTCGCTCGAACTCTCGGAATGCGCAAAACAACATCAAAACTAAGAATCACACCCCTAAACCAATTGAATCAAACTTAAGAACTTCCAGTTCTTCAATTTACTTCCAATGCGCTGAAATGTACCTAAACTACTCGGAATGATACCAAATTTTGCGTGCAAGTATTAAATGACATTATGAAACTATTCTCGGTCTCGGAACTCCGTTTGGACCTCGATATCACTAAAACCCACTCCCAACCAATTTTAAAGAACTTATAAAACCTTCAAGAACTAACTTTCACTATTAAGCGCCAAAACGCTCCCAGTTCATCCAAAACCCGATCCAAACATACGCCCAATTCTGAAATCATCATATGAACCTATTGGAACCGTCAAATTCCGATTCCGAGGTTGTTTACGCAAATTATTGACCGAAGTAAAACTTAGCCTTTTAAGCCAACCTTAATGAACCAAGTGTTCCGATTTCAACCCGAACCCTTCCAAATCCCGAACTAACCATCCCCGCAAGTCATAAAACAGTAAAAGTATGTACGAGAAGTCTTATTTAGGGGAACGGGGTTATAAAAATCAAAACAATCAGTTGGGTCATTACAAAAAAGAAATTAATTCTATTTGCTCACTTAAAGCAGTGCCATAAATTTGAAACAACTCCATTGAATTGAAATCCAAAATGTCACGACCCAAAATTCGCATGTCGTGATGGCGCCTTTCTCAATGCTAGACAAGCCGATAACCTCAAAAAATCACAATAATCTTTTAAGTTTGAAAACATAATATTTCAATTTAATAGATAATCCCACAAATACTGTTATAAATACACTCCCAAAACCTGGTATCACTAAGTACATGAGCATCCAAATGATAACATAGTCTGACTGATAAAACACTATCTGGAAATATAGAACAGTACAATCAACTGAAAGGAAAGAGAGACAAGGTTTGCAGACGCCAAGCAGCTACCTCCATAGTCTCCAATGGATAAGACTCCAAAATCTAGCCACCGCCTATCCATAAGTATCTGGATCTGCACACAGAGTGCAGTGTGTAGTATGAGTACAACCGACCCCATGTACTCAATAAGTAACAAGACTAACCTTTGGGTTGAAAGTAGCGACGAGCTCTACAGGTACAATCTTGTATACAAATAACAATAAAAAAATGTAGGCATGTTCTTAAGTTCAATAGTTAAACTAAGTACAAGTAAAATAGATAAATTCTGTATGATATGAGGAATATGACATCTCTATATATACATGCCAAAATACATGTTGTATGTGATGTACCACAATGGAAACCTCATGTACTCACACTCTAAGAATATTCAATCACTCAGTATTGTATATGGCCAATCCAGCCCAGGGAACTCCATTCCAAATACATATATATCAACTGGCAGTCAGTCACTTGGTACTGTACAACGCCAATCCAGCCGAGGGAACTCTATCCCTAAATGTAAATAAATAAGGCAACTCCATGCTTAGGGAATTGCATCCCATATATATATATATACAAAGGCAACTCCATGCCTAGGGAACTCCATCCCAAATATAAAGAAAAATGCGCTCACTGTGGGGGGTGCAGACTCCGGAGGGGCTCCTTCAGCCCAAGTGCTATAATAGCCAGATCCATGCATAAATTAAAAAAATATGTTGTGGCGTGCAACCCGATCCCATAAATATCACTCAAAGTCTCCAGTCTCTCGGGCTCTCAATGACATGAAAATCAACCCCACATGATGAAATGATGTATCAAAGAATGACAACAGAAATTGAGATATGATATGGAAATGATAGATGTGACTGAGCATCAATTTGTAATTTAACCAAGTAATTCAATAGCAATAAGACCACTGTTGGTCCCAAAAAAATTGGCACATAGCCTAAACATAATCTTTAACATGAGTCCTAGCTCAATTTCCTCTCACACGTGGAGGATATGTGGATAATGATATGATTATTTGATTATGCAACTCCAAGGAGTCAATTAAATAAAAATTTCTATGGTGCATGCCCACACGCCTGTCACCTAGCATGTGCGTCACCTCCAAACAATTCACATAATACACAAATCAGGGATTCATACCCTCAAAACCAAGTTTAGAAGTGTTAGTTACCTCAAATAGTGCAAGTTCTTTATTACAATATGTCATTGCCTCACCTATCGGCTTTCGAACGCCTCGAATCTAGTCACAATTAATACGATACTGTCAACACAAATTATAGGAATTAATTCCATATGAAAATACTAATTTTTCAACAAAATCTAAAATTCAACTCAAAAATCGTCAGTGGGACCATGTCTCGGAACCTGACAAAAGGTACAAAATATGAACGTCCATTCAACCATGAGTCTAGCCATACTAAATTTACCAAATTCCAACATCAACTCGACCTTCAAATCCTCAAATCTTATTTTCAAATCCCTAGGACCAAATCCTCGAATTTAACCTCAAAAACACGTAATCTAGTCGGAATGTTTGATGATAATTCAATATTATTGACTAACAATGATCGTAAGTGACTTACCTTAAGTTTTCCCGTGAATTCCTTCGAAATATAGCCCCAAATCGTGCTCGAAATGTCCAAAAACATAAAAATATCGGAACCCCTCAGTTTTGTAATATGTCCAGTGCTTTCGCTTATGCGGACACTTAACCGCATCTGCGGTTTCGATTCTGCATGGAATCCATCGCATCTGCGGCATTTGCAAAGGCTGGCCTTCCTCCGCTTCCGCGGTCGCATTCCCGCTTCTGCGGACTCTCTTCTACGAGAAGCAGTCCGCTTCTGCGGTCACGCGTGCATCTGTGACCCCTCGTCTGCATCTGCGATCACGCAGGTGCTGAGTTTTCCCTGGAACCTCGTTGCCACTACTCACCTCCCCCTTGTCCGCTTCTGCGCTGCCATGCTCGCACCTGTCAGCAAAATTCTGCAGGTGCGATTGCACCAAAAGGCCAAAATTTCTAGACTTTTCCTTAAGAGCAAATTTGATTTGTTAACCATCCAAAACTCACTCGTGGCCCCCCGGGACCTCAACCAAATATACCAACAAGTCCTAAAACATCATACGAACTTAGTCGTGGCCTCAAATCGCATCAAACAATGCTAAAAATGTGAATCACACCCCAATTCAAGCTTAATGAAACTAAGAAATTCCAATTTCTACATTCGATACCGAAACCTATCGAATCAAGTCCGATTGACCTCAAATTTTGCACAAGTCATAAGTGATAAAATGGACCTATGAAAATTTTCAGAACTAGATTTTGTTCCCCATATCAAAAGGTCAATTCCCCGGTCAATCTTCCAAACTTAAACTTCCTATTTTCGCCATTTTATGCCTAATTTAACTACGGGCTTCCAAATAATTTTTCGGACACACTCCTAAGTCCAAAATCACCACATGAAGCTATTGAAATCATCAAAACTCTATTCCGAAGTCAATATCTGGTCAACAATTTTAAATTAAGCTTTAAACCTTAGAACTAAGTATTCTAATTCATTCTGAAATCTCACCGGACCCGAACCAACTACCCCGGCGAGTCGCATAACAACTATAAAGCACAAAATGAGTAGAAAATGGGGGAACGGGGCTGTAATACTCAAAACAACCAGCCGGGGTGTTATATTCCCCCCTCTTAAACAAACGTTCATCCTCAAACGAGTTTAGAATAATACCTGGATCCTGAAATAGGTGTGGATATTTGCTCCGCATCTCTCGCTTAGTCTCCCAAGTAGCTTCTCTGACTGGATGGCCTCTCCACTGCACTTTCAGTGAAGCTATGTTTTTTTATCTCAACTTTCGAACATGTCGGTCCAAAATGGCCACCTGCTCCACATCATAAGTCAAATTACCATCCAACTACACTGTACTGAAATCCAAAATATGAGACAGATCTCCGACATACTTCCGGAGCATGGATACATAAAACACTGGGTGAACACCCGATAGACTAGGCGGCAATGCAAGTTCATAAGCCACCTATCCATTCTTCTTAAGTATTTCGAAAGGCGCAATATACCTAGGACTCAACTTGACCTTCTTCCCAAATCTCATCACTTCGTGCATATGTAGCCCCAACAAATAACAACACATATTAATTAAGTTCACCTATGGGGTAAATTCCCTCTTACAAGGTTAGAAAAGAGACTTACCTCGTCTCAAGGCCTACTTCCTAATTCAAGAATGCGCTCAAACCTCCAAATTTGATGCCAAACAGCTCGAAACTAGTCAAACATTACATAATTTAATCAACCTATTCTCAAAAGTTAATATCTCCAGTATTAGAGTTATTACCCAACCCAAATTGCAAGATTTCTAAAATTCACCCCCGGGCCCACATACCCGAATTCTAGAAATATTTGAAGAAACTTGTTACCTATAACCATAGGAACATAAATATATGATTTTTACTAAGTTTCATAATAATATTCGTGGTAAAATATCATTTTTTTGTTAAACCCTAGGTTTTTCATCTAAACCCATGATTTCTACCAATTTTTATGTTGAAATCTACTCATAATCTATGTATTAAACTCACATTAAGGTAGGAATTACTTACCCTAAATAGCTAGGTTGAAGTCTCCCTTTTTGAAGCTCTAAAATCGCCCAAATGTGTGAAGAGTGGGAGAAAAATGCCTAAGTCCCGTATTAAATAAAGTTCACTGCCTTCAGTGATTTTCGCACCTGCGCCCTCACTTCTGCGGAACTCCCAAGGGTCGGCTGGCGTTGTTTCTGCGGACAGGTTTCCGCTTCTGCGGTCCTGCTTCTGCATTGGATGGGCCGCACTTGCGGAACCTGGGCTATCCTTCTAGGGCCGCTTCTACGAGGCTTGGCTCGCACCTACGGGTGGACAAGCGCAAGTGCGATTATGACAGACTTGATGCTTGTTCCAAATTCTCATCTTGGTCCGAGCCTCGTCCGATTGACACTCGGGGCGCCCGAGGCCCCGCCCAAACATACCAACAATTTTGGAATCATAAAACGGACTCGCTCGAACTCTCGGAATGCGCAAAACAACATCAAAACTAAGAATCACACCCCTAAACCAATTGAATCAAACTTAAGAACTTCCAGTTCTTCAATTTACTTCCAATGCGCTGAAATGTACCTAAACTACTCGGAATGATACCAAATTTTGCGTGCAAGTATTAAATGACATTATGAAACTATTCTCGGTCTCGGAACTCCGTTTGGACCTCGATATCACTAAAACCCACTCCCAACCAATTTTAAAGAACTTATAAAACCTTCAAGAACTAACTTTCACTATTAAGCGCCAAAACGCTCCCAGTTCATCCAAAACCCGATCCAAACATACGCCCAATTCTGAAATCATCATATGAACCTATTGGAACCGTCAAATTCCGATTCCGAGGTTGTTTACGCAAATTATTGACCGAAGTAAAACTTAGCCTTTTAAGCCAACCTTAATGAACCAAGTGTTCCGATTTCAACCCGAACCCTTCCAAATCCCGAACTAACCATCCCCGCAAGTCATAAAACAGTAAAAGTATGTACGAGAAGTCTTATTTAGGGGAACGGGGTTATAAAAATCAAAACAATCAGTTGGGTCATTACAAAAAAGAAATTAATTCTATTTGCTCACTTAAAGCAGTGCCATAAATTTGAAACAACTCCATTGAATTGAAATCCAAAATGTCACGACCCAAAATTCGCATGTCGTGATGGCGCCTTTCTCAATGCTAGACAAGCCGATAACCTCAAAAAATCACAATAATCTTTTAAGTTTGAAAACATAATATTTCAATTTAATAGATAATCCCACAAATACTGTTATAAATACACTCCCAAAACCTGGTATCACTAAGTACATGAGCATCCAAATGATAACATAGTCTGACAGATAAAACACTATCTGGAAATATAGAACAGTACAATCAACTGAAAGGAAAGAGAGACAAGGTTTGCAGACGCCAAGCAGCTACCTCCATAGTCTCCAATGGATAAGACTCCAAAATCTAGCCACCGCCTATCCATAAGTATCTGGATCTGCACACAGAGTGCAGTGTGTAGTATGAGTACAACCGACCCCATGTACTCAATAAGTAACAAGACTAACCTTTGGGTTGAAAGTAGCGACGAGCTCTACAGGTACAATCTTGTATACAAATAACAATAAAAAAATGTAGGCATGTTCTTAAGTTCAATAGTTAAACTAAGTACAAGTAAAATAGATAAATTCTGTATGATATGAGGAATATGACATCTCTATATATACATGCCAAAATATATGTTGTATGTGATGTACCACAATGGAAACCTCATGTACTCACACTCTAAGAATATTCAATCACTCAGTATTGTATATGGCCAATCCAGCCCAGGGAACTCCATTCCAAATACATATATATCAACTGGCAGTCAGTCACTTGGTACTGTACAACGCCAATCCAGCCGAGGGAACTCTATCCCTAAATGTAAATAAATAAGGCAACTCCATGCTTAGGGAATTGCATCCCATATATATATATATACAAAGGCAACTCCATGCCTAGGGAACTCCATCCCAAATATAAAGAAAAATGCGCTCACTGTGGGGGGTGCAGACTCCGGAGGGGCTCCTTCAGCCCAAGTGCTATAATAGCCAGATCCATGCATAAATTAAAAAAATATGTTGTGGCGTGCAGCCCGATCCCATAAATATCACTCAAAGTCTCCAGTCTCTCGGGCTCTCAATGACATGAAAATCAACCCCACATGATGAAATGATGTATCAAAGAATGACAACAGAAATTGAGATATGATATGGAAATGATAGATGTGACTGAGCATAAATTTGTAATTTAACCAAGTAATTCAATAGCAATAAGACCACTGTTGGTCCCAAAAAAATTGGCACATAGCCTAAACATAATCTTTAACATGAGTCCTAGCTCAATTTCCTCTCACACGTGGAGGATATGTGGATAATGATATGATTATTTGATTATGCAACTCCAAGGAGTCAATTAAATAAAAATTTCTATGGTGCATGCCCACACGCCTGTCACCTAGCATGTGCGTCACCTCCAAACAATTCACATAATACACAAATCAGGGATTCATACCCTCAAAACCAAGTTTAGAAGTGTTAGTTACCTCAAATAGTGCAAGTTCTTTATTACAATATGTCATTGCCTCACCTATCGGCTTTCGAACGCCTCGAATCTAGTCACAATTAATACGATACTGTCAACACAAATTATAGGAATTAATTCCATATGAAAATACTAATTTTTCAACAAAATCTAAAATTCAACTCAAAAATCGTCAGTGGGACCATGTCTCGGAACCTGACAAAAGGTACAAAATATGAACGTCCATTCAACCATGAGTCTAGCCATACTAAATTTACCAAATTCCAACATCAACTCGACCTTCAAATCCTCAAATCTTATTTTCAAATCCCTAGGACCAAATCCTCGAATTTAACCTCAAAAACACGTAATCTAGTCGGAATGTTTGATGATAATTCAATATTATTGACTAACAATGATCGTAAGTGACTTACCTTAAGTTTTCCCGTGAATTCCTTCGAAATATAGCCCCAAATCGTGCTCGAAATGTCCAAAAACATAAAAATATCGGAACCCCTCAGTTTTGTAATATGTCCAGTGCTTTCGCTTATGCGGACACTTAACCGCATCTGCGGTTTCGATTCTGCATGGAATCCATCGCATCTGCGGCATTTGCAAAGGCTGGCCTTCCTCCGCTTCCGCGGTCGCATTCCCGCTTCTGCGGACTCTCTTCTACGAGAAGCAGTCCGCTTCTGCGGTCACGCGTGCATCTGTGACCCCTCGTCTGCATCTGCGATCACGCAGGTGCTGAGTTTTCCCTGGAACCTCGTTGCCACTACTCACCTCCCCCTTGTCCGCTTCTGCGCTGCCATGCTCGCACCTGTCAGCAAAATTCTGCAGGTGCGATTGCACCAAAAGGCCAAAATTTCTAGACTTTTCCTTAAGAGCAAATTTGATTTGTTAACCATCCAAAACTCACTCGTGGCCCCCCGGGACCTCAACCAAATATACCAACAAGTCCTAAAACATCATACGAACTTAGTCGTGGCCTCAAATCGCATCAAACAATGCTAAAAATGTGAATCACACCCCAATTCAAGCTTAATGAAACTAAGAAATTCCAATTTCTACATTCGATACCGAAACCTATCGAATCAAGTCCGATTGACCTCAAATTTTGCACAAGTCATAAGTGATAAAATGGACCTATGAAAATTTTCAGAACTAGATTTTGTTCCCCATATCAAAAGGTCAATTCCCCGGTCAATCTTCCAAACTTAAACTTCCTATTTTCGCCATTTTATGCCTAATTTAACTACGGGCTTCCAAATAATTTTTCGGACACACTCCTAAGTCCAAAATCACCACATGAAGCTATTGAAATCATCAAAACTCTATTCCGAAGTCAATATCTGGTCAACAATTTTAAATTAAGCTTTAAACCTTAGAACTAAGTATTCTAATTCATTCTGAAATCTCACCGGACCCGAACCAACTACCCCGGCGAGTCGCATAACAACTATAAAGCACAAAATGAGTAGAAAATGGGGGAACGGGGCTGTAATACTCAAAACAACCAGCCGGGGTGTTATATTCCCCCCTCTTAAACAAACGTTCATCCTCGAACGAGTTTAGAATAATACCTGGATCCTGAAATAGGTGTGGATATTTGCTCCGCATCTCTCGCTTAGTCTCCCAAGTAGCTTCTCTGACTGGATGGCCTCTCCACTGCACTTTCAGTGAAGCTATGTTTTTTTATCTCAACTTTCGAACATGTCGGTCCAAAATGGCCACCTGCTCCACATCATAAGTCAAATTACCATCCAACTACACTGTACTGAAATCCAAAATATGAGACAGATCTCCGACATACTTCCGGAGCATGGATACATAAAACACTGGGTGAACACCCGATAGACTAGGCGGCAATGCAAGTTCATAAGCCACCTATCCATTCTTCTTAAGTATTTCGAAAGGCACAATATACCTAGGACTCAACTTGACCTTCTTCCCAAATCTCATAACACCCTTCATAGGCAAAAATTGGAGTAGTACCTTCTCTTCTACCATGTAAGCAACATCGCAAACCTTCCGGTCGGCATAACTCTTCTGTCTAGACTGTGCTGTGCGAATTCGAACCTAAATCTATTTAACCTTTTCCAAAGAATCCTAAACTAAATCAGTACCCAATAGCCTAGCCTCACCCGGCTCAAACCAACCCACCGGAAACCTACACCATCTCACATATAAAGCCTCATACGAAGCCATCTGAATGCTCGATTGGTAGCTGTTATTATAGAAAAACTATGCAAGTGGCAGAAACTGATCACAAGAACCCCCGAAATCTATAACACAAGCACATAGCATATCTTCCAATATCTGAATAGTGTGCTCGGACTGTCCGTTTGTCTGAGGGTGAAATGTTGTACTCAACTGCACCGCTCTCCAAAACTGTGATGTAAACTGTGTGCCCCGATCTGAAATGATGGACACTGGCACACCGTGAAGGTGAACAATCTTGTAGATATAAATCTCAGCTAACCTCTCCGAAGAGTAAGTAGTCCCAACTAGAATAAAATGCGCGGACTTGGTCAACCGATCTACAATTATCCAAACAGCATCAAACTTCCTCAAAGTCGATGGGAGTCCAACTACGAAGTCCATGGTAATACGCTCCCATTTCCACTCCGGAATTTCAAGTCTCTGAAGCAATCCGTCCGGTCTCTGATGCTCATACTTCACCTGCTGACAATTTAAACACACAGGTACAAACCTCACTATATCTTACTTCATTCTTTTCTACCAATAGTATTGTCTGAAGTCCTGATACATCTTTGTGGTACTCGGATGAATGGAGTACCACGAATTGTGGGCCTCCTCAAGAATCAACTCACGTAGTCGATTTATATTTGGCACACAAATCCGACCCTGCATCCTCAACATCCCATCATTTCCAATAGTAATATCTTAGGCATCACCGTGCTTAACTGTGTTCTTCAGGACTAGAAAATGGGGATCATCATAATGTCGCTCTCTGATGCTGTCATATAAGGAAGGCCGAGAAACCACATAAGCTAGAACCCGACTTGGCTTCAAAACATCTAACCTCATGAACTGGTTGGCTAAGGGCTGAACATCAAATGCAAGTGACCTCTCCCTAACAGGAATGAAAGCAAGGCTACCCATACTCATTGCCTTTCTACTCAAGGCATCGGCCACCACATTGGCCTTCCCGGGATGATACAGGATAGTAATATCATAGTCCTTTAGCAGCTCCAACCATCTTCACTGCCTCATAGTAAGATCCTTCTGTTTGACCAAGTGTTGGAGACTCCGATGATCTGTAAATACCTCGCAAGACACACCATACAGATAGTGCCTCCAAATATTCAATGCATGAACGATGGATGTTAATTCTAAATCATGAACAGGGTAGTTATTTTCATGTGGCTTCAACTGGCGCGAAGCATAAGCAATCACTTTACCCTCCTACATTACGATACACCCAATATTGATTCGAGAAGCATCACAATACACTGTATAAGAGATTGAAGCTGAAGGTAAAACTAGAATTGGAGTTGTGGTCGAGGTAGTTTTGAGCTTCTGAAAGCTCTCTTCACACACATCCAACCACCTGAATGGAGCAATTTTTTGGGTCAGTTTAGTCAGAGGCACCACAATAGACGAGAAGCCCTCCACAAAGCAACGATAATACCCAGCCAAGCCGAGAAAACTCCGAATCTCAGTAGCTGAAGATGACCTGGGCCAACTCTGAACTGCCTCTATCTTCTTCGGATCTACCTTAATTCCCTCACTAGACACTATATGTCCCAAGAATGCCACCGAACTAAGCTAGACCTCACACTTAGAGAACTTGGCATAAAGTTTCTCCTCCCTCAATCTCTATAATATAATACTCAAGTGTTGTGCATATTCCTCCTGGCTACGTAAGTACACCAGGATATCATCAATAAATACTACGATAAACAAATCAAGATATGGCTAGAAAATACTATTCATTAAGTGCATAAATACTACTGGGGAATTATCATCCCAAAAGACATCACGAAAAATTCATAATGACCATAGCGGGTCCTGAATGTCGTGTTTAAAATATCCGAATTCCAAATCTTAAACTGGTGATACCCAGACCTCAAATCAATTTTGCACTCCCTGAAGCTGATAAAATAAATCATCAATACGAGGCAAAGGATATTTTTTCTTGATTGTAAGTTTGTTTAACTACCTGTAGTCAACGCACATCCGCATAATACCGTCTTTATTTTTCACAAATAGAACTGGTGCACCCCAAGGCGACACACTAGGCCTAATAAACCCCTTATCAAGAAGTTTCTGAAGTTGCTCCTTCAATTTACATAGTGCCATATGACACAGAGGAATAGAAATAGGCTGAGTGCCCGGTACCAAATCAATATCCCTGTCGGGTGTCATACCCAGCAGGTCTGTAGGGAATACATCTGGAAAGTCTCGCACTACCGGTATAGAATCAATAGTAGGAGTGTCTGCATCAACATCCCTCACAAAATCCAAATATGACAAACATCCCTTCGCAACCATTCGTTGGGCCTTCAAATAAGAAATTACTCTGCTGGGAACATAATCTAGAGTACCTCTCCATTCGATCCTCGGTAACCCTGCCATCGCTAATATCACAATTTTAGCGTGACAATCCAGAGTATCATGACATGGAGGCAACTAATTCATACCTAATATTACATCGAAATCAACCATACTAAGCTATAAGAGAACAACTCTAGTCTCCAGTACCCTAATAGTTACCACACACGACCGATACACATGGTCCACAATAATAGTATCGCCCACCGGTATAGATACATGAAGAAGTGCAACTAATGACTCACTGGGCATATCAAGATAACTAGCAAAATATGACGATACATAAAAATATGTAGAACTAGGGTCAAATAATATAGATGCTTCCCTGTGGCATATTGAGACAATACCCTTGATCACTACATCGGAAGAATTGACATCTAGTCTAGCAGGAATAACATAGAATCGGGCCTGACCGCCACCTGATCGGCCTTCCCCTCTTGGGCGAACCCTAGCTGACTGAGCCCCACCCCAAGGTGGTTGGGCGGGTGGTGAAGCAACTGGTGCTAAAGTCGTAATATGACTGCTCTACTGAGCGGAACTTCTCGTAAGGCGGGGGCAACATCTCTTTATGTAACCCAAATCTCCACACGAAAAACAACCCTTCTTGAAAAATGGCGGCAAGTACTAAGGTGGACCTCGAGAACCAAAATAACTACCAGAAGAACCTGGTATAGATGAACCCTGAACTAATGGTGCACAATATGAACTCTGAGTTGGAAGTGCACTAAGAGAAGACTGACTCGATCGAGCACTATATGAACAATGGCTAGTTGATACGCCACGATGAGCTGGACGAGCCATCTGAGCGGGCCTATAAGGTCAACCCCTGATGTGATAAGACTGTCCCCGAGAAGGAAGACTGCTGGAATTTCCCGGACCACGATACCTCTTGGCCTCCATCTCCTCACGCTCCTGAGTACGGACCATTTCTAGTCGTCGAGCACTTTCAACCACCTCATAGAATTTAGCACCTGTTACATTCCCCAGAGTCATAACAAAATGGAACTGATGGTTGAGGCCATTAATGAACCTCCTGATCTTCTCCCTATCAGTGGGAACCAACCAAACTACATGACGAGCCAATTGTGAAAACCGCATCTCATACTAAGTCACGAACAGGTCCTCCTAACGTAAATTCTCCAACTGTCTGCGCAGTTCCTCTCTGTGGGTTTGTGGCACAAACCTCTCTAGGAATAATACGGAGAACGCATGCCATACAAGTGGTGCTACACCAATTGGTGTGCTCCTCTCATAAGTTTCCCACCATCTGAAGGCTGCTTCGGTTAGCTGAAAAGTAGTAAATGAGACCACACTGGTCTCCAGAATACCTGTTGTACGAAGCATCTGCTGGCATCTGTCCAAGCAATCCTGAGTATCTTCTGACCCAGTTCCACTGAAAGTTGGCGGATGGAGTCTCCCAAACCTCTATAATCTCTTATGCTCCTCGACATTCATAATAGGACCACCTGGGCTTGAGCAGCTACAACCGACTGGACTGGTAGTGCCCCTGGTATCTAAAGTCCATGCACTTCCTACTCTGGAGTACGGGCGATAAGGGTATGAGTACGTCCCCCAGCCTGAGAAGTGGCTGGGGAGGCTTGAGCCGAAACCACCTGAGCAAGGCCAGTGAAAACAGTCAATATCTGGGCTAATGCCTCCTGAAGGCTTGTAATCACAATAGGCACAGCTGGTGCCTGAGCTGGTCCCGCAGGCACAACTATATCTCGAACTTGCTCCTAAGCTGGAGCAA
The DNA here is from genome assembly GCF_000390325.3 of Nicotiana tomentosiformis. NCBI lineage: Eukaryota > Viridiplantae > Streptophyta > Magnoliopsida > Solanales > Solanaceae > Nicotiana > Nicotiana tomentosiformis. The sequence goes on along the minus strand of NC_090821.1, from coordinate 69,438,112 downwards.
CTAGTGGTTCTATAGGTGTTGTTCCCACTGTTGTACAAGCTACACCTCGACCTCTACCATGACCTCGGTCTCTACCACGACCCCGACCTCTCGTGGCCCTAACTGGCGGCACTGGAGGCTGGCCGTCCGATACGATAGTACGTGTCTCACCATCTGTGAAAGAATAGAATAACAGAAATTTAGTTTTCGGAATCAACACATTTACACGACAGAATACAAGAAAGTAAAATTTTCCTAAGGGCTCGGTAGCCGCTCGAAAATAAGTACAGATGTCTCCTACCGATCTATAAGACTCAAAATTCGCATGTTGTGATGACGCCTAACTCAATACTAGGCAAGCAGATAACCTCAATAAATCACAATAATCTTTTATGTTTGAAAACATAATATTTCAATTTAATAGAAAATCCCACAAATACTATTATAAATACACTCCCAAAATTCGGTGTCACTGAGTAAATGAGCATCTAAATGATAACATAGTCTGACTGATAAAACACTGTCTGTAAATATAGAACAATACAATCAACTTAAAGGAAAGAGAGACAAGGTCTGCGGACGCCAAGCAGCTACCTCGATAGTCTCCAACAGATAAAACTCCAAAATCTAGCAACTACCGTATCCGAAAGTACCTAGTTCTGCACACGAAGTGTAGAGTGTAGTATGACTACAACAGACCATATGTACTCAATAAGTAACAAGACTAACCTTTGGGCTGAAAGTAGTGACGAGCTCCACAGGTACAGTCCAATAAACAAATAACAATACAAAAATATAGGCATGTTCTCAAGTTCAATAGTTAAACTCAGTACAAGTAAAATAGATAAATTCTGCATGATTTGAGGAATATGGCATCTCCATATCTACATGTCGAAATATATTATGTATGTGATGTAGCACAATGAAAATCTCGTATACTCACACTCTCAGAATACTCAATACCCAAAATGACAAAAGTGTCGGAACCCCTCAGTTTTGTAATATGTCTAGTGCTTTCGCACATGCGGACACTTAACCGCATCTGTGGTTCCGATTCTGCGGAGAATCCATTGCATCTGTGGTTCCGATTCTGTGGAGAATCCATCGCGTCTGCGGTGTTTTCCAAGGCTGGACTTCCTCCGCTTCTACTGTCGCCTTCTCGCTTCTGCGAGAAGCAGTCCGCTTCTTTGGTCACACGCGCATTTGTTACCCCTCGTCCTCATCTGCGATAACGCAGGTGCGAAATTTTCCCTCGCACATGCGGCCACTGCTAACCTCCCCCTTGTACGGTTTTGTGCTGCCATGCTCGCTTCTGCGAGCTCGCACTTGCGAGCAATATTCCGCAGGTTCGATTGCACCAGAAGGCCAAAATTTTTAGATTTTTCCTTTTGTCTAAATTTGATCCGTTAACCATCCGAAACTCACCCGAGGCCCCCCGAGACCTCAACCAAATATACCAACAAATCCTAAAATACCATACGAACTTAGTTGAGGCCTCAAATCACATCAAACAACGCTAAAAACATGAATCACACCCCAATTCAAACTTAATGAAACTAAGAAATTCTAACTTCTACACTCGATGCCGAAACCTATCAAATCAAATCCGATTGACTTCAAATTTTTACCAAAGTCATAAATGACATAACAGACCTATAAAAATTTTCAGAACTGGATTCCGACCCCGATATCAAAAAGGCAACTCTCCGGTCAAACTTCCAAACTTAAATTTCCTATTTTCGCCGTTTCAAGCCTAATTTAACTACGGGCTTCCATATAATTTTTCGGACACACACCTAAGTCCAAAATCACCTTACGGAGCTATTGGAATCATCAAAACTATATTCTAGAGTCGTTTACACATAAGTCAATATCCGATCAACCTTTTCAAATTAAACTTTAAACCTTGAAACTAAGTGTTCCAATTCATTCTGTAACCTCACCGGACCCGAACCAACTACCCGGCAAGTCGTATAACAACATTTGTAAAGCACAAAATGAGCAGAAAATGGGAGAACGGGGCTGTAATACTCAAAACGACCGGCCAGGTCGTTACACAAAATTTTATTAAAATAATGAACTATTCCACACTTGACTATTACAAACGTGCTTCTAGAGTGGTGACTGAGAAAGTCGGCTATGGAATTAACCCATATGTGACTCAGTTCTTCCTTTCTAAAAAATTATTTTTACAATGTCCTTGAAAAATTCTACGAATTTATTATGTATTCTGTTTTTTTTCCTTCAAACTTCCATATATCACTTTGAAAAGAAATACTGATCACATATTATGCTTGTTTTAGACATAATTATTATTGTTTCTACTGAAATTGCAAAGTCCTGATTGGCTGATTAAACAGGTCAAAATTATGTGTATTGTTGATTCAAAGGTTAGATGAAAAATAGGTAAGATCCGTTAATCTTTAACTAAAAATTTCAAGTCATGAGAATAACAAAAATTCTGGGAGTGCTTTCCTTTTTAATGAGCCTTACATGATACCAATTCGGATTAGTTGAGTGACAACGAGATGAAACTACTCTCTTATTGGCGAATCTAAAATTTAAATTTGATAGGTTTGACCTGTAAGATAATTCATAGCATTAGACTCACTGCACTTCTACAATTATATGTTTATATTAAATATTTATTGAAATTTTAGTGAGTTCTTATATATGAATATATGTCCTACATCGGCATCTCCTCCGTAATACTCATGCTGAATGAAGCGTTCTTGGTTTGAGTTGGTATATGGATGGGCCAACTCTTTGGGTCGTAATAGTGCATACGAAAGATTGATAGAGCTAGCGATGCGTTGAAAACATTAAATTCTGATAAACCCATTGCGAATATACTGCGTCCACCCCGGACTTTCCTTGTCTCTTGCCATGATAAGGTAGTAATATGGGCATCGACGCTAGAAAAATAAGTTTAGGGGCGTAATACAAACAACATAATATAGTTATTATCATCCAAAATAAGGTAAAAGTATGTATCAAGTAGTTTTCAATAAATTTCTGGGGTTTCAGAGAATTGAGTGGTCAAACTTTGGTCAGAAGATACCAAATTTGAATTGAAGATATAAAGATTAGAGAGTGAATATACCAGTAATTAGTTACCACTAAATGATTCAAAAGGAATATTATTTGATACATGGCATATATACAAATAGACTGATTTTTTCTTCATCATCATCATCATTAATTAAGTTTATCATTGCCATATAATTTACAAGAGATGCATGAAAATGGAAATGATACATATATCTCCTAAGAACTATAACGTTCATTTTCCTTCTACCATAATCAAGCAAACATTTTATTTATCGTAGCCACCAATGATAACGATCTCTCGATCTCGTCCCTGAGACGAAATCGAATGAAATAACCTCTTGATGTAAATTAGCAACGAGAGGAGGCGGCTTAAGATGGTTTCTACATAATGGACACGTCATATGTCCGGTACCAAGCCACCTATCCAAACAAACCCTATGAAAAAGATGATCACATCTTAACTCTCTAACTTCTTCTCCTTCTTCAATCTTGCACAAACAAACTGCACATTCTACTGAACCCGAAGACTCTGATTCGGGTTCGTAATGCATAACTTCAAGCTCGTGTTCATGATCCTGATCCTGATCATGAGCATTTCGAGAAATAGAACTAAGATTATAAGGATGAGAAAAAGATTGAAGGAGGAGAATTTCCCAAGCCCATTTCAACTGATTAGCGATAAAAACTACGTAGTTTAGTACTATAGTTATCGATGATCTGGGAAACGTTTTTAGGGTTTTCTTCAAAATATAGATGGAAATAAAAAGAAAAATGAAGAAGGTGATAGCTGATGAAGCTGGACGCATCGTTTTTTGTCGTCTTCTTCTTTTTCTTCGTCTTCTTCTTTTTCTTTTAAATGTGCAACTTTTGTGATGTTTCAAAATTCTCACAAAAGCTGCTTGGTGTATGTTCTGGGAAGGATAAAGGAGCTTTATATATAGAAGAGGAGAAGTAGCAAATTGGCTACCTGAAGAGTATAGTCAAAATTAAATAATATTTTGTTTCATTGATTATACACGTTTTTAAAGAAAAAAAAGATTGAAATTTAAAATTGTGTGCTTATGTCTGCCGGTGTACTATGGATTATAAGTCATGGGTCTATAACATGCGGCAGTGACTTTTACTAAGCATGTTTAGCGAGCTGAGCTAGATTTTAAGAGATTTTAAGTTAATGGGTTTAGAATTTTAATAGTTATATAGCTAAAAGTGAAAAAGAGAAAAGATAAGACGAATTATTATTAAATGAAATAGTAAAAAGGTAGGGAAGATAGAAGTTCAAGAACGGAAACAAAGAGTGTCAAACGTAAATTACTGCAGTTTCAGTTTCTTCTTTCTTACGATGTTGGATTGAAAAAATATAGTAATAACACGGTAAAGGGCAAACGCGAATTCAGATTTAGATTTAATGGGTTTAATTTTTGAGGAACTTACTGTGCATTCAAAATTTAATATATTTAACATTTTAATTGTTTTCGTATGTATATATATATGCTCTACATTTAAAATATTAAGTTCAATTAACCCGTAAAAACCTACGCTACATTCGTCCTGTAAATTTTGACCATAAAACTCTTCTTGTCTCCCATAGCTAATATGGTTTTAAACGTGACAAACATTTGTGTAACTATAAAAATTTATCATTAACGGTAAGTTAAAGTAAAATTGTCTCTAAATATGAAAAGACATCATTTTTTTATGAACTAAGTAAGAAAATTGTGTCAAATAAAATAGAATATGAGTATTAATGTTTTGTAATTAATGCTTCTATTAGTGTTTTAAAAGGCATGGGCGTAAGGCGAGACGTTTTACATATGTCTCAGCGAGGCGTAAGCCCCAAGGCACGGGGCGTAATCACCATAGCTATTTAATTTTTAATATTTAAAAAAAATATAATTACAGTAAATATTTATAAACATATAAAATTACATAAAAATTTTAAAAACTATAAATATGTAAAATATATATATATATATATATATATATGTGCTCCATCCCCACAAAAAATAGTCAAAATAATTTATTATACGCTACTTAGAAGCACAACTAACTTGAGTCGAAAAGAATAACGTTTTCTACATGGAGGACAAAAAGGATGACTAACCTATAATTTGAACTTTGAACTTGTTGCTATGAAGGAGAATGGAGTTCTCTTTCTATTTGTAAAAAAAAAATTAATATTCGTTGCTTTTGGGAGATATTAGCAGACTAGCGGACAAGATAAAAAATTGGGAAAGACCATGAATTAGGGATTCAATCAATAAAAAAAGGTCTTGACTTTTAAATTTAACACATTTCAGTTCCTTTTTAAAACTTTTGAGTAATTCCCAAGCTGACTTTTGAGAATTTGGGTATATTATAAAGGATTTATTTAACAAATTTTATTTTAATTTGAAAAACTCTCTAGAGCTTACGCATCACTCAAAAAATACGCTTCAATCGCCCGGGCGTACACCCCAAATTGTTGGGCATATGGCTCTTGAGACTTTCGCCCCACACCATCGCCTCAGGGCATTTTTGGTGCTCCTCGCCCCATGGCTCGCCCCGAAAACGTCTTTTAAAACACTGGCTTATATGCTAAGTGACGTGGCCAATGTGGCTTATATTCTAGTATAGTGTATGATATCGTCCCACAGAGATTGGAGAATCTAGCTACAAACTTATAATATTCGTACTACTATTTGAGAGAATCAAATTGATGAAGTTTTGTTTGTTGAAAATTTAAATTGCTTAAGTTGAAACAAAATAACTTTAGGAAGATTTATATTTAAAAAGAGTTGGAAATCATTGAATTCACTCAATAGCGTGATAATAATAAAATCATAGCTTCTACATGTATTTCTTTAGGAATAACTGCTTATTGCTAATACAATTATATTTTAGAGACTAAGAAATAATCAATTAATAATATTCTGCGAGGTTATGTAAAATCAATTGATATATGACTCGGGACAATTAAACTGAAATAACTTTTCTGCATGAATTGTGCTAAAAGTAGCAAAAACCTCTTGCGATTACTTTTTACGAAAAATCAATAGTCTTGCCTTTGGGTGTACATGGGTCGAGTTTGTTCGGATTTTCTAATTACCAAACCAAACCAATTATATCGTGTTATTAAATCTAAAGACCAAACCAAACCAATAAAAGTCGGATTTTTAAATCTCGGGTTTTTGGGTTTTGTTTCATAAAGTCTTCATAGCACAAAACATAGAATTTGTGCTCCAAATATTTCTGTAGTCCTAGTAAGACAGAACTATATAAGGTATTTTTTTAATAAAATAACATAAATATGAGATGATTCATGGCATTGTACTAAAATATTCAACAATAAAGATGAAAAAATCACATAAATAAATATTATTAATAAGCCATAATGAAAACAAACATAATTTAAAATTACTACTACGTTGCTAAAATAAGTACGACTAATAAGTACTATTATTTACATGACTAAACACTAAAAGAAAAATAAGTTATGCATTTTATCTAAACTATGGAAAAACCAAAAAAATAGATATCCAACACTATTTTCATTCATAGTACAATTGAATTGAATCTCTTTGAGTTACTAACATTTATGGACTATAAAACTTATTGGAGCATCCAAAAATTATAAGTCCAAGCTTGAAATAATACGTTAAGAGATAAAATTATGAAAAAGCATAAGAAATATATATAAACTACACTACAATAAATATTTTCATATATTAAATATATTTAAAACTTCTATACATATAATGTCGGGTTAGTTTGGTTTCGGTTTGACTTCTTTAAGTTAAAACCAAACTAAACCAAATATCGTCAGTTTTTTTTCCAACACCAAACTAATCAAACCAAACCATAGTCAGGTTTTTTTTTCTCAGTCTGACTCGGATTATTGGGTTGGTGCGGTTTGTCGGTGTAACGACCCGACCAGTCATTTTTGTAATGACCTGATCGGTTATTTTGAGCTCTAGTGTGTCGTTCGGCGGTTTGAGACCATGAGTAGCTTCGAGTATTATGACTTGTATGTGTGGTTGGAATTGAATTTCGAGAAGTTCGAAGTAGATTTCGAAAGAAAATTCAAATTTCGGAAGCTTTAAGTTGAAAAAATTCACTAAGATGTTATTTTTGAGTAAACAACCTCGAAATCGGGATTTGAAGGTTCCAACAGGTTTGTTTGGTGATTTTGGATTTGGACGTATATTCGGATCGGGTTTTGGATGACCCGCGACTATTTCGGCGCTTATTATGAAAGGTTGGCATTTGGAAGAATTTCATAAATTTAGGTTGAAGTGCATTTCAATGTTATCGATATTCGTTTGGAATTCCAAGTCTAGCAATAGCTCCATATGATGATTCTGGCCTTAGGAGGACGTCCGGAAGTGGATTTGGAGGTCCGTAGGTCATTTTAGGGTCATTTGGCAAAAGTAAAAAATTTGGATAATTTTAAGAAGTTTGAACGGGAGTGAAATTTTTGATATCGGGGTCGGATTTCGATTCCGGAAGATGGAGTAGGTTCAAAATGTCAATTATGACTTGTGTGCAAAATTTGAGGTCAATCAGACGTGATTTGATAGGTTTCGGCATCGAATGTAGAAGTTTGAAGTTCTAAAGTTCATTAAACCTGAATTGGGATGTGATTCATGGTTTTAGCGTTGTGTGATATGATTTGAAGGCTCGACTAAGTCCGTATGGTATTTTAGGACTTGTTGGTAGGTTTGGTTGAAGTCACGGAGGGCCTCGGGGGTACTTTCAGATGGTTAACGGACCATGTTGAAGCTTCAAGGACGGCTGAAGTGCACCAGTTCTGGTATAATCGCACTTGCGCAAATTTGACCACAGGTGAGTGACCACAAAAGCGAGGAAATTGTCGCAGGTGTGGTTTGGGCAAAGCTGGACAGTGACAGCAGGTGCGAAGGGTTGTCCGCACCTGCGAGGTTAGAGATGCGGAGGTGCATCGCAGGTGCGAGATTGAGAGAATGCCTGGGGGCGCAGGTGCGAAAGCATATCCACAGATGCGGATGCGCATCTGCGCATGGGAGATCGCATATGCGAAAATGGGCTGGAAGCCATGGATCACAGAAGCGATTGGAGATCCGTAGAAGCGGGATCGCAAATGCGGTCAAGTAATCCGCAAAAGCGGAAACTGGGAAGAACATAAGGGATCGAACTTGGTCATTTCTCCATTTTCATTTGGGATTTTTGGAGCTCGGTTCTTGGGAAATTTTGAGGAGTTTTCATCATGTAACACAAGGTAAGAAGTTTCTTACTTGTTGTGAGCTAAATGTAAAGTTTATATGTGGATTTAAGGCGGAAAATTTAGAAACATTGTGGGATTTTTGAAAGAAACCTAGAAATTTATATTTTTGGATTTTGACCACGAAATTGGACATGAAGTTATATATTTGAGTTCGTGGTGTCATGGTTAAAGTTTATCTTTGAAATTTTTTGGAATCCGGGCACGTGGGCCCGAGAATGATTTTTATCGACATTTCGAGCGGAGTGAGAAATTTTCGTAAATTGAATTATAATGAGTATTAGAGTATATATCTATGGATTTGTACTTTTATTGACTAGTTTGGGAGCGTTGGGCACCGAATTGAGTCATTTAAAAGGCTTGGGAGCCGGCTATGGAATTTCGAAATGAGGTAAGTGGATTCTAACCTTGTAAGAGGGTATTAACCCCATAGGTGAATCAAATCATTATGTGCTTCTATTTGTGGGGGCTACGTACGCACGAGGTGACGAGAGTCCGTGTGTAGCTACTATTATGCTCATAACCGGGTAGTCTGGGACCCATATAATGTTGTACTTGCGATGTTGTGCCCTGCTTGTTAATTTAATTATTTAAAATATTTAGAAACTCGATAAGGAAATTGTAAAAAAAGGGTTAAACTTCATTTACTTGACCGTTAAACGAGAATTTGAAATTCTTGGAATATTTGCCCCTTAATAAATTTTGAAGTGGTTGTTTAATGTGCTTTTTTTCTCTTTTGTGGAGCGGGCCGAACGCCTCGTTAGCAGATAGATGCATCTATGGTTCGTGCCGTTCGACCCTCGGCAGTGCACAGTTTAAATATTATGTTGGATCGGGTCGTACGACCTCGGCATGATTTGCACATGATTGAATTGGTTGCTTTGAAATTTATGATAATTGATATTGCTTTATTGGCGTGAGATACAAATTGATAAATGATGAAAAATAAATTTGGAAATTTCTTATTAACAAAAGAATTATTCACTTATTTCATGATATTGAGCTTACAGCCGTTTTACGTAATCCATACTTAGTTATATCATTGATATTTTATTTATAGCCTATAGTAAGTGTCGAAGTCGACCCCTAGTCACTACTTCTTCAAGGTTAGGCGGGATACTTACTGGGTACGCATTGATTTACGTACTCATACTACACTTGTTGCACAATTTTTTGTGCAGGTAAATATATGTCTAGTGGCCTCGTGGGAGCAGAGGCATGTAGGCATGCAGAGACTTAGGTGAGCTGCATTCCATAGTACGACCCGCACCAACAGAGTCTCCCTCAGAGTATTTATACTTTTCCTGTCCAATTTGTATTCCGGACGGACGCTGTATTTTATTTTATATTTCTGGTTGATGCTCATCCACTTGTGACACCGGGTTTTGGGGTGATTTGGATTGTTTTGTATTGAAATTGTTGTAAAATATTATATTAAATATGATTTATAAAATATTAAAAATAAGAACCAAATTAAGTATTTATTTTTGGCTTGCCTGACACCGGTGTCTGGCGCCATCAAGACATTTAATGGATTTTGGGTTGTGACAAAATGGTATCGGAGCACTAGGTTCACTTAGGTCTCATGAGTCATGAGCGAGTCTAGTAGAGTCTTGCAGATCGGTACGGAGACGTCTATACTTATCTTCGAGAGGCTACAAGACTATTAGGAGCACTTCCCTTCTTGATTCCTCATCCTGCGATTTTATTCCTTTGAGTCTTATGCCTTCATTTCCTTTCTATTCAATCTTGTGCGACATGAAGCGCTTGTTATAAATTGGGAATCGGAGAATTTTAATGGTACCGCAGATGTGGTGCGGGATGTTTCTCCCTACATATTTGATTGGGCTATTGTCATCACCTTGCGGAAGGTTGTTATGTCATTTCAGCTAGGTATTAGTAATACCTAAGGTATTGAGGTTTGGCATTGATTGCTATGACGATTCGTGCATTGCTATCGCACCTTTTTTGTGTAATGGTAGGATGCTTGTCTATGTGTCGAAGCAGTGAATGACTTGGAAAGAGGTTTACTTAGTGCATGATTCAAAGATCCAGTATTTTATTTCCGGCAAAGGAAAGGCAATCGAACTATGAATGTTCAGGTTTCAGTTAACGGAGTAACGAGACTTGGTATTTCTAGCATGGTCGAATTTTCATCTGTGATGTGGTGTCGTCGCCCTGGATTGAATGTGTTAAGTTCACCGGTGTTATGGTCTTCTTCAATTTGCTTGCGGGGCAGGGTAGTGTGAAATTATGTCAGGGAAGCAACTGTCAGAGATCGCGGTGTGCAGTGGTTTAGGATCAAATCGATATTTCTAGTGTTGATGGCTCGAGAAAGATGATCTTCGGAAAGGTTAAAAGTTGGTAGCGATCGATTAGTTCAAGTGCTACAGAGATAGATTTTGATTTAAGGCAACGACTGGGTAGCGAAGGATGAGGAAAAACATTTGGGAGGCGTCTTGTCGCGTTTAAGTTTCTAGAAGGACAAGTGTGAGAAGCAAAAGTCGAGTAGTTGCTTAAAGGAGAAGGTTTGACCAAAGTGGGAGAGTGGCAGAGTATCAGATGGGTTCTGTGGTAGGATAGCTACACGCGTTGAGGAGAGATTAGAGTGATTTGGAACTCATGGTGGACAGTGACTAAGTCTACGAACTTAATTTGGAATATTGGTTGCTATACGGAGAAGGGTTGGATACGACGGAAAGGAGTTGCGTGATATGAAGAAGGATACAAAATGACTTTGGATTGGAATGTATTGTCGCACCTTTAGTTGATGGCCATGAGGAGTGAATGGACTTGTACGGCTGGTAAATGAGCATGGGCTCAGGATGGTTTATTGGTTTCGTGGTAGTTGTACTTGGTGCAGCATTGTTAGAAGATGTCGGCATGTAATTTCCATAAGTGGGTTATTTCCGGCGAGCAGGTTAACTGTTGCGAGGTGTTGAAGAAGTTTCTACAAAGAATTATACTAGCTATCCGGTATGAGGTGGAATATGTAAATCTGGCTAGTGATTCAGAGCATTCATGAAATGGTTAATATAAGGATTTCAAGGAATTTGGCGAGTCGATTGCGCGAGATCATGTCGATAAGGGAGAAGGAATTTTGGCAGGTTCAAGGGTCATGTAATGGTAGCTTCAAGCTTAAGTGGGAGAGCCCCACCACCTACGATTGGATTGCATGGTTGTCTACTTGTGAGGTTTCTGGTTATCGGCATATTGGTGGGTTATTACGACTAAGGCAAGGGAACATCAATGGTGATTTGAGCAAAGGATTTGAGGAATGTGTGCTATAACTGGCCTTATCGATTCATGTTCAGGCTTTGGGAAGACTTGGGATTTATGCTTTGTGTAGATGTGATGTGCAAGAAAGGTGATTCAGCTAGGTGCTTCTTCGAGAGGGCGTTCATATGCTAGCAGAGCCTTGGAGTTTGATCATATTTGGCAACAAGTCAGAGTGGGTGACTCTCCATAATGGATCTAGTGGGTTCAAAGTGCGGTGCCTAAGGATTTCGAGCCAGTAGTATGGTTAAGTATTGAGCTTTTGTAGTGGATTATGAAAAGTGGCTTGGAGTGTTCTACGTTATCTTCTGTCTGTAGTGTTTCATTGGTAAATGGGAAAAAATAACTTCGGATTCATAGAGAGATTTTCTGAATGGGTGTACCAGTTGAAGATGCGAGTATGCACATAAGGAGGGTATGAGATGGTTCGTGGGTTTTGGAGACAAAGTGGTCTCGTGAAATAAGGTCACTCATGATGAGTACAGATTTGGGTTCATGATGTTTTGAATGAAGCTATTATTATTTCTAAGGCAAGTCCCGAGTAAATTAGAAGAAGTGGCTCGGTTGGTGATGGTTGAATCAACACGGTTAAGGGAGCGGCCGGTTTCTCCAGCGTGAAGTTATACATGTAGTTTCTGGTTGTACGCTTGGGCTTGAGCGCCACCACAACTTGGTTGATTTGGGAGGTATTCGATTCGTAAGGCTTTGTTGTGTAAAGGGATTTCCGGAAGTGTTATGGCAGTTTAGATTATGACATGAGGTTGTATTTTTTGGGGTTTGGGAATTTATTTGCGTTTTGCATTAGTCCTTCTGAAATGAGTTAGTAAAAGGTTTCTATAAGATGTAGTGTTTATCCTATTAGTGGATCAGGGGTTATTATGGAATTCTGGTACGCTCACGTATTGGCATGTTTGGTGTAGTGAGCGGCTTGGGGAATTGGAAGCTAAGGATCAAGGTTGCGGTTCGGAGTTGACAAGAATGTCACGAGCTCAGATGATCAGGGAAGAATTCAGATGGTTAGAATCAAGTGGTATTGTCTTTAGCGTCACCTAATATCGGTGTCCTGTGTAAGAGACTTTGTGTACTGATTTGCGGCTTTTTGATTTGCTTTACAGCATTAGTGTGGTCGGTGGTATGGATGTGCAGACTTGTTAGCTGGTGCGGAAGGTCGTGAGAGTGTATCCCGCGGGAAGACAATATAAGTGTGACTTGTAGTCACTTGATTGATTAAAGATTTAAAACCAAGTATGGAGATTGTGGTACTATCGCTAATGTGAGAATTTATGCCTGAAGGGCCCTCGGTTCATTTGGTTACGGACTGTGAAAGTTTGTTCTGGATTTGATGGTTGTTCTTGTATGTCGGGGAAAAGAGGGTTATTATGGATCCTTGAAAGGTTATTAGCCCGGTGCAGTATGATGAGAATCGGCTTGAGGTCCGTGGATGGATCTAAATGTGAATGTGGGCTCTATATCAGGCTGTATGTGTTCATTTCAGCATAGCGTTGTTTTTGGAGTGGTATTCGGGCCTTGGATGCTCTTTCTGTTGTCGGCCTTTCCGTGTAGTCTCTATTGTGCCATGTGGGTTGTGAGGCAGTTTGATTATTCGCACTCGTATTGAGATCCCGTATAGTTTGTGGTGTTATATGAGCAGGATGGCTCACGAGATGCAGGTCATTTATTGCACCTTAGTCGTGCTCGAGTTTTGTAGGGTATGGAGCTATCTGTCTCCCCAGTGATGGTATTGTGCACTTGGCGTGCTTTTGGTTCACATTCAGGTATTTCGTAGGTATAGGCGTTTTGGCTCGATGGGTACTTCCCTATTTATTATCATGTGTGGATTGGGTGGCACGCCGCCCCCGGTATACGGTTGGATCGGGTGGCACGCTGCTATGGGTACGTTGTTTGGATCGGGTGGCATGCCTCCACGGGTATCATGGTTGGATCGGGTTACACGCCGCAATGGTATCATGGTTGGATCGGGTTGCACGCCGCAACAGTGTGATGTTGAGTAATGTTCCCTGTACCTATTTTTGTGTGTTTTGCTTCTCATTTTCTGGGGAAGGTTAATAACATCTTTTCGGTTGTTTAATTAGTCACGTGGGTTGAGCAGTTCTTTCCGGAGTTCATTCTTTCCTTATGTATCACTTGCGAGTTTGTGGATTGTTGGCACATGGTGGCACCATATGAGAGCTTTGGTAGTGTTTGTGGTGGCTTATTGCCGGAATAACTTATACTAGGTGAGACGAGATTATTAGACCTGGGATAAGTGTTATCGGATTATATGAGGCATATTAAAAAGCAAATATCGTTATTTGGTTCATAATGGGGTAATGGTCCTTGTTAGGAGGAGGGACTCAATGATTTGTCGACTCGGAAGTTGGTTATGAATTTTTTCACATCCCTTGTGTTGTGGCAGAATTGCGAGAGTTGAAACGGGACTTATATGCTCTGTGAAGTGTGTTGTGACCATCAAATTCGTGGGATTTCAGCTTTTGTTATCAGGGGATGTTATTATGGTCATGTTAATTATGCGGTGCAAGGTGGATTCAGCGAAGGTATGCATATAGGTATTGGTGCATCATGTAGTGATTAATACGACGTTCGTATGTTGGAAACAGGCCTGACGGAGAATTTTAGATGTTAGAATTTGTCTCTAAGGCTAATTTGACTAAATAAAAAGGGAGAATCTTCAGATTTGCTCGAGCTAATGTGCTCAACTGAATTGTGGTAACAAAGGTAGGTGCACGAGGTGTTAAACAATGATTTCGGACAACTCCAGAGCAGTTCTTATCATGTTTGCGGACGAACGTATGTTTAAGTGGGAGAGAATGTAACAACCCGATCGGTCATTTTGAGCTCTAGTGTGTCGTTCGGTGGTTTGAGACCATGAGTAGCTTCACTTTGAGTATTATGACTTGTACGTGTGGTCGGAATTAAATTTCGGGAAGTTCGGAGTTGATTAGGAAAGATAATTCTAATTTCGGAAGCTTTAAGTTGGAAGAATTCACTAAGATATGATTTTTGAGTAAACGACCTCAGAATCGGGATTTGAAGGTTCCAACAGGTTTGTATAATGATTTTAGGTTTGGGCGTATGTCCGGATCGGGTTTTGGATGATCCGGGAGTATTTCGGTGCTTATTACGGAAGGTTGGCATTTGTAAGAATTTCATAAATTTGGGTTGAAGTGCATTTTAATGTTATCGATCTCCATTTGCAATTCAGAGTCTGGCAATAGCTCTGTATGATGATTCTGGCTTTAGGAGCGCGTCCACAAGTTGATTTGGAGGTCCGTAGGTCATTTTAGGGTCACTTGGCGAAAGTTGTAAATTTGGATAATTTTGAGAAGTTTGAACAGGAGTGAACTTTTTGATATCGGGGTCGGATTCCAATTTGGGAATTATGACTTGTGTGCAAAATTTGAGGCCAATCAGACGTGATTTGATAGGTTTCGGCATCGAAAGTAGAAGTTTGAAGTTCTAAAGTTCATTAAGCCTGAATTGGGATGCGATTCGTGGTTTTAGCATTGTGTGATGTGATTTGAAGGCTCGACTAAGTCTGTATGGTTTTTTAGGACTTGTTGGTAGGTTTAGTTGAGGTCACGGGGGGCCTCAGGGTGGTTTCGTATGGTTAACAGATGAAGTCGAAGCTTCAAGGATGGCTGAAGTGCACCAGTTCTGGTGTAATCGCACCTGCGCAAATTTGACCATAGGTGCGTGACCGCAGAAATGAGGAAATGGTCACAGGTGTGGTTTGGGCGAAGCTGGGCAGTTACCGCAGGTGCGAAGGGTTGTCCGCACCTGCGAGGACGCAACTGCAAAGGTGCATTGCAGGTGCGAGATTGAGAGAAAGCCTGGGGGTGCAGGTGCGAAAGCATATCTGCATATGCGGATACGCATCTGCGCATAGGAGACCGTATATGCAGAAATGGGCTGGAAGCCCTAGATCGCAGAAGCGATGGGAGATCTGCAGAAGCGGGGCCGCAAATGTGGTCAGGTAATCCGTAGAAGCGGAAAGTGGGCAGAACAGAAGGGATCGAACGTGGTAATTTCTCCAATTTCATTTGGGATTTTTGGAGCTCGGTTCTTGGGAGATTTTGAGGAGTCTTTATCATGTAACATAAGGTAAGTAGTTTCTTACTTGTTGTGAGCTAAATGTAATGTTTATATGTGGATTTAAGGAGGAAAAATTTGTAAAATTGTGGGATTTTTGGAAAAAACCTAGAAATTTATATTTTTTTATTTTGACCACGAAATTGGACATGAAATTTGAAATAAATTATATATTTGAGGTCCTGGTGTCATGGGTAAAGTTTATCTTCAAAAATATTTGGAATCCAAGCACATGGGCCCGAGGGTGATTTTTATTGACTTTTCGAGCGGAGTTGAAAATTATAGTAAATTTAATTATAATGAGTATTAGAGTATATATTTATGGATTTGCACCGTTATTGACTAGTCTTGGAGCGTTGTGCACCGAATTAAATCATTTGAAAGTCTTGGGAGCCGGCTATGGAACTTGGACCGAGGTAAGTCTCCTTTCTAACCTTATAAGAGGGAATTCACCCCATATGTGAATCAAATCATTATGTGCTTCTATTTGTGGGGGCTACGTACGCAGGAGGTGACGAGAGTCCGTGCATAGCTACTATTATGCTTATATCCGGGTAGTCTAGGATCCATATCATGTTGTACATGCGATGTTGCGCCCTGCTTGTTAATTTAATTGCTTAAAACATTTAGCAACTCGATTAGGGAATTGTAAACAAAGCGCTTAAACTTCATTTACTTAACTGTTAAACGAAAATTTGAAGTTCTTGGAATATTTTCCCCTTAATAAATTTTGAATTGGTTGTTTAATGTATTTTTGTTCTCTTTTGTTGAGCGGGCCGAACGCCTCGGTAGCAGATAAATGCATCTATGGTTCGTGCCATTGGACCCTCGATAGTGCACAGTCTAAATATTATGTTGGATCGAACCGTACGACCTCAACATGATTTGCGCATGATTGAATTGATTGCTTTGAAATTTATGATAATTGAT
The DNA here is from genome assembly GCF_000390325.3 of Nicotiana tomentosiformis. NCBI lineage: Eukaryota > Viridiplantae > Streptophyta > Magnoliopsida > Solanales > Solanaceae > Nicotiana > Nicotiana tomentosiformis. The sequence goes on along the minus strand of NC_090821.1, from coordinate 69,421,530 downwards.
ATTGCTTCATTGGCCTGAGATACAAATTAATAAACAATGAAAAATAAATTTGGAAATTTCTTATTAACAAAAGACTTATTCACATATTTCATGATATTGAGCTTACAACCATTCTACGTAATCCATGCTTAGTTATATCATTGATATTTTATTTATATCCCTTAGTAAGTGTTGAAGTCGACCCCTCGTCACTACTTCTTCGAGGTTAGGCAGGATACTTACTGGGTACGCGTTGATTTACGTACTCATACTACACTTGCTGCACATTGATTTTGTGCAGGTACATATATGTCTAGTGGCCACGTGGGAGCAGAGGCGTGTAGACATGCAGAGACTTAGGTGAGCTGCATTCCATAGTACGACCCGCAGCCAACAGAGTCTCCCTCAGAGTATTTATACTTTACCTGTCCAATTTGTATTACTGATGGACGCTGTATTTTATTTTATATACGTGTTGGGGTGATTTGGGTTATCCTGTATTGAAATTGTTGTAAAATATTATTATTTACACTGTAGATTTTATCTTTTACTATTTAATTGAAGAAAAATATGATTTCTAAAATATTAAAAATGAGAACAAAATTAAGTATTTATTTGTGGCTTGCCTAACAGCGGTGTCCGGCTCTATCACGACCTTTAATGGATTGTAGGTCGTGACAGTTTTGAGATCTAGTGGGTCGTTCAGCAGTTTAAGGCCTTGAGTAGCTTCTCTTCAGGTGTTTTGACTAGTACTTGTGGTCGGAATTGAATTTCCAGAAGTTCGGGTTTAATTTGGAAAGAAAATTCTAATTTCGGAATCTTTAAGTAAGAAGAATTGACTAAGGTGTGACTTTTGAGTAGACGACCTCGAAATAAGGATTTGAAGGTTTGAATAGATTTGTATGATGATTTCAAACTTGGGTGTATGTTCGAGTTGAGTATCGGATCACCCGGTAGCGTTTCAGCACTCATTATGGAAGATTGGTATTTTAAAAGTTTAAGAAACTCATAAGTTTGGTTTAAAGTGGATTTTGATCTTATCGATGTCCGTTCGGGGTTACGAACCTTGGAATAGCTTTGTTATGTCATTTGTGACTCGTGTGTGAAATTTGAATTCATTCCGGCTTGATTTGTTACGTTTCTGCATAGGATATAGAATTTGTAAATTTGAAACTTTACAAGTTTGATTCGAGGCACAATTCATGATTTTGATGTTGTTTGACGTTGTTTAAGGCTTCAAGTAAGTTCATATTGCATTTTTGTCATGACCCAAAATGCCGCCTTTCCAACAACTCAAATCGATGACCAACGCTCCAAAACTAGTCAATAAATGTGCAAACCCATAAAAATATACTCTAGTACTCACAACAATTCGATTTAAACAAATTCCCAACTCCGACTAAAAAGTTGATAAAATCACCCTCGGGCCCACGTACCTGGATTTCGAAAATTTTCGAAGATAAACTTTACCCAAAACCTCACGAACTCAAATATATAATTTATTCTCAATTCAATACCCAAATTCGTGGTCAAAATCAAAAAATACCAAATTCTAGGTTTCTTCGAAAAATCCCACAATTTCTATTAATTTCCATGTTTAAATCCTTAAACAAATCATGTATTTAACGTATAATAACTGGGAATCACTTACCTTGTGTTACTTGATGAAACCCTCCATTTGAATCTCTCCAAAATCTTCCCATCCAAGTGAAAAATGGAAGAAAATGGGCCAAGTCCCGTCTTTAAAACAATCTGCACAGTCGACCTTCTGCATCTGCGGTACACCAGTCACACCTGCGGCTCCACGCTTGCGAAAAATCAATTGCAGGTGCGGTTCCCTTCAAGCTAGGTGAAATCTACTTCTGCGGTCCTCCACGCGCTTCTGCGCCTTTGCATATTCGGATGCCCTTCCACTTCTGTGACCCAGTTGCCCCTCTCGCATTCTCGCACCTGTGACACTATACTGCATCTGCGACCTCGCAGGTGCGGACAACCCTTAGCACCTACGATTATTGCCCTGCTTCACCCAAACCGCACCTGTGGCCATTTCCTCACCCCTGCGGTCGCACACCTATGGTCAAACTTGCGCAGGTGCGATTACACCAGAACTGGTGCACTTCAGCCATTCCTTAAGTCCAAAACTTGCTCTGTTAACCATCCGGGACCCACCCGAGGCCCCCGGAACCTTAACCAAATATACCAACATGTCCCAAAACACATTACGATCTTAGTCGAGACTTCAAATCACATTAAACAATGCTAAAACCATGAATCGCACTCCAATTCAAGCTTAATAAACTTTAGAACTTCAAACTTCTATATTTGATGCCGAAACCTATCAAATCACGTCTGATTGACCTAAAGTTTTGCACACAAGTCACATTCGACATTACGGACCTACTCCAACTTCAGGAATCGGAATCCGACCCCGATATCAAAAAGTTCACTCCCGGTGAAACTTTTCAAAAACCTTTAAATTTCTATCTTTCGCCAACTGACCACAAAATGACCTACAGACCTCCAAATCCACATCCGGATGCACTCCCAATACCAGAATCGCCTTACGGAGATATTCCCAGAATCGGAATCCCAAACGGACATCAATAACATTAAAATGCACTTCAACCCAAATTTAGGAAATTCTTCCAAAAATGCCAACTTCCATAATAGGCGCTGAAACGCTCCCGGGTCATCCAAAACCCGATCCGGCCATACGCCCAAGTCCAAAATTATCATACGAACCTGTTGGAACCTTGCAATCCTGATTCCAATATCGTTTACATAAAAAATCATACCTTAGTCAATTCTTCCAACTTAAAGCTTCCGAAATTAGAATTTTCTTCCCAAACTAACTTCGAACTTCCCGAAATTCAATTCCGACCATACGCATATGTCATAATACCTGAAGTGAAGCTGTTCAGACTCTCAAACCGCTAAATGACATTCTAGAGCTCAAACAAACCGGTCGGATCATTACAATTTTCATCCACCATCACAAGGTAAGTGATTCCCACCTATTACAAGTTAAATATATGGGTTATATATGGATTTAAACATGAAGATTAGTAGAAATTTGGGTTTTTGGTTGAAAACCTAAACTTTGGTACTTTTAGATTTTGACCACGAAATTGGACGTGGAATTTGGAATAAGTTATATATTTTAGTTAGTAATGTTATGGGTAAAGTGTATCTTCAAAAATGTTTCGGAATCCGAGCACGTGGGCCCGAGGGTTGATTTTATTGACTTTTCGAGTGGAGTTGGGAATTTGTTTAAAATGATAAATTATGGGTATTAGAATATATTTTGAATGGGTTGCACATTTGTTTGAATAGCTTTGGATCGACGGGCATTGGTTTTTGGTGTTATAGAGGCTTTGGAGCCGGTTATGGAACTTCGAAGCGAGGTAAGTCTCCTTTCTATCACGCTGAGGGGGAATCTACCCCTAGGTGATATTTATTGTTATGTGCAACTAATTGTGGGTGCTACGTACACACGATGTGACGAGAGTCCGTACGTAGCTAAAGCATGTTTATGTTCGAGTAGAATTAGAATATTATCATGCAATATTTGAATTAATTGGACTCGTTCTGCTGGCTTAATTAATTGATATTATAATTGAAATTGATTTAGAAATAAATATATGTACACTAGGCCATGCCTTAGCACTTTGAGTTGTGGGCGAGTTATTTGAGAAATGGTAAAGATTAAATTCATATTGCGCTGTATTGTAAACACATACCTCGTAATTCGGTAACTTCCTTTCTTTTCTTGTGGAGCGGGCCGAACACATCGGCAGTATATAGATGCATATGTGGATCATGCCGCATGTCCCTCGGCAGTGTACACGTTATTGTGGATCGGGCAGAACGACCTCAGCAGTTTCGTGCGTCATATCTCTAGTAGCCCGAATACTTACGAGATAATCTTTCCACTAATGCCCAACATTTTATGATATTTCCTATTTATAAGGAAATAATTGGGAAAAATTATGAAAGTACAGACTTACTCCACTATTTCAGTGCACTTCTCATATATTATGATTTATCATATTATTTATTTGGATCTCTAGTAAGTGTCAATGTCTACCCCTCGTCACTACTTCTCTGAGGTTAGGCTAGATACTTACTGGGTACGTGTTGATTTACGTACTCATGATGCACTTCTGCACTAAATGTGCAGGATGTAGCAGGTTCATTGATGACCTTGGCGCGTAGGCGCACCCATTGAGAAGACTTTATATGAGCTGCCTTCCAGGCTACGCATCGCAGTCCACCGAGTCTTCATTGTACTATTCATGTTATTCTGTCTTATTACATTCAGGACAGATGTTGTATTATTATTATTATTATTATTATTATTATTATTATTATATTATTCCTTAGAAAATGCTCATGCACTTGTGGTACCGGGTTTTGGGGGTTACCACGGGTTGTTCGTTGTTGTAATTGTGTAAATATTATCACTTATTCTGTAAAACAAATCTATTTCATATGATTTGATTAAAGGAAATTTTTTTATTTCAATTACTAAAATGAGTACGTAAGTTGTTAGATTACCGTTGGCTTGCGTGACGGCGGTGTTAGGCGCCATCACGATCTTTAACGGATTTTGGGTCGTGATGGTCGGTTTCATTTGTACACCCCTAGCCTTGCCTACTATAACTCCTCTGTGAGAATTAGAATGGAAGTAAGCAAGATTACATCCTTAGAATAATAGATTAATAAGAAGTACTCTCACTCTATTATTTTACCCAATAGTTATCATATATTAATTCTTCTTCGTAAGGATTACAACATTGATATACAACTAACTTTGGAGAAGAAATAGATAGAAGCGATAATAATTAATTAAAACTAATATTCCAGCACAATATAAAAATATAAGTAGAAAGTTTCAGAACAAGCATGTAGTAAAACTAAGATTAATATTATAACTATATCGAGCTTCATCAGCTATCCCAACAAAAGAGATTACTCCATTATGGAGTATTTAAATTTCACAAAGAAAGGAATTTTTAAAATACTATCAATACTCTTAGAAAATTCAAAAATTACAAGAGGAAAGTGAAATAGATAAAGAAAGAAGCAAAGACCAAAGCTAGAGAAACAGTTGCTAACTGGCACGTCTGATCTCTCCCCTTCAACACAAATATGGCATACTATTTATATAAATCAAATCCCATAAGATGCCATGTTGCCTCATGCTTTTTTTGCCATGTTGCCTCGTGCTCTTTTGCCTTGATGCCTCGTGCTCTTTTTTATTTCCTTTATTTGCGTTATCATGATATTTCTATTGCTGCAAAATACTATTAGAAAATACAGAGAATTGACATATTATATATATTTTTTATTTAAAATAATTTATTTTTAAGTATATAATATATGAATATTTTATAGTCATCAAACTCCCCCGCACTTGAATCCTTGCTCGTCCTCGAGGGAGTAATTTTATTAATAATTGTTGTTTCTTGTAGAGTAAAAAAATAAAATAAAATAAAATTTCACATAAAATTCAAAACCTATAAGTTTTTCAAGTCGCCAAATGTCACGACCCAAAATCTAACCGTCATAATGGCGCCTATCATGGAACTAGGCAAGCCACAACTCAACATCTCAACACAAAATAAAAAAAAAATCTTTGAGCATAAATACAGAAGCAATTTAATAATTTAGGAAAGCCTTTTTGAAAACAGAAATATCCAAAATACAATACAATCCATCCGAATACCGGGGAGTCACAGAGTACATGAGTGTTTAAATCAGAATGCAGTTCACTACAGTGTCTAGAGAAATAAACTGGAAACACAACTAGTGATAGAAAGGAGAGTCAAAGCATGCGAATGTCGTGCTGCTACCTTGGTAGTCTCCGAACTCTGAAACCGTAATCAGCAACTGCCGCCGTGACAAAAAATGCCTGGATCTGCACACGAGGTGCAAGGAGTAACGTGAGTACATCCAACTCAGTAAGTAACAAGTCCAAACTTTGGACTGAAAGGTAGTGACCAACTCAACCGATACAGATAAAATAGAAATAACTGAACAAAAACGTAGACATGCTTTCAAATTAAATAGGCAACTCAAAACAGAAAAGTGAAACAGATCCGAACAGTGTAAAGAATATAACTCTGCTATCTCTACATGCCAATGCATATGTTGTAGGTGTTGCACCATGCTGTCAGCCTCATGTGCTCACACTCTGAAATGCTCAACCACTTGGTACTGTATATGGCCCATACGACCCAGGGAAAATCCATCCCGGAATATATACATCACTGACTATAAGCCACCTAGTACCGAGGAAGGCCAATCCAGCCCCGTGGAGAAGATCCATCTCTGGGTATCAAGTACATCGGACAAGATCCATGTCCAGGGAATATTCATCCCTCAATAATATCAACCGCGCTCACTGGGGGTGTGTTATAGACTCCAAAGGGGATCCTACAACCCAAGCACAATCATAATCATCAATATAACCGTTGCGGCGTGCTGCCCGATCCCATAATTGTCACTCATAATCAGGCTCTGAGCCTCACTCAGTCATCAATCTCTCCAGTCTCACTCACAAGCTCACAATATTATGAAAACTAGCCCGAAACAATGATATGATGTATAAATAAATAACAACTAAGACATAGATATGATATGATATGCATGAACATGATTGAGTACATAATAGCAATGAAATCAATGCGATGACAGCAAGAAACGACCACTAGGGGTCCCAACAGTACCGACATAAAGGTTAAACATGATATCAACAAAATAGAGTCACTATACAGTACCATGGAATCAACCAGGCCACAATTCTCATAGTGCAAGCTCGTACGCCCGTCATGTGGCATGTGCATCACCTCAATACCGATCGTATAACACATAGTTCGGGGTTTCGAACCCTTAGAACCAAGTTTGAAACTGTTACTTACCTCAAACAAAGCAAAAAGCCTACTCCGCGATGCCCTTGCCTCTCAAATAGGCCTCCAAACATCCCAAATCTAGCCACAAGCAATACATTACGATCAATATATGCCAAAGGAACCAATTCCACAAGAAAAATACCAAATTATAGTAAAAACTTGAAATCGACTCATGGCCAGCCCCCAGGCCCACGTCTCAAAATCTGACAGAAGTCACAAAACCCAAAAGTCCATTCACTCACGAGTCTAGTCATACCAAATTTACCAAAATCCAACAACAAAATCCCCTTAAAAAACTTAAAATTCCATCTCAAGAACTCTTCCACTTTTTCCCCAATTGTTCACACCAAATCACAATTTAGATGATAAAAATAAAGATATAATCATGAAATTTAACCAAAACCAAGTGGGAAACACTTACCCTAATCAACTCCGTGAAAATCCCATCAAGAATCGCCCAAATCCATGATCTTTAGCAGAAAATATGAAAAATTAGCTCAAACCCTCGATTTTTGAATTTAACACTGTCTGCCCAGATTCCTTCTTCGCGAACGCAACATTCCTCTCGCGTTCGCGTAGACCAACTCTAACTGCTTCGTGAACGAGATGCCTTACCAGTTCAAACCTTCGTGAACGCGACCCTATCCTCGCAAACGCGTAGACCAAGGACCTCGGCCCCCAACAACCTTACTCTTCTTCGTGAACGCGGCACCACTCACGCGTTCGCGATGCACACACTGCCCTACCCTTCGCGTTTATGTACTCACCCTCGCGAACACGTAGAACAAAAATTCACCATCTCAGAAACACTCTTTGCGAATACGTAAAAGGAAACGAGAACCAAAATACCACAACAAATCAGTTATCTTACCAAGGCCAAAAATGATCCGTTAGCCACCCAAAACTCACCCGAAGCCCTCGGGACCTCAATTAAACATACAAACTCGTCCCATTACATCATATGAACTTAGTCGAACCTTCAAATCACCTTTAACAACACCAAAAACACAAATCACATACGGATATGAGCCTAATGAACTTAGAAATTTCTGAATTCCACAAACGATGCCGAATCCTACCAAACCACGTTCGAATGACCTCTATTTTTGCACACAAGTCTGAAATGACACCACAAACCGACTCCAACTTCCAGAAATCCAATCTGACCCCGATATCAAAATTTCCAATGCCGACCAAAATCGCCAAAATTCTCACTTTTTCCAATTCGAGCCTAATTCTACCAAGGACCTCTGAATCATATTTCGAACTCGTTCCTAAGTCCAAAATCACCTAACGGAGCTAATAGAACTATCAAAATTCAAATCCAAGATCGTTTACACATAAGTCAACATCTGGTTGACTTTTCCAACTTAAGCTTCTAATAAAGAGACTAAGTGTCTCAATTCACTCCGAAATCACTCTGAACCCGAACCAACTAACCCGGTATATCATAATATAGCTGTAAAGAATAAATTAAGCAGTAAATGGGGGAACAGGGTTGAAATACTCAAAATGACCGGCCGGGTCATTACATCCCCCCCCCACACTTAAACATATGTTCATCCTCGAACGTGCCAAAATTTGTTTCCAAGCCGTCTCATAACTATTTCATCTTACCACGCACATACCCGGGGATGATCCCACGTTACCCTATCCCATATAGATCTGATAACCCCACATAACTAAAAAATTTAAATTCAACCTAGTCCACAAGGCTTAGAATCCAATTCCCAACATCTGTAATTTCTAATAAGATCTGAATCCCACAACATACACACTGTGTATATGTCTGAACAAGCTGTACCAAAAGCCGTAACCACAACTCAAACAGTCAAAACGCGAATACCATATAGCTCAAATGTTCGCGGCAATGATTCCTAATCACAGTAGTTACTCAAAACAACCCCAAGCCGGTAATAAACCTCATATCAAACAAGACTCCATTCTAAAACCTTCATACACTACCAATGATGAAAGAAACAGGCGGAGACTCGAAACCATTCTTCAGACCCACCAGTCGTGGAGATCCCTCTCCTTCGACAAGAACCATAGCAAATTTCTAAGCCGACTTTCCATATTATCATTCCAATTATGCCACAATCAAATCTGATAGCACCCATCCTAGATCCGACGACTTCATCTTATCAAATACCAGCTTCTCCACTGACATGCCACACCAATACCATCTAAACACACAACCAGTGCAATCCGTGCACCAATAAGCAACATTCCAAATGTACTAAATCACGACACCAACTCAACAAGAGAATCGTCCCGTAAGCTCGACGGGTACCACCCTAACGCAATGCTAAAAACCCATCACATACCGTAAAAACATAATACCTGAATCCAACACAAGGATCATATCTCAATATAACTTTGTCCAATGCGCGACCCCATCCAAACACTGATCCATATGAAACACCTTAGCCACCATACTCAAAATCAATAACCATGCGCAATCTAACATCAATCAATCAAAGTGCATTACCATAACCCTAGAGAAGCAAATAACAAAATATCACACAATTCCGAAAGGACATAACCAATGCGCAACCACTCATGCATCACTCAAATACCCATCTCGCACAATTTACTCTATAATGCCCCAATAGAACTGCACCACGGGTGCATACAATCAACGAATCATAACTCCTCGTATCATAGAAGAGTAACTCCCCATAATATATCAAAACACAAATAAGCTCAACAACAACCGAATGGCACCTCCCTCAACAATAGCAGTATGGAGCCAACCAATCTGACTCGGTGTAGAATACACATCCTAATTGGGCCTACCAATAGATCCCCCAATCAACTACGGGCACCCACACATGGGTAGATAACCCTCCGAAAGTCCACAGTGACTAAATCATAACATATACTACTGTCTAGCTAGCATCGTGCATGACTTCACAGTCCACAACCATGAAAACAACCTGCTCTTGAGAACTCCCAGTCTCCAAATCCATATAACACATCAATCCCCTTACACATCTCTCGTACACGACCAACCCATGAGGAATACTCCTAAAGTTCTTCCGTGCCACATAGCAAAAATCGAATATCAGCAGTCGATCAACCAGGAGAGTACCGCCATACCAATGAACACCTGTAAATCAAAACATAACGCCCTTTCAACCGCGCACCCCTCTCAGGGATTACCGACCAACTAAAACATTCACCTAAGTATCCAACACCGACAATTCTGTCTAGAATTCGTGAACTTGCCCCCAAGAATGAACTGTCACCTTGTACATGTAAATTTTAATCCTGCACAACACCACCGATTAAATTCACACTCCGTGCGCCCTACATTCTTCAAAATAACAATTTAATCATTTCATGATTTTTCATAAAGTGCAATATAGCCCGCATTCGAGAAATTTTCTTACTCAAGTCATCCATGATATCAACCTCTGCAAGTCATAACCCATCAACAAGTATGCCTCGGCCCAAAATTAATAGCGTACAAAATTGTGCAATTAAATCATAGATAGCAGACTCCCCCACTTTGCTCAAAGCCATATAGCAAAACATCCGATAACTCACCATACCCAAGATAATATATAAATTGACCGTACTAAGCAATAAGAGACCTACTCTAGTCTCCAGACTCCCAATAGTCACCATACATGACCGATATACACGGTCCACAATGACAGTACTGCCCACTAGCATAGACACATGAACAGGTGGAACTAGAGACTCCAAATAATGAGCGAAATATGAGGAAACATATGAATAAGTGGAACCAGGGTCAAGTAATACAGAGGCATCTCTATGGCAAACTAAGACAATACCTATAATCACAGTATCAGATGCAATGGCATCTGGTCTGGCAGGGAACGCATAGAAACGGGCCTGACCGCCACCAGATCGGCCTTTCCCCTAGGGTGACCCCTAGCTAACTGAGCTCCACCCCGAGTTGGCTGGGCAGGTGGTGAAGTAACTAGTGCCGAATTCGAAGGCTGACTCTTCTAATGAGATGAACCTCACGAAAGGCAGGGACAATGCCTCTTGATATGACCCAAATCTCTACACTCAAAGCAACCTCTCTCTGCAAATGGCGGTGGGGACTGTAGGGAACCCCGAGCACCGGAATAACTACTAGTAGGTCCTGACACAGATGAGCCCTGAGTTGATGGTGCATGAGACAAAATCTGAGCTAGTAGCGCACCGAATGATGTTTGGCCCTGCTGATAACTATATGGCCCATGACAAAATGATGTACCTATGTGCACTGGGCGAGCCATCTGAGCATGCTTGAAAGGACGACCTATACTGTGTTGTAACTGACCCCCAGAAGGAACACCACTGAATTCACCCTGTCCATGAGGCCTCTTGGCCTCCCTCTCAACCCTCACCTGACTGCGAATCATCTCAATCTGACGAGCAATGTCGACAACCTCATCAAAGGTAGCACCAGACACTCTCTCCCTGGTCATAAGCAATCGCAGCTGATAAGTGAGGCCATCTATAAACTTCTTGATCCTCTCTCTATTTGTGTGAACCAACAAGATAACATGACGGGCCAACTCCGAGAATTGCAATTCATCTACATCACAGACATATCACCCTGATGAAGCTACTCAAACTATTTGTGCAGATCCTCTCTGCGGGACTGAGGAACGAACTTCTCCAGAAAGATAACGGAGAACTGCTTCTAGGTAAGGGGCGCTGTGCCGACCGGCCTATGCCTCTCGTAATCATCCCACCAACTGAATGTAGCGCTAGAGAACTGAAAGGTAGTGAACAAGACCCCACTGGTCTCCAGAATACCTGTTGTACGGAGTATCCTCTAACACCTGTCCAAGTAATCCTGTGCATCCTCTCCTTCTGCACCACTAAAAGATGGAGGTTGGAGTCTCCCAAGCCTCTCCAATCTACACTGCTCATCCTTAGGCATAACAGGAGCCACATAGTCCTGAGCAGTTGCAACCGACTAGGCTGCTAGTGCCCTGTACCATCTGCTCTGGTGTGCGGGCAACGGTAGTCAGAGCACATCCCCTGGCCTGAGAAGTGGCTTTTGCGGCCGGAACAGAGACCGCCTGGGCAAGACTAGTACACGCAGTCAAAATTTGAGATAAGGCCTCCTGAAGGCCTGGAATCACAACGGGCACGGATGGTGCCTAAGCTGGTGCATTAACAACTGGAATCTGGTCCTGATCTAGGGTAACGTGTAAATCTGCAGGTATTTCCCCGACTACTGTGCGAGCTGCACCTCTGCCCCTACCGCGGCCTCTACCGTGTCCTCGGCCTCTCGCGGTGCTGGCTGGTGGTACTGGTGGCTTTCCATCCTACCCGGTAGTACGAGTCCTCACCATCTGTGAGAGAATGAAACAACAAATGTTTAGTTACTAGAATCAAAATATTCGCCCGACAAGAATTCAAGAATGTAGAGTTTCCTAAGGGTTCTGCAACCTCTCAAAGATAAGTACAGATGTCTCTGTACCGATCCGCAAGACTCTACTAAACCCACTCATGACTCGTGAGACCTATGTCACCTAGGCTCTGATACCAACATGTCACGACCCAAAATCTAACGGTCGTGATGGCACCTATAGTGGAACTAGGCAAGCCACAACTCAACATCTCAACAAAAAAAAAATTGAACATAAAGACGGAAGCAATTTAATAATTTAGGAAAGCCTTTTTGAAAACAGAAATATCCAAAATACTATACAATCCATCCCAAAACCGGGGTATCACAGAGTACATGAGCGTCTAAATCAAAATACAGTCCACTACAGTGTCTAGAGAAATAAACTGGAAACACAACTAGTGATAGAAAGGAGAGTCAAGGCCTACGAACGCCGTGTTGTTACCTTGGTAGTCTCCGAACTCTGAAACCATAATCAGCAACTACAGCCGTGACCAAAAATGCCTGGATCTGCACACAAGGTGCAGGGAGTAACGTGAGTGCATCCAACTTAGTAAATAACAAGTCAAAACTTTGGACTGAAAGATAGTGACCAACTCAACCGATACAGATAAAATAGAAATAACTGAACAAAAACGTAGCCATGCTTTCATATTAAATAGGCAACTCAAAACAGAAAAGTGAAACAGATCCGAACAGTGTAAAGAATATAACTCTGATATCTCTACATGCCAATGCACATGCTGTAGGTGATGCACCATGTTGTCAGCCTCATTTGCTCACATTCGGAAATGCTCAATCACTCGGTACTGTATATGGCCCATACGACCCAGGTAAAATCCATCCCGGAATATATACATCACTGACTATAAGTCACCCAGTACCGAGGAAGGCCAATCTAGCCCCGTGGAGAAAGTCCATCTCCAGATATCAAGTACTTCAGACAAGATCCATGTCCAGGGAAGATCAATCCCTCAATAATATTAACTGCGCTCACTGGGGGGTGTGTTACAGACTACAGACGGGTTCCTACAGCCCAAGCGGTATCATAATCATCAATATAAACGTTGCGGCGTGCAGCCTGATCCCATAACTGTCACTCATAATCAGGCTCTACGTCTCACTCAATCATCAAGCTCTCTAGTCTCACTCACGGGCTCACAATATCATGAAAACTTGCCCGGAACAATGATATAATGTATAAATAAATAAGAATGAGCCGGAGATATGATATGATATGCATGAACTTGACTGAGTACATAATATCAATGAAATCAGTGCGATGACAGCAAAAAACGACCACTAAGGGTCCCAACAGTACCGGCATAAAGCATAAACATGATATCAACAAAATAGAGTCACTATACAGTGCCATGGAATCAACCATGCCACAATTCTCATGGTGCACTTGGCATGTGCATCACCTCAATACCGATCGTATAACACATAGTTTGGGGTTTTGAACCCTCAGAACCAAGTTTGAAAGCGTTACTTACCTCAAACCAAGCAAAAATCATACTTCACAATGCCCTTGCCTCTCAAATCGGCCTCCAAACAACCTATATCTATCCACAAGCAATACAATACGATCAATATAGGATAAAGTAACTAATTTCACAAGAAAATTACCAAATTATAGTCAAAACCCGAAATCGACTTAAACCCGGCCCCGACCCCGGTCCCACGTCTCAAAATCAGACATAAGTCACAAAACTCGAAAGCCCATTCACTCACGAGTCTGGTCATACCAAATTTATCAGTAACCGACAACAAAATCCCTTTCAAAACCTCAAAATTTGATCTCAAGAACTCTTCCACGTTTTTCCCAATGTTTCACCCTAAATCACAATTTAGATGATAAAAATCAAGATGTAATTGTGGAATTAACCAAAACGAAGTGAGAAACACTTACCCTAACCAACTCCACGAAAATACGTTCAAGAATCGCCCAAATACGTGATCTCTAGCTCAAAATATGAAAAATGAGCTAAAACCCTCGATATTTTAATTTAACAATGTCTACCCAGATTCCTTCTTCGCGAACGCGAACTTCCTCTCGCGTTCGCGTAGACCAATTCAGACTGCCTCTCCGCTTTACTCTTCGCGAACGCAACAACTGCTTAGAGAACGCGATGCCTTACTAATTCAAAACTTTGCGAACGCGACCCTCACCTCGCGAATGCGTAGACCAAGGACCTGGGGTCCTCAACAGCCTTACTTCTCTTCGCGAACGCGACACCACTCATGCGTTCGCTATGCACACATTGCCCTACCCTTCGCCTTTGTGTTCTCACCTTCGCAAACGCATAGAATAAAAATTCACTATCTCAGAAACACTCTTCGCAAACGTGAGCCCCCTCTGGCGAACGCGTAAGAGGAAACCAGAACCAAAATACCGCAGTAGATCAGCTATCTTACCATGGCAAAAAATGATCTGTTAACCACCTGAAACTCACCCAAGGTCATCGGGACCTCAACCAGACATACCAACATATCCTATAATATCATAGGAACTTAGTCGAACCTTCGAATCACCTTCAACAACACCAAAAACACGAATTATACACGGATTCAAGCCTAATGAACTTAAAAATTTCCGAATTTCACAAACGACATCAAAACCTACCAACCCACGTCTGAATGACCACAAATTTTGCACATAAGTCTGAAATGACACCACGAACCCACTCCAACTTTCTGAAATCTAATACGACCCCGATATCAATTCGAGCCTAATTCTACCACGGACCTCCGAAGCACATTCCTAACGCGCTCCTAAGTCCAAAATTACCTAACGGAGCTAACAGAACCATCAAAATTTAAAACCGAGATTGTTTGCACATAAGTCAACATCCGATTAACTTTTTTAACTTAAGCTTTTAATAAAGATACTAAGTGTCTCAATTCACTCCGGAACCGAACCACCAAATCTGGTATATCATAAATTAGCTGTAAAGCATAGATTAAGCAATAAATGGGGGAACGAGGTTAAAATACTCAAAATGACCAGCCTGGTCATTGCACCAAATCTATACCTTGTTTCTGCTTCTGCTTTTGTTTGCCGAAAACTTTCAACTCCTCTTTTGATGAACCTTTTGAGATTGATAACATTATGAACACAATTTCGAGTTTCTCAAATTATTGTCCATGAGCTTGCCCTTCATGTCAGTGTCCATTAATGTAGAATCAACACTAATTTCTAAAATTATTTTAGGACTTTTTCAGGCTTGTAATGATAGGCTTAATGCTGGTAAGATAAAAGGATATATTTGTAGTGACTTTGTTCCGTCCAGCTTTATTATGAGAGCCGATTATTTTACCAAAGTAACTATGTACAACTCAACACAGAGAAAATAACTCTAGAGATTGGGCTAAAGGCCCCGGTGTCCAATTCCATAATTAATATCACTTAAGTCATCATTTCTCTCAATAGATTACTTAAATTCAAGTTTCTTGAATCAATAATTTATTCTACAGATATATACACCTTGCTTTCCTCTTTTTTCAATTTTTTTTTTTAAAGAGTGAAATAGAACATTTACTCTACAAGTATTCCTTCATTGCTTGCTTTAATAATCATTTTTGCTCAACTATAGCCGGAAGGAGTAGTATCGATCTTTTGTAGGATAAACCAATATGGTGTATCAATAAAATTTGGTTTATCCCTTTTTTTTCTTTTTCTTTTTTTGGCTCAAAGTTGGGTGATAAAAGGAAAAATATAAATATTTATGGTTTAAAATAGATAGGCTAAAAAGTGTATCAAAGAAAGCCTATTTTAATTCTAAAAATAGTGTTGTCTTGAATTTCGTCTTGATAGACATTTGGGGCAAGTTTTAGCAAATCTTATTGATTCTACCTATTGATATCATAACGCTTCTCAATTCCAACACTTTCTCAAATTTGGAGATACTCATTCTTGCGTTCACAAAAATAAAATAACAAACTTGGTATGGCATAAATGAAAAAATTTATGTTTGAAAATAGGCGAACAATTACATTAAAACTTTTCATATTGTATACAAACAATAATTAAGAATAAAATAAAAGATGGAGAGAAAAATAGAGAGAGAGATGCCACAATAATTGATCTGCAAAAAAGAGTGTACTTTGTAGATGTCTTCAGGAAAAAGTAATACATCTTTCTTCTTCATGTAGCCAAAAGTCCATTATGCTTCTTTATTCCAAGTACCTTATACATATACTTGGTGATAAACAAAATTCAAAATGCACCATGAGAACCTCTGTTCATATAAAAACTGTTGTGCATATCCATTTAAAGTAGAAATATTCAAGAGAAAGAAAACGACTCATCATAATATAACCCTTACCTCTATCCCAATAAGCACTGTTAGTTGAAATAAAATTTAACAGAAGAAAGGAAATTATGAAAATCAAATGTTACTTCTTATCTTTACATAGAACAACAAGTGATTCCAGTGTTATAAATTAAAACAGAGTAGTTAATCCGTCCATTAAATAAAAAGGAATGAATCTTTCATCTTATGTGGATGTATAGAGTTAGAATGCACCTGCTTATGATATCAAACAGTAAAAAGAAAAAGAAACAAATTAGATAAACTTATATATATGGCTAATACATAACTTTTTATTAAGAAATTAATTACCTCCCGATGCGTCACAAGTGGAGGCTCGAGGCATCAGGTATGTGTTTTTCACTTTGTGCTTTGGCTTCATTTTTCTCTTATGACCAACTTTTCCAACAATAAAACCAAAAAAACAGTTAGTATAGACTTGTTATCTTGAAAATTAAAAGCAATAATACTACTTAAAACATACTATTTCTAAAGATTATTTATTTATACGTAAAAGTTCACTATTTTTATAGCTGACACCAAAACCTTACACCTGCCAGCAAACGTTCTCTAATTAAACGTTCAAATTTCACATCTAATACCAACAAAAACTTATACTTCTTAGCTTAACAATAACAAAGTTCTAGATATATAAACAGAGACTTACTCCTACAAGCTGTATATTTAAACAGCACCAGAAATATAAATATCTACAGAAGAACAATAGTTAGCGGTCACATATTTCCCTTAGTTCAAAAATCAGCAACAACCTACTTTCATTAGTTCAAAAACGACATAATTCTCTCCCCAGTAGAACGCTTCATTCCCCTGAATGAACCACGTCGTGCGAGAGACTACGACTTTTGTTCATTTTCCATCACCCATGTGAACCTCGTCCTCTATTTCAGAGGAGACATGTCACTTTTTAACAACCTCATATTCCGTTTCAACCACTTCTCTTGACCTTTTTGCTTTTTTGCTTGGTTGTGCATCTTCATTCATAACTGAATCATTTTTGCTATGTGGAAAGATACTAGGAAATTCATCAGAAGTAATTAGTTGACCAAAATCAGGTAAATCACTAAAGATATTGCCTTCTTTAGTCGAAAAGGTGTCTGAAACATTTGGTATATCATGGAGTAATGGGGGCTGGCTTAAAAATTCATCAACATCAAAAAACTTTGCATCAGGAGCATGAGCTAGTTATGGAACAGTTGGTGCATCAGTTGGTGGTGATGGTTGGTCTAGAAACTCAACATCATCAAAAAATCGTGGAATGGGCGAGAGTTGGATCCGAAGTGTTTGGTACATCAGTTGGTGGTGATGGTTGGTCTAGAAAATCAACAGCATCGAAAAATCGTGACATAGGAGTAATATCTGGATCGCCCCACACAAATCCCTAGATTGTTCCCATGTTGCGCAGCATGTTAGCAAATGTACAAAGCATAGTAGAATTATATAATGTACCTTGTATCAGGCGACGCAACCCCGACTTTATCAATTCTTCTAATTTTCAAATCTTGTTCTCCATTTTTTCTTCTAACTTATCAATTTTTCAGCAAGTTGAACAAATTGATGTAGCAAACCATCAACTTGAGCTGCAAGTTGATTCATAACCATCAATTGCGCATTCGGCGCAAGACGTACTTGCCTCGATTTTTCTTCTTGCCTTGACTTTCTTTTTGGACCCTCCGTCTCTCCAATACTATCCCAAAATTATTTATTAATCATTCCAGAATATGATCTAACAGGCATCAGGCGGCTTGGGCACACATTAAAGTTTTTCAGCAAATTTGTTATTGCTGATGGAAAGAAAATGCTTCTCACATTTGGGTTATCTACACAATATTTGATGTCACGACCCAAAATCCATAATAGGTCGTGATGGAGCGTTGTTAGGCAAGCAAACCATAATTAATTGACTTAATTACTCCTTTTAATATTTGAAATCATGATTTCCTTCAATTTAATAATAAAATAAAACATTACGGAGTAAATAAAAATATTTTCATAATTTTAATACCAAACAACACATAATCACCCCAAAACTCGGTGTCACAAGTACATGAGCATCAACTAGAAAATATAATAAAAATGCAACATCTGTGTGGAATACAAATTATATAGGAGAAACGTAAATAACTCTGATGGAGACTCTGCAGGGTGTGGATCGTAACATGAAATGCAGCTCACGGTTAATCCCCGCAACATCCGCGCCTATGCGCCCAAAAGACCATCAGGTATATATGCACCTGCACAAAATGTGCAGCAAGTGTAGTATGAATACGTAAATCAGCGCGTACCTAGTAAGTATCTAGCCTAACCCCGGAGGAGTAGTGACGAGGAGTCGATATCGACACTTACTAGAGGTCTAGTTAAATAAATAATACGATAATTCATACAATTGTAAAGTACACAGCAATAGGGGAGAAATCTGAAGTTTCATAATGTTCCAGTTATTTCCTTTTTATCAAAAATTTATCGATCATATATCCTACCTCAATATCTCAGAATGAATGCCAAATGTCAATAACAATCAGATAAGACATACCATAAAATACCGGACGTCGGTGAAAAGTTTATCTCGTAAATATTCGAACTACTAGCGGTATAACGCATAATTCTGCCGAGGTCGTTCGGCCCGATCCGGAGTAGTGTGTACACCGTCGAGCTTCGAACGACACGAACTAGAGATGCACCTCTATATACTGCTGAGGCATTCGGACCGTTCCACAAAAAAAGAAGGAATTTATCCCATTCCGAGTTTACTGTTGAGGCGTTCGACCCGCTCCACAAGAAAGGAAGGAAGTTTCCAAATCACAAGATACGCGCTTACAATAAAGTACCTGAGCACAATAATAAGTACATCTCTTTACATTTACACTACTAGAAATTCGGTAAAAACTGACCAAAAAAAACGACCAACGTTGGTCGGTAATGGCAAAAAACCGACCAAAACGCGATCATTTACGTGTGGACGGTATTTTTGTGGTCGGAAAGGAATACCGACCAAAGTTGGTCGGAAATTACCGACCAAAGTTGGTCGGAAATTAAATTCAAAAAAACAATATTGCAAAAAAAAAACCGACCAAAGTTGGTCGATTTTTTCCGACCAAAGTTGGTCGGTATTTTAATTATGTAAAAAAAAAATTCACCATATGGGAATCAAACCGGGGTCTGTACTATGGCAGAATACTATTCTACCACTAGACCATTTGTACATTTTGTTTTAAGACTGTCTTTTATTTGATTTATACTATTTAATCGTATTTTCGCATGAAAATAACCGACCAAAGTTGGTCGGTTTTATTAAAAATTAAAATTACCGACCAAAGTTGTTCGGTTTTTTTAAATGACCCGCCGAATTAACCGACCGATTTTGGTCGGTTTTTTTAATATTAATTTTTATTTATATTAATTGAAAAAACGACCAAAGTTGGTCGGTTTCTTGAAACATAAATTTCGCGGGACTCAAAAATAGTTTCCCGCATTTTTGCGCCAAAGAAAACCGACCAAAGTTAGTCGGTTTAGTAAAAAAAAAAATAATAATAATTTTGAAAAACCGACCAACTTTGGTCGGTTTTTTGGTCGGTCGACCTTGGTCGGTTTTTGCCGAATTTCTAGTAGTGTTATCGAATAACTTAGCAACATCTAGGGTATTGAACCTTGACCTCATTTTTTTTTTCTAAATCAATTTCAGTTATAACTTTAATTAAATAAGCCAGCAAAACAAGTTCAAATAATTCAATTATTACACGATAAGGTCTTAAGTCTACCGAGACATAGACATACTTTAGCTACGTACGGACTCTCGTCACCTTGTACATACGTAGCACCCACAACTAGTTGCACATAATAATAAGTATCACCTAAGGGGTGGTTTCCCCCTCACAGGGTTAGACATGAGACTTACCTCGCTTCGAAGTTCCATAACCGGCTCCAAAGCCCTCTAACATTTTAAACCGATACCCGTCGCTCCAAAAGTAGTCAAACAATGTGCAAACCAATAAAAATATACTCTTATACACATAACAAATCAATTTAGACAAATTCTCAACTCCGCTCAAAAAGCCGATAAAGCAACCTTCGGGCCCACGTGCCTGAATTCTGAAAATGTTTGAAGATAAACATTAACCATAATATTACGAACTCAAATATATTATTTATTCTCAATTCCATTCACAAAATCGTGCTCAAAATCCAAAAATGGCAATTTCTAGATTTTTTTACCAAAATCCCAAATTGTTTACAAATTTCCATGCTTAAAACATATGTATAAATCTTGTATTTAACTCACGATACATGAGAATCACTTACCTTGACATAGATGATAAAAATCCCTCCTTGAAGCTCTCTAAAATCGCCCCAACCAAGTGAAAAATGAGAGAAGAAGAGCCAAATTCCGCTCTTAAAACGATTCTGCCAAATGATTTTTCGCACCTGCGGTTCCGCACATGTCACCAAATCCTCGTAGGTGCGCATTTCCCTTACCTGGCCAAGTTCCGCATCTGCGGACAAAAAGGACCGCTTCTACGAGCCCATCCGCTCCTGCGACTACTTCTCTCGCACCTGCAGTCACGCAGGTGCGCCAAAACTTTCGCACCTTCGGGCACTGCCCAGCTCACCCAAAACCGCTTCTACTACCATCCTGGCCGCTACTGCGGCTCCGCACCTGCGGCCAAAACCTCGCAGGTGTGGTTACACCAGATACCAGCTGCCTTAGCATTTTCCTTAGTCCAAAAATCGATCCGTTAAGCATCTGAAACTCACCCGAGGACCCCGGGACCCCAACCAAACATTTCAACAAGTCCTAAAATATCATAAAAATTTAGTCGAGCCTTTAGGTCACATCAGCCAATACTAAAAACATAAATCACCCTCCAATTCAAACTTAATGAACTTTAGAATTTCAAACTTCTATATTCGATGACTAAACCTATCAAATCACGTCCGATTGACCTCAAATTTTGCGCACAAGTCACATTCGACATTACAGACCTACTCCAACTTCCGGAATTGAAATCCAACCCCGATATGAAAATGTTCACTCCCGTTCAAACTTCTTAAAATTATCCAAATTTCCAACTTTCGCCCAAATAACCCCAAAACGACCTACGGACCTCCAAATCTACTTCCGAATGCGCTCCTAAGACCGGAATCATCATACGGAGATATTCCCAGACTTAGAATCTCAAACGGACGTCAATATCATTGAAATACACTTTAACTCAAATTTATGAAATTCTTTCAAAATGCCAACCTTCCACAACAGGCGTCAAAACGCTCCCGGGGTCATCCAAAACCCGATCCGAACATACGCCTAAGTCCAAAATCATCATACGGATCTGTTGGAACCTTTAAATCTCGATTCTGAGGTCGTCTACTAAAAAATCACACTTTAGCCAATTCCTCCAACTTAAGGTTTCCGAAATTAGAATTTTCTTTCCAAATCAACTCCGAACTTCCCAAAATTAAATTCTGACCACGCGTACAAGTCATAATACCTTAAGTGAAGCTACTCAAGGCCTCAAACCACCGAATGACATGCTACAGCTTAAAACGACCGGTCGGGTCGTTACATTATCTCCCACTTAAAGATACGTTCATCCTCAAACATGCTAATAACTACTCTGGAGTTGTCTAAAATCACTGTTTAACACCTCGTACACCTACCCGTGCTACCGCAACCCAGATGAGCGCATTAGCTCGAGAAAAATCTGAAGATTCTCCCTTTTATTCAATCATGTTAGCCTTAGAGCCAAATTTCAACATCTGAAATCCTCTACCAGGTCTGTTCCCAACATTCGAACACTGTATCAATCACTACACGATATACCGATACCTGATTGTATACTCTTACCGAATTCACACCATGCACCGCATTATTCACATGGCCATAATGACATCCCCTAACAACAATAGCCTAAATCTCACGAAGCCCACAACACATCTCATGAAGCATACAAGTCCCGTTTAATTTCTCATAATACTTCCACGACAGAAGAGATGCGTAGAAACTCATAACCACCTGCCAAATCACAACTCATGGCGTCTCTCCTCCCGACAAGAACCATTACCTTATTCTGGACTGAATATCGATATTTACTCTTTAATGTGCCTCATATAAATCTGATTGCACTGATCCCATGTCCAATAATCTCGTGTCACCCAGTATCAGCTGCTCAGGAAATAAGCCACCTCAGACACTGCCAAAAGTCTCATATGATGCCACAATGTGCTAACAAGCTACAGACTCGAATGTGATACATAAGGAAATGAACTCTGGGAAGATCTACTCAACCCATATAACTAATTTAAACAACGGAAAAGATGCCATTGACCTTCCTCAGGAAATGAGAAGCAAAACACACAATAATAGACGTGGGAAACTGTACTCAATAATGCACTGTTGCGGCATGCAACCCGATCCACACATGATATCGTTGCGGTGTGCAACCCGATCCAACCATGATACCCGTTGTGGCGTGCCACCCGATCCAAACAACATATCTGTGGCAGCGTGCCACCCGATCTAACCATATACCCGTGAAGGCATGTGATGTTTGGCTATAATTACATATTTTTAGTGGATTACTTATCTTGCATTTTGGGTAATGCTAAACTATACTATATTATGTGTATTTTATACACTACAAGAATGGATCTATGATTATTTGATTATTGAATATATAAGGATTAAAATTCTAACATTATAAAGGAAAGCAAAACAAAGAAGAGAAACAATTTGAAAAAGAAAGCAAAAGAAATGGAGGAGTTAGGCAGCTAGAACTAACTCTATGAGCAGAAAATGAGAATTGAATTAAAGAAGTGAGCAACGCAAGCTTTGCTTCTCGCTATGGAGGTCGCGTCGCACAGTGTAACGCTAGGTGGACCGTGCGTTTTGCCTCGCTAGGCGAGGCCTGTAGCGAGAGTGTTCCGAGAATTTAAAGCCTATTTTGTCTCCTATTTGGTTTTGGACATAGTTATTTCTTTTGCGTCTTTTCCCTACACATATAAATAGTCATTAAACACCATTTTTAGAGAGTTTTGCGACCAGAGGTAAGAACATCAGGCTTGGAGGAGGCTTCTAACTAGTTTTTCTTCTCATCTTTTCTTTTAATCTCATAGTTTATTAGTTCTAGAGTTTTTGGTGGTATATGAACGTTGTAGTTTGAAGTTTGAATTATTCTTATTAGTTTATCAAAAAAAATTATTTATTCAATCTTGCGCTTAATTTTATGATTGCTTGATCACCAATTGAATACTATCTACGAATCTAGGATTGAACTCGGGAGAGGGAATTCTAGATTGTATATAAGATTGAGCAGAGCAAGATCTTAACTCTGAGTGGGGGGGGGATTTGTGGTTAGGATAGGAATATACCTAATCGCCTTGCTTGGTTACTATACATGAATTATTAATGCATTCTTATTAATTCTAATTCCATAGGAATATAGGCGTTAGATTAGCTTGAATATGCGAGTAGTACTTCGGGAGAAGGCTACGAGCAATAAGAACCATGTCAACCAATAAACCAGATAAAGTAATTAGATGATTTAAGTGAAAAACTCAACGGGATTGTTAGCTAACCCATAGCTCTAGAATATTCACTCATACTGAATTCGTCTTTAACTTAGTCGTTGTTTTCTTTAATCTCTTAATTTGTTACTCTAGATTAAATTTTAGTTAAATATTCATACTTTATGATTCACTTGAATAGATAAATTATTTGGTTTAATTTAGTTGATAGTTAATCACAAGTGATATCTCGACTTACAATCCTATATAACTTGTCAACCACGTATACTTGCGTATGCGTTTGGGAGAAACAAGTTTTTGGCGCCATTGCCGGGGACATAGAAATTAACTATTCTACTAGATTAGATTTTTTCTTTTTATCTATTTAAGTTTTTTAATTTTAGTCTAGTGTAGTTTGTATTAGATTTTTGTTTTTCACATGACATATGTGAACAAAAAGCGGTGGGATAGTAAGTATTCTTGTTTTTTGTGATCCTTGTCCATATTGTAAAGGCCCCCACTTGTGACAATATTGTAAAAATATTACCAGAATCGAGTTGTGTGCACCATCTCAATCTTGTTTTATTTGTGGTGGTAATTGGAATAATTGTCCTAAGTGTTGTTATCCTACTCCAATCCCTTCTTATATTGATTCTAATCATTCTTGTGAGTTTGACAAGAGCAACGGATTTGATGATGTATAACATGATGTTCGCATTCTTGATATGCATAGGAAATTATTAAACGAATATGGAGGTTTCCGTGAGAAAATTTCAAATGGGATACAACACTTTATAGAAGGAAGAGCTGAACTGGGACAAGAGATCGACCAATTTTGCAGTTCTATTCGCAACTTAGAGGCTCAATTGAGTGCAAATGTTGATGCGTACAATAACCAATAATTTAGTGATGAGTTGTGTGAAGTTGAAAAAGATCTTCTAGGCCAATTTAAAGGATGTCAAAAATAAAACAATTTTGGAGTTGGACCGCATTGAACCTCATTCTAACCATTTTTTAACATTGTGTTTGGTTGGTGACATGAGAATTGATCCATTCAAGCATATGGATGAGTCAATAGATGAGGAACAAAGTGCTTATATCCTGAAATTTGCCATACCGAGGAGACAAAATGACATCCCTCACTTAAAGGCTAAGAAGTGCAAGATGCGATACCTATTGCTTGGTTCCTTTATTTTTACACCACCGCCCCAGGAACGTGATAGAAAAATTGATGCAAAATTGGGGCGAAATTCATATCCTCAAAGTGGAAGGAAAAGTAGTGAAAGTGATGGCATCGTGCCGCAACGTTAAATCAGGCGCTTATTGGGAGGCAACCCATCTTTACTGCTTTCGTTTATTTCTATTTATTTTCTTATTATTTTTGTAGTGTTTGTTTTAATTTTGTAGGATTATAAGCATAGGAGGCAAAGCCATTGGAAGAGTGCAAAAGCGAGTTAGATGGTAAGAACTAAGTGTGTGTGTGGGGGGGGGGGCACAAAAAGGACCATACCTGGGGGGAGTCTGAGTACTCGTGAGCCTCTATTACTTCAGCCTTTGGCCTTTCAGGCAGTTTCTTATCCACCCTCATTATTGTTTTGTTTTATTTATGCATTGGGGACACTACACTCTTTTAAGTGTGGGAAGGGGGAATTCTCCAGATAATTAATAGTAGTATGTTAGAAATATTAATTTCTTATTTTTATTTTCGTAGTTGTGTAGTATTTTAGCAGTTGTGAAAAAAAAAAGTAGAAAAATTGGATTTGTCCCGACGATGGATCTCATTCGACAAGTTTCTTATGGGATTTAAGTTGAAAGAAAAAAGACAAAAAGATTTTCTTTTGTTAGGTAGTGTAATAATTCCCCATTAGTTTTTCTTTGTGCCGCAATTC
Organism: Nicotiana tomentosiformis; assembly: GCF_000390325.3. Classification (NCBI taxonomy): domain Eukaryota; kingdom Viridiplantae; phylum Streptophyta; class Magnoliopsida; order Solanales; family Solanaceae; genus Nicotiana; species Nicotiana tomentosiformis. The sequence continues at coordinate 69,395,534 of NC_090821.1, read as the reverse complement.
TTTTCCAAGGGTTTTGTTTGAACCGGGTATAGGTAATTTATTTATTTTAGGAGTAGGAGCCACTGTGAGATGAATTGAATTAAAGCAATATCTCTTGACTTTGTTATGCCTTGAGAATAGTGAGTACTTTGGTTGTGACGCTAAGGCTCAATTTTTGACTCTTGTATAAGTACCTTAAATCGTATGATCTTAACTTTGCTTAACTGCTTTGTCTAGAATGTCTTGATGAATCTAATCCTGAGTGAGTTATGTGTCATGTGTGTGTGAGATTTGTGTGTAATTATGTGCATTGCATTTAATGTCTAGAATTTGCCCTGTGTGTTTGCAAAGCAAAATAGTAGTTTTGTTCAGTCTTGGAAGTGATATAGGCGTTTCTTTGTTGAACCAGTTATATAATTTACCCGTCTTATTGTTATGTATCGTAGTTAACCCCTTTGAGCCTGTAATCCTATTTCTTTGGAAACCACATTACAAGCCTTGCCCATTTGTTTGAATTAACCATCTGTTTGAACCTTTTCACCTTTCATAAGCACTTGAATTGTTATAAACTTTGTAAAAGTTAAAGTGTAGGGTGGTTGGTTTGGCTTTTGAGTGAAACTAATGAAATAAGGAGAAAGGTGCACTGTTTTAAAATAAAAAAATAAGAGCCACTTGAATTGAAAAGAAAGAAAGAAAATAAATAGTTGAATTGCTGTGAAAAATATTCCTTGATAGTGGTGACTCTTGATGTAATTATGCTCAAAGAAGTATGGAGTTAATATACATTGATTTGAAGGTGGAGTTATGGTTTGACATAAGTGTGGGGATTAAATGTTAAAGTGTATGTATTAAAATGCTTAGGGAGGTGTAGTCACTCTTATATGCAAATGTATCCTACCGGACCCGCAACCTACATTTCAACCAAATAAAGTCCTACTTCATCCTAGACTGAATGAGCTCGATTAGTAGAGTAGTATACTACGGGAAAGCATATGGCGTAGTTTTTGTGGCATATGAATTTTATTTCTGAGAGTGAGTGAATTTTTCTATCTTGAGTTCCTAATTGTTCTTAAATTTTATTGTATGTGGAACTAATCTCGTTTATTGTGTGAGGGCACTTGATTCATGAATGAAAGGTAATGTCATTGACCTCTATGTTAGAGTGAGTGCGTGAGTTGTGAATAATGCATGGTACTTGCGAGTCAAATCTTAAGGTGAAGATGTTACACTCTTGTGTTTAGTATATTTAAAAGATTCTTGGTGTGATGAGTTAGGAGAAGAGTTTTAAAATGTCGTATCTATATAAAGTGTAGTTTGATTGCTCGAGGACGAGCAATGTTTAAGTATGAGGTAGTGATGTTTGGCTATAATTACATATTTTTAGTGCATTACTTATCCTGCATTTTGGGCTTTAATGCTAAATTATACTATATTTGTGCTTAATTGAGTGTATTTTATGTGTAGGTACGTTGAAGACGAAATTGTGAGCAAAGTAGAAATTGTGTGTGTATTTTATACACAATAAGAATGGATCTATGATTATTTGATTATTGTATATATAAGGATTAAAAATTTAACATTATAAAGGAAAGCGAAACAAAGAAGAGAAACAATTTGAAAAAGAAAGGAAAAGAAATGCAGGAGTTAGGCAGCTAGCACTAACTCTATGAGAAATCAGAAAATGAAAATTGAATTAAAGAAGTGAGCGACGCAAGCTTTGCTGCTCGCTATGGAGGTCACGTCGCACAGTGTAACGCTAGGTGGACCGTGCATTTTGCCTGGCGAGGCGAGGCTTGTAGCGAGAGTGTTCCGGGAATTTAAAGCCTATTTTGTCTCCTATTTGATTTTGGACATAGTTATTTCTTTTGAGTCTTTTCCCTACACATATACATAGTCATTAAACACCATTTTTAGAGAGTTTTGCGACCGGAGGCAAGAACATCAGGCTTGGAGGAGGCTTCTAACTAGTTTTTCTTCTTATCTTTTCTTTTAATCTCATAGTTTATTAGTTCTAGAGTTTTGGGTGCTACATGAACGTTGTAGTTTGAAGTTTGAATTGTTCTTATTAGTTTATCATATTAGTTTATTTATTCAATCTTGCGCGTATTTATTTTCTATTGCTTGATATACTATCTACGAATCTAGGATTGAACTCGAGAGTGGGAATTCTAGATTGCATATAAGATTGAGTAGATCAAGATCTTAACTCTGAGTGGGGGGGGCGGATTTGCGGTTAGGATAGGAATATACCTAATCGCCTTGCTTGGTTACTATACAGGAATTATTAATACGTTCTTGTTAATTCTAATTCCATAGGAATATAGGCGTTAGATTAGCTTGAATAGGCAAGTAATACAAAGGGAGAAGGCTATGAGTAATATTAACCCTGTCAACCAATAAACCAGATAAATTAATTAGATGATTTAAGTGGAAAACTCAACGAAATTGTTAGATAACCTATAGCTGTAGAATATTCACTCACATTGACTTTCTCGTTAAGCTTGTCGTTGTTTTCTTTAATCTCTTAATTTGTTACTCTAGATTAAATTTTAGTTAAATATTCATACTTTACGATTCACTTGAATAGATTAATTGTTTAGTTTAATTTAGTTGATAGTTAATCACAAGGCCCTGTGGGTACGATATCTCAACTTACAATCCTATATTACTTGTCGACCACGTATACTTGCGTGTGTGTTTAGGAGCAACAGCATGCCACCCGATCCACACATAATAGTCTAAAGAAAACACACATCGAGCCATAACGCTTATACTCACGAAATGCCCGAATATCAACCATAAGCAAGCCAAGTGCATAATAAAATCCTGGGGAGGCGTGTAGTGTCATACGCCATAAAAGTCAAGCACAAGTATGGTGCAATAAATGACCTGCATCTCGAGAGCCATCCTGCTCATATAACACCACAAACTATACAACATCTCAATACGAGTGCGAATAATCAAACCGCCTCACAACCCACATGGCACAATAGAGATTACACGGAAGGGCCGACGACATAAATAACATCCAAGGCTCGAAGACCCTTCTGAAAACAGCGCTATGCTGAAATGAACACATCCGGCCTGCTATAGAGCCCACATTCACATTTAGATCCATCCATGAACCTCAAACCAATTCTTATCATACCATGCTTGGTTAAATAGCCCATCAAGGGCCTACAATGACCTATTCATGACACATAAGAACAACTGTCAAATCCGGAACAAACTTGCGCATTCCACAACCAAATGAACCGAGCGTCCTTCAAGCATAAATTCTCACATTAGCGATAGTACCACAATCTCCATACTTGGTTTTAAATCATTAACCAATCAAGTGACTGCAGGTCACACTTATGCAATCTTCCCGTCGGATACACTCCCACGACCTTTCACACCAGGTAACAAAACTGCACATCCATACCACCGGTCACACTAATGCTGTAAAGCAAATCAAGAAGCTGCGAATCAGTACACAAAGCCTCTTACACAGGACACCAATCTCAGGTGACGCTAAGGACAATACCAGCTTACTCTAAACATCTGAATTCTTCCCTTCTTATCCGAGCTCATGACATTCTTGTCAACACTGAACCACAACCTTGATTCTCAGCTTCCAATTTCCCCTGCCGCTCACTGCACCTAACATGCCAATACGTGAGAGTACCAGAATTCCATAATATCCCCTGACCCACTAATAGGTTAAACATTTCATCATATAGAAACCTTTTACTTAACTCATTTCAGGAGAACCATTGCAACACGTGACTAAATTCATATAATTGTAGAAAATACAAACCTCAAGTAGTGGTCTAAACCACCATAACTCTTCCGGGATCCATCTACACATAACAAGCCATAATACTCGAATGCCTCCAAATGAAATCAGTTACGGCGGCCGCCAAGCCTCGCACACACCGCCACAAACCACCTGCAGAACATAGCAAGTTGGAGGAACTGATCATTGCCACCATTATGCCAATTCATCCATTGCTAATCGATCCGAATTCTTCTAATATACTCTGGACTTGCCTTAGGAATAATAATAGCTCGATTCAAAACATCATGTATCCAAATCCGCACTCACCACGAGTGACCTTATTCCATGAGACCACGTTGTCTCAAAATCGACGATCCATCTCATACCCTCTTTGTGCGCATATTCACATCTTCAACTGGTACACCTATTATGATAATTTCCCTATGGTTTCGAAGTTAATTTCTACCATTCTTCTACTACTACACTGCATACCTAAGATAACATAGAACACTCCATGCCTCTTTCATAATCTGCTGCAACAGCTCGATACTTAACCATACTACGAACTTGAAATCCTTAGGCACCACACTTTAACTTTTGAATCCACTAGGACCATTGTTGAGAGTCACCCACTCCGACTTGGTCCCAAATATAATCAAACCCCAAGGCTCTGCTAGCATAGGAACACCATCTTAAAGAAGCACCCGACTAAATCACTTTCCTTGTAAATCACCTCTACACGAAGCATAAATCTTGAGTCTTTCCCAAACCTGAACATGAATTGATAAGGCCAATTATAACATACATTCCTCAAATCCTTTACTCAAATTACCACTTATATTCTCTTTCCTTAGTCTTAATAACCCACCAATATGCCGATAACCAGAAACCTCATAAGTAGACAATCATTGAGTCCAATCGTAGACGGTGGGACTCTCTCACTTAGCTTGCAGCTACCATTACATGACCCTGGAAACTACCAAGATTCCTTCTTCCTTACTGACATGACCTCGCGCAATCGACCCGCCAAATACTTCGAAATCTTCCTGTTAGCTATTCCATGAACGCTCTGAATCACTAGCCATATTTACATATTCGACCTCTTACTAGATAGCCAGTAAAATTCTTCGTAGAATATTCTTCAACACCACGCAACTGCTAACCTGTTCATATGTGATATCCCACCTGTGCAAATTCCATGCCGACCTCTTTCCAACGACGCTGCACTGAGTACCATTACTATGAAATCCTTAAACCATCCTGAGCATATGCTCATTCACCAGTTGTACAAGCCCGTTCACTCCCCATTAACATCAACTAAACATGCAGCGATACATTCCAATCCAAAGTCCTGTTGGATCCTTCTTCATATCAAGCAACTCCCTTCCGTCGTATCTAACCCTCCTTCGTATAGTAGCCAATATTCCAAATTAAGCCCGTAGACATGGTCACTATCCACCATGAATCCCAAAGCACTCTAAACTTTCCTCAAGATGTGTAGATATCCTACCACAGTACCCATATCCTACTCTGCCACTCTCCAACTTTGGTCAAACCTTCTCTTTTAAGCAACTACCCGACTTCTGTTTCTCACGATTGGCCTTCTAGAAATTTAACCATAGCAAGACACCTCCCACATGTCCTTCCTCATCTTTCGCGGCCCAGGTGTTGCCTTAACCTAATATCTATATCTGTAGCACTTGAACCAATAGATCGCTACCAACTTTAAACCTCCCCAAAGATCTTCTTCCTTAAGCTCTCAATACCTCGACCACCGATTATGTCCTGGACCACCGCACACTACGATCTCTGACAGCTGCTTCCCCGGCACTATGTCATACTACCCTGCCCCGAAGGCAAATTGATGAAGACCATAACACCGGTGAACTTAACACATTCAATCCAGCGACGACATCACATCACAGATGAAAATTCCACCATGCTCGAGATACCAAGTCTCGTTACTCCATCAACCTAAATCTGAATATTCTCAGTCTGATTGCCTTTCCTTCACCAGAAATAAAATACTGAATCTCTGAATCATGCACTGAGTAAAACCTCCTTTCGAGTTATTCACTGCCTCGATGCATAGGCATACGTCTTACCATTACATAAACACTGTGCGATAGCAACACACGAATTGTCATAACAATCAATGTTGAATCTCAAAACCTTAGATAATACTGATACTGAGCTGAAATGTCAGAACGACGTTCCGTAAGGCGACGACTCTAGCCCAATCAACTACGTAGGGAGAAACATCCTACACCACATCTGTATCACCATTATAATTCCTCGATTCCCAATTTATGACAAGCACTTCACGTCGCATAAGATTGAATAGGAAGGATATGAAGGCATAAGCCTCAAAAGAATCAAATCGCACGATGAGGAATCAAGAAGGAAAGTGCTCCTAACAGCCTTGTAGCCTCTCGAAGATAAGTACAGACGTCTCTGTACTGATCCGCAAGACTCTACTAAACTTGCTCATGACACGTGAAAACCTAAGTGAACCTAGTGCTCTGATACCATGTTGTCACGACCCAAAATCCTTAATAGGTCGTGATGGCACCTAACACCACTGTCAGGCAAGCCAACAATAATTAATTAACTTAATTACTTTGTTTAATATTTGAAATCATGATTTTCTTCAATTTAATAATAAAGGAAGAACTTTACGGAGTAAATAAAAATAATTTCATAATTTCAATACCAAACAACCCATAATCACCCCAAAACCCGGTGTCAGAAGTGCATGAGTAGTAACTAGGAAATATAATAAAAATGCAACATCTGTCTGGAATACAAGTTAGACAGGAGAAACATAAATAACTCTGATGGAGACTCTGTAGGCTGCAGATCATAATATGAAATGCATCTCACGGTAATTCCCCGCAACATCCGCGCCTCTACGCCCAAAAGACCACCGGGTATATATGCAGTTGCACAAAATATGCAACAAGTGTAGTATGAGTACGTAAATCAACGCGTACCGAGTAAGTATATAGCCTAACCCCGGAGGAGTAGTGATGAGGGGTCGACATCGACACTTACTAGAGGTCCAGTTAAATAAATTATACGACAATTCATACAATTGTAAAGTACACAACAATAGGGGAGAAATCTGAAATTTCATAATATTCCAATTATTTCCTTCTAATCAAAATTTATCGATCATGTATCCTACCTCAATATCTCAGAATCAATGCCAAGTGTCAATACCAATCAGATAAGAAATACCATAAAATATCGGGCGTCAGTGAAAAGTTTATCTCGTGAATATTCTGACTACTAGCGGTATAACACACGATTCTGCCAAGGTCGTTCGCCCTGATCCGGAGTTGTGTGTACACTGCCGAGGGTTGAATGGAACGAACCATAGATGCACCTCTATATACTGCTGAGGCGTTCGGCCCATTCCACAAGAAAGGAAATAATCTATCCCATTCCGAGAGATACTGCCGAGGCATTCGGCCCGCTCTACAAGAAAGAAAGGAAGTTTTTGAATCACAAGATACGCGCTTACAATAAAGTACATGAACACAATAATAAGTACATCTCTTTACATTTATCGAATACCTTAGCAACATCTCAGGGCATTAAATCTTGACCTGATACTTTTATTTCTAAATCAATTTCAGTTATAACTTTGATTAAATAAGCTAGCAGAACAAGTTCAAATAATTCAATTATTACAGGATAAGGTCCTAAGTCTACTCAGACATAGACATTCTTTAGCTACGTACAGACTCTCGTCACCTCGTACGTACGTAGCACCCACAAATATTTGCACATAACAATAAGTATCACCTAGGGGTGGTTTTCCCTCATAGGGTTAGACATGAGACTTACCTCGCTCCGAAGTTCTATAACCGTCTCCAAAACCCTCTAACATCTCAAACCGATGCCCGTCGCTCCAAAACTAGTAAAACAATGTGCAAACCAATAAAAATATACTATAATACACATAACAAATCAATTTAGACAAATTCATAACTCTGCTCAAAAAGCCGATAAAGCAGCACTCTGGCCCACGTGCCCGGATTCCAAAAATGTTTGACGATAAACATTACCCATAACATTACAAACTCAAATATATGATTCATTCTCAATTCCATGCCCAAATATGTGGTCAAAATCTAACAAATACCAATTTCTAGGTTTTTCCACCAAAACCCCAAATTTTCTACAAATTTCCATGCTTGAATCTATGTATAAATTTTGTATTTAACTCACAATACGCGGTAATCACTTACCTTGACATAGATGATGAAAATCCCTGCTTGAAGCTCTCCAAAATCGCCCCAACCAAGTAAAAAATAAGAGAAGAATACCCAAATCCCGCTCTTAAAATGATTTTTCACAGCGATTTTTCGTACCTACGGTGCTTTGGCTGCATCTGCAGTCCCGCACCTACGACAAAATCCTCGCAGGTGCGCATTTCCATTACCTGGCCAAGATCCACATCTGCGGACAAAAGGGACCACTTTTGCGAGCCCATCCGCTCCTACGACTACTGCTCTCGGACCTGCGGTCACGCAAGTGCGCCAAAACTTCCGCACCTGCGGGCACTGTCCATCGCGCCCAAAACCACTTATGCGACCCTCCTGGCCACTTCTGCGAATTCGAATGTAAAGACCCAAATGATTGTTTTGAGCTCTAGTGCGCCATTCAGTAGTTTGAGACCATGAGAAACTTCACTTCAGGAATTATGACTGGTATGCGTGGTCGGAATTGAAATTTTGGAAGTTTAGAGTTGATTTGAAATGAAAATTCTCATTTCGAAAGCTTTAAGTTGGAAGAATTGACTAAAGTTGGATTTTTGAGTAATTGATCTCGCAATCGGGATTTGAAGGTTCCAACAGGTTCGTATGATGAATTCAGACTTGGGCGTATGTGCGGATCGGGTTTTGGAAGACCCGGGAGCGTTTCGGCGCCTATAGTAGAAGATGGCATTTTGGAAGAGTTTTATAAATTTGGGTTGAAGTGCATTTCAATGTTATCAATGTCCGTTTGGGATTCTGAGTCTGCAAATATCTCCGTATGGTGATTCTGGTATTGGGAGCACATTCGGAAGTGGATTCAGAGGTCCGTAGGTAATTTTGGAGTCATTTGGCTAAAGCTAGGAATTTGAAGGTTTTTGAGAAGTTTGACCGGGAGTGGACTTTTAGATGTCGGGGTCGGATTCTGATTACAAAAGTTGGAGTAGGTCAGTAATGTCAATTATGACTTATGTACCAAATTTGAGGTCAATCAGACGCGGTTTGATAGGCTTCGGCATCGAATGTAGAAGTTTGAAATTCTAAAGTTGATTAAGCTTGGAATGGGGTGCGATTAATGAATTTGACATTGTTTAATGTGATTTGAAGGCTCGACTAAGTTCGTAATGTGTTTTGGGACGTGTTGGTATAATTAGATAAGGTCCTAAGTGCCTCGGGTGGATTCCGTACGGTTAACGGATCGAGTTTGGACTTGGAAGAAAAGATGAGGCAGCTGATATCAGGTTTGATCGCACATGCGCAATAAGGGCAGCAGGTGCGAGCCAATGGTCGCAGGTGCTGTTTGAAAAAGGCTGGGCAGTGACCGCAGGTGCAAAGGGTTGTCTGCACCTGTGAGGTCGCAGATGTGGAGGTGCGTCGTAGGTGCGAGAGTGAGAGAAGAGTCTGGGAGCGCAGGTGCGAGGGTGTGTCCGCACCTACGAAGGCGCAGATGCGGAAGGAGAGGCGTAGGTGCGGAGTCGTGCTAGGTATAGGGAATATGCAGGTGCGAGGTTTTGGCCACACCTACGAGACCACAGATGCGACGAAGAGGCCGCTGGTGAGAACGTCGGGGCTGGACAATGTGTTCTTTAAAAACGAGAGCTTGGCTCATTTTCACCCCATTTTCTCCATGTGAGCCGGTCTTGGAGCGAGTTTGGAGCTCATTCTTCGTCATCAATGCCATGGTAAGTGATTCCCTCTTATTATAAGTTAAATACATTCTTTGTATAAGGATTTAAACATGGAATTTAGTATAAAATTTGGGGGTTTTGGTAGAAGACCTAGAATTTGGTATTTTTAGATTTTGACCATGAATTTGGGCATGAAATGGAGAATAAATTATATATTTGAGTTCGTGGGGTTATTGGTAAAGTTTATCTTTGATAATTTTCGGAATCCGGGCACGTGGGCCCGAGGGTGATTTTATCAACTTTTCAAATAGAGTTGAAAATTGTTATAAAATGATTAATTATGAGTATTAGAGTAATTTTTGATTAGATTGCGTCATATTTGGCTAGTTTTGGAGCGTTGAGCATCGATTCAAGTGGTTTGAAAGGCTAGGAAGCCGGTTATGGAACTATGGAGCGCGCTAAGTCTCCTTTCTATCCTTGTAAGGGGGAATTAACCTCATAGGTGAACTAAATTATTGTGTGCTTCTATTTGTGGGGACTACGTACGCACGAGGTAACGAGATTCCGTACGTAGCTACTAGCTATGCCTATGTCCGGGTAGTTATAGGCTCACATCATTCCTTGTTGATATTGTTATTGATTTATGTTTATCATTTTCCATAAGAGGGAGCGAGAATGAATCTGCTTATTAAATGTTTTGAAAGGAGTTGAAATTGAAGACTTCTAGAAACTTAATCCTAACAAGACACTTCCCACACGTTCTTCCTCATCCTTCGCTGCCCAGTTATTGCCTTAAACCAGAATCTACCTCAGTAGCACTTGAACCCATCGATCGCTACCGACTTTAACCTTTCCGAAGATTATCTTCCTTGAGCCATCAATACTAGAAATACCAATTCGATTCTGAAACCGCTACACTCCATATTCTTTGACAACCGCATCTCAAGCACCATTTCACAGTACCCTCCCCCAAAGGCAAATTGAAGAAGGCCATAACATTGGCGAACCTTAACGTGTTCAACAAGGACGATGACACCACATCACAGTTTGAGAACTCTACTACGCTCGAAAATAACAAGCCTCATTACTCCATCAACCCTAATCTGGACATTCATGGGCCAATTGTTTTTCCTTCGCCGGAAATAAGATACTGAATCTCGGAACCATGCACTGAGTAAACCTCCTTCCAAGTAATTCACTGCCCCGACACATAGGAAATCATCCTACCATCATATCAATATTGGCATAGAGATGTATTTTTCTCATGTTATTAAAAATAAAACAATTACATGTTGAAAGTTTTGGGAAAAATCACAGTTTTCAAACTTACTCAGAAATTGGTGATTTCAGAAAAGGATTTGTGCTTTCAATGATATATTTGAAAAGCATTTCTATTTTTCTGGAACTGTGAACGAGCTGAGCATTTTATCTCTGAGCTACTTTTTTTATTACTTATATCATGTTGTTATGAACTTTTGTTGGTTATTGGTGTTGGACCCTGACCTTCGTTCTAGCTCGTCACTACTTGCAACCTAAGGTTAGGTTTGTTACTTATTGAGTAAATGTGATCGGTTGTACTCATACTACACTTCTGCACCTTGCGTGCATATATTGGATGTTGATGTTGTTGTGATCGACGGGAGCTAGATTTGAAGATGTACGTGTGTTCTGGTCGTAGCTACCTCTTGTTCATGATAGCCTTAGACTTATAAATTTTTTTTATGTATATTTCAAATAGATGATGTATTTATTTCATAGCAGCTTTGTAAATTCTAATCTTAGAAGCTCATGATTTGTACTATCAGTCATTGGGGAGTGTATTATAGTCATTTAAATATTAATTGAATTGGACAGTTGTTAATTAGCTTACCTGACGGGTTGGGTTATGTGTCATTGCGACTAGGTGTATTTTGAGTCGTGACAAAATGAAAGAATGTCCTGATGAACCAATAATTTTAGGACGACCATTTATTGCTACAGGAAGAGCAATTATAGATGTTCATCAAGGACAAGTAATTTTGAGAGATGATGAATAAAGAGTCATCTTTGATATGCAAGAGATACTAAGATATTCAGGAGATGAAATATCATCTTCATGTTTTTCAATTGATATGATTAGTTATCTTACAGATGAATTCAAAGATGATCAATTAATTCCAGATTTAATGGAAAGATGCTTGATCAAATCAGGCACCACATAGGATGATGATCCCACCATCAGAAGAGAAGCTGAAATATTGGACAAAGATTCGGAGGAAGAATAGATGAAATCCAAAGAAGTTCAATCAAAAATTGAACTCAAAACTGTCCCTTTTCATTTGAAATATGTTTATCTTGAGCAAGAATTATTTCCAGTAATTGTGTCATCTTCTCTTACTGCAGAACAAGAAAATAATTTGATTAAAGTATTAAAAGATCACAAAGGAGCTTTGGGGTGGACTTTAGAAAATATGAAAGGGATTAGTCCGGCTATTTGTATACACAGAATCCTCATGGAGGATAACTATAAGCCAATAGTCTAGCCGCAAATAAGATTGAATCCAGCAATGCAGGAAGTAGTGAAAAAAGAGATCATAAAGTTGTTGGTTGCCGATATTATATAGCCCACTTCTCACAGCTCGTGAGTAAGTCCCATTAAGGTAGTACCAAAGAAAAGAGGTATGACAATTATAAAAAATAAAAATAATGAGCTCATACCTACCAGGACTGTTACAGGATGGAGAGTCTGTATTGATTACAGACGTCTCAATGATGCCACTAGAAAAGATCATTTTCCTTTGCCATTTATTGATCAAATGTTGGAAAGAATTGCAGGATATGGTTTTTACTGTTTTCTTGATGGCTACTCAGGATATAATCAGATACCAATTGCACCGGAATATCAAGATAAGACAACATTCACATGACCTCATGGAACATATGCCTAGAGGGGAATGTCATTTGGTTTGTGCAACGCCCCTGCTACATTTCAGCGTTGCATGTCGGTAATTTTTGCTGACATGACTGACAAATTTCTTGAAATTTTTATGTATGATTTTACACTCTTTGGAAAAACATATGAGGATTGTCTTAACAAGTTGATCTTAGTTCTTAAAAGATGTGAATAAACAAACTTAGTTCTTAATTGGGAAAAATGTCATTTTATGGTTACAGAAGGAAATGTTTTAGGACATAAAATCACTACTAAAGGGATAGAAGTTGATTGTAACGATCCGGTCGGTCATTTTTAGAGAATTAGCCCTAAACCCCTATTTATTGCTCCCTCTATTTAATATTTGGGTTTTATGACTTGCTGGGAGTATTTGTCTTTGGTTTCGGAGTGAAATGGGACACAGAGTCCTTAAAAGGGGAGTTTAAGTCGTAGGATTTGACTGTAGTTCGAACTGTGTGAAGACGACTCGGAAATATAGTTCTACCGGTTCGAATAGCTCCGTAGGGTAATTTTTTGGTCTTAGGAGCATGTTCGGATGTTGAATTGGAGGTATGTAGGTCGTTTTAGCGTCAATTGGTGAAAGTTAGAAAATGGGATGATTTTTGAGAAGTTTAACCGGGAGTGAACTTTTGGGGTCGGATTCTGATTCTGGAAGTAAGAATAGGTCTGTATGTTAATTATGACTTGTGTGCAAAATTTGAGGTTAATCGGACTTGATTTGATAGGTTTCGGCGTTGGATGTAAAAGTTTGAAATTTTAAAGTTTATTAGACTTGAATCAATTTGCAATTCATATTTTTATTGGTTGATGTGATGTAAAGGAGGGACTAAGTCCGTATGATGTTTTAGGACTTTTTGGTATGTTTGGTTGAGGTCCCGGGGTCCTCGGTTGGATTCAGGAGGGTTATCAGATCAAATTTGGACTTGTGGGGACCTCAGTTGGATTCAGGAAGGTTATCAGATCAACTTTGGACTTGTGAGAATGGCTAAAGGCACCAGTTCTAGTGTAATCACACCTGCACAAGATTGACCGCAGGTGAGAGCAATTAGGCACAGATTCGGGGATGGGGGACTTGACCAGTAGTCGTAGATGCGATGTGAAGACCACAGGAGCGGAGTCGCTTCTGCGGAGGAATGAGCACATAAGCGGAAAGGCCTGGGAGGCCTGTTGGTCGCAAAATTGGACTTGGTCCGCAGGAGCGGGCGCGCAGAAGCAGAAGTGAAGATGCGCGTTTGTGTCTGCATAAGCAGACGTGCCTGGACTAAGTTAAAACCACACCTGTGATGGAAATTCCGCAGGTGCGGAGCCACAAATGCGGTTGTGGACTCGCAAAAGCGATTTCGTTGGGCAAAAAAGGGGCAATTTTGAGGGTTTATTTCATTATTCATTTTGGACACTTGAACTCGGTCTAGGGAAATTGTTAAGAGCACTTTCAATGGATTGCTTGAGGTAAGCCACTTGTGAATATTTTAATTCAATAATCTTTTTTTCCTGTTGATTTTTCCACCTAGTTAGGGTGTATTTAAGGTGGAATTTGGGAGTTTGAGGCTATGGGTTTAAAGAGTTTGATTTGAGGTTTTGAGTGGCGACTTGGTGTCAAATTTTGGTAATTTTGGTATAGGTAAACTCGCTATCGAATGGGTGTTCATATTTTGTGGCTTTACCCGATTCCGAGACGTGGGTCCAGGTCGACGTTTTGCGGTGATTTTTCGATTCTTTGTTAAAGTCATAGATTTATGATTTAAATTAGTTTATTGTAGCTTTATTCATGATATGTAATTGCTTTTGGATAGATTTGGGCCATTCAGAGTCGAAAAATCGAGGGAAAGACTAACTTTGTGTGGTAACTAACTTGTCTAATTTTGTGTGGGGGAAATCCCTTTAGGATTTGGTACTGTTGTAGCACTTTGTGATAAGTGAGCATTGTATACGCTAGGTGACGAGTACGTACATAGGCTAATTGTGGAAATATTTGTTCTTGCTGAGTTGTTTTCTTTTAAATTCCTTAATTGAGTTACCTTAACATATGTAGTGATCATGTTTAGCCTAGTACCGCATGTCTACGTGCCTTAACCCTTACTTGTAAATTTTTGCAACATGCTTAGTTGAATTACTTGCTTCCCTTGATTTAAATTTAAAAACTTTAACTGTAAGTTTTCTTGCCATAAATTCATTGTTCCTTCGGTTATGTGCTGCATATTTACTTTGGGACTACGAGTTGGTTCCTCGGGAGATCCCCCCCCACTGCATATTTACTTTGAGACTACGAGGCAATTACTCGGGAGATCCCCATGTACTGCATATTTATTTTGGGACTACGAGGCGTTTACTCAGGAGATCCCCCTGTATTGTATATTTTTTTGGGACTACGAGGCATTTACTCGAAAGATCCCCCTGTCTTGCATATTTACTTTGGGACTACGAGGCGGTACATCGGAAGATCCCCCGTGTTATGCATATTTACATTTGGGACTACGAGGCGATACCTCGGAAGTGCCCCTGTTGTTTACCTCTATTTAATGTGTTGATATTTTCGGAAACTTCTTATTGTTTTAATTCTCAGTCATTTCAAAATATTATTATATCTTCTTCCTTACGTTTCTTTTAAACCAGTAGGGTCCTGACCTGACCTCGACACTACTCTACCGAGGTTAGGCTAGGTAATTACTGGTGACCGTTATGGTGTACTCATACTACACTTTTGCACATATTTTTGTGCAGATCCAGGTTATCCCCACCAGACCAGATACTAGTGAGTTGGACCGCAAATGAAGACTTCAAGGTATATTTGCCAGCGTCTGCAGACCTCGAAGTCCCCCTCTATCCTTACTATGTAGTTTTCATTATTTGTTTTTAGAATTTGATGTATAGAGACACATAGTATTTGCTCTTAGAAGCTTGTGACTTGTTTTCACTAGGTTTTGAAAGTTGTAATTATTGAATGACACTTTTATAATTATTTCATTTGTTGAGAATTGGGCTTCAATTTTATATTATGTATTTTCGCAAATCTGTTAGGCTTACCTAGTCTTAGAGACTAGGTTCCATCACGATATCATACGGAGGGTAATGGGGTCGTGACATTGATAAGTCTTAAATTAATCTTATAGCAGGATTACACCCTCCCACAACTGTGAAATGCATTAGAAGCTTTCTAGGTCATGTAGGTTTTTATAGATGATTCATTAAAGACTTCTCAAAGATTTCAAAACCGCTGACTAACCTCTTGATGAAAGACATTAAGTTTGATTTTTTAGGTTTCTGTGTGAAAGCGTTTCAAACCCTTAAGGAAAAGTTATCAACTGTACCTATAGTTGTGTCCTCTGATTGGAACCAACCTTTTGAGGTCATGTGTGATACTAGTGATACAGCAGTTGAAGCTGTTTTGGGCCAAAGAAAGGATAAGGTTTTCCGTCCCATTTACTATGCTAGTAGGACATTGAGTGAGACTGAAGTGAATTATGCTACGACAGAAAAAGTTACTAGTAGTAGTGTTTTGCTTTTGATAAGTTTCGCTCCTATTTGATAGGAAACAAAGTCACTATTTTTACTGATCATGCATCTTTAAAATACCTCTTATCTAAGAAAGATGCTCGACCAGATTATTAAGATGGATTTTACTTCTGCAAGAATTTGACCTTGAGATTAAGGACAAAAAAGGTACATAGAACCAAGTAACTGACCATCTGTCTATATTAGAAAACCCTCCCTTTGAGTTTAATGAGATAAAAAAAGAATTTCTTGATAAACATAATTTTTCAGTTGACACAATTATGACTCAACCACCATGATTTGCAAATATCATGAACTACTGGGTTGGAAAGTGGATACCGCAATATTTCTCTTACCAGCAAAGATAACATCTTGTATCTGATGCAAAATATTATCTGTGGGATGAATCTTGCTTATTTAAAAATTGTGCAGATAATATCATTAGAAGGTGTGTACCTGATTAAGAGTTTCTTTCTCAATGATATCAGACGATCAAGACAATTCCCATGAAACTCTTTCATTTCATAGAAGTGAAATCTTATTTTTACGAAGCAAATAGCATTTCTAGTGATTTGTCCCCTGGACTAGACCTATTCTGATTCTAAATTAGTCGTCTCTACGTTGTTCCCAAGGAATAGCAAAATAAAAATAGTGAAATTCTTGGGTCATCTCAATGGCTTCAGAAACCACACGTTTCTCTGGATCATCATAGCGTACTTCCACATATCCACTCAAAGAAAGGTCTTTTTGTAATATGAATAAAATTCCATATCACTGTCATGATGGAGCAATTGGAGGACATTATGCAACAAATCGAATGACTTTTAAAGTTTTAGAAGTCGAATTCTTCTGGCCCACACTCTTTAAAAAAGCCCGAGCATATGTAGCATAATGTGACAGGTGTCAGAAAATATTTAATATCACCAAGAGAGATGAGATGCCAATACATGTATATAAAATATTTGATGTTTGGGGAATAGATTTTAAGGGTCCTTTTCCTTCTTCTTATTCTTTTGAATATATCCTTGTTGCTGTGGATTACATGTCATGATGGGTTAAAACCATCCCCACAAATATATTTACCAGACTTGGCACACCGCGAGTCATCATTAATGACCAAGGAACTCATTTTATCAATAGGCCATTTTCTGCTTTATTATCAAAATATAACATGACTCACAAAACAGGAACACCATATCATGCTCAAACTCAAGGGCAAGTAGAGGTTTCCAACCGCGAGTTAAAAAGAATTCTTGAAAAAATGGTTGGAATCTCAAGAAAAAATTGGGCTTTAAAATTAGATGATGCATTATGAGCGTACCGAATGACCTTCAAAATGCTAATTGGAACATCTCCGTATAGATTAGTCTTTGAAAAAGATTGTCATTTGCCCGTAGAATTAGAACATAAAGTTTGTTGGGTATCAAAAGCACTGAACTTTGATTTAACCTCCGCTGGTAAAAAGCGATTTATTCAGGTTAATTAATTGGAAGAAATGAGATTGAGAGCATATGAAAATGCTAAAAATTTTAAAGAAAAAACAAAAATATGGCATGATAAATTGATCCGACCAAAAAGTTTCAAAATTGGTGATTAGGTACATCTTTACAATAGCCGACTTAGGTTAATTCCAGAAAAATTAAAAACTAGGTGGACAGGTCATTACAATGTTATTGGTGTTACTTCATACGGGACAATTGAAATCCAGCAAAAAAATATAGGAGACAAGTTTAAGGTAAATGGTCATAGGCTAAAATTGTACTTTGGAGGACACTTTGAACAACATCCATCGGTTAATTCGATAGACTAATGAATTCTGCAATTAATAAGCTGAGCTGATGACGTTAAACTCATAACTAATATACAAGACCCTTAGCCATTGAGGGAGAAGCAATGGAGCCTCATAACCTAGACATAGATTTGGATAATTAAATGCTTAATTAATTGATCTGGTCAATAACCAGGTTACTGTACAACCAGAACATATCATGAAGGCCTCTACAAAAACAGAGTCACATGTACAAGAGCAACTCTGTGGTGATCGGTATGCCTAAGTAACTGGTTGATTAACCATTTAATGAATCAATTCAAATGTTGACACAAGTAAATTTGTTGGTTTATATTTAAACCAGGACCAGATGACTGACAAGGTCTTAAATTAGTCAGTCTATTACATATAAAAACATTTGTAGTCACACATTCTTTCAAGTTTTTTTTCTTTAATTGTAAAGTTGAAAAAAAACAATTTTACTTATAAATTAGTAAAAAAATAATTCTCTTCTAAATAATATTTAATATTTATTTGTGTCGGTGTGTTATGTAAACTAATTAATTAGTGCATATAATACTAAATTATAGAATATTATTCATTATTAGTACATAAAAATAATGAACATATAAATATACACTTATACAAGATGTCTCAAGTAATAGTACAATGCACAAACAATTGTTTTTTAAATTATTCTAAGGATATAACATACTATTAATTTAAACCTCACGTGTTTAGTTAGACTTTCAATTACTTTTAATAAACAAAATTGAAATTTGGAGTTCCAATGCTAAGTTGGAGTCTCACGTAATATTTAAGGATTAGTATTTTTTTTCACCCTCTTTATAAACAATGCTTAGTATATATATTTTTATTTTTAAAAAAAAGCTTTACAAGACAACACATTATAGTTTATTACTTGTCTCATGTTCACATTGGGTCATGGGATTTCTTTTTATTTTTCTTTAGGTCTTGGATCTTTCAGAACATTCTGAACCTTGTCTTGTTCTTCAATTCTACTAGGGCTAAAAAAATCACCGTTCCATCTCTTCATTTTTTTTTCTGCTTTATCTTTGTGCTTCACTTTTCTTCTTTAATAGTTCTCATCACTGTTTAAGAATGACAAGCAGTAAGAATCTTGCTGAAGACTGGAAGGGAAGAGGCACCATTAAAGAAAAGGGAATGGATTTCCATGTTGGTGATTTTGACGAGATGATAGTTGAAACCATCAAATACTACAAATGGGAGTGTTTCGTACAATCTCTGGGTGATTTCTGTCCAGACCTTGTTTTAGAAATCTATGCAAATCTTAACAAGGACAAGAATGAATCTGTAGTTAGAGGAACAACAATAAATTTATCATCTGAAAGTATCAATGATGTTTTTGGTTTAGAAACTGTGAATGATGACTTGACACAATTGATGATTAAAACACCTAATTGGGAAGAAATAGAAGAGAAATTGTGTCCATTTGGGGCTAATTGGAAATTCTATGCTGGTGGTTCCAGAAAACATTTTAAGGGGAGAAATGCTAGTTATTGTGATAGACCATGGGTTTCTTTTGATCAGTAGCAGATTGAGTCCACATCAAAATAACTCAGTGGTATTGGCATCTAGAGTACTTATCCTCTATGCCATTTGTACTCGCATGCCAATTGATGTTGGAAAAATGGACAATCTTTACATCAAATGTAACTACTCGACCGGTCGTTTTGAGCTCTACCACGTCATTCGGCAGTTTGAGGCCTTGAGTAGCTTCACTTCATGTATTATAACTTCTACGCGTAGTCGGAATTTAATTTTGGGAAGTAACGAGTTGATTTGAAAAGACAATTCTAATTTCGGAAGCCTTAAGTTGGAGGACCTGGCTTGATTTTTTAGTAGAAGACCTCGGAATCGGGATTTGAAGGTTCCAACAAGTTCGTATAATAATTTTGGACTTAGGCATATATCTGAATCGTGTTTTGGATGACCCGGAAGCATTTCGGCGCCTGTTGTAGAAGGTTGGCGTTTTAGAAGAATTTCATAAATTTGAGTTGAAGTGCATTTCAATGATATCGACATCCGTTTGGAATTCCGAGTATGGGAATAACTCCATATGATGATTTCGGTCTGAGGAGCGCATCCGAAAGTGGATTAGGAAGTCCGTAGGTCATTTGGGGGTCATTTGGGCGAAAGTTGGAAATTTGGATAATTTTAAGAAGTTTGATCGGGAGGCGACTTTTTGATATCGGGGTCGGATTCCGATTCCGAAAGTTGGAGAAGGTCCGTAATTCGAATGTAATTTGTGTGCAAAATTTGAGGTCAATCGGACATAATTTGATAGGTTTCGGCATCGGATAGAGAAGTTTGAAGTTCTAAAGTTCATTAAGTTTGAATTGGAGGGTGATTCATTTTTTAGCCTTGGTTGATATGACCTAAAGGCTCGACTAAGTTTCCATTATATTTTAGGACTTGTTGGAATGTTTGGTTGGGGTCCCGGGGGCCTCGAGTGAGTTTCGAATGCTTAACGGATCGATTTTTGGACTAAGGAAAATACTAAGGAAGCTGGTATCTGGTGTAACCGCACCTGCGAGGTTTTGGCCGCAGGCGTTGTCACGACACAAAAATCCTTGAAGGGTCGTGATGGAGCCGGACACTACTGTCAGGCAAGCCAACACCAATAATTAGTAAATTCTCATTTCAATATTTGTGAAATCATAATTATTCCCCTCAATTAAATAGCAGAAGATGGAATTTACAAAATACGTCATAATATCTTTAAAAGAATTTCCAATACAGTGCAACCCATAATCATCCCAAAACCTAGTGTCATGAGTGCATGAGCATTTACTAAGAATGTAAAATAAAATACAACAGCTATCCAGAATACAATTGGACAGGAAAAATGTAAGTACTCTGAAGGAGACTATGTTGGCTGCTAAACGTCGTGTAGAATGCAGCTCACCTAAGTCCCCACCATAATCGCGCCTCTGCGCCCCCACAAGGTCGCTAAACATATGTGTGCCTGCACAAAAATATGCAACAAGTGTCGCATGAGTGCATAAATTAATGCATACCCAGTAAGTATCCCGCCTAACCTCGAAGAAGTAGTGACGAGGGGTCGACTTAGAAACTTACTATGGGTTATAATCAATATACCAATGATTTGAAAATTATGAATTTTTATGAGGCAATGGTAAACACAATAACACGAGACATGTAAATAATTCTCTTGCTAATAGGGGATTTCCAAATTTTATCTTCATCTTTTAACAATTTATATCTCCGGCCAATGACGCCATATCAATTATCAATAATTTCAAACAATCAATAAAGTCATACGCAAATCATGCCAAGGTCGTACGTCCCGATCCAACAAATATTTAAAATGTGCACTACCAGAGTGTCGAATGGCGCGAACCATAGATGCATCTATAAATTTTTCGCTCGCGAATCATATAAGCGAGGCGATCCCCGCTCGCGAATCATACATGCGACACAGTCAAATATAAATTCAAGGAAATACCCCACTAGGGAATCATACCTGCGACGCGGCCAAATATACGTTCAACATTAAAATCATATCTATTTCTTGATTCTTTTCAAAATAATGGAAATTCAGCTTGTAGCTATTTAAGAAAACTACCCCGCTCGCGAATCATACATGCAACGCGGTTACACATAGATTCTTCAACTATTATATTATTCCTCAATTCTTTTTGAAATTTCGAAGTTCAAATGAAATCTTTTAAATCTTAAGTTCTTCAATTTCAACTCCTTTCAAAACATTTAATAAGCAGACTCAATCTCGCTCCCTCTCAAGGCAAACAATAAACATAAATCAATAACAATATCAACAAGGCATGATGTGAGCCTAGAACTAACCGGACATAGGCATAGATAGTAGCTACGTACGGACTCTCGTCACCTTGTGTGTATGTAGTCCCCACAAATAGAAGCACACAATAATTTAGTTCACCTATGGGGTTAATTCCCCCTTACAATGTTAGAAACGAGACTTACCTCTCTCCGTAGTTCCATAACCAGCTTCCGAGCCTTTCAAACAACTTGAATCAATGCGCAAGTCTCCAAAACTAGACAAATATGACGCAACCGAATCAAAATATACTCTAATAATCATAATTAATCATTTTATAACTATTTTCCGTTCGAAAAGTTAATAAAATCATCCTCGGGCCCACGTGCCCGGATTCCGAAACGTTTCAAACATAAACTTTACCCATAACTCCACGAACTCAAATATACAATTTAATCTCCATTTCATGTCCGAATTCGTGGTCAAAATCCAAAAATATCAAATTCTAAGTCTTCTACCAAAAACCTCACAATTTATACTAATTCCCATGTTTAAATCCTTATACAAATCAAGAATTTAACTTATAATAAGGGGGGATCACTTACCTTGGCATTGATGACGAAGAATGAGCTCCAAACTCGCTCCAAGACTGGCTCTCATAGAGAAAATGGGGTGAAAATGAGCCAAACCCTCGTTTTTAAAGAACTCACAGTCCAAACCCGACGTTCTCACCTTCGTCCTCTTCGTCGCATCTGCGGTCTGGCAAGTTCGGCCAAAACCTCGAACCTGCGCATTCCCTCTGCCTTGCATGACTCCGTACCTGCGCCTTTCCTTCCTCATCTACACCTTCGCAGGTGCGGACATACCCTCGCACCTACGCTCCCAGATCTCTTCTCTCACTCTCGCACCTGCGACGCACCTCCGCATCTATGAACTCGCAGGTGCAGACAACCCTTCGCACCTGCGGTCACTACCCAGCTTCACCCAAATTGCACCTGTGACCATTGGCTCGCACCTACGACCCTTATTGCGCAGGTGCGATCACACTAGATATCAGTTGCCTCATCTTTTCTTCCAAGTCCAAACTCGATTCGTTAACCATCCGGAATCCACTCGAGGCTCTTGGGACCTTAACCAATTATACCAACACATCCCAAAATACATTACGAACTTAGTCGAGCCTTCAAATCACATCTAACAACGTCGAATTCATGAATCGCACCTCATTCCAAGCTTAATGAATATTAGAATTTCAAACTTCTACATTCGATGCCGAAACTTATCCAACCGCGTATGATTGACCTCAAATTTTGCACACAAGTCATAATTGACATTATGGACCTACTCCAACTTTCGAAATCGAAATCCGACCCCGATATCAAAAAGTCCACTCCTGGTCAAACTTCTCAAAAACTTTCAAATTCCTAGCTTTAGTCAACTGACTCCAAAATGACCTACGGACCTCCGAATCCACTTCCAGATGCGTTCCCAATACCAGAATCACCATACGGAGCTATTCCTAGACTCAGAATCCCAAACGGACATTGATAACATTGAAATGCACTTCAACCCAAATTTTTTGAAATTCTTCAAAAATGCCAACTTCTACAATAGGCGCCAAAATGCTCCAGGGTCATCCAAAACTCGATACGGACATACGCCAAAATCTGAATTCATCATACGGACCTGTTGGAATCTTCAAATCCCGATTCCGAGATCATTTACTCAAAAATCCAACCTTAATCAATTCTTCCAACTTAAAGCTTCCGAAATGAGAATGTTCTTTCCAAATTAACTTTGAACTCCCTGAATCTCAATTCCGACTACGCGTACAAGTCATAATACTTGGAGTGAAGTTGCTCATGACCTCAAACTGTTGAACGATGCGCTAGAGGTCAAAATGGCCGGTTAGGTCATTACATTTACATCGTAGGTGCGAAGATGGCTTAAGTTCCAAAGATCCGATTCTATGGACAAGGGCATGCACCTGCGGGCCTGCTTCTGTGGATGAGTTTTCGCATCTGCGACTCTGCCCAGGCAGCCCCTTTTTGCTCCTGCGGCCAATCCTCCATATCTGCGGATACGTAGATGCAACTCTTATTTCTCACCTGCGCTCACAGACCAAGCTTGACCAAACCGCACCTGCGCTCCTCCTTCCGCACGTGCGATCCCACACGTGTGGTCTCCCCTCCGCAGGTCCGAAAATACAAGAAACAAAAAATCTTCAACAACTAGCCTAAGTCAAAATTTAATTTGTTAAGCATCCGAAACACAGCCGAGGACCCCAGGACCTCAACCAAACATACCAACCAGTCCTATAACACCATACAAACTTAGCCGAGCCTTCGAATCACACCAAACAATGCTAAAAACACGAATCACCCTCCGATTCAAACTTAATGAACTTGAATCTTTAAATTTCTACAACCGATGCTGAAACCTATCAAATCATGTCCGATTGACCTCAAATTTTGAATACAAGTCATAATTTACATCACGGACCTACTCCAACTTTCGGAATCGGAATTCGACCCCGATATCAAAAAGTCCACTGCCGGTCAAAATTCCCAAAAATTCGACTTTCCCCAATTGAAGCCAAAATCAGCTATTGACCTCCAAAACATAATTCGAACATGCTCGTAAGTCCAAAATCACCCAACAGAGCTAACGAAACCGACGAACCTCCATTCCGCAGTCGTATTCACATAGTTCGGACTACAATCAAAATCTAAAGACCTAAGCTTCCGTTTAGGGAGTAAGTGTCCCAATTCACTCTGAAACCACAACAACAACCTCCCGAAAAATCACATAAGCAGAAAAAGATACGGGGAATGCAGTAAATAGGGGATCGGGGCTACAAGACTCAAAACAACTGATCGGGTCGTTACATCCTCCCGCTCTTAAAACTATCATTCGTCCTCGAATGAGTATATAGACATACCTGATGTGGTGAAAAGATGAGGATAACGGCTGTGCATTACATGCTCGGTCTCCTAAGTCGCCTCCTCGACCGCCTGACCCCTCCACTGAACCTTTATGGAAGTAATGTTCTTAGACCTCAGCTTTCGAAATTGCTTGTCCAAATGAGTCACTGGTTCCTCAATATAAGATAGATCCTTGTCCAACTGGACTGAGCTAAAATCCAGCACATAAGACGGATCACAGTGATACTTCTAGAGCATAGAAACATGGAATACCGGATGAACTCCATCTAGACCTGGAGGTAAGGCAATCTCATAAGCAAACTCCCCAATATGCCGCAACACCTCAAAGAGACCAATGAACCTCGGGCTCAGATTTCCCTTCTTTCCGAACCTCAAAAAGCCCTTCATAGGCAAAATCTGGAGCAAGACCCGCTCTCCAGCCATGAATGCAACATCGCGAACCTTCCCATCTACATAACTCTTTTCTCTGGACTGGGTTATGCGAAGTCGATCCTGAATCAGCTCCACCTTATCCATGGCATCCTGAACCAAATTTGTACCCAATAATCTAGCCTCGCCGGCTCGAACCAACCCACTGGAGACCAACACCGCCTACCATACAGAGCCTCATACGGTGCCATTTGTATGCTCGACTGATAATTGTTGTTGTAGGCAAACTCCACAAGTGGCAAGTACTAATCCCAATAACCTCCAAAATCTATCACACACGCACAGAGTATATCCTCTAATATCTGAATAGTATGCGATTGTCCATCCGTCTGAGGGTGAAATGCTGTGCTCAGCTCCACTCGAGTACCCAACTCATGTTGTATGGCCCTCCAGAACCGTGATGTAAACTACGTACCCCGGTCAGAGATGATAGATACTGGTACGCCATGAAGCCTGACAATTTCACGGATATAAATTTGAGCTAGCTGCTCGGAAGAATAGGTGGTCATCACAGGAAGGAAATCAGCTAACTTGGTCAGCCTATCCATAATCACCTAGACTGTACTAAACCTCCGCTAAGTCCGTATGAGTCCAACAACGAAAACCATAGTGATCCGCTCCCATTTCCACAACGAAATCTCTAACTTCTGAAGCAACCCACCTGGCCGCTGATGCTCATACTTCACATGCTGTCAATTCGGACACCGAGCTACATATTCCACTATGTCCTTCTTCATTATTCTCCACTAATGATCCTACCTCAAGTCCTGATACATCTTTGCGGCACCCGGATGAATGTAGTACCGCAAACTGTGAGCCTCCTAGAGAATCAACTCACGCAGTCCATCTATATTGGGCACAAATAGCCTGCAATGCATCCTCAATGCACCATCATCTCCAATAGTTACCTCCTTAGCATTATCGTGTTGAACCGTGTCCTTAAGGACAAGCAGATGGGGGTCATCATACTAACGCTCCCTGATACGATCATAAAGAGAAGACCAAGAGACCACATAAGCCAATACTTAACTCGGCTCAGAAATATCCAATCTCACAAACTGGCTAGCTAAGGCCTGAACATCCAATGCCAATGGCCTCTCTGCTGCTGGTAGATATGCTAAACTCCCCAAACTCTCTACACGGCGACTCAAAGCATCGGCCACCATATTGGCCTTCCCCGGATAGTATAAAATGGTGATATCATTATCCTTAAGTAGCTCTAACCACTTCCGCTGACACAAGTTAAGATCCTTTTGTTTGAACAGATTCTGCAAACTCTGATGATCGGTGTAAATCTCACAAGGGACACCGTACAAATATGCCGCCAAATCTTCAAGGCATGAACAATAACTGCTAACTCAAGGTCGTGGATAGGATAGTTCTTTTCATTCACCTTCAACTGTCTGGACGCGTAGGCAATCACTCTACCGTCCTGCATCAACATCGCACCTAGACCAATGCGCGATGCATCACAATATAGAGTATAAGACCCCGAACCTGTAGGAAATACCAATACCAGGGTTGTAGTCAAAGCTATCTTGAGCTTCTGAAATCTCTCCTCACACTCCTCTATCTACCTGAACGGAACACCCTTCTGGGTCAGCCTGGTCATAGGTGCTGTAATAGATGAGAATCCCTCTACAAAATGACGGTAATACCCCGCCAAACCAAGAAAACTCTGGATCTCCGTAGCTAATAACGGTCTTGGCCAACTCTGCACTGCTTCCACCATCTTCGGATCCACCTTGATCCCATCACTCGATAATACATGACCCAAGAATTCCACTTAGTCTAGCCAAAACTCACACTTTGAAAATTTTGCATATAACTTCTTTTCTCTCAAGGTCTGAAGCACAGTCCTCAGGTGATGCTAATGATCCTCCCGAGTTTGCGAGTACACCAGAATGTCATCAATAAACACAATGACGAATAAGTCAAGATAGGGCCGGATACATTGTGCATCAAGTGCATAAAAGCCGTTGGGGTATTGGTCATCCCAAATGACATCCCAAGGAACTCGTAGTGACCATACCGAGTCCTGAAAGCAGTCTTTAGGATATTTGGCTCCCAAATCTTCAACTGATGATATCATGAACACAAGTCAATCTTGGAAAACACTCTACCACCATGTAACTGATCAAATAGGTCATCAATACGAAGCATAGATACCGGTTCTTCACTGTAACTCTGTTCAACTGGCGATAATCAATGCACATACGCATAGAACCATCTTTCTTCTTCACAAACAAGACAGGAGCACCCCAAGGTGACACATTAGGCCGAATGAAGCCCGTATCAAGAAACTCTTGTAACTGCTCCTTCAACTCAGGAGGAGCCATACGATATGGAGGAATAGAGATGGGCTGAGTGCCTGGCAACAAATCGATGCCAAAATCAATATCTCTGTTAGGCGGCATGCCCGAAAGATCAGCTGGAAAAACATCTGGAAAATCCCTCACTACTGGGACTGACTCAACTATAAGGATATCAATAGTAACATCTCTCACATAAGCTAGATACGCATCACACCTCTTATCAACCATCCGTTGAGCTTTAAGAAATGAAATAACTCTGCTGGGATTATATCCTAAGGTATCTCTCCACTATAATCATGGTAGACCTGAAATAGCCAGCGTCACGGTCTTAGCGTGACAATCAAGAATAGCATAATGGCGCGATAACCACTCCATGCCCAAGATAATATCAAAGTTTACCATACTGAGAAATAATAAATCGGCTATGGTCTCAAAACCACTAAGAGAAATCAAACCCAACCGATATACGCTGTCCACAACAAGAGAATCTCCCACAGGAGTAGACACATAAACAAGGGAACTCAAGGAGTCCTGAGATATGCCCAAATACGGGGTTAAATAAAAGGACACATAGGAATATGTAGAGCCTGGATCAAATAAGACCGACGCATCTCTATGACAGACCGGAACAATACCTATAATGACAGAGTCAGAAGCAACTTCCTTTGTACGAGACGGAAGAGCATAATATCTGGCATGGCCTCCCCCTCTAGGGCGACCTCTACCTCCCTGACCTCCACCTCGAGTTAGCTGAGAAGGTGTGGCAGTAGCTGGTGCTGTAATCATAGCTTGAGGACCTGTTGGAGAACACGGTGGCTGAGAAGTCTGTGGAGGTGCACCCCTCCTAAGTCTGGGGCAATCCTTCACCATATGGCGAGTGTTGCCACACTCAAAACAAGCTCTCGGAGGGCATGGCTGCTGTGACTAGCTCGGGCCAGGTCTGCTGGACTGACTGCTAAGAGCACCTAGTGCAGGAGGTGCACTAGATACTGGCGATGCAAAATATGACACCCAGGGCCTAGAAAGGACCGGAATACCACTGGCGGTAGGAAGAGCTCAATGAATGGGGCGACTCACATAACCCCTACCATGGCGAACTGCAGATGGGGCACAAGTACCACTGTAAGTACCAGACTCTCGAGACCTCTTGGCCTTCCTCTCTTCTCTCTCCCATGCAAGCATACCCTCCAATCTCCTAGCAATACTCACAACCTGCCGATAAGAAATATCCATCTCCATCTCCCGGGCCATGCTAAGCCTGATACTGGGGTGGAGTCCCTTGATAAACCGAGGAACCCTCTCTCGAACTGTGGCAACCAAGGCTGGTACATGTCGGGCCAAATCACTGAAGCGAATTGCATACTGTGACATAGTCATAGCACCCTAGCGCAAATGCTTAAACTCCGTGCGCCATGCATCTCTAAGACTCTAGGGAACATACACCCTCAAAAATATGTTCGAGAACCGAGTCCATGTAAGTGAAGATGCCTTACTCGGACTACTCAACTCATAAGCATGCCACCACTGATAGGTTGCTCCTCTAAACTGGAATGCAGTAAAGGAAACCCCACTCGTCTCCGCTACACCCATAGTACGGAGAATACAGTGACACACCTCCAGAAAACCCTGAGAATCCTCTTATGCCAATCCACTGAAGGTAGGAGGGTGGTACTTCTTGTACCTCTTAAGTCTGAGCTGCTCCGCCTCAGAAACTGTTGCCCTAACCTCGGGCTGAGCTGGAGCTACTGGCTGCATTAGTTGTCACGACCCAAAATTTCCACCTTCAGACCGTGATGGAGCCTAACATTTTACTTGCTAGGCAAGCCAACATTAGAATAATATTAACCAAATTTTAAATTATAAATAATCAAAGAAACAAATGCGGAAAAAAAGTTTGAAATATAGTGAATAATCCATAAAACCAACGGTGTCTAAATACCATCACAGAATTGGTGTCACAAGTGCACGAGCTTCTAGAATAAATACAATTAAAGGTTTGAATAAAATAAAGTTTTCTGGAAAAAAACACACAACTAAAGAAAAATTCACAGGGACTTCAGAACTGCGGACGGCATGCAATTATACCTCAAGTCTCTTCTGGTAGCTGAAATCCGAGCAAGTCTATGGTACGCCACTCGGACCAACTCCCAAATCTGCACAAGAAGTGCAGAGTGTAGTATCAGTACAACCGACCCCATGTACTGGTAAGTGCTGAGCCTAACCTCGACGAAGTAGTGACGAGGCTAAGGCGGTTTACTTACATTAACCTGTACCCAATATTAATAACAACAACAAATAATATAAATAAATTAGGTAACTCATTTATAATAATTGAAGCCAACTCAGCAATCATAATCCATTATTATTTAAACCAATTCTATTGCAGCGTGCAACCTGCTCTCCCAATATATTTCTTTTAATCAAGTCTGTCAAATATTTATTTCAATCAAGTATATATATATACTTTAAATAAGTCTGTTGCGGCGTGCAATCCGATCCCCCAGTATTGACTTTTAAATAAGTCTATTGCGGCTTGCAATCCGATCCCCCAATATTGACTTTTAAATAAGTCTATTGCAGCGTACAATCCGATCCCCCAATATTGACATTTAAATAAGTCTATTGCGGCGTGCAATCCTATCCCCTAATATTGATATATTTACTTTCATTTCTTTTGCGGCGTGCAACTTGTTCCCTCAATATATATAACTTTAAACAGCTCATAATATAAATAAAAATTACTCCAATAAATACCACGTCCAATGAGAAACTATTAAGCATCAAGGCACACAATTATTATAATTTATCTTTGACCAAACAATGGCAATACCAATTTATTTTGGAAATCAGGGAGAAATTAGACAGTTTAATATTTAATATGCTAAATGCCAAGTAGCAATTAGTGCACGTAATTCAAATAAGCATGTAGTAATTATTACAGGAATTTAAGAATTAATATTTGGCAAAGAATAGGATAGAAATAATTATTATAACAATTAATTCATGTATTAAAACAAATTTAGGATTTTCAAATAATTATGCAAAAAATTAATTTGACGATGTATAGGCACTCGTCACCTCGCCTATACGTCGTTCACATGCAATTCAGATAACAATTAATTTAAGGGTTCTATTCCCTCAAGTCAAGGTTAACCACGACACTTACCCCGCTTTGCAAATTCCGACCAATTACTTAACCACACCTTTTCCTTTTAAATTTGTCTCCGAAAGCTTCAAATCTATTCACAAACAATTCGATATATTCAATACTAATCATAGGAATTAATTCCATATGAATTTACAAATTTTCCGGATAAAAATCCGAAATTCATTTAAATATTTGACAGTGGGACCCACATCTCAAATCCTGGAAAAACTTACAAAATCTGAACACCCGTTCCGATACGAGTTCACATACAAAAATTGTCTAATTCCGATATCAAATGGACCTTCAAATCTTAACTCTTTTTTTTTTAAAGATTTTATAAA
Organism: Nicotiana tomentosiformis; assembly: GCF_000390325.3. Classification (NCBI taxonomy): domain Eukaryota; kingdom Viridiplantae; phylum Streptophyta; class Magnoliopsida; order Solanales; family Solanaceae; genus Nicotiana; species Nicotiana tomentosiformis. The sequence continues at coordinate 69,364,733 of NC_090821.1, read as the reverse complement.
AAGTCCAATTTCTTCCATCTAAATCCGAAATAAATGAGGAATATAGACATGGGTTTGTGAAATATAATCACTTTTGGTTTAAGAACAGTTACCCAATTCAAAGTCGTGAAAATGCACATTGCAATCGCCCAAATCCGATACTTGAAACTCAAAATGAGTACAAATGGCTAAAACCAGATTTTATGTATTCTGCCAAGCATTTTTGCATCTGCTGGCTTTATTTTCGCACCTTCGGTCACGCATTTGCGAAGAAAATCTCGCATTTGCGAAGTAGGGCTGCCAGGCAAGGTTTCGCATCTGCGGGCATTTCTATCGCACCTGCGACGTCGTAGAAGCGACCAAACGACCGTAGAAGCGATTCAGCCTTCGCAGAAGAGGTCGCGCATTTGTGACCCATTTCTCCATAGAGGCGATGAAACTGGCCAGTGCCCAGGTCACATAAGCGACTAGCTTCTCGTAGATGCGATTGCGCACCTGCGGCCACCATTGCACAGGTGCGATTATACCAGGTTCTGCCAAGAACCTGCTGCTTTCAACATGCTCTAAACAATCAAAATTTCGTTTGAAACTCACCCGAGCCCCTCGATACCTTATCCAAATATCCTAACAAGTCCTGTAACATAATACAGACTTACTCGGGGTCTCACATCACATCTAATAATATCAAAATTGCAATTCACACCTCGATTCGAACTTTGAGTTTTAAACTTTTTAATTTGCAAAGCGCGTGCCAAAACATATTAAATGAATCCAGAATGAGTTAAAAATTTCACACAAGTCAAAAATGACATAACGGAGCTGTTCAAATTTCCAGAATCGGATTTCGACTCCGATATCGAAAAGTCAACCCCGTGGTCAAACTTGAAAATCTTTAGCCTTGAAATTGCTAGTTCCGTTAAATGGTCATAACTTGAGCTAAGTGCCTCCAAATTAAATTTCGGGCATACGACCAAGTCCCAAATCACGATACGGAGCTACCGAAACTGTAAAAATATTGACCAAAGTCAACTCAGTTGAGTTTTAAAGCTCTATTTTACACTTTAATCCATTTTTCACATGAAAACTTTCTGGAAATTTTTTTGGACAACGCACACAAGTCGAGAAATGAAAAATGGTGCTTTTCGAGGTCTTAGAATATATAATTACTTGTTAAATTTAATGATGACATTTTGGATCAACACATTCTCCACCTCTAAAACAAACGTTCGTCCTCGAACGGAGTTAGAAAAAGTACCTGAGCTGGAGAAAAGGTGTGGATATTTACTCCGCATGTCCGACTCAGACTCCCAGGTAGATGCCTCTACCGGCTGACCTCTCCATTGCACCCAAACTGAAGGATAACTCTTAGACCTCAACTGTCAGACCTATCGAACTAGAATAGCCACCGACTCCTCTTCGTAAGTCAAATCTTTGTCTAATTGGACTGAGATGAAATCTAGCACATAGGACGAATCACCATGGTATTTCCGGAGCATAGACACATGGAACACCGGATGAACCGCAAATAAACTAGGTGGTAATGCAAGCCTGTAGCCTATTTCACCCACCCTTTCAAGAATTTCAAAGGGTCCGATATACCTAGGGCTCAGCTTGCCCTTCTTTCCCAACCTCATTACATCTTTCATAGGTATAACCCAGAGCAATATTATTTCTCTAACCATGAATGCAATATCACGAACTTTACGGTCAGCATATCTCTTTTCCCTACACTGAGCTGTGCAAAGTCGATCCTGAATATTCTTGACCTTATCCAAGGCATCCTGTACCAAATCGCTACCCAACAACCGAGCATCTTCCGGTTCAAACTAACCAACTGGTGATCAGCATCTCCTTTTGTATAATGCCTCATATGGAGCCATCTGAATGCTTGCCTGGTAGCTATGATTATAAGCAAATTCCGCAAGTGGAAAGAAATGATCCCAAGAACCAGCAAAGTCTATAACACAAGCGTAGAGCATATCTTCCAATATCTGAATAGTGCGCTCTGACTGTCTGTCTGTCTGTGGATGAAATGTTGTACTCAACTCCACCCACATGCCTAACTCACGTTGTACAGCCCTCCAGAAATGTGAGGTTAATTGCGTACCTCGATCTGAAATAATAGACACGGGCACACCGTGAAGGCGGACAATCTCACGAATGTAAATTTTAGGTAACTTTTCTGAAGAATAGGTAACTGCCACTGGAATGAAATATGCTGATTTGGTTAACCTGTACACAATGACCCAGACTGCGTCGAAGTTTTTTTGAGTCCGTAGTGATACTCTCCCATTTGCATTCAAAAATTTCTAACTTCTGAAGCAAACCACCAGGTCTCTGATGCTCATACTTAACTTGCTGACAATTCAGACACCGAGCTACATATGCAACTATATCCTTTTTCATTCTCCTCTACCAATATTGTTGAAGGCAAATCTTGATACATTTTGGCTATACCTAGATGAATAGAGTACCTGGAACTGTGTGCATCTTCAAGAATTAATTCACGAAGCCCATCTACATTAGGCACACAAATACGACCTTGCATTTGCAGAACCCCATCTTCCCCCACAACAACCTGTTTGGCATCACAGTATCGTATCGTGTCCTTAAGGACAAGTAAATGAGGATCATCATACTGCCTCTCTCTGATGCGCTCATATAAAGAAGATATAGCGACTGTGCAAGCTAGAACCCGACTAGGTTTTGAAACATCTAACCTCACAAACTGATTAGCCAAAGTCTGAACATCTGCAGCTAATGGCCTTTCACCAACCGGAATATACGCAAGACTGCCCATACTTACAGCCTTTCTACTCAAAGCATCGACCACAACATTGGCCTTTCCGAGGTGATATAAAATGGTGATATCATAGTATTTCAACAACTCCAACCATCTTATCTGCCTCGAATTAAGATATTTTTGTTTGAATAGATACTGAAGGCTACGATGATTAGTAAATACCTCACACGAGACACCGTAGAGGTATTGCCTTTAAATCTTCAACGCATGAACAATGGCTGCCAATTCTAAGTCATGAACAAGATAATTCTTCTCGTGGACTTTCAACTGCCGTGACACATATGCAATTACCTTGCCATCTTGTATTAATACTGCACCAAGTCCAATGTGAGATGCGTCACAATATACCGTATACTATCCTGAACTTGTGGGTAATACCAATACTGGCGCCATAGTCAAAGCGGTATTGAGCTTCTGAAAGCTCATCTTACACTCGCCTGACCATCTAAATGGGACATTTCTGGGTCAATCTGGTCAATAGGCTTTCTATAGATGAAAACCCTTCCACGAACCGATGATAATAACCTGCTAAACCCAGGAAACTCCAGATCTCTGTAACTAAAGTAGATCTAGGCCAATTTTGAACAGTCTCAATCTTCTTAGGATCCACCTTTATGCCTTCTGCCGATACAACATGCCCCAAAAAGGCAACTGAGTCTAACCAAAACTCACATTTTGAAAACTTAGCATATAACTGATTATTCTTCAAGGGGTGAAGCATACTTCGAAGATGCTGCTCATGTTCCTCTTAACTGATGGAGTAAATCAAGATATCATCATTGAATACAACCACAAAAGAATCCAAATAAGGCTTGAACACTCGATTCATCAAATCCATAAATGTTGATGGGGCTTTTGTCAACCCAAAAGACATCAATAGGAATTCGTAATGCCCATACTGAGTTCGAAAAGCTATTTTAGCGACATTAGATGGCCTAATATTCAACTGATGGTAACTAGACCTCAAATCGATCTTCGAATATACCTTGGCACCCTGAAGCTGATCAAATAAGTCATCAATTCTTGGCAGCAGATATTTCTTTTTGATAGTGGCTTTGTTCAACTACCGATAATCTATACACATCCGCATTGAGCCATCTTTCTTCTTTACAAATAATATTGGTGCATCCCAGGGCGAGAAAATGGGTCTAATGAATCCCTGATCAAGCAAGTCTTGTAACTACCCTTTCAATTCTTTCAACTCTTGCGGGGCCATACGGTATGGTGGAATAGAAATAGGCTGAGTGCCCGGAGCCAAATCAATACAGAAGACAATATCTTTATTGGGTGGCATCCCTGGCAGATCTGCAATAAATACTTCTGAAAATTCAGGAACAACTGGTATTGAGTCCATAGAAGGAACATCCACACTCGTATCACGAATATAAGCCAAATAGGCTAGACACCCTTTCTCTACCATACGCCGAGCTTTCATATAAGAAGTAAAACTACTAGCAGAATGACCATGAGTTCCTTTCCACTCTAACCGAGGTAACCCCGGCATGGCTAGAGTCACTGTCTTGGCATGACAATCCAATATAGCATGATAAGGTGACAGCCAATCCCTACCCAAGATGACATCAAAATATACCATATCAAGAAGTAGAAGATCCACACTAGTCTCAAGATTACCAATAGTAGTCACACACGAATGATAGACATGATCTACTACAACAGAGTCTCACACCAGTGTAGATACACACATAGAAGCACTCAGAGAATCACAAAGCACAACCAAATACGAAGCAAAATAGTAGGACACATAGAAATAAGTAGATCATAGAAAAATAGAAATAAAGCATCTCTATGAAAAACTGGAATAATAGATGTGATCACACCATCAGATGACTCGACCTCAGGCCTAGCTGAAAAAGCATAAAATTGGGGTTGGACCCCACCACTCTGAACTGTGTCTTGGGACGGCCTCTAACTGGCTGGCCTCCACCTCTAATGGTTTGACCTCCACCTCTAATGGCCTAACCTCCACCTCTAATGGACTGACCTCCACCTCTAGCTGCCTAACCCCTACCTCTAGCTGGCTGAGTAAGCGGTGAAGCAACCGGTGCTGGTATGATGGTATGAGAATCTTGCCGAGAGCTGTTACTCGCCAATCTAGGGAAATACCTCTAGATGTGACCAATGTTTCCACACTTATAACACACATCATGATGCCATGGCTGCTGAAGCTGAAGCTAACCCAAATAGGTCGGATAACCGTTGTAGTAACTCTGGAGTGGTGATGCACTGATAGGAGCTGAATGTCCACCGAATGCTGGTTGTCCAGAGTAATCAATAATAGGACCGTGACTCCCTGAAGCACCGAGAGATACATGAAATGCTGAATGAAAATGTCTGGGAGGATGTCCCCTACCAAAATTACCTCTGCCTCTAGAGGAGGCACCACTGAAACCACCGAATTGAAGAGGCCTCTTATCGGACCTCTGCCCTCTCCTGTGCAAGAACCATCTTGATCCTTATTGCGACATTAGCAGCCACGTGAAAAGAAATCTCACTTCCGATCTCCTTGGCCATCTGATGTTTGATAGGGTGAGTTAGTCCCTAAATAAAACTCCTCACTCTCTCTCCCTCCGTAGGTAGTAAAAGGAGAGAATGACAGGCCAAATCCATAAAACAGGACTTATACTGGGTAACAACCATACTGCCATGCTGTACACGCTCAGATTGCTTACGGAATTCCTCTCTCATTGTGATAGGGAGGAACTTTTCTAGAAATAGCTAAGAGAACTGCTCCCATGTAACTGCAGGCAATCCGACTGGTCGGGTCAATGTGTAATCTCTCCACCACCTCTTGGCGGAACCCGTCATCTGAAATACAGCAAAATCAACCCCATTGGTCTCAACTATACCGATGTTCTGCAACACCTCGTGGCAGTGTTTAAGATAATACTGTGGGTCCTCTGAAGGTGTACCACTGAAGTGAACTGCAAAGAGCTTATTAAACTTATCCAGTCTCAATAAGGTCACAAAATACATGGCGGCCCTATCACCGATCTGTACTGCAACAACTGGCTGAACTACCCTAACTTGCGGGGTTGCTGGAGCCTGATTCTGGGGAGCCATCTGCTTTGGAGCGGGAGTAGTGGGAGTTTGTGTTCCTCCCCCAGCCTATGAGACGGCTGGTGCCACTAGAAATGTACCATTCTGGGCCATGCCCTCCATAAGACTCACCAAATGGAATAGAGCGTCCTAATGTACTATAGTGGCTATGAATCCTTCCGGGACCTGAACTCGTCCAACTGGTACATTCTGAACTGGAACCTCCTCCTGAAGGTCCACCTGAGGTTCTTCAACAGGTGCAGCTGCTCGAGCTCTGGACTGATCTCTACCTCGGCCTTGACCTCTAACATGACCTCGGCCTCGACCTCTACCCCTGGCCATAGTTTCCACCGGGGGTTCTGGTCCCTGTCGATCGGTAGAGATATTACGTGTTCTCACCATATGCGAGAGAATAAGAGTAGAATGGTTCAATCATCGATGATAGAATAAATTTGCACGACAGAATATGAAAAAGTGATATTGTTACTAAACTTCATAGCCTCTGAGAGATAAGTACAGATGTCTCCGTACCGATCCTTCAGACTCTACTAAGCTTGCTCGTAACTCGTGAGACCTATGTAACCTAGTGCTTTGATATTAATTGTCACGACCCGAAATTCCCACCTTCGGACCATGATGGCGCCTAACATTTCACTTGCTAGGAAAGCCAACGTTAGAATAATATTAACCAATTTTTAAACAATTTTTAAATTATTAATAATCAACGAAACAAATGTGGAAGTAATGTTTGAATTATAGTGAATAATCCATAAAACAACGGTGTCTAAATACCATCCCAGAATTGGTGTCACAAGTGCACGAGCATCTAGAATAAATACAATTAAAGGTCTTAATAAAATAAAGCTGTATAGAAATAAACACACAAATACATAAAAATAGACGGGGACTTCAGAAATGCGGATGCCATGCAATTATACCTCAAGTCTCCTCTGGTAGCTGAAATCCGAGCAATTCTATGGTACGCCGCTGGGACAAACTCTAAAATGTGCATAAGAAGTGCATAGTGTAGTATCAGTACAACCGCCCCCATGTACTGGTAAGTGTTGAGCCTAACCTCGACGAAGTAGTGACGAGGCTAAGGCGGTTCACTTACATTAACCTGTACGCAATATTAATAACAACAACAAATAATAGAAATAAATCAGGTAACTCATTTATAATAATTGAAGCCAACTCAGCAGTCTTAATCCATTATTATTTCAACCAATTCTGTTGCAGCGTGCAACCCGCTCTCCCAATATATTCTTTTTAATCAAGTCTGTGATATATTTATTTCAATCAAGTATATATATAGACTTTTAATAAGTCTGTTGCGGCATGCAATCCGATCCCCCAATATTGACTTTTAAATAAGTTTATTGCGGCGTGCAATCCGATCCCCCAATATTGACTTTTAAATAAGTCTATTGCGGCGTGCAATACGATCCCCCAATATTGACTTTTAAATAAGTCTATTGCGACGTGCAATCCGATCCCCCAAAATTGACTTTTAAATAAGTCTATTGCGGCACGCAACCCGTTCCCCCAATATATATAACTTTAAACAGCTCATAATGTAAATAAAAATTACTCCAATAAATACCACGTCCAATGAGAGACTATTAAGCATCAAGGCACACAATAATTATAATTTATCTATGAACAAACAAGCGGCGCGCAACCCGTTCCCCCAATATATATAACTTTAAACAGCTCATAATGTAAATAAAAATTATTCCAATAAATACCACGTCCAATGAGAAACTATTAAGCATCAAGGCACAGAATAATTATAATTTATCTATGAACAAACAATGGCAATAACAATTTATTTTGGAAATAAGGGAGAAAATAGACAGTTTAATATTTAATATGCTAAATTTCAAGTAGCAATTAGTGCACGTAATTCAAATAAGCATGTAGCAATTATTACAGGAATTTAACAATTAATATTTGGCAAAGACTAGGAGAGAAATAATTATTATAACAATTAATGCATGTATTAAAACAAATTTAGGATTTCCAAATAATTATGCAAACAATTAATTTAACGACGTATAGGCACTCGTCACCTCGCCTATACGTCGTTCACATGCAATTCACATAACAGTTAATTTAAGGGTTCTATTCCCTCAAGTCAAGGTTAACCACAACACTTACCTCGCTTTGAAAATTCCAACCAATTACTCAACCACAGCTTTTCCTTTTAAATTTGTCTCTGAAAGCATCAAATATATTCACACACAATTCGATATATTCAATACTAATCATAGGAATTAATTCCATACGAATTTACAAATTTTTCGGATAAAAATTCAAAATTCATTTAAATATTCGACAGTGGGACCCATGCCTCAAATCACGAAAAAACTCATGACATCCGAACACCCCTTCCGATACGAGTTCAACCATACAAAAATTGTCCAATTTCGATATCTAATGGACCTTCAAATCTTAACTTTTTATTTTTGAAAGATTTTATAAAAAGTCCAATTTCTTCCATCTATATCCGAAATAAATGATGAATATAGACATGGATTTGTAGAAAATAATCACTTTTGGTTAAAGAACACTTACCCAATTCAAAGTCATGAAAATCCCCCTTGAAATCGCCCATATCCGAGACTCGAAACTCAAAATGAGTAAAAATGGCTAAGACCCGATTTTATGTATTCTGTCCAGCATTTTCGCATATGCGGGCTTTATTTTCGCACATTCGGTCACGCATTTGCGAGACAATTCTCGCATTTGCGAAGTAGGGCTATCGGGCAAGGTTCCGCATCTGCGTACATTTCTATCGCACCTGCGACGTCGCAGAAGCGACCAAACGACCGCAGAAGCGATTCAGCATACGCAGAAGAGGTCGCGCATTTGCGCCCCATTTCTCCGCAGAAGCGATGCAACTTTCTAGTGCCTAGGTCGAAGAAGCGACCAGCTTCTCACATATGCGGTTGCGCATCTGTGACCACCATTGTGCAGGTGCGATTACACCAGGTTCTGCCAAGAACCTGCCACTTTCAACATGCTCTAAACAATCCGAATTTCGTTCGAAAATCACCTGAGCCCCTTGAGACCTTATCCAAATATCCCAATAAGACTCTTAACATAATACGGACTTACCCGGGGTCTCAAATCACATCTAATAACATCGAAATTACAATTCACACCTCGATTCAAACTTTAAGTTTTAAACTTTTCAATTTGCAACATGACTTCAAATTTGGCAAACAAGTCATAAATAACATAACGGAGTTGTTCAAATTTCTAGAATCGGATTCCGGCTCCGATATCAAAAAGTCAACCCCGTGGTCAAACGTTGCTAAAAACGGAGCTACCGGAACTGTCAAAACACTGATCCGGGTCCGTTTGCGAAAAATATTGGCCAAAGTCAACTCAGTTGAGTTTTAAAGCTCTTTTTCACATTTTAATCCATTTTTCACATGAAAACTTTTCAGAAATTCTTTGGATTGCGCACGCAAGTCGAGGAATGAAAAATGATGTTTTTTGAGGTCTTAGAACTCAGAATTACTTATTACATTTAGAGATGATATTTTGGGTTGTCACATCGGTAAAATCTCTACAACCTAGTCGACCTGAACCCGCTGTTCTAAAGTACCGGCAACGGGAGTCTGTTATGCTTCCCCGGCTTGAGATGTGGTAGGTGAAAGTGGAATTAATCCAGCCTGAGCTAAGGTGTTGAACATGCTCATGAACTGGGCTAGAGTCTCCTAGAGGGCTGGTGCAGCAACAGGTACCTCAGGTGCCTGCCCTCCAGTTGAAACTACTAGGGGCTCCTCTGTAGCAGCTCGTGCACGTGCTCTGGCTATCCCACGTGGATGTCCTCGGCCTCTAATGCGACCCCGGCCTCTTACGACTCTATCAAGGGGCGCGAGTGCCTAGTCATCATATCCGCATGTACATGTCCTCACAATCTATGAGAGAATAGAATAAAGAAATTCAGAATTTTTGAAGTCAACTAGTTTCGCACAATAAAGAATAAAATTAGTGGAATTTTGTCCTAACAGTTCCATAGTCTCCCGAAGATAAGTACATACATCTCCGTACCGATCCGCAAGACTCTAATAAACTGGCTTGTGACTCACGACACCTATGAACCTAGAGCTTTGATACCAACTTGTCACGACCTAAACTCCCTCCGTATAATGTCGTGATGACACCTAGTCTATAGGATTAGGTAAGACTAACAAATTGTGGAAAATAAGAAAACGAAAGTAAACCTGGCAACTAACAATAGTGGATAACTGAATAACTAGTAAAAATGCCGCTCGACATGTATAATAACCAATACTCTATAAATACACAGTCTTCCCAAAATTCGGAACATCATAAGTCACTAGCTACGGAAGGAAACTAGTGTCTCTATACACCAGAGTCTAACAAAAAAGGTATGGAAGGTAAATGACATAGGATAAAATAGAGGGGGACTCCGAGGTCTACGGATGCGGCATACATACCTTGAAATCTATGTACAACAGCAAGTACTCTCAGCTAGTAGCGGGGCTGATAAGAAGCACTTGGATCTGCACACAAAACATATGCAGAAGAGTAGCCTGAGTACTCCACAACGGTACCCAATAAGTGCCAAGCCTAACCTCGGTTGAGTAGTGACAAGGTCAGGTCAGGCCCACTGGTAAATAATAAATAAGGCAGGAGAATATACAGTATAATAAGAGATTAGAATTTAACACCAGACCGGCTGGGTCGTTACAGAGAGTATGCATATGGTTTTATCCCTGAGTTGCATCGCATTGACATGCACACTTGACATACAAGCATAGAGATGCATTTTTCCTTATGTTGTGCGATATTGCATCATTCATGACTTCTCCTACATATTGACGGAAATCAAGTAGTTACTTAAAGGAGAGGGTTTTACCAAAGTGGGAGAGTGGCAGAGTAGCATATGGGTTACTGATTTCGTAGTGATTGTACCTAGTGCAGCGACATTGGATGATGTTGGCATGGAGTTTACACAGCAGGTTAGCGGTCGCGTGGTGTTGATAAAGTTTCTACGAAGAATTTCTACTGACTATTCAGGAAGAGGTCGAATATGTGTATGTGGCTAGTGATTCAGAGTGTCTATGAAGAGTTTAACAAAAAGGTTTTGAGGAATTTGGTGGGTTGATTGTGCAAGATCATGTCAACGATGAAGAAAGAATCTTGGCGGGTTCTAGAGTTATGCAATGGTAGCTTCAAGCTAAGTGGGAGAGTCCCACCGCCTGCAGTTGGATTACATGGTCCTCTATTGGTAAGATTTTTGGTTATCGCCATATTGATGGGTTATTACGACTAAGGAAAGGGAACATAAGGGGTAATTCGTGCAGAGAAATTGATCAATGGGTGCTATATTTGTCCTTATCGATTCATGTTCAGGCTTTGGGAAGACTGAGAGTTTATGTTTCGTATAGAAGTGATGTACAAGGAAAGTGATTCAGTCAGGTGCTTATTGAGAGAGTGTTCATGTGCTAGCAGAGCCTTGGAGTTTATTATATTCGGGACCAGGTTGGAATGGGTAATTCTCAACAACGGTCCTAGTGGATTCAAAAGTTAAAGTGCGGTGCCTAAGGATTTTGAGCTTGTAGTATGGTTAAGTATCGAGATTTTGCAGCAGATTATGAAAGGGGCTTGGAGTGTTCTACGTTATCTTCGGGTTGCGATGTAGCATTGGAGAAATGGAAAAAAATAACTACGGATTCATAGAGGTATTTTCCATAATAGGCGTACCAGTTAAAGATGTGAACATGCACATAAGCAGGGTATGAGATGGTTCATGGGATTTGAGACAGCATGGTCTCGTGAAATGAGGTCACTTGGGATGAGTGCGGAATTAGGTTCATGATGTAATGATTGGATCGATTATTATTTAAAAGAAAAGTTAAGAATAAATTAGGAAAAGACGGGTCGGCTAACAATGGTTGAATTAGCATGATGGTGGCAATGATCAGTTCTTTCAGCGTATTGAGTTATGCATGTGATCTATGGCAGTACGTGTGAGGCTTGATGGCCGTCGTAATTGATTTTATTTGGAGGAATCCAAGTATTATGGCATGTTATGTGTAGATGGATCCCGGAAGAGTTATGGTGGTTTAGACCACTACTTGAGGTTGGTATTTTCTGTGGACATGAGAATTCAGTCACGTGTTGCAGTGGTTCTCTTGAAATGAGTTAAGTAGAAGGTTTCTATATGATGAGGTGTTTACCCTATTAGTGGTTCAGTAGTTATGATGAAATTATTGTACTCTTGCGCATTTGCGTGATTTAGTGTATCAAGTGGCATGGATTCGAAAGTTTAGGATTCGAGATTGTGGTTCGGTGTTGAAAAGGATGTCATGAGCTCGGATGAGCAGGAAAAAATATTTAGATGTTTAAAAATAAGATGGTATTGTTTTCGGCGTCACCTAAGGTCGATGTCATGTGTAAGAGGCCTTGTGTATTGATTTGTGGATTCTTGATTTGCGTTACAACTTTAGTGCGGTCGGTGGTATGGATGTGCAGACTGATTACCTGGTGCGGAAGGTCATGGGAGCGTATCCCACTGGAAGAAGGTATAAGTGTGATGTGTAGTCACTTGATTGAGTGAAGATTGAAACCAAGTATGAAGATTGTTGTAATATCGCCAATTCGAGAATTTATGCCTGGAGGGCGCTCGGTTCACTTACTTGTGGACTGTGGAAGTTTGTTCCAGTTATGATGGTTGTTGTTGTGTGTTATGGGAAAAAGGGGTATGATGGATCCTTGAAAGGTTATTAGCCAAGTACGGTACGATCAGAATCAGCCTGAGGTCTGTGGATGGATTTAAATATGAATGTGGGCTCTATATCAGGCCGGATGTGTTTACTGCAGCATAACACTCTTTATGGAGGAGTATTAGGATGTTGGATGTCGTTTTGTCATTGGCTATTTCATGTAATACTATATTGTGCCGTGTGAGTTGTCAAACGGCTTGGTAAATTTCTTATGTGTTGAGGTTCCGCATAGCGATGATGTTATGTGAGCAGGATGGCTCTCGAGATTCAAATCATATATCGCACCTTGGTTGTGCTTGAGTTTTGTAGCATATGGCGCTATCTGTCTCCCCAGGGATGGTATTATGCACTTAGCGTGCTTGTGGCCGATATTCACCAATTTTGTAGGAATGAGCATTCTAGCTCGGTAAGTATCTCTTTATGTAGATTTTATGTGTAGATCGGGTGGCACCCTATATTCTATTTTACGTGTTTTGTGTCCCATTTTCTGAGGAACGGTTCATGACACCTTTGCAGTTGTCTAGTTAGTTACGTGGGTTGAGTAGTCCTTTCCAGAGTTTATTTTTTTTATGTATTACATTTGAGTTGGTAGCTTGTTGGCACATTGTGGCATCACATGATACCTTTGACCGTGTCTGGGGTGGCTTATTGCTTGAGCAACTTATACTGGCATTGACGAGATTATTGGATCTGGGATCAGTGTGATCGGATTATATGTAGTCTATTAAAGAACAAATACCATTATTTGGTTCATAATGAGGTGATGATTCTAGTCAAGAGGGGAGATTCAATGGTTTGATGACTCGACAGTTGGTTATGAATTTCTGCATATCTCTTCCATTGTAGCGGTATTGCAAGAGTTGGAACAAGACTTATATATGTCATGAGGTACATTGTGAGCATCAGATTCGTGAAATTTCAGCTATGGTTATCAAATGATGTTATTATGGTCATGTGAGTTATGTAGTGCATAGTGTGAATTCAGCAAAGGTATGAAATCATGTATCGGTGTATCGTCTAGTGATTGATACGATGTTCGTATGATGGGAACATGCCTGGCAGAGAATTCCGGATGTTGGAATTGGACTCTAAGGCTTATTTGGCTAGTAAAAAAGGGAGAATCTTCAGATTGGCTAGAGCTAGTGTGCTCAACTGAGTTGTAGCAGCCTGGGTAAGTGCACGAGGCATTAAACAGTGATTTCGGAGAACCCCAGAGCAGTTCATAGCACGTTCGAGGATGAACGTATGTTTAAGTGGGAGAGAATGTATCGACCCAACCGGTCATTTTGAGCTCTAGTGCGTCGTTCAGCAGTTTTAGGCCATTAGCAACTTCACTTCGGGTATTATGACTTGTACTCGTAGTCGGAATTGATATTCAGGGAGTTCATAGTTGATTTGGAAAATAAATTCTCATTTCAGAAGCGTTAAATTGGAAGAATTGACTAAGGTTGGATTTTTGAGTAAATGATCTCACAATCGGGATTTGAAGGTTCCAACAGGTTCGTATGATAAATTTAGACTATGGCGTATGTCTGGATTGGATTTTGGATGACCCGGGAGCGTTTCGGAGCATATTGTGGAAGTTTGCATTTTGGAAAAATTTCATAAATTTGGGTTGAAGTGCATTTCAATGTTATCAATGTCCGTTTGGTGATTCTGTATGGTGATTCTGGTATTAGGAGCGCATCCAGAAGTGGATTCGGAGGTCCGTAGGTCATTTTGGAGTCATTTGCCTAAAGCCAAAAATTTGAAGGTTTTTGAGAAGTTTGTCCGGTAGTGGACTTTTTTATATTGGGGTCGGAATCTGATTACGTAAGTTGGAGTAGGTCTGTAATGTCAAATGTGACTTGTATACAAAATTTGTGGTAAATCGGACGTGATTTGATAAGTTTCGGCATCGATTGTAGAAGTTGAAGTTTCAAAGATCATTAAGCTAATAATGGGGTGCGATTCATGAATTCGACGTTGTTTGATGTGATTTGAAGGCTCGAATAAGTTTGTAATGTGTTTTGGGATGTGTTGGTATAATTGGTTGAGGTCCTGATGGCCTCAGGTGGATTACAGATGGTTAACTGATCGAGTTTGGACTTGGAAGAAAAGATGAGGCAGCTGATATCTGGTGTGATCGCACCTACGCAATAAGGGTCGCGGGTGCGAGGTCACAGGGGCGAGCCAGTGGTCGCAGGTGCGGTTTGGGAGAAGTTGGACAAAGATCGCAGGTGCGAAGGGTTGTCTGCACCTGCGAGGTCGCAGATGCGGAGGTGCGTCTCAGGTGCGAGAGTGAGAGAAGGTCTAGTAGCGCAGGTGCGAGGGTATGTCTGCACCTTCGAAGGCGCAGATGCGGAAGGAAAGGCACAGGTGCGAGGTTTTAGATGCACTTGCGAAGCCACAGAAGCGGCTACTGTTCCGTAGGTGCAGAAATGTCGCTGGGCAGAAGGGTTTTTATAAACGGGACATAAGTACCACAACTAAAACACGCACTCTGAATATACCTTATGTGAATTTACAATTGTTCTTTTACCTTTCTTATACTCGAATGTAGAATCTATAGTCAAATAGAATTACCTCAAGTCCCGACACCATCTAATGTAAATAACCGATTCTAGTGCTATACAAATTCAAAATATTCTCAATTGCTTACATATAAATCTTTAACTCTTTAGAACCTTCTTGAGAGTCATCCACTCATCTCAAATCTAAATTGCACCGCCCAAATGGGCCAATCTACCTATGCTCAATTAGCACAACAATACCCCAAAGAAGTAACCATGCCTTAACGCAACCGAGCAAATTCATACACTGTGCACACTACATCCGTCACGAATAACAACTCAACTCATTCCGTGATTTTCATATACTCATAAAGTACAATATAACCCGTATCCAATAATTTCCTTACTCGACTCATCCTCCATCTCAACCTCTACAAATCATAACCAATCCACAAGTATGCCTCAAACCAAAACCAATACAACACGCAACCGTGCAATCAAATTGGTGATAGAAGACTCCCCCACTTAGCTCAAACCCATAGAACAAAACATTACATACTCTATTACTGCCATAATACCGCAGTCAGTTTAACGAAAATTCTTCTCAATCTCATCCAACACCAACTATAAAATACCTCAATTAGCCGCTAAGCTCGCATTTATTCTCTTGATAGTTAAGTCAACTTTCTCAACCAGATTCAAATTCAGATCTCAATATATACACCCCATTGGTAGAAAAGAAACTCTCCGCTCAACATTATAAGAGATACACCTACGTATATTACTCCACAGGAGATAACCTACCTTTTTAGCCTCATATAGGCATCTTGCTATACCCTTTTGCAACCATGATTACTACGCCATCACTTAATCTTCTTGAGTCTAAACTCACAACGAAACATGAAAATCTACTTCACTCCACAATTAATCAGGATGAAAAATCTTTCAACACACTCATAACTCGAGACTATACGTCACATCAAGATAGTAATCTAACACCCAATAGTCCTTTTTTACATCTCAAGAAAACCATTCTCACCACCGTCAAACCATCTAAACACATTTCACAGTCATATCATACTCATCATATAGCTATTCAACCGCTCATCGAGCCACAAATTCCACTCATAGGGATGCTATCAGACATGAGTCCAAATGTACAAGTTCACAGAACTAAAGCTACCGAGCCTAAGCAGCGGTCTAAACCTGACCTCAAGTCCTCCAGACTGGCCCATCAACAAAACACAGAATACACATCTCGAACCTTGTTCATGGAATCACAAGTCGTCAATGCACAACTGATATCGAGCACTCACATGCTCACACGAATGCGTGGAAGGAATTCAAAGAGTTATGTTTCAAGATGAATCAATTCCTCATGATATGGAAAGAAAGATGGGAAATTATCCTAAATGCCTTGTAGCCTCTCAAAGATAAGTGTGGATGTCATCATACCGATCCACAAGACTCTACCAGACACTTGTTCATGACTTGTAGAACCTATGAATCTAGGACTCTGATACCAACTTGTCACGACCCAAAATCCACCTAGTCGCGATGGCACCTAACCCAACCCGTCAGGTAAGCCAATTAACATCTATCCAATTTAATTAATATTTAACTAACTATAATACACTCCCCAAGGACTGTTAGTACAAATCATGAGCTTCTAATATTTTAATTTACAATGCTAGTATGAAATAATTACATCATCTGTTCGAAATGTACATAAACAGATTTTTCTAAGTCTAAGGCTACCATGAATAAGAGGCAGCTATGACCGAAACACAGGTACATCTTCAAATCCAGCTCTCGTCGTTCACAGCAACATCAACAGCCAATATATGCACGCAAGGTGTAGAAGTGTAGTATGAGTACAATTGACCTCATGTACCAAATAAGTAACAAACCTAATCTTAGGTTGAAAGTAGTAACAAGCTGGAACGAAGGTCAGGGTCCAACACCAATAGCCAACAATAGTTCATAACAACATGATAGAAGTAATAAAAGAAGTAGCTTAGAGATAAAATGCTCAGCTCGTTTACAGTTCCAGAAAAATAGTCCTGCTTTTCAAATATATCATTGAAAACCCAAATCCTTTTACCGAAATCACCAATTTATTAGTAAGTTTGAAAACTGTGATTTTTCCCAAAACATTCAACAGGTAATTATTTCATTTTTAAATAACATGAGGAAAATACATCTTTATACCTACACGTCAATATGTAGGAGAAGTCATGAATGACACAATATCGTACAGCATGAGCAAAAATGTATCTCTATGCTTGTATGTTAAGTGTGCATGTCAATGCGATGCAACACAGTGATAAAACCATATGCATACTCTCAAACTATCATTTCACCCAGTCCTCCTTGTCACTCAGTCCTCACAGTCAGTCAATCCTCCCAATCCATCAACACTTGCACTCAGTAGGTATTTGCGCTCACTAGGGGTGTGTATAGACTCCGGAGGGTCTCCTTCAGCCCAAGCGCTATAACAAGAAAATCATGGCACAAATCAATAAAATATGTTGCGGCGCACAACCCGATCCCATAAATATCCTCACTATCTTGCCCTCGGCCTCACTCAGTCATCAATCTCTCTAGTCTCTCGGGCTCACAATGTCATAAAAATCAGTCCAAAAATGATGATATGATAAATCAATAAATAGCAACAGAGACTGAGAGATGATATGAAATGAATGAACATGACTGAGTATGAAGTTACTATTTAAACAAATAATTCAACAGCAGAAATGTCCTCAGCGGGTCCCAATAATACCAACAATTGCCTAAGCATGATTTCTAACATGAGTCACAGCTCAGTTTCTCTAACCCATAAAAATACATGGATAAATACATTATACAACTCTACTGAATCAGCAGAGTCTCAATTTCTACGGTGCACGCCCACACGCCTGTCACCTAGCATGTGCGTCACTTTCAAACAATTCACATAACACGTATAATCAGGGTTCATACCCTCAGTTCCATGATTAGAGATGTTACTTACCTCGAACAGCCAAATCAAATGTCGAGCAAGCTAAACAATACTCCAAAAATTCCATTCCACGTGTATCAACCTATGAACGCCTTCATATCTCCTCAATTCTAAGCCAAACGTTTTGAAACTAGTTAAACAACGTGAAAATCAATCAAAATATACTCCAATGCTTACAATTTAACAATTTATAAAAATTTCCAACTCCGCTCGAAAGGTCGGTAGTGGGACCCATGTCTTGTAATCCGATGAAACTCACAAAATCTGACAACCCATTCAATTACGAGTCCAACCATACTAGTTTCACTCAAATTCGACTCCAAATCGACATTCAAATCTCAAAAATTCGTTTTACAAATTTTTTATAATTTTCCCCAAATTTCCTTCTCAAAATACTGATTAAATGATGAAAATAATGATATATTCATCTATATTAACCAAATCCCACGAAAAATAGCCACAAACCGAGCTCCTAGAGTCCAAATATGAAATAATACTCCAACCCTTGTTTATAAGGTACAACATTCTGATATCACATTGTGCTGACCGCACATATTTTGTGCGGTCCACACATTCCAAGTTCTGCGGCCACACTTCAGTAGCCATTGCACTACCAGGTTTCAGTAAATTGACCATAACTTTTGGTACAAATGTCCAAATGATGAATGGTTAATTTTTTGAAAACTAGATTCAAAGGGCTATAACTTTAGTTTTTGGATCATCTCCAAGTTCCATGTAGATTAAAAGATATAAGCTTCCGAAGTCGGCCCATAGAATTTGCAGAATCTTCTTTTTGCGGCCGCGAGAGGATTTCTGCGGTCTGCACATTTCCTCTGTCCGCACAATTCCTTTATGGTCCGCACCCGAGGCTTTGCCTCAGCACTCCAAAATGTGCCCCTGCACTTCAAACGTTCCAGAACAACATCACAGAGCCGAAATGCCCAGACTCGCTCAAAACTCACCCAGAAATACACTCGAGCCAATCGAGACCCCGTTCGAATATACAAATAAGTCTCGTAACATAAAACTGACCTATTCGATGCATCAAATCACACATAACAACTCCAAAATCATGAATCACATCTTAAATCGTACTTAATGAACTTCGAATCTTTCAACTTCCAAAACTCTTGTAGAAACGTATCAAATCAATCCGGAATGACTTCAATTTTTTTACGCAAGTTATAAATGAAATAACGAAGATACTAAAATTTCCAGAATCACAATCCGGACTCGATATCATAAAATTCAACTTCCGGTCAAACTTCCAAACCATCAATTTCTTACTTTCGCCATTTCAAGCCAAATTCAACTACGCACTTCAAAATAAAAATCGAGGCACGCTCCTAAGTCCGAAATAACCATACGGAGCTATTGAAAACATTAAAACTCCATTCAATAGTTATTTTCACAAAAGTCATACTCCGGTCAACCCTTTTCATTTAAGGTTCCGATATGAATTTCATTCATCCGAACTAATACAAAACACCTAAAAACCAAATCTGACGATTCACACACGTCATAATACATCATATGAAGCTATTCAAGACTTCAAATAGTTGAAAGGAGCGTAAATACAAAAAACGAACGGCCGGGTCGTTACACATTTCAAGCACTATAAAATCTACAGGAAAAACAAACTTATCTACTCATACGAGTACATTTTCAATTATTCCCTTAGGTCTCATATTACTTTAATCTGCAAACTGAAGAGAAACACTTGTGTCTTTCATTTAACCAAGATCTAACTTTTTAAAGATAGAAAATGGCATCAAATTTATTGAAGCTCCAGAATCATAAAGTGCTTTTTCAAAATATACTCCTCCAAAGTTCATGGAATTGTAAAACTCCCTGGATCACCAAATTTTGTGGTAGAATATTTTGAAGTATAGCACTGTATTTTTCTGTAAGCATTACCACAGAAACTTATTCTAATTTTCTTTTACTTGACAAAATTTCCTTAAAAAAATTGGCATATGAGGGCATTTGTAACAAAGCATCATTGAAAGGAATATTGATGTGAATTTATTTTAAAATCTCTAAATTTTTTGTAAATTGGCTATCAAGCTTTTCTCTTTTCATTTTTTGTGGAAAGGGAATTGTCATAGGGAGATGAGTCAATTTTTCAATATTTGTTTCTTCTTTTTTCTTGACTTCTTTCTCTTCAGATTGTTCAGAGGGTGTTTCAACATTCTTACCCGTGTCTACCTGTTATCCGGATAGGTCTGCATAGGGTTTATCCAGCTCCTTACCCGACCGTAAGGTGATGGCCTTAAGGTGCTCTTTTGGGTTTTTTTGTATTACTTGGTAAGGGACCTTGAATCTTTTCTGACACAAGATTAGCAAATTGGCTCAACTAAATTTCTAAATTTTTAAGAGCTGAATTCTGACTCTCCATTTTTTCATCAATGGCCTTAATGTACCTGTACATAAGGTCATCATGACTTGGGTGAGTTTTTTGAGGCCTTTGTTGGTATGGGGGTGCATGCTGATAAGGTTTAAAATTCAATTGCTTTCAGTTTTGATTCTAATATCCGGGCGGACCTTGTACAAGTTTCTTCTGAAAGTTTTGAGAGTTCTTAGCACCATTTGGATTGCTCCATTGAAATCCAGTGTCACGATCCCAAAATCCATTAAGGTCGTGATGGCGCCGGACACCACTGTCAGGCAAGCCAACAATAATTTCTTAATTTGGTTCTCAACTTAATATTTTAGAAATCATATTTTTCTTCAATTAAACAATAATATATGGAATCTACAGTGCAAATAATAAGATTTTTAACAATTTCAATACAGAACAACCCATAAACACCCCAAAACCCGATGTCACAAGTGCATGAGCATCAACTAAGAGATAAAAATAAAGTACAACATCTGTCCGGAATATAAATTAGACAGGAAAAATATAAATACTCTGAGGGAGACTCTGTTGGTTGCGGGTCGTAATATTGAATGCAGCTCACGTAAGTCTCCGCGTGCATACACGCCTCTGCTCTCACAAGGCCACTAGTCACATATGTACTTGCACAAAAATGTGCATCAAGTGTAGTAAGAGTACGTAATCAACGTGTACCTAGTAAGTATCTAGCCTAACCCCGGAGAAGTAGTGATGAGGGGTCGACATCGACACTCACTAGTGGTCCAATAATATTAAGTATAGTAAAGAGGTAAGTAAATATGAGGCAGAGTAAATAAGTGAGATAAACAAGTATGAATCAGTTGGTACAAATCCCCCTCTTTAAGAAGAACTCAAGCTCTTCATTAGAAATTTTGTCCTTAACCGGAGCATATATATAGATATAGTGGATCTCATCAGATAGATTGTTATAACTCAAATCGGGAAAACTCACAAATACAATGGCTTCTTGCCAAAGATTACACACGATTCCATGAGGATATGATATAGGAAATGCCAAGGCGTATGGCCCGATCCAACATAAAATTTAAATTGTATATTGCTAAGGGTCGAACGGCCGAACCATAGATACATCTATTAATCTGCCGAGGCAAATGGCCCACTCCCATGAGAGTGTGGTACATAAATCTTGTCGAGGCGATCGGCTCGATCCCATAAGAGTGAAACACATAATCCTGCCGAGGCGAACGACCCAATCCCATAAGAGTGAAATACATAATCCTGCTGAGGTGAATGGCCTGATCCCATTAGAATAAGAAGCTTTGACGGGTCCTTGACCCCACTCACGAATAAACGTGTGAGTTGCAATTTCATTAATAAAAATCTTTCAATGGTGTATATATATATATATATATATATATATATATATATATATATATATATATATATATATATATATATATATATCTCACGGAAACATGTCGTAGGAGGAGTAAAGTTATTCGGTGACTAATCGTGAACTTGTGAAGTCTCTACAATAGAAAGTCTAGTCTCAAGTAGGGATGTAAAATAGAAGAATTTAATAGGCAAGAAAATGCTCAAATAGTGTAGCTACAACATGATGTAAACCTAAGCCTACCCGGACAATAACGTGAATGTAGCTACGTACGGGTTCTCATCACCTCGCGCGTACGTAGCCCCCACAACAAGTAGCACACATCAACATACAACACCTAGGGTTATTTTCTGCCTCACAGAGTTAGACAGGAGACTTACCTCACTCTAACGTTCAAAAATTGGCTCCAACACCGCCCTAACACCTCAAACCGGTGACCTCCGATCCAAAACTAGTCAAATAAGATGCAACCCAATCAAAATATACTCTAATACTCATAATTAATCAATTTATAACAATTTTTAACTCCGCTAGAAAAAATGATAAAGAAACACTCGGGCCCACGTGCCCGAATTCCAAACATTTTCGAAGATAAACTTTACCCATAACACCACGAACTCAAATATATAATTTATTCCAAATTCCATGTCCAATTTCATGGTCAAAATTCCAAAAATATCAATTTCTACGTTTTTCTTCAAAATTCTAAATTTTCAAGTCTAAATCCATATATAATCCAAGTATTTAACTTGCTATAGGTGGGAATCACTTACCTTGACATAGATGACGAAAATCTCCCTTCCAAGAGCTCCAAAAATTGCCCAACCAAATGATAAAATGGAGGAAAATGGTCAAATCCCATCTTTTAAAAACCTCACTGCCCAGGCGACCCTTCTTCGCGAACGCGACACATCCTTCGCGTTCGCGAGGCTCAACAACCTCATGCCTAGAAGTCTCTCTTTGCATTCGCGGAACTCTGAGTGCATTCGCGAAGGACAACTACCCAGACCTCTCGCATTCACATTCGCGTAGGAAAAATGGCCTTTGCCCATCTCCCCCTTTCTTCTTCGCGTTCGCGTCGCCTTGGGCGCGTTCACGAAGGCTTGACCAGCTTTTGCCTCACGTTCGCGTCCACTTGCTCGCGTTTGCGAAGACCAACCTAGCAGCCTCACAATTTCCTCTACGCGAACGCAGGACTTCCTTTGCGTTCGCGAAGAAGGATACCAGATACCAGCAACAGCAGTCCAAAACAGCCCGAAATGATCTGAAACCACCCCGAAACCTACCAGAGGCCCCCGGAACCCCGTCCAAATCGCACAAACCAATCCCATAACATAAAACTGACCTACTCGAGGTTTCAAATCACATCAAACAATATCAAAATCATGAATCACACCCCAATTCAAACTTAATGAACTTTAGAACTTCAAACTTCTATATTTTATGCTGAAGCCCATCAAATCACGTACAATTGATCACACCCAGTCAAACTTCTCATAAACCTTCAGATTTCTAACTTCTACCAAATGACCCCAAAATGACCTACGGACCTCTGAATCCACTTCTGGACGTGCGCCTAATACCATAATGACCATACGGATCTATTCCCAGACTCAGAATCCCAAACGGACATCGATAACATTGAAATACACTTCAACCCAAATTTATGAAATTCTTCCAAAATGCTAACTACTACAATAGGCGCTGAAACGCTTTGGGGTCATCCAAAACCCAATCCGGACATACTCCCAAGTCCACTATCATCATACGAACCTGTTGGAACCTTAAAATCCCAGTTCCGAGGCCGTTTACTCAAAAATCACATTTTAGTCAATTCCTCCAACTTAAGGCTTCCGAAATTAGAATTCTCTTTCCAAATCAACTCTGAACTTCCTGAAATTCAATTCCGACCACGCGTACAAGTCATAATACCCGAATTTAAGTTTCTCATGGCCTCAAACCGTCGAACGATGCATTACTGCTCAAAACAATTGGTCGGGTCGTTACATCCATGATGTTTATGTGCTATTGGACTTCCAGAAGGGTAATATTTGTAGCCGATAGCATTGACTTGTTCATCATTTTGATGGATTGCTTGGCATTCATGGTTTAGATGATTTCCTCCACACATGTCAAAAACTTTAGACTGGTTTGGTTGTTGTGTATTCAGCTGAAAAGATTCAAACTTTTGTGCCAAAGAAATAATCTGTTGTGTTAGTGTATTTAAAGCATCAGCCTAATTTACTGCAACAGCCTTCTTGATAATTACACGCTCAGATGGTCATTGGATGGCATTCTCAGAAATTTCAATCAACAATTGCAATGGTTCCTCTGTGGTTTTTCCCATTATAGAATCTCCTGCAGTTGCATCTATCATATTTCTAAAGAGGGTTTTAGCCTGTAATAAAAAATGTACAACTGCATATGTTCAGGAATGTCATGGTGTGGAAATTTTCTTAACATTTCCTTTAACCTTCCTCAATCTTGATAAACTGACTCTGTGTTAGTCTGTAAGAAATTAGATATGTCTTGTCTTAACTTTGTGGAAGGGAAAAAGTATTTATTTAAAAAGTTTTGAGTCATTTGGTCCCATGTGGTAATTGATCCTTGAGGCAAACTTTGCAACCAAGTCTTAACATCTCCTTTTAAAGAAAAAGGAAATAACCTTAAGTTGATTGCTTCAGGGGATACTCCATTATACTTAGCAGTTTCTACTAGTTCCAAAAAATCAATTAAATGACTATTTGGATCTTCACTTGAATCTCCAGTAAAGATACAAGATTGTTGAATCGTTTGAATTAGGCCGGTCTTGATTTCAAAGTTGTTGGTTGCCATTGGGAGCTTCCTAACACTAGATTCATAGTTGAATTGGTCTGGTCTAGCATAATCCCTCAGGATTCTATTTGCTGGCCTTAGCGCCACTTCATCAAACTGATCCTCTATTTGGACTGGTGGTGGTACTCTATGTGGATTGATATTTTCTACTTCCTGATTCTCCATTCCTTCTCAAGCTATTGTTTGAGAAGACGTTTGTCCTTTCCTGCGCGATCGAAAAGATCTTTCAATTTCAGGATCGTAACTTGTCAACTCTTTTAAAGAAGAGCGGGTCATAAACTAATTGAAATTCATAAAGTAAAGATAGTTAGTTCCTAAAATAATAATAGCAATGAACAAAAATAACAACAACAACAACAACAAAAATAATAATAATAATAATTATTATTATTATTATTATTATTATTATTATAATTATAATAATAACAATAATAAAGAAAATTGCATATATGATAAACAAAATAGGTACCAAAGCAAAAGGTATTAGTACAATAATTGTATTATTTATAGATAATAGTAATATTATACCACACTTGGATAAAAATGACGCAACAAGTACACCGTGACAAGAAAATATAATATTATTCAAAGTAATAATATTAATACTCGTGATAGTATCTAAAATTTCAACGATAATATATATAAGGGCAGTTAATAGTGTATGAGACTGTGAAAGTATTGATTATAATATTTTTTTTTCGGTTAATAAAATACTGACAATAGTCTAATTGTAGTAGATATACTAAGGGATTTAATATAAATAATTGGTAGTAGTTATAATGAGAAAGAAAAATAAAATGGTATTGTTACTATAACTATGATTGAGTCAAAAAATGTTATTATTAATATAAAAGTAATAGTTAAGTGTAATTTAGGAAACAACGATAAAAAATATATTATAATAATAAGTTCTCAAATTAGTAATAAAATATTTAATCTGAAGTAGATGTATGCCAATCCCCGGCAATGGCGCCAAAATTTTACGAGGCCAATGTGTATAAGATTTGCTACTCGTACTCTATAAAATTCTAGTATAGTTTATGATATCATCCCACATAGATTGGAGAATCTAGCTACAAACTTATAATATTGTTACTTGTCACGACCCAAACTAACCCTATCGTGATGGCGCCAATCGTGGAACTAGGCAAGCTGACTCATTTTCAAACAAACCGATATTTTCACTTCAAAGAAATATTTCAAGGCTATTTAACATAAAAACCTTCGTAAAAGGAGTTCAAATCAAAACAAAAAATGTGGAAAAGAAAATAAAAACTCGACATCCGAGTGTCACTAGTCATGAGCATCTACTACAATTTGTTTGATAATATCGAGACTAACATAGTCTGAAAAATAGCTAAATACAACTAAAGGAAGATAACAGGGAGAAGAGCTGTGTTGCGATCGCCAAGCAACTACCTTGCTATCCCCGTGAAAATCTGCAATCGGAATAGTCAACAGTCGCTACCGTGTTTAGTTATACCTGGATCTGCACACAAGGTGCAGGGAATAATGTCAGTACGCCAACTTAGTAAGTAACAACAGTAAATAAATACTGAGAAATAGTGACGAGCAATAAAGCATATAAAGTTCATATCATGAAATCTCGGTAAAATACAACATGCTTTACAAATTAGTGTTTGAATCAAATCATCTCATTTAAACCCAGTTCCAGTCAAAATTATTTAAAGATATTTTTCAACAGTTTCAAACAGTGTCTCAATGCAAAGGTAAGCAAAAATGACGCGTATACTGCCCCTCGGGCAAATCTCACAATCACTCGTATACAGCCTCTCGGACATACCTCACAATCACTCAAGCATCCCATTCACTCAGCACTCGGCACTCGCACTCAGTAGGTACCTGCCCTTACTGGGGGGTGTATTCAGACTCCGGAGGGGCTCCTTGTAACGACCCGGCCGGTCGTTTTCACTATTGCAATCTCGTTCCCCCATTTACTACTCAAATTGTGAATTATAATTGTTATTTGTTTTGCCGGGGTAATTGGTTTGGGTTCGGTGCGGTTTTGAAATGATTTAGAGCGCTTAGTTCCAAGGTTTAGAAATTAAGTTGAAAAGCTTGACCGGATGTTAACTTATGTGTAACGACCTCAGAAAACAAATTTTGCTAAGAAAATTAAGGTTTGGTGGTGCCGAAGTGTAAAGGAAAACTTTGTCGAAAAATAGTCATTTCTGCGACCACTATGCGGTCGCAGAATCGATCTGCGGACCGCATAATGGTCACAAAGAGGAGCAGGAGGAGGGCAAGATTTGAGGAAAATCTGTGGTGCGCTATGCGATCGCAGACCTATTTTGCGGTGCATTATGCGACCGCAGAACAAGTATGCGGACCGCATAATGACCGCAGAATAGGTCAGTAACGCTCAACTTTGGAGGACAAATTATGCGGCGGGTATGCAGACCGCATACCTGTTATGCGATCACATATGCGACCGCATAACTGCGTCGGACCTTCCATTCTTTCTAATTTTTGACCTGATCCAACTTCGATTTATAGCCCTTGAAGCTCATTTTTGAGCCAAAATCTGATATTTTAGAGAGAGGTGAGAGCATTTTAGAGAGAGAAAGTGAAGACTTAGTCATTTATCCATCAATTCTTGTTCAAGGTTTGAAGATTTCACAAGGATCTTGCTAGGGCTTTAAAGAGGTAAGAGTTGTTTTCCCTAATTCTTCAATTTTGGGTTTGGAGTAAAGATGGGTGATTAATAGTATGATTCTTGGATGTAAGAGTATTATTTATACATACCAATAAGGTTATGGAAGGATTTTTAAGTTCAAATGGGTAAGGATTGGGTTGAAAATGGTAGAAATCTTCATAGATTTTAATTGAAGATTTGAGGGTCGATTAATAGTATGATTCTTGGATGTAAGAGTATTATTTATACATACCAATAAGGTTATGGAAGGATTTTTAAGTTCAAATGGGTAAGGATTGGGTTGAAAATGGTAGAAATCTTCATAGATTTTAATTGAAGATTTTAGTTGGATGGGCATTCATATTTTGTAACATTTGTCAGGTTCTGAGACATGGGCCCTACGGACGATGTTTTGAGTTAATTTCGGATTTTATTGGAAAAATTAATATTTCCTTATGGAATTATTTACAATAATTTGTATTGAATGATTCAAATTAATTGTGACTAGATACGAGGCTTTCGGAGACCAATTCTCGTGGCAAGGGCATAGCGGAATAAATAATTACCCGGGTTGAGGTAAGTAACAATTATAAATCTGGTCGTGAGGGTATGAAACCCCGGATTTTGGTATCATGTGATTATTTTGGAGGTGGCGCACATGCTAGGTGACAGGCGTGTGGGCGTGCACCGAGAGGATTGTGACTTGGTCCATCCCTGAAACTGTAAAGTTGAATAATTTATTGTTAGCTATATGATCTCTGTGTGTTGAATAAATTTGACTATAAATCATGTTAGAAATCATGCTAAGGCTATGTTATAGTACTGTTGAGACTCGTAGAGGTCGCGTACTTGTTGAATTATTTGCTAATTGCTGTCTTGTACTGAGTCATAATTTTTCTTGCGTATTATACCTCAGTCTTTCTGGATATTTGTTCATACACTATGTTATCTTTGTTTGGACTAATCTTTGTGATTTGTGAGAGCCCGAGAGACTTGAGAGGTTGAGGACTATGTAAGGTCGAGGGCATGTCAGTGAGGTAAGGATATTATGGCACGTGAGTTGTCCGTGCAGGATATTATAGCACGTGAGTTGTCTGTGCAGCACGTGAGTTGTCCGTGCAGATTATAGTCCTTAGGCTATAGGAGCCCCTCCGGAGTCTATACACACCCCCAGTGAGCGCGGGTACCCATTGAGTGTGAGTGCTGAGGGCTGAGAGCCAAGTGGTTGAGTTGTTGTGATGAGTTGAGTGATTGTTGCCTGAGAGGCTGTACTTGCTTTGCATTTGTTGTTGCACTTGGTTACTATCTGTCATTTTTTGTGAAATCTCTAAAAGAATTTATGTCTGGATTAATTGAAATTGAACTGAATAAAATTAATTTGACTTAAACTTCTGGATTTGAAAGCATGTTTATTCTTTGCTGGAACTACTGAAAGTGAACTATGGTTGTGTGTCTCGTCATTATCTTCAGTTCCTTAGTTATTATTGTTAGTTGCTGAATTGGTTGTACTCATACTACACCCTGCACTTTGTGTGTAGATCCAGGTGTTCCTGAACATAGCAGGTGTTGATCATTTCGCGTAGTTGATTTTCAGGAGATTTTTAGGTAGCTGCCGTGTTCCGCATACCTTGTCTCTCCTTCTTTATCTCCTTGCTTACTGTATTCGGTCTCAGACTATTATAGACTGTATTTTCCAGACTTGTATTCATATTAGATGCTCATGTACTCAGTGACACCAGGTTTTGGGAGTGTTGTATCGGATTTTGCAAGATTTTGGTATTGTATTAAACGTTACATTTTTTTTTTTAGTTTAAAAGGAAAATCGTGGGTTATTGATGTTGTCGGCTTGCCTAGTACTGAGATAGGCGCCATCACGACATGTTTGGATTTTGGGTCGTGACACTCCTTCAGCCCAAGCGCTATATCATGCCAAATCATGGCATAAATCAATCAAGCCTTCGGCCTATATCAAACATGTTGTAGCGTGCAGCCCGATCCCATAAATATCCTCACAAATCATGCCATTAGCCTCACTGAGTCATAAACCTCTCAAGTTACTCGGGCTCTCAGTAAAAACAGGGTATTCAGCCCAAAACAACATTTATATGCATCAAAACAGAGTAATAAAACTGAGTTACGCAGTAAACAGGTATAACCATGACTAAGTATAGATTTTCAATCGAAAACAGTGAGAGGATAGTAAGAAAAAATCCCCTAAGGATCCAAACAGCACTGACACAAGGCCCCAACATGGCATTCCTGCCCAATTTACAGAAACTCATTACTAAAACTCATAAGTATCATATAGTTTTAAGAAAATATGCAACTTTACAGCTGCTATAGGATGTACTAAGTAACAATCCCCAACGGTGCACGCCCACACGCCCGTCACCTAGCATGCGAGTCACCTCTAAATAGTAAAATGATACGAAATCCGGGGTTTCATACCCTCAGGACTAGATTTACAATCATTACTTACCTCAAACCGGTCAAATACCTACGCCTTGATGCCCTTGACCCTCGACTCAGCCTTCAAATACTCTGAATCTATTCACAATCAGTACAATACCATCAAATTATGCTAAAGGAATGAATTCCATAAGAAAAACTACTAATTTAGACCGAAACCCCAAAATTGGCTCAAACCCGATCCCGGGCCCACATCTCGAAACCCAACAAAAGTTATAAAACTTGAAAGCTCATTCACTCATGAGTCCATACATACATAATTTATCAAAATCCGACATCATTTGGTCCCTCAAATCCTTAAATTAAACTCTCAAAAATCCCAAGCCCTAACCCTTCATTTCCACCCCTAATTTCCACTAATTACATGATTAAACAACGGAAAATCACCATATATATGAGTATTAGGGCTCAAGCAACTTACCTCACAGATATCCCCTTAAATCCCTCTTCAAAGTCACTCCCAAAAGCTTCAAAACCGAATGAAAATGGTGAAGAATGGACCAAAATCCGCGAAGTGTGCAATTTATACTTTCTGTCTAGGCTTTTCGCACCTGCGGCCTATTCTTCGTGCCTGCATGACCGCACCTGCTGTCAAAACCATCGCACTTGCGCAATTCACTTAAACCTCCAGCCTTAGCCTCTTATTTTCCGCATCAGCGCTCCAAACCTCGCGCCTGCGGGCTTGCAGATGCGACCACTATCTCGCACCTACGCATCCTGCCTAGCCCAGCACTGCCCATAGATGCGACTTCCCAATCGCACATGTGTTCTCGCACATGCGACTCCTCTTCCGCAGGTGCGGAAACGCAAGCAGAATTCGCACCAGCAGCTCTCAAACACCAAAAACCAATCTGTCGATCATCTGAAACACCCCCGAGGCCCTCGGGACCAAAACCAAAAATACCAACAAGTCATATATCAACATACAATCTTAGTCGAGCCTTCGAATCACTCAAAACAACATCAAAACACCAACTTACCCTCAGATTCAAGCCTAAGAACTTCTAATCTTCCGAATTCTACAAACAACACCGAAATCTACCAAACCACATCCGAATGACCTCAAATTTTACACACACGTCACAAATGACACCACGAACCTAATCCAACTTTTGGAAATCCATTCTGACCCCGATATCAAATTTTCCACTGCCAACCGAAATCGCCAAATTTCCAACTTTCGCCAATTCAAGTCTAATTCCACCACGGACCTCCAAATTACATTCCGGACACGTTGCTAAGTCCAAAATTACCTAACGGAGCTAACCAAACCATAAAAATCCAAATCGAAGATTGTTTGCTCATAAGTCAACATCCGATTGACCTTTCTAACTTAAACTTCTAAATAGCTCCTAAGTGTCACATTCAACTCCGAATACCAGAACCAACCAAGCCGACACAACACAATACAGCTGAATAACACACAAAGAAGCAGAAATGGGGGAAACGGGACTATAACTCTCGAAAGGACCGACTGGGTTGTTACATCTTCCACCTCTTAAACAACCGTTTGTCCTCGAACAGATCTAGAAACATACCTGGAGTCTCGAATAAGCGTGGATATTTGCTCTGCATCTCCCGCTCGGTCTCCTAGGTGGCCTCCTCCATAGGCTATCCTCTCCACTACACTTTTATTGAAGTTATATCCTTTGACCTCAACCTTCGAACCTGCCGATCCAAAAATAGCCACCGGCTCCATATCATAAGTCATATCACCCTCAAACTAAACCGTGCTAAAATCCAAAACATGGGACGAATCTCCAATATACTTTCGGAGCATGGAAACATGAAATACTGGGTGCACACTCGACAAGCTGGGTTGAAAGGCAAGCTTATATGCCACCTCCCCTAACCTCTGAAGCACCTCAAAATGCCCAATGAACCGAGGGCTCAACTTGCCCCTCTTCCCAAACCTCATAACACCCTTCATGGGTGATACCTTTAGCAAAACCTTCTCCCCAACCATGAAAGATACATCACATACCTTCCTATCTACATAGCTCTTCTGCCTAGACTGAGCCATGCAAAACCGCTCATGAATCAATTTCACCTTATCTAATGCATACTGGACCAAGTCTGTACCCACGAACCTAGCCTCACCCCGCTCAAACCATCCTACCGGAGATCTACACCTCTTCCCATATAAAGCCTCATACATAGCCATCTGAATACTCGACCGATAATTGTTGTTATATGCAAACTCTGCGAGTGGCAGAAATTGGTCCCATCAACCCCCAAAGTCAATGACACAAGCGCACAACATGTCCTCCAATATCTAAGGGTGAAAATTTATGCTCAAACAACCTGAGTACCTAACTCCCACTGCACGTCCCTTCAAAACTATGACGTAAACTGAGTGCCCCTATCTGAAATGATGGAAACCGGGACACCATGCAGGCGAACAATCTCTCGAATGTAAATCTCAGCCAACCGCTATGAAGAGTTATTAGTGCCAACTGGAATGAAGTGCGCGGACTTGGTCAGCTAATCCATAATAACCCAAATAGCATCGAACATCCTCGAAGTCTGTGGGAGCCCAACTACAAAGTCCATGGTGATCCGCCCCACTTCCACTCTGGGATCCCTAATCTCTGAAACAAGCCACCCGATCGCTGATGTTCATACTTAACCTGCTGACAGTTGAGACACCCAGCTACAAACCCAACTATATCCTTCTTTATCCACCTCTACCAAAAGTGTTGTCTCAAATTGTGGTACATCTTCGCAGCACCCGGATGGATGGAATACCGCGAACTGTGGGCCTCCTCAAGAATCAACTCCCGAAGCCCATCTACATTAGGCACACATATCCGGCCCTACATCCTCAACACTCCGTCATCACTAATAGTCACATCCCTAGCATCACCTCTCTGCATATAACAATGAATAAGTTCAAATAGGGCTAGAATACACTGTTCATTAAATGCATGAATGTTGTTGGGGCATTGGTCACCCCAAAAGACATCACTAAGAACTCATAATGGCCATATCGGGTCCTAAAAGTTGTCTTAAGGATATCTGAATCCCGAATCTTGAGCTGGTGATAACCGGACCTCAAATCAATCTTGGAGAACACCCTCGCTCCCTGAAGTTGGTCAAATAAATCATTAATACAAGGCAAAAGATACTTGTTCTTGACTGTGACCTTGTTCAACAGCCTATAATCAATGCACATTCTCATGGAACCATCCTTTTTCTTCACAAATAGAACCGATGCACCCCAAGGTGACACACTAGGCTAAATAAAACCCTTATTAAGGAGTTCCTGGAGTTGTTCTTTCAATTTTTTCAACTCTGACGGTGCTATACGATACGGTGGAATAGAAATGGGCTGAGTGCCCAGCACCAAATCAATACCAAAATCAATATCCCTATCAGGCGGCATGCCTAGCAGGTCTGCAGGAAACACATCCAGAAAATCACGTACCACCGGAACAGAATCAATGGTAGTAGTCTCTGCACTAACATCCTTACAAAAGCCAAATAAGACAGGCAACCATTCACAACCATATGCTGAGCCTTCAAATATGAAATCACCCTACTTGGTACATAATCTACAAAACCGCTCCACTCAACCCTCGAAAACCCCAGCATCGCCAAGGTCACAATCTTAGCGTGACAATCTAGAATAGCATGACATGGAGATAACCAATCCATACCCAATATAACATCGAAGTCAACCATACTGAGCAGCAAAAGGTCCACTTGGGTTTCCAGACCCCCAATAGTCACCACACATGACCGATATACGCGGTCCACAACAATAGTATCACCCATAGGAGAAGATACATGAACAAATGAAACTAAAGACTCACAGGGCATATCCATAAAATGGGCAAAATACGAGAAAACATATGAATACGTGGAACCAGGGTCAAATAATACAGAAGCATCTCTTTGACAAACAGAGACAATACCTGTAATCACAGCATCTGAAGAAATAGCATCTGGTCTGGCAGGGAGGGCAAAGAAACGGGCCTAGCCACCCCCTAATTTGCCTCCCCCTCTAAGGCGACCCCTAGCTGACTGACCTCCACCCCGAGCTGACTGGGCGTGTGGTGAAGTAACTGGGGTTGAAGTCGAAGGCTGACTCCTTTGTTGAGATAGACCTCCATGACGACGAGGGCACTGCCTCCACATATGCCTAAACTCCCCAAACTCAAAACAACTCCCTCGTGCTGGTGGCGGGAACTGAAGGGATCCCCGAGCATCGGGATAACTGGTAGAAGAACCTGGCATAGAGGAGCCCTGAACTGATAGAGCACAGGACAAACTCTGGGCTGGAAGGGCACCGAGTGATAAGTGGCCCTAATGAGAACTGTGAGATCTATGGCCAGATGATGCACCCCGGTGAAATGGTCGAGCTGACTGAGCCTGTCTGAAATGACGACCTCTACCGTGCTGGAACTGATCCACAAAAGGAGAACCGTTGAATCCACCCTGACCACGATGCCTCTTGGCCTCCCTCTAAACCCTCTCTTGACCGCGAACCATCTCAATCTGCCGAGGAATGTCGACAACCTTATCAAAGGTAGCACCAGACACGCTCTCTCTGGTCATAAGCAAAACTGAAAACTGAACTACTGCCAAGTAAGGGGTGTTGCGCCAACAGGCCTACGCCTCTCGTAAGTCTCCCCCCATCTGAGTCCAGCCCCGGAAAACTAAAAGGTAGTGAATGAGACCCCACAAGTCTCCAGAATACCAGTTGTACGGAGTATCCTCTGACACCTATCCAAGAAGTCCTGGATCCTCTTTCTCTGTGCCAATGAAATGTGGAGGCTGGAGTCTCCCAAACCTCTCCAACCTATGTTGATCATCCTCAGGCATAACAGGAACCACATAGTCCTGAGCAGTTGCAACCGGCTGGGCTGGTGATGCCTCCGGTGTCTGAAGTCCCTGAACAACCTGCTCGGGTGTGCGAGCAGCGCGAGTCTGAGTGCCTCCCCTGGCCTGAGAATTGGTTGCAGCCGTCGAGATAAAGGCCGGTACACGCTGTCAGAATCTGAGCTAGGTCCTCCTCAAGGCCTCGAATCATAATTGGTACAGGTGGTGCCTGAGCTGGTGCATCAACAACTGGAATCTGGTCCTGATCTGGGACAACTGGTGGATCTGCAGGTATTGTCCCAGCTGCGGTGTGGGTTTCACCTTTGCCCCTACCACGGCCTCTACCGCGACCTCTTGCAGCCCAGGCAGGTGGTACTGGTGGCTGGCCCTCCTGACCGATAGTACGAGTCCTTACCACCTATGAGAGAATGAAACAACAGATGTTTAGTTACTAGAATCAACAAATTCGCACGACAAGAATTAAAGAATGTGGAGTTTCCTAAGGGTTTTGCAGCCTCTCGAAGATAAGTACATACGTTTTCGTACCGATCTGCAAGACTCTACTAAACCCGCTCATGACTCGTGAGACCTATGTAACCTAGGCTCTGATATCAACTTGTCACGACCCAAACTAACCTTGTCGTGATGGCGCCTATCATGGAACTAGGCAAGTCGTCACATTTCCAAACAAACCGATATTTTCATTTCAAAGAAACATTTCAAGGCTATATAACATAAAACCTTCGTAAAGGAGTTCAAATAAAAACAAAAGTGCGGAAAAGAAAAATAATCCCGACATCGGGGTGTCACTAGTCATGAGCATCTACTATAATTTGTCTGACAATATAGAGACTAACATAGTCTGGAAAATAGCTAAATAGAACTAAAGGAAGATAAGAGGGAGAAGAGTAGTGCTGCGATCGCCCTGGCAGCTACCTTGCTATCCTCGTGAAAATCTGCAATCGGAATAGTCAACAGCCGCTACCCTGTTCTGCTACACCTGGATCTGCACACAAGGTGCGGGGAGTAACGTGAGTATGCCAACTCAGTAAGTAACAACACTAAATAAAAACTGAGCAGTAGTGATGAATAATAAAGCATATAAAGTTCATATCTTGAAATCTCAGTAAAATACAACATGCTTTACAAATCAGTGTTTGAATGAAATCATCTCGTTTAACCCAGTTCCAGTAAAAAATCATTTAAAGATATTTTTCTACAGTTTCAAATAGAGGCTCAATGCAAAGGTGAGCAAAAATGATAAAAACATAATCAGCCCCTCGGGCAACATCACTCGTATACAGCCCCGCGGGCGAACCTCACAATCACTCATGTACAGCCTCTCGAGCATACCTCACAATCACGCATGCCTCCCATTCACCCAGTACTCGGCACTCGCACTCAGTAGGTACTTGTGCTCACTAGGGTGTGTACAGACTCCGGAGGGGCTCCTTCAGCCCAAACGCTATATCAAGCCAAATCATGGCATAAATCAATCAAGCCCTCGGCGTATATCAAACATGTTGTGGCGTGCAGCCCGATCCCATAAATATCCTAACAAATCAGGCCCTCGGCCTCACTCAGTCATAAACCTCTCGAGCCATTCGGGCTCTCAGTAAAAATAGGTACTCAGCCTAAAACAACATTTATATGCATCAAAACAGAGTAATAAAACTAAGTTATGTAGTAAACAGGTATAACCATGACTGCGTATAGATTTTCAATTGAAAACAGTGAGAGGATAGTAAGAAAAAGGGCCCTAAGGGTCCAAACAGCATTAGCACAAGGCCCAAACATGGCATTCCTGCCCAATTTACAAAAACTCATTTCTAAAACTCATAAGTATCATAAAGTTTCAACAAAATATGTAACTTTACAGTTGCTATGGGACGGACCAAGTCACAATCTCCAACGGTACACGCCCACACGCCAGTCACCTAGCATGTGCGTCACCTCAAAATAGTAAAATGATACGAAATTCGGGATGCTCTTGCCCCTCGATTCGGCCTCCAAATGCTCCAAATCTATTCATAAGCAGTACAATACCATCAAATTATGCTCAAAAATGAATTCTACAAGAAAAACTACCAATTTTGACTGAAACCCAAAATTGGTTCAAACTCGGGCCCATGTCTCGAAACCTGACAAAAGTTACTAATCTTGAAAGTTCATTCACTCACGAGCCCATACATATAAAATTTATCAAAATCCGACATCATTTGGTCCCTCCAATCCTTAAATTAAACTCTCCAAAATCCCAAGCCCTAACCCCTCATTTTCACCCCTAATTTTCTCTAATTACATGATTAAACAACGGGAAATCGCCATATATACAAGTATTAGGGCTCAAGTAACTTACCTCACTGATATCCCCTTGAATCCCTCTTCAAAATCACTCCCAAAAGCTTTAAAACCGACTGAAAATGATGAAGAATGGACCAAAATTCGCAAAGTGTGCAATTTATACTTTCTGCCCAGGCTTTTCGCAACTGCGGCCTATTCTTCGAGCCTGCGGTCAAACCCATCGCACCTGCGCAATTCACTTAAACACTCAACCTTCGCACCTGCACCAAGGTCTCGTACCTGCGGGCTCGCAGGTGCGGCTAAGCCTTTGCACCTGCACTCCAGCCTTAGCCTCCCATTTTCAGCATCTGCGCTCCAAACCTCGCGCCTACGGGCTCGCAGATGCGACCACTATCTACAACCTGCGCATCCTGCCTAGTCAAGCACTTCCCGCACCTGTGACTTCCCAAGCGCACCTGCGTCCTCGCACCTACGGCTCCTCTTCTGCAGGTGCGGAAACACCAACAAAATTCACGCTAGCAGCTCTCAAACACTGAAAACCAATTCGTGGACCATCCGAAACACCTGCGAGGCCCTAAAGACCTCAACCAAAAATACCAAAAAATCATATATCAACATACAAACTTAGTCGAACCTTTGACTCACTCAAAACAACGTCAAAATACCAGATTGCCCTCGGATTCAAGCCTAAGAACTTCTAATCTTTCGAATTCTACAAACAACGTCAAAACCTACCAAACCATGTCCGAATGACCTCAAATTTTACACACACATCACAAATGACACCACGAACCTACTCCAACTTCCGGAAATCTATTCCGACCCCGATATCAAATTTTTTACTTCTGACCGAAATTGCCAAATTTTTAGCTTTCGTCAATTCAAGTCTAATTTCACCACGGACCTCCAAATTACATTCCGGACACGCTCCCAAGTCCAAAATCACCTAACGAGATCCGAGATCGTTTACTCATAAGTCAACATCCTATTGATTTTTCCAACTTAAACTTCTAAATAGGAGACTAATTGTCTCATTTCACTATGAATACACGAACCAACCAACCCGACATAATACAATACAGCTGAATACCACATAAAGAAGCAGAAATAAGGAAAACGGGGCTATAACTCTCGAAACGACCGGTCGGGTCAGTACATTACTACTATTTGAGAGAATAAAATTGATGAACTTTTGTTTGTTGAAAATTTAAATTACTTAAAAGTTGAAACAAAATAACTTTCGGAAGATTTATATTTAAAAAGAGTTGGGAATCATTGAATTCACTCGATAGCGTGATCAAAATAAAATCGTAGCTTCTATATGTATTTCTCTTAGGTATAACTACGTATTGCTAATATAATTATATTTTGCTCACTAAGAAATAATCAATTAATAACACTCTGCGAGGTTATATAAATCAATTGATATATGACTCGTGATAACTAAACTGAAATATTTTTCCTGCCTGAATTGTGCTAAAAGATAGCAAAAACCTCTTGCGATTACTTTTTACTAAAAATTAATAGTCTTGCCTACTACAACTCCTCTGTGAGAATTAGAATGGAAGTAAGCAAGATTGCAGACTTGGAATAATAGATTAATAAGAATTACTCTCACTCAATTATTTTACCCAATAGTTATCATATATTAATTTTGCTTCGTAAGAATTAGACAATTGACATACAACTAACTTTGGAGAAGAAATAGATAGAAGTGATAATAATTAATTAAAATTAATATTCCAGCACAATATAGAAATATAAGAGAAAGTTTCAGGTCAAGCATGTAATAAAACTGAGATTAATATTATAACTATATCGAGCTTCATCAACTATCCCAACAAAAGAGTTTACTCCATTATGGAGTATTTAAATTTCACAAATAAAGGAATTCTTAAAATACTATCAATAATCTTAGAAAATTCAAAAACTACTAGAGGAAAGTGAAATAGATAAAGAAAGAAGCAAAGACCAAAGCTAGAGAAAAAGTTGTTGATTGGCACGTCACAAATATGGCATACTATTTATAGAAAACAAATCCCATAAGGTGCCATGTTGCCTTATGCTTCTTTTGTCATGTTGCCTCATGCTCTTTTGCCTTGATGCCTCGTGTTCTTTTTTATTTCTTTTATTTGCGTTATCATGATATTTTTATTTCCGGCAAAATATTATTAGAAAATACAGAGAATTGATATTATATATATATATATATATATATATATATTATTTAAAATAATTTATTTTTAAGTATATAATATATGAATATTTTATAGTCATCACGAAGGAGGGACATAAATGTTGTTCTAATTTGAACTATTTATCCAAGCCACTAAGTTTAGAAGTAACATGACTTGAGAAAAAAAAGTAACATCATAATTTTGGAAGATATTTGCTATGCCATTAGATTAGTATTTTCCGACAAATCGACTACTATCTTGCATTTTTTCTTAGACTTCTCTAGAAATTTATATTCTATTTTGTTTTTGGTCCATTTGGATCATCTTATCACTAAAAATATATTATGGTTCGTTGTCCTCTCATAATGTACCCTGTGTTCTTTTCCCTTAAATTTGTATTCTTTGACTGAAAGCAGACGCATATTATTGGTTCCTAGTTCCGAAAACGATCTTAAATTAATGTACAATAATAACTAAGTTTACAGTCAAAATTTATAGGTATTTAATAAATTTCTCAATACATATATCGGCTCTGAACAAAAGGAATTGATTTAACGTTAACTCATATGTTACACTCTCGATCCCCAAGTGGGTGAAAGTTGATGAAATTTATATATAGACCAGAAAATATGCACAAGTTACTGATAAATATTTATCGAAGATAATATAAGAAGCTGCAGTCAAGAATTAATAAAAATGTTACTGATAATTGTTTGGCGGGCTAAAAATCAAACCCACCCCAAAAAGAATACAATAGAAGCAAATTTTCCAAATGGGTCGACAGAATGCCAGTTCAAGAAAATATCTAAAAAGAATATCACCATTCGTTTTCTTTGAAACTTTGATTGTATTAATCTGAAATACATCCCGCATAATTAAATAGATTCATACTGAAATATGAACTGCCTGCACCCGGAAAAAATAAAGGAGAGTGAAATCAGAACAAAAAGAAATACTAGTAATTATTTAAGCTAAAAGAGCACGCATTTCCCATATATAACTCTCAATTTCATTTTTAAATAGTTCCCGCGCGAGCTTAATAGTTAAACAACAATAACAACAAACTCAGTATCATCCCACAAGTGAGATCAAGGAAGAATATGATATACGTAGATCTTATCCCTATCTTGTGTGAGCTTGGTAGTTCTTTTATTAAGAACGTCACACCCGCGGACAATATTTTGGCCTAACATGTAGAAATCTTCTTTAGTAGATATTTGTGTAAAAGTTTAAATCAAAATCTCTTTATTTGTTTTGTTTTACTTTTATTTATTTAATTATATTTTCAACAAAACTAAAAGAAAATTGCTAAAGAAACTAAGAACGTCATCTCTTATACAAGTGGTACACCATTTTACAAGGGAATATGCAGACAAAAGCCCCATTGCCTGATTTTATTTTCTACGAAATAAGCTTTAGATCATTTATCGATTGAATAATAAACATTTCGATCATAATGGTCACGACCCAATTTTTCTTCTGTTTGGGTATCGTTATAGCACCTAGTCTTAGGGACTAGGTAAGCCTAACAATAATTGAAACAACAACATTATTTAAATAGAATCTCTTACAATTCCCAAAACCGGTAGTGCAAGTCATAAGCTCTACAGAGTTTGCTACAAATTTCTAAATACAACTGTTCAGAAATAAGAATAAAGAGTGCAAAATGAAAACTTGAAGGTGACTCCGAAACCTGCGAACGCAGTAGCAGGTTTACCTTAAGTCTCCACAGCAACGACTCACACAGCTACTAACGATCAATACCTGGATCTGCACAAAAATGTACAGAAGAGTAGAATGAGCACACAACAACAGTGCCCAATAAATATCAAGGCTAACCTCGGTAGAGTAGTGGCGAGAAACAGTCAAGACACTCAGTGGTCTAATAAAATGAACAAGTATAAGTATATGAAACAATAGATAAATGATATCAACATAAAGACTATGCAATATGGCTCACAATACAGTAATTTCAACAAGAAGGGAAACAACAAGTATCGACGGAATACCATAAAAGTGACACAGAAAAGTCAATAGAACACAACCTATATCTGAAATCACAAATACAGCAAGGACAAGTAATAACTCAGCAACTACAACCTCTTTTATGTCAAGTTTTAGTCAACAACTCAACGAGGTACCGAACTTCGAAAAAATCACAATTCACGGGTTTCAATACCTGAACCCTAACACTTGGCATCATGTGCCCTCATTACCGCACTGACGACTCACGTGCCAATAGAGCCATTCTCACATAGAAGGCAAGTAAACAAGGGTGAGCATATATGTTCAACACTATCAAGAACACATCTTATCCTATAAGAGTGCTTAACTACGTGCATGTTTGTGCAAGTGTCCTAGCATAGTCCAGACCAGCAAATAAGCATAAGGAAAAAAAAGAACGCACAACACGCAGAATATTTTTCTCACAACTTTCACAAGATAAAGCTCACGCAGGTAAGTGTACCACTGCACAAATATCAACAACAAGAATGCTCCCACTCCATCGCAAATCATCACAAAACAATCCCTGACACAACTCACTTTGTCTCGCCACGTGTGCAATAATAAAGTAAATGCCCGCCTTGTCTCACCACACGTGCATAACAATGTTCCGACCTATCTCGCAACATGCGCAACCCCCCCCCCCACACACACACACACACATATATATATATATATATATATATACCTGTCACGCCACATGTGCAAATATCAGTAGTAACATTAGCATGGCAGAAACCTCGTGCAACCTCATAACAAAAACCGCACGGCAAATACCTCGTGTATCAAAATAACCCCAACTGCACGGCAGAAACCTCGTGCATCACCACAACAAGTACAATAGCAACAATGGCAATAATACAATGTACAACAAGTAAATCAACTCAAGAATTTTAAATCACAAGAAAAGATAGAATCTAATTCACAAGGAATAACCACAGTAAAGAATGTTAGGCGTAAAGAGAATAGCTCAGCAAGGGAAAACTAGTATGTAGCAATGATCCCATGATATATATTTCAATAACAGGGAAGCTAACACGAGTCAAATAATTCCAAATACAAAAAGTAGACTAAGATAGAGGATATCTAAACTTACTTTAAGGTTGAGAAATTACGAAGGATATTCAATAATTTAATTAAGGATAAATAGCGTAAAGATAATCATAACCTCAATTAAGACTGAACAATTATAGGATGAGATAATAATAATTCTAAATAAAGATAAGCAGTTATGAAAAGATAGCAAGACAATAGAGGAGTTAAAAAAATTTCAGTTAAGTCGAATAAGAGTCAAATAGGCCATAAGAGTGAATCCTGAAGCAATTAATTATAATTAAAGTATGTAGAGGTGAAAATAGTAAATAGGAACTTAAATCATATCCCGCACAACTTCATACTCGATGAATATAAGGACCTAAGAATCCTAAAAGGCCAACTTTTCACTAATAAGTCCGAGCACGCACTCGTCACCTCGCGTACATGGACTACAATCAACATAGAAGACTCAAATCCTAAGGAAACAATCCCCCACACAAGGTTAGGCAAGATACTTACCTCAAACCAAGCTCAATCAGTCCGTAAGAATGCCCTTTTCTCAATTATCCGACTCTAAATGGTCCAAATCTAGCCAAACACAATTGCATATCATGAATGCAACTATAATAGACTCATCTAATTAATGAAATAAATATTTTAACAAAAATTCCGAAATTTTCCCTAAAAAGTCGACCAGAGCCCACATCTCGGAATCGGGTAAAAATCACAAAATATGAACACTCATTCACTCACGAGTCCAACCATATAAGAATTACTCGTATCCGATCACAAATCCCCTTTCAAAACTCTAAATCTTTATTGAAGAAATTCATCCAATATTTCTCAATTTCAACCACAAAAATCCGAAATTAAATGGAGAAAATAACTATACATTAATGGAATACAACCAAGAACGAGTTAGGAATCATTACCCCAAAGCTTCCTCTGAAAATCCCTCGAAAAATCGCCAAATTTCAAGTTTTCAAGTCCATAAACGAAGAATGAAATCAAACCCTCAATTTTCTCGTTTCTGCCTAGGCGTTACCGCACCTGCGAAATAATTAGCCGCATCTGCGCAATTGCATGTGCGCATGTCCAACTGCACATGCGCTTAACCTAGCTTCTGGGTGCCACAATCTGCTTCTGCAGAGCCGCTGATGCGCACAAATTCTTCGCATCTGCGGAGGCTGCCAAGAACAACTCTTCTCGCACCTGCGCCTCCACCTTCGCACCTCCGACCATTGCACCTGCGCCCAAGTTCCGCAGGTGCGATTACACCAGAATGCAGACCTCTTCACAACCACGAAAACCATCTGAAACTAGTTCGAAATAAACCTCAGGCCCCCGG
This sequence comes from Nicotiana tomentosiformis, assembly GCF_000390325.3. NCBI lineage: Eukaryota > Viridiplantae > Streptophyta > Magnoliopsida > Solanales > Solanaceae > Nicotiana > Nicotiana tomentosiformis. The sequence goes on along the minus strand of NC_090821.1, from coordinate 69,321,230 downwards.
GACCCCGTCCAAGCATACGACCAAGTTCCATAACCTAACACAGACTCGCTCGAGGTCTCAAATCACATCAAACAAACGCCGAAAATACAAATCGCACCAAGAATCGAACTTACAAATTTCCAAATCTTCAAACTTCTAAAACTCGTGTTGCAACCTATTAAACCAACCCGGAATGACATCAAATTTTGCAGACAGGTCCCAAATGACATAACGGAGTTGTTCCAACTCTAGGAATCGCATTCCGACCCCGATATCAAAAAGTCCACTACCGGTCAAAATCTCCAAAAATTTGACTTTCGCCATTTTTAGCCTAAATGAGCTACAAACCTCCAAAACACAATTCGAACACGCCCCTAAGTCCAAATTCACCCAACGGAACTAACGAAACTCCATTCCGGAGTCGTCTTCACATAGTTCTAACTACGGTCAAAATCCTAAGACTTAAGCTTCCGTTTTAGGGACTAAGTGTCCCTAATCACTCTCAATCATCTGGTAACTGAATCCGACCACGCACGCAAGTCAATACACATAATGTGAAGCTGCTCAGGGCCTTATGCCGCCAAACGAGACTTAAATTCTCAAAACGACCGGCCGGGTCGTTACATCCTTCCCCTCTTAAACAAATGTTCGGCCTTGAACGTGCTAAGAATCGCCTTGAAGTCTTCGAATCACTGAAAACACATATTCAACATACACCCGCGGGCAACCCCACGTCACCCAAATCCACATAATCCTGACGACACCATCCCAACTGTAATTCATCCTTTCTGCCAACACCGATAAGCCTTAGAGTCTAAAATTCTCACCTTTCATTTATCTTCAAAAGACCCGATTCTAAATCCATAACCGATATCAGTCTCAACCAGCTGTAACAACTCATGCCTACACCCACAAGGTATGACCACAAAACAAGACACACCACATATAGGCCCATAATAACATTTCTGATCACAATAGTTGCCCGAAATCAAAACCAGCACCGACAATTAGCCTCATATCCGTTGGCAACCTGTTTCAAACCTCCACAATGCTGACAATGATGCAAGAAACACAAATACATCATAACCATACACCCGCATCAACAAGTCACAACTGACACCACCGGGCACAAACCCCGCAAGCTAAAACTCAAGAAGCACAAAACGAAAATGATTGAATATGTAAAAAGAAACACATAAGAGAAATATCAAACAATGCCCGAGATGCACAAATCTCTATGAGTACCATCCTACAAATCAATTTAAAAGGAAAATTAAAGTATATGAACAAATCACAAGGATCTCATCATGATATAACTTCTACTGCGGCACGCAGCCCAACTCAAACATATCAAATCACATGGAATCGCGAGGGTCTCACCCTCAAGTGTGAATCACATGTCGAATACACATCATACCAATGAAAATCTTCTATTAACTCAATTCTGCCAATAAAATCACAACACTTACTAAACTTTCACCCCGGTAGAGTTTCAAATCACAAATCGTAACCAAATTACTCAGGAATCATATCAAACCTGCCATAATGGACAACATTAATTCACTTCTAGTCTTGTAACTTTCAAAAACGAATTAAAACAATGATAGACACGACTATCACTCATAGAATCTCCCAATAGGGGAAAACACATATACATAATACTAAGTCATGAACTCACCCATAGGTGGAACAAGAAATAGGGGAACTCGCCCCGATAAGCAGAACTGAATCAAAATACGAGTTGTGCCCCTCTGTAACAATTCAAAAGCATACATATATGACATCATCTGGCATAGTAGCCTCAAACCTACTATATGAAACACATCAACGGGCCGGGCTTTCCCCTCTTGGGCGCCCTCTACTCACCTAAATACTCCGTTGTGACACATTTGTCCGGAGTCTAGGACAATCTCTCACCCTGTGGCTGGTATCTCCACACTCGAAGAAACCTTTATGCCAATGTGGCCGTGGGAACTGTGCGGTACGGGTACTCTAAGACCCATGAGCACCTAAGACACTATGCGAAGCTTGAAGTGCAAACTGAACTGGCTGACCCACAAAACCTCTACCATGTCGTACCCTGCCTCCAAAATAAGGACCAGTAGATCTCTCCAGTCTACGAGGCCTCTTCGCCTCCCTTTCCTCTCTCTCCTGATCTCGTATGTACTCTATCTCTCTCATGGCCCCGTCTGTCCTCTCTCTCCTAATTCCACATGCCCTCAACACGGCGAGCGATCCCTACCACCTGCTGAAACGAAACATCTAACTCTAACTCTCGAGCCATACTGAACTGAATATCATGCTTGAGTCCCTCAATGAATCTACAGACACGCTCTCTAACTGTGGCGACAAAAATAGGTGCATGCTTGGCTAAATCACTGAATCTCATGGCATACTCTGATACTGACATATGCCTTGGCGCAACTGCTCAAACTCCGCGCGCCATGCATCTCGAAGGGACTGAAGTACAAACTCTCTCAGGAACATCTCTGAAAACTAAACCCATGTAAGTGAATCTAACTCGGCTGGGCTACCCAACTCATATGCCCTCCACCACTGATAAGCCGCTCCCCTAAGCTGGAACATAGTAAAAGCAGCCCCACTCGTCTCAACAATACCCATAGTGCGGAGAATGCGATGGCACTCCTCCAGAAAACCCTGTGCACTATCTGAAGCCAAACCACTGAATGTAGGAGGGGCATATTTCTTGAACCTTGCAAGTCTAAGTTGCTCTTCCTCAGATGTTGCTTCCCTGACCACGGGCTGAACTGGAACCACAAGCTGTGTCGTTATGACACCAGGAACCTGACCAATATGTACCCGCTGCTCTGGTTGTGGGCGGTGGGAGTTTGGGCTCCTCCCCCCATCTGTGAAATAGCTGGTGCAACCGGAATCAACCCCGCCTGAGCCAATGTACCCAAAATGCTCAGGAACTATGCTAAGGTCTCCTGAAGTCTGAGGGTAACACCAGGCGCCTCCGGTACCTGCCCCCAACTGGAACTACTAGCGGCTACTCATCTGCTGCTCTGGTAGGTGCTCTGGCTGCAGCTAAGGGTGGCATGTGGGCCGGTTAGGACCAGGCCTGGCCCAGGACCGCAAGCCCATATGGGTGGTGGGCCTAAATGGTCCTAACCAGATAGGACCGGGACTGTGGAGAGGTGGGCTGGGTAATGGACCGGTCCCATAGGCAAGGCCCGCGAGACCAGGACCGGTTAGGACCAGGACCGGCTAGGAAGTGGGCCGGTTCAAGCGGTCCTAAACGGGCCTATCCGGGCCCAATGACTAATTTGTTTTTTATAAAAAATCTGCCACATTATAGCCGTTATGGCATTTAAAATCTAGTTGTTTCCCCTGCCAAAATAGTCATTGGCTATTTACAAAATAGCCATTTAACCCCCCAACTTTGTTTTCACCCCAAACTTTTTATACTTATAACATCCTAAATATTAATATTAAATATTTAATATCGAATATAGTTTTTATATATATATATACACTATACTATACTATATGTACATCTTATATATCTTATATACTATACACTTAATATATATATATATATATATATATATTATAACTCATTTTTGACTTATATATTTTTATTACCATTGTTTTTCTCTAACTTCTATAAAATTTTAAAAAAAATAAAAAGTATCTGTTGGGCCTACTTAACCCGGGACTGTTAGTTCGTGGTCCCGGTCCTAAGTGGTAGTACAAGTCATAAGCTCTACACAGTTTGCTATAAATTTCTAAATACAACTGTTCAGAAATAAGAATAAAGAGTGCAAAACAAAAACTTAAAGGTATCTCCGAAGCCTGCAAACGTAGCAATATGTTTACCTTGAGTCTCCACAGTAACGACCCACACAGCTACTAATGATCAATACCCGGATCTGCACAAAAATGTGTAGAAGAGTAGAATGAGCACACCACAGCGGTGCCCAGTAAGTATCAAGACTAACCTCGGTGGAGTAGTGACGAGGAACAGTCAAGACACCCACTGGTCTAATAAACTGAACAAGTATAAGTATAGGAAACAACAGAAAAGTGATATCAACATAAAGACTATGCAATATGGCTCACAATACAGTAATTTCAACGAGAAGGGAAACAACAAGTATCGACGGAATACCATAAAAGTGACACAGAAAAGTGAATGGAATACAACCAAAATCTAGAATCACAAATATAGCAAGGACAAGTAATAACTATAGCAACTACAACTACTTTTACATCAACTTTTAGTCAAGAACTCCACGAGCTACCGAACCTCGGACAAATCACAATTCATGGGTCTCAATACCTGAACCCTAACACTTAGCATCATGTGCCTTCATAACCGCAATGACGACTCACGTGCCAATAGAGCCATTCTCACATAGAAGGCAAGCAAACAAGGGTGAGCATATATGTTCAACACTATCAAGAACACCTCTTATCCGATAAGAGTGCTTAACTACTTGCATACTTGTGCAAGTGTCCTAGCATAGTCCATACCAGCAAATAAGTATAAGGAAATAAAAGAACGGGCAACACGTAGAATATTTTTCTCACAACTTTCACAAGATAAAACTCACGCAGGTAAGTGTACCACTACACAAATATCAACAACAAGAATGCCCCCAGGCCATCACAAATTATCACAAAACAATCCCTGACACAGCCCACCTTGTCTCGCCACATGTGCAATAATAAAGTAAATGCCCTCCTTGTCTCGCCACACGTGCATAATAATATTTCCACCTTATCTCGCCACATATGCAACCCACATATATATTTATATCCCGCCTTTTCACGTCGCATATGCAAATATCAGTAGTAACAATAGCACGGCAAAAACCTCGTGCATCACAATAATAATAACCGCACCGCATAAACCTCGTGCATCACCACAACAAGTACAACAACAACAATGGCAATAATACAAAGTACAACAAGTAAATAAACTCAAGAATTTTAAATCACAAGAAAAGGTAGAATCCAACTCACAAAGAATAACCATAAAAAGAATGTTAGGCGTAAAGAGAACAACTTAGCAAGGGAAAACTAGTATGTAGCAATGATCTCACGATATATGTTTCAACAACAGGGAAGCTAACACGAGTCAAATAATTCCAAATACAACAAGTCGACTAAGATACAGGATATCTAAACTTCCTTTAAGGTTGAGAAATTACGAAGGATATTCAACAATTCAATTAAGGATAAATAGCGTAAAGATAATCATAACCTCAATTAAGACTGAACAATTTATCATGACCCAAATTAACCCTCTGTAAAGTATCGTGATTGCACATAGTCTTTACGACTAAGTAAGCCTATTATTACAAAAAATATAAAGAAAACACAATATTGTAAAGATAAACAGCATATTATGAATAGCCAAGAGTAGTACCACTCGACATATAAAAAATAATTTCCCCAAGACGCGGAATATCACTAAGTAACATGCTGCTATAATCTATGTAGCTCTATACAAAAGTCTGAAAATAACAAAGGAAAAAAAATCTCTAAGCGAGGGAGTAGAAGGGGACTCCGATGATCTGCGGACGCAACCAGAAGTACCTTGAAGTCTCCTAGAATCAGCAACACGCACTAACCTCGAGGCTGATAGCTCGCACCTAGATATGCACACGAAAACATGTGTAGGAAAGGGCATGAGTACACCACAATGGTCCTAGTAAGTGCCAAGCCTAACAATGGTCAAAGCACTACAGGAGTAAATATAATAAATTAAACAGTAAAAGATATAAGTAAAATTTACGGTAATACAGTTAAAGAAATTCTCAAAAGTTTAGCAGTTAAGGGAGCCCAAGGCTCAGAACAAAGTAAAACAAAATGGGGAATCTCCCGGGATACCGTCCCGTAGTTCCGAATGAATATACAGTACAGAGGGATCTCCCGGAATATGTACGTAGGCCCAAAGTAAATATGCAGTGCTGGGAAATCTCCCGAAATACATCCATAGTCCCAAAGTAAATATGCAGTGCTGAGGGATTTCCCGGAATACGTCTGTAGTCCCAAAGTAAATATGTAGTGCTGGGGGATCTCCTGAAATACGTCCGAAATCCTAAAGTAAATATGCAGTGCTGGGGGATCTCCCGGAAAACGTCTGTAGTCCCAAAGTAAATATGCAATGCAAGATAACATGACATGTATGGCCTCGAATTATACAGTTTACACTAATCACGGATAAGGAAAAATAGGGATTTAACTAAGCATGGCGCATAGAATGTCAAATAAGGAGTTAAAAAACGTAAGCATGCCTTTCTAGTCTAAACTAAATAATTAAACATATTAGTGCGATTTAATAAGAGAAACAATTTATGATTTAAAAAGGATAAACAGGATTTTTGTAATAACAACTTGTATACGTACTCGTCACCTCACGTACACGGCGCCCACACACCAAATCAACTCGATATCATGTTTTTGCCACGAGTATCCGACTCCAAATGGCCCGAATCTATTCAAATTAATTTCATAATGTAAATGTAACAACAAGTAACTAATTTAGCTAATTAATTCGAAGCTAAAGCGTGAAATTAGGAAAAACGCCCAAAAAGCCTCCCCGGGCCCACGTCTTAACTCACCAGTTCACTCGAATAAAAATCATCTAAATCCGACGTCAAATTCCCATTCAAATCTCATATTTTCAATTGGGGAACCATTTCCCCTATTTCCAAATTGTTACCCTCAAATTCCTTAATTAGACAAGGAAAACAACAATAGATTATTGTATTATGATCAAAATAGAGTTAGAATTCGTTATCCAATAGTTCTCCTCCAAAATCCCTCGAGAAATCATGTCCCACCGATCTCCAAATCGAATTTTGTGTTATAAAATTTCAAACCCTCGAAATCTGCGCTCATGGCGCCGCATCTGCGGTCCCGCACCTACGGAAAAATCAACGCAGGTGTGGAAGTCACTTAATTGGCTAGGTCCGCATCGGCGACCCACTGGGCCGCATCTGCGGCTCCATTTTTGCGTACGACCAGCTGCACTTGCGAGTCCGCACCTGCAGACTCCCCTCCGGAGGTGCGAAATACCAGAACCAGCAATGCACCAGATTTTTCTAAGTCCAAATTTCTTCTCGTTAAGCATCTGAAACACACCAGAGGCCCTCGGGACCTAAACCAAACATACCAACCAATCCTAAAATACCATACGAACTTAGTCCAGCCTTCAAACCACATTGAACAACATCAAAATCATGAATTAAGCACGGATTCAAGCCTAAGAATTTAAAATTTTCCAAATTCTACAAACGACGCCGAACCACATCAAATCTAGTCCGAATGACCTCAGATTTTACACACAGGTCACAAATAACACTATGAACCTACAGCTACTTTCGGAACTCCATTCCGAGCTCGATATCAAAATTTCCACTTCGGCCGAAATCGCCAAAAAACTAACTTTCGCCAATTCAAGCCTAAATCTACTACAGACCTCCAAAACACATTACGGACGCGCTCCTAACCCCAAAATCACTCAACGAAGTTAACAGAGTCGACGAAATTCCATGTTGAATCCGTCTTCACACAGTTCCAACTACGGTCCAAACTCTAAGGCTTAAACTCACAACTAGGGAATAAGTGTCCCAAAACTCTCTAAATTCCATAACCAAACACTCCGGCAAATCCTAAAAGCAAAAAAAAATATGGGGAAAGAAGATATTAGGGGATCGGGACTCTAATTCTCAAAACGACCGGCCGGGTCATTACATCCTCCCCCTCTTAAAACAATTGTTCATTATCGAACGAGTATAAAGACATACCTGAAACTGTGAAAAGATGAGGGTACTGGCTGCGCATATCCTGCTCGGTCTCCCAAGTCACCTCCTCGACCGTCTGACCTCTCCACTGGACCTTTACTGAAGCAATATTCTTTGACCTGAGCTTTCTGACCTGCCTGTCCAAAATGGCTACTGGCTCCTCAACATAAGATAGATCTTTTAACCAACTGGACTGAGCTGAAATCCAAGACATGAGTTGGATCACCGTTATACTTCTGGAGCAAGACATATGGAATACTGGGTGAACTCCTGCTAGGCTGGGAGGTAAGGCAAGATCATAAGCAACCTCCCTAACTCGCCGCAATATCTCAAAAGGACCAATGAACCTCGGGCTCAGCTTGCCCTTCTTCCCAAACCTCATGACACCCTTCATAGGCGATACTTGGATCAAGACCCGCTCACCAACCATAAATGCCAAGTCACGAACCTTCTGGTCCGCATAACCCTTCTACCTGGACTAGGCTATGCGAAGTCTCTCCGGAATCACCTTCACCTTATCCAGGGCATCCTGGATCAAATTTGTATCCGACAATCAGGCTTCGCCAGGCTCAAACCATCCCACTAGAGACCGGCACCGCCTACCATACAAAGTCTCATACGGTGCCATCTGAATGCTGGACTGGTAACTATTGTTGTAAGCAAAATATGCAAGTGGCAAGTATTGGTCGCATGACCCTCTGAACTCCATCACACAGGCACAGAGCATATCCTCAAGAATATGAATCGTGTGCTCGGACTGCCCGTCCATCTGAGAGTGAAATGTTATGCTCAACTCCACCCTAGTACCCAACTCCTGCTGTACGGCTCTCCAAAACCGTGATGTGAATTGTGTACCTCTATCTGAAATGATGGATACTGGAATACCATAAAGGCGGGCAATCTCCCTGATATAAATCTCAGCCAATCTCTCTAAAGAGTATGTAGTCAACACTGGAATGAAATGGGCTGACTTGGTCAGCCGATCCACGATCACCCAAATAGCATCAAACTTTCTCAAAGTTCGAGGAAGTCCAACCACAAAGTCCATGGTGATCTGCTCCCACTTCCACTCTAGCATCTCTAACCTCTGAAGTAACCCACCCGGTCTCTGGTGCTCATATTTGACTTGCTGACAGTTGAGACACTTGGCCACAAACCCAACTATATCCTTCTTCATCCTCCTCCACCAGTAGTGCTGCTTCAAGTCCTGGTACATCTTCGCGGCACCCAGATGAATGGAGTACTGCGAGCTATGGGCCTCCTCAAGAATCAACTCCCGAAGACCATCTACATTGGGCACACAGATCAGGCCCTGAATCCTCATCACACCGCCATCACCAATAGTAACATCTCTGGCATCACCTCACTGAACCCTGTCCTGAAGAACTAGAAGATGAGGATCATCATACTGGCTCTCCCTGATACGGTCATAAAGAGAAGACCGAGCAACCACACAAGCTAATACCCGGCTAGGTTCTGAAATATCCAATCTCACAAACTGGTTAGCTAAGGCCTGAACATCCAAGGCTAAGGGCCTCTTAGTTGCTGGAAGGTATGCCAAACTCCCCAAACTTTCTGCCCGGCGAATCAAGGCGTCGGCCCCTATATTAGCCTTCCCCGGATGGTACAATATAGTGATATCATAGTTTTTAGGTATCTCCAACCACCTTCGCTGACGCAAATTAAGGTCCTTCTTCCTGAACAAGTGTTGTAAACTCCGGTGATCAGTGTAAATCTCATAGGGAACACCGTACAAATAATGACGCCAGATCTTCAGGGCGTGAACAATAATTGCTAACTCGAGATCATGAACCAGATAATTCTTCTCATGCACCTTCAACTGTCTAGATGCATAGGCAATCACCCTACCATCCTGCATCAATACCACTCCAAGGCCAATCCTTGAGGCATCACAATAGACAATGTAGGACCCCGAACCTGTAGGCAATACTAATACTAGGGTTGTAGTCAAAGTTGTCTTGAGTTTTTGATAGCTTTCCTCATACTCTTCGGTCCACCTGAACGGAGCACCCTTTTGGGTCAGCCTGGTCATAGTTGTTGCAATGGATAAAAATTCCTCAACAAAAAGACGGTAATACCCTGCCAAACCAAGGAAACTGTGGATCTCCGTAGCTGATGACGGTCTAGGCTAACTCTGCACTGATTCAATCTTCTTCGGATCCACCTGGATCCCCTCACTCAAAACTATATGACCCAAGAATGCCAATGAGTCTAACCAAAACTCACACTTTGAAAATTTTGCATATAACTTTTTTTCTCTCAAGGTCTGAAGTGTAGTCCTCAGGTTCTGCTCATGATCTTCCTGAGATCGGGAATATACCAGGATGTCGTCAATAAACACAATGAAGAAGGAATACAAAGTGCATCAAATGCATAAAGGCTGCTGGGGCATTGGTCAGCCCAAATGACATGACAAGAAACTCATAGTGACCATATCTGGTCCTGAAAGCAGTCTTCGGGATATTCAGCTCCCGAATCTTCAACTGATGATAGCCAGAATGCAAGTCAATCTTGGAAAACACCCTGGCACCCTATAACTGATCAAATAAATCATCGATGCGAGGTAAAGAATACATGTTCTTCACTATAACCTTATTCAACTGTCGATAATCAATACATATACGCATAAAACCATCCTTCTTCTTCACAAATAAGACTGGGGCACCCCAAGGTGATACACTGGGCCTGATGAAACCCTTATCAAGCAACTCCTTCAACTGCTCATTCAACTCCTTCAACTCAGGATGATCCATACGGTAGGGAGGAATAGAAATGGGCTGAGTGCCTGGCAACAAATCAATGCCAAAATCAATTTCTCTGTTGGGCGGCATGCCCGGAAGATCAACTGGAAACACATCTGGAAAGTCCCTCACTACTGGAACTACTCAACTGTAGGGGTATCAATACTAACATCTCTCACATAGGCCAAATATGCATCACACCCCTTCTCAACCATTCGCTCAGCCTTAAGAAATGAAATGACCCCACGGGGAGTATACTCTAAGGTACCTCTCCACTCTAATCTCGGCAAGCCTGGCATAGCCAGTGTCACGGTCTTAGCGTGACAATCAAGAATAGCATAATGAGACGACAACCAGTCCATGCCCAAGATAATATCAAAATCTAGCATACTGAGTAATAACAAATCGGCTCTGGTCTCAAAACCACTAAGAGCAATCAAACACGACTGATATAAGCGGTCCACAACGAGAGAATCTCCCACGGGAGTAGATACATAAACAGGGGAACTCAAATAATCCCGAGATATCCCCAAATATGGAGCAAAATAAGAAGACACATATGAATACGTAGAACCTTGGTCAAATAATACTGATGCATCCCTATGATAAACAGGGACGATACCTGTGATGACTGAATCTGAAGTAACAGCCGCTGAACAGGCTGGAAGGGCATAGTACCTGGCCTGGCCTCCCCCCTCTAGGGCGACCTCAACCTCCCCGACCTCCACCTCGATATGGCTGAGGAGGTGGTGTGGCAGCTGGTGTTAGAAGAATGGCCGGAGGACCTGGTGGAGCACGTGGAGGCTGATAAGTCTGTGGAGGTGCACCCCTCCTAGATCTGGGGAAATCTATAACCAGGTGACGAGTGTTACCATACTCAAAACAACCTCTCGGAGAAAGCGGCGGCTGAGACTGAATCGGACCTAGCCTGATGGACTGGCCAGTAATAGCACCTCGAGTAGGAGGCATACTGGATATTGGTGGGGCATAATAGGGCTCCTGAGGCCTAGGAGGAGCTGGAACACTGCTGGCTGCTGGAAGAGCTTAATAAACATGGCGACTCACAAAGCCCCTACCATAGCATGCTGCTGGCACACGAGCTCCTGAATAATGACCAGTCTCTCGAGACCTCTTGGCCCCTCTCTCCTCTCTGTCCCGGGCAAACATGCCCTCCACTCTCCTGGCAATGCTCACTGCCTACTGATATTTGATGTCCATCTCCAACTCCCTGGCCATACTTGTCCTAATACTGGGGTGGAGTCCCTCAATGAAGTGACGAGCCCTCTCTCTAACTGTAGCAACCAGAGTCGGTGCATGGCGAGCTAACTCAATGAAACAGACTGCATACTCTGACATAGTCATAGCACCCTGACGCAGCTGCTCAAACTCTGCGCGCCAAGAATCTCTGAGGCTTTGAGGAATATACTCACGCAAGAACATCTCTGAAAACTGAGTCCAAGTGATTGAGGCTGCCTCGTCCGGCCTACTAAGATCATAGGCATGCCACCACTAATATATCGTTCCCCTCAGCTGGAAAGTGGTGAAAGAAACCCCACTCGTCTCCACAATGCCCATAGTGCAGAGAATACGTTGACACTCCTCAAGAAAACCTAGAGGATCATCTGAATCTAGTCCGCTGAAAGTAGGTGGGTGGTAGTTGGTATCAAAGCACTAGGTTCATAGGAGTCGCGAGTCACAAGATAGTTTATTAGAGTATCGCGTATCGGTGCGGAGACGTCTGTACTTATCTTCGGGAGGCTATGTAACTGTTAAGAACAATCATATTTCTTTGATTTCCTTGTCGTGCGAGTTATTGACACCAAAAATTCTAAGATTATATTCTATTCTTTCTCACAGATGGTGCGCACCCGTACTGGGAGGACCGACGATCATGCACCCGAGCCCCCTGCCGGAGCCTCCAGAGGCCAGGGTCGGGGTAGAGGACGACCACGTGGTGCAGCCCGAGCACCTACAAAAGCTACGTCAGAGGAGCCCCCAGTAGCTCCAGCTGGAGGTCCAGCGCCGGAGATCCCTATTGCTACTCGAGCCCTCCGGGAGACTTTAGCTCAGTTCTTGAGCATGTTCAGCACTCTGGCTCAGGCTAGACTATTTTTGATAGCTCCCGCTACATCTCAGGCCAGGGGAAGGGCACAGACTCCTGCAACCTGCACTCCTGAGTAGAGGGTCTAGGTTGATCAGTCCCCACTCGTCTCCAGAATGCCCATAGTGCGGAGAATACGATGACACTCCTTAAGAAAACCCAGAGCATCATCTGAATCTAGTCTGCTGAAAGTAGTTGGGTGGTACTTCTTGTACCTCTCAAGTCTGAGCTGCTCTGCCTCAGAAGCAGCTACCATGGTCTCATGCTGAACCGGAGTCACTGTGGGCATAGGAATATACTCTGGGGTCTGATAAACCTGGACCCTCTGCTCAGGAGTACGGGTTACGGGAGTTTGTGCCCCTCCCCCGGCCTGAGGTGTAGCAGGAGCTATCAGAAATAGTCCAGCCTTAGACAGAGTGCTGAACATGCTCAAGAACTGAGCTAAAGTCTCCTGGAGGGCTGCAGTAGCAATAGGGATCTCTGGCGCTGGCCCTCCAGCTGGAGCTGCTGGGGGCTCCTCTGACGCAGCTCTCGCAGGTGCTCGGGCTACACCACGTGGTCGTCCTCTACCCCGACCCCGGCCTCTTGCAGCTCTGGAAGGGGGCTTGGGTGCCTGATCGTCGGTCCTCCCAATATGGGTCCTCACCATCTGTGAGAAAGAATAGAATAGAATCATAGAATATTTGGTGTCAATAACTCGCAAGATAAGGAAATCAAAGAAATATGATTGTTCTTAACAGTTACATAGCCTCCCGAAGATAAGTACGGACGTCTCCGCACTGATCCACGAGACTCCAATAAACTGGCTTGTCACTCGCAACTCCACTAACCTAGTGTTCTGATACCAACTTATCACGACCCATATTAACGCTTAGTAAGGTGTCGTGATGGCACCTAGTCTTTACGACTAGGTAAGCCTATTATTACGAAAAATATATAGAAAACACAACATTTTTAAGATAAATAACATATTTTGAATAGCCAAGAGTAGTACCACTTGACATATAAAAAAATAATTTCCCCAAGACCCGGAATATCACTAAGTTACAAGCTGCTATAATCTATGTAGCTCTATACAAAAGTCTGCAAATAATAAAGAAAACAAATCTCTAGGCGAGGGAGTAGAAGGGGACTCCAAAGATCTGCGGACGCAAGCAGAAGTACCTTGAAGTCTCCTAGAATCAGCAGCACACACTAAACTCGAGGCTGATAGCTCGCACCTGGATCTGCACACGAAAACATGTGCAGGAAAAGGAATGAGTACACCACATTGGTCCCAGTAAGTGCCAAGCCCAACCATGGCCGAGTAATGATGAGGTCAGGTCAAGGCCCTACCGGAGTAAATATAATAAATTAAATAGTAAAAATTATAAGTAAAATTTACGATAACACAGTTAAAGAAATTCTCAAAAATTTAGCAGTTAAGGGACCCTTCGGCTTAGAACAAAGTAAAATACAATGGGGAATCTCCAGGGATATTGTCCCGTAGTTTCAAATGAATATGCAATTCTGGGGGATCTCCCGGAATAAGTCCGTAGTCCCAAAGTAAATATGCAGTGCTGGGGGATCTCCCGGAATACGTCCGTAGTCCCAAAGTAAATATGCAATTCAAGATAACATGACAGGTATGGCCTCGAATTATACAGTTTAGAATAATCACAGACAAGAAAAATAGGGATTTAACTAATCATGGCGCACAGAATGTTAAATAGGCAGTTAAAACACGTTAGCATGCCTTTCTAGTCTAAACTAAACAATTAAACATATTAATGCGATTTAATAAGAGAAACAATTTATGATTTAAAAAAGATAAATACGATTTTTGCAATAACAACCCGTATACATACTCGTCACCTCACATACACGGCGCTCACATACCAAATAATATCAAGATATCCTAAGGGAAAAGTCTCCAACACAAGGTTAGGCAAAGCCACTTACCTCAACCGCTCAAATCATCTCGATATCACGTTCTTGCCACGAGTATCCGACTCCAATTGGCCCGAATCTATTCAAATTAATTGCATAATGTAAGTATAACTACAAGTAACTAATTTAGCTAATTAATTCGAAGCTAAAGCGTGAAATTAGGAAAAATGCCCCAAAAGTCTCCCCGAGCCCACGTTGCGGAATCGAGTAAAAATTATAAATTATGAACACTCATTCAATCACGAGTTCACTCGAACAAAAATCATCTAAATCCAACGTCAAATTCCCATTCAAATCTCAGATTTTCAATTGGGGAACCTTTTCCCTTATTTCCAAAGTTTTGCCCTCAAATTCCTTAATTAGACTAGGAAAAGAACAATAGATTATTGTATTATGATCAAAATAGAGTTAGAATTCGTTACCCAATAGTTCTCCTTCAAAATCCCTCGAGAAAACGTCTCCCATCGAGCTCCAAATCGAATTTTGTGTTATGAAATTTTCAAACCCTCGAAATCCCCTTTTCTGCCCAGCGATTTCCGCATCTGCGCTCATGGGGTTGCATCTACGGTCCCGCACCTGCGGAAAAATCAATGCAGGTGCGGAAGTCACTTATTGGATTGGGTCCACATCTGTGACCCCCTGCGCCACATCTGCGACTCCATTTTGCGGATGACCAGCCGCATCTGCGAGCCTAGCATGCCCTGTCCATTTCCGCATCTATGAACTCCCAAGCGCACCTGCGGACTCGCCTCCGCAGGTGCGAAACACCAGAACCAGCAATGCACCAGATTTTCCTAAGTCCAAATTTCTTCTCGTTATGCATCCGAAACACACTCGAGGCCCCCGGGACCTCAACCAAACATACGAACCAATCCTAAAACACCATACAAACTTAGTCGATCCTTCAAACCACATCGAACAACAACAAAATCATGAATTAAGTACGGATTCAAGCCTAAGAATTTAAAATTTTCCCAATTCTACAAATGATGATGAACCATATTAAATCTAGTCCAAATGACCTCAAATTTTACACACAGGTCACAAATGACACTATGAACTTACATCCACTTTCGGAATTCCATTCCGAGCTCGATAAAAATATTTTCACTATCGGCCGAAATCGCCGAAAAACTAACTTTCGCCAACTCAATCCTAAATCTACTACAGACCTCCAAAACACATTCTGAATGCGCTCCTAACCCCAAAATCACTCAACTGAGCTAACGGAGTCGATGGAATTCCATTCTGTATCCGTTTTCACACAATTCCGACTACGGTCCAAACTCTAAGGCTTAAATTCACAACTAGGGACTAAGTGTCCCAAAACTCCCCGAATTTCATAACCAAACACTCTGGCATATCCCAAAAGCAGAAACAAATATGGGGAAAGTAGATATTAGGGGATCGGGGCTTTAATTCTTAAAACGACAGGCCGGGTCGTTACACAATTATAGGATGAGATAATAATAATTCCAAATAAAGATAAGCAGTTATGAAAAGATAGCATGATAATAGAGGAGGTAAAATCTTCAGTTAAGTCAAATAAGAGTCAAATAAGCCATAAGAGTGAATCCTAAAGCAATTAATTATAATTAAAGAATGTAGAGGTGAAACTAGTAAATAGGAACTTAAATCATATATAGAACAACTTCATAATCGATGAATATAAAGACCTAAGAATCCTAAAAGGCCAACTTTTCACAAATAAGTCCGAGCCCGCACTCGTCGCCTTGCGTATATGGACTACAATCAACATAGAAGACTCAAATCCAAAGGAAAAAATCCCCCACATAAGGTTAGGAAAGATACTTACATCGAACCAAGCTCAATATGACCGTAAGAATGCCCTTTTCTCAATTATCCGACTCAGAATGGTCCAAATCTAGCCAAACATAATTGCATATCATGAATACAACCGCAATAGACTCATCTAATTAATGAAATCAAATTTTAACAAAAGTTCTGAAATTCGCCCTAAAAAGTCGACCCGGGCCCACGTCTCGGAATCGGGTAAAAATTATAAAATATGAACACTCATTCACTCACGAATCCAACCATATAGGAACTACTCAAATCCGACCACAAATTCCCTTTCAAAACTCGAAATCTTTATTGAAGAAGTTCTTCCAATGTTTTTCAATTTCAACCCCAAAAATCCGAAATTAAATGGAAAAAATAATTATAGATTAATGAATACAACCAAAAATGAGTTAGGCATCATTACCCCAAAGCTTCCTCTGAAAATCCCTCGAAAAATCGCCAAATTCCGAGCTCTGAGGTCCAAAAACGAAGAATGAAATCAAACCCTCAATTTTCTCTTTTCTGCCTAGGCGTGACCGCACCTGCGACATAATTAGCCGCATATGTGCAATCATAGGTGCGCATGTCTAACCGCACTTGTGCTTCCCCTCGCCTCTGCGTGCCACAATCCGCTTCGGCGGAGCCGCTGATGCGCACAAATTCTTCGCATCTGTGGAGGCTGCCAAGACAAACTCTTCTCGCACCTGCGCCCAAGGTCCGCATGTGAGATTACACCAAAACGCAGACCTTTTGACAACCACGAAAACCATCTAAAACTCGTCTAAAATACACCTCGGGCCCCCGGAATGACGTCCAAGCATACGACCAAGTTCCATAACTTAACACGGACTCGCTCAAGATCTCAAATCACATCAAACAATACCGAAAATATAAATCGCACCAAGAATCGAACTTATAAATTTTCAAATCTTCCAACTTGTAAAACTAGTACAGAAACCTATCAAACCAACCCGGAATGACGTCAACTTTTGTAGATAGGTCCCAAATGACATAACGGAGCTTTTCCAACTCTCGGAATCACATTCCGACCTCGATATAAAAAATTCCACTACCGGTCAAAATCTCTAAAAATTCGACTTTCGTCATTTCAAGCCTAAATGAGCTACAGACCTCCAAAACACAATTCGGACACGCCCCTAAGTCCAAAATCACCCAACAGAGCTAACGGAACCGACAAAAGTCTATTTCGGAGTCGTCTTCACATAGTTCTGATTACGGTCAAAATCCTATGACTAAAGCTTTCGTTTTAGGGACTAAGTGTCCCAAATCACTCTGAATCATCCGGTAACTAAATCCGACCACACACGCAAATCAATACACATAATACGAAGCTGCTCAAGGCCTTATGTCGTCGAACGTGACTTAAATTCTCAAAAGGACCAGTCGGGTCGTTACAATAATAAAAGAATATTTTTTTGCTTAAATATCAAAGAAAGGTATAGGTGAAAGTTGGCAAAAATTGACTGGAAAATATGTAATTTCCCTTTATTAATTCTTATTTATTTCATAATTCATTTTGAAAGTACTATCAACAACTTGTACAATTGATGATCATTTATCCAAGATAATATAACAAACTGCAGTCAATGTGACATGTTACTAAATTGTCAGGTGGGCAAGAAACCAAACCCCAAAAGAGATAGAATAAAACCAAACTTCCCAATATAAAAGGAACGCCAAGCAGAGATGAATCTAGTATTTAAATTTTATGGGTTCAGATTCGTAATTTTACTACATCTCATCTAATTTATTAAATTCAAAATTTATTATCTGTATATATTTAATAATTTTTAGGCAAAAATACAGAGTATGAGGAAAAGTTATGGGTTCAGTTGAACCATAGCTTATACACCGGATACGCCTCTCACGATAAGATGCCAATTTTTCAAGAAAGTATCTAAAGTATCACCCTTCGAATTCTTTGAAAATTTGATTGTTGTATGGGCTAAATATTATCATAATTATATGTGGGCCAAGTCAACATAAGAAAGCCTTCGAAGGCTGCCACGTGTCATCGATTTGTC
Organism: Nicotiana tomentosiformis; assembly: GCF_000390325.3. NCBI lineage: Eukaryota > Viridiplantae > Streptophyta > Magnoliopsida > Solanales > Solanaceae > Nicotiana > Nicotiana tomentosiformis. The sequence continues at coordinate 69,302,833 of NC_090821.1, read as the reverse complement.
TTCAACAAAGGACGAAGGTGAGGTCGAGTTGTCTCGATAGAGGATAAGGACGAGGACGAGTACTCCCTTTAGCAGAGCAGTAACGACAGTTTTAGAAATGAGACCTTATAGAGAATACTCTAGGGAATATTCCTCTCATCTGTACTATTAGGGTTTTTGTGGCTCATGTGCCCTTATAAATAGAAAGAGAGAGGATTGTAGAGGGGATTGGACACTCATTGTAAAAAATAACATATTGACATTCTCTGAAGATTCTTACTTTATCTTTGACATACAAAATACGCCTTTTCTTGAGATCTTTGTGTATCTTTTTTCCCACGATACAAGGAGGATCCGAATACTCTAAGGCTTATCATCATCAATCTTTGTAAGAATCTCACCCTTTTTGGGTGACTATTATGCATTTATTTACATAAATGTCATTCATTATTATTTATTGCTATTTAATGCCACCATCTTTGTTCTTCCGTCATTGAATATTGCTTTATTGCCATCATTTATTGCTACTCAAATAGTACTCTTAACATCTTACTAGAAAATTGGTTAATCAATCTTTTGAATATTAATATTGGCTAAGATTAACTCTATTCTATTAGAAAATTTAATTATTTATACTTAGATCTAAATTTTGGGTCAAACAATTTAGCGCCGTATTTGGAGATTTTCTCAGCCAATCAAATGTAATGTAGCAGTTTGTAGCTTCATATCTGTGTGTGTCAATCGTAAAACTAAATGACGTGATTCATTCTTTCATTCCAATTAAAATTTCACTTGCCTCAAACTTCCCCATTATTATCATCTTATTTTGATAGAAACAGTCCTGGTTGTATACAGCTAGTTCTGTAGCAATTGATTAATATGATATTTGTGAAAGCAGCAGCCTTTTGTATTTTACTTCTCTTTTGACAAATCATTGATAGGGTGAACTAATGTAGCATTTCCAACTAAGTGAAAGTATAATGGGTACTAATCAGACTATAATTTTAATGGACATGATTGTAGAGGAATTTGTTCACACATTTTCTCTCCAATTTTCTTAACAAACATTTAGTGAGTTGTTCGAGTGTCTGCTCATCGCTTGGGCCTGCGAGTGAGATTTCTTATGGGGAAAACATAATTCAGCAACTTTTAAAATAATAGCCGAAAAATAAATATTTTTATTTTATATATATATATGTGTTATTCAAAAAAATATAAATTTTATACACTTTCGGCTACAAAATATAAATAGTTTCTAGCGCGGATTAAAAATAAAAAAAGTTCATTTCTTCTCATTGTAGTCACCTCAGCGATATACATATTGTAAATTTAAAATGAAAACATGTAGAAGTATTCCTTTTTAAAAGGGAAAATGCATAAGTACCCTTTTAAACTATAGTCCGATTTTCAGTGACACACTTTATAGGTTTTTTGTTACCCTTGAACTACCTTAAAATAGAATAAATACACCTTTAATGCTGATGTGGCAGGGAGAGTGTGCTCACTTGCTTGAGGCATGTGAGGCAAAGAAGTAAAGTAAAATCTAATTAATATAGACACATATTTTTTTTAATTGGACAACTCTCCATTTAATTAGTACACATAATTAACTAATATTTTAACTTAAGCTAATAGTATCTTTTTTTAATTATTTTTCTACCTTTTTGTTAAATAGAGTCAATGTTTTTCAATTTTTAATTTAAATACAATTAATTTCTGGACGAAAATTTCACCGGCAGCCAACGGCAAAATCCATCAAAAACATCACTTAACCTCCATAAAACCCATTTTCTCTAACACCATTCCATCACCTACTTGACAATCCACCATTGGAAACCATAAAAAAATACTGAAACACCTTCTATGTTATCGATTTACACAACAACTGAATTTCCTTCTTTTTCTAATGTTGAACCTGTCACCGCTATTGCAATCCGCCGCAAAAGTCCACACCACCCTGCATCAGTGGTGGCACTAGTGGTGTAGAACCACTTCTACTGAAAAAAGAGAGAAAAAGACACAGAAAGAAAGAAAGCAAGAGGGAGGAAAAGAACATGGAAAAAGTAAAGAAAAACATAAAAGAAGAATGTATCGTTTGGAATTTGTTCGTCGCCGACAAGCAGCGGCTGGTAGAAACCAAATGAAGAAAAAAATAAATAGAAAAAGGAAGAATAAGACAAATAAAATAAATAAATATACACTCAATAGGCGCGTGTTTTTCAAAGCTTTGACATAGATCTGGTTTTGACTTTTTAGGTAGGTATTTATTCTGTTTTAAGAAGGGGCAGTAACAATGGTGGATCTGTGGTATACATGGTCGACATGAGTAATTGATTAAAAAAAGGAAAAAGAAAAGAAAAAGTAAAAGAGAAAAACTAATAGAACACGAAACAAAAGGGGCAAAGACAAATGATGGAAAAGAAGCAGCAGCCATGCTTGGTTTGGGATGAATAGCAGGCCCGACGAAAGAAGTTGGAAAGAAGAAAGAGAACAGAAAAGAAGAACGAAAAAAATAAGAAAAAGAATAAGAAAGAAAGGAAAAACGATTTTTTAAAATTAAATATACACGTGGTAGAGCATGTATATCACTTCTGGAAGTGTCAATGTTTCGGTTAGGTAGGTTATTTTATAAAAATTATATCATATCATTTTTCGGTTATTTTACTATGTATAATCAAAATTAGACTTTTCGAAACCGGCTCAATCATGTCGGTTTCTATTCGGTATGGTTCGGTTAATTTTTGATTTTTTTTTAGTGTCATGTAAAAGTTACTAATAGAATGCAATAACTTGCGTACTTTTATAGGATTTCACAAAATTCTCTGGACATTTTTACTCTTTAAAAGGTGATGAATTAAGAAAATATGAAAGATGGACAAAGTATAAATCCATCAATTATTCTATAACAGTGTAAAAGAAACTAAGCAAAAACAAATAAAATATAAATCACATGAGTGGAAAGATATGAATCAAGTTGGGACTCAAGAATAAAGTCTATAGAAGATTAAATATTCAAAAAGATAAATCTAAATTATACGAAAGGAAACATATTCAATACATTGTAGTTTGCTACTAATAATTGCTAGAATACTTTGTGTCTTGCTAGTAAATATGTTAAAAATAATTTAATTTCAATAGGAGTAGCATAATAGGTTTGGGAATTAGGATTTTAAGTTTACTTGTTGGCTTGTAACCATTTTCATAATTCCACTACCCAAGGAAGAATTTAATGCTTTGTTATTTTAAAACATAATATATAAATATATCTTTCACATATAAATTTATTCGGTACGGTTCGGTAGTTTTTCGGTTTATTTTCATAAAATAAAAAATCTACCCTAATTATCGGTACGGTTATAGATTTATATTAAAACCTACGGTTTTATTAAAAGAAACCTGAAAATCGATTCGTTACGGTACGGTTCGGTCGATTTAGTCGGTTTTTAAATATCCATTGATACCCCTAATCACTGTCTTAAAACAGTTTAGGGTGGTACTAAGACTCCCGAAAAAATAAAGTGTGTAGTTGAAAATCCGACCTTAGTTCAAGAGGTACTTATGTATTTTCCATTTTTAAAATTTAGTTCTCACAATTCAAAATTATATCAAAATACTAAAGGAGAGGCGGTTCACTAAATTTGAAATATACATGCATGGTTTCCTTTAAAAGAAAATATCCTCCGTGGGATAAATGAGTGGATTTCATTCATATCATTGATAGTATAGAGATTTATACTATCAATGTAATTTAAACTATTGTAATAGCTAATTTATCGTATGTTTTAGTTTACTCCACCATTTTTAGGAGATAGTTACTTATAGTTATCTTTTAGATTATCTAACATTGGATATAACTCTTAGAGAATAATTGTAATGAGAAGTCGTATGGGAAATTGCAAGTAAATTATGGGAGGAGGTAGGCGTTGATTCTACCTTACGAGTATTCGAACTATAACAATTCCAACTAATAAAAAGTGAAAAACATTTTGAAGCTAATTTAGAAAGAGAAGCAAGACGTATTTGAGATTACCATTATGACTTCCTAGCTGACTATAACGACTACTATTCTCAATCCTTTTTCCTAATTGTAAATTTGTTTTATTTTATCACCTAAAAAGTGGAAAAAGAAATTAATTCTTTTTGACTCACTTAAAGCAATGACATAAATTTGAAACAACTCCGTTGAATTGAACGCCAAAAATTTATTAAAATGATTAAAACAAATCCACACTTGTCTATTACAATCTTGCTTCTAAAATGGTGGCTGTGGAATTAGTACGCATGCGACTCAGTTCTTCCTTTCTTTAAAACAATTATTGTCACGACCCAAAATTTAACCATGGTTGTAACGACGCCTATCGTATTACAAGGCAAGCTTATTCCCCAAAATATTACTACTAAATCGATTATAAGAATTTAATACAGCATTTCAACATTTGAATTTCTCATAAACTAAATCAACTTTAAATATAATTTTAGAAATACAGAAACGAGCCCCAAACATCGAGGTGTCACTAAGTCACGAGCGTCTAAATCTATGAACTAAGAAATGAAACTGTCTAACTGTCAATACAATCCAAAAGAAGAAATGATAAAAGGAGTGATAAGGTCCTGCGGACGCTAGCAGCTACCTTACAATCTTCACAAATAGCCGACCTGAACTCAACGATTGCCGCGTTGTAACTCACCTGAATCTGCACATACAATGCAGGGTGTAGCATGAGTACAACCACTTCAGCAAGTAACAAAAATAACTAAGGAACTGAGCAATAGTGACGAGCTAAGTAAAACAGTCCAATTATTTATTTTTCACATTTTAAAATATAAACAGGTAAATTTCATAACTCAGCAATTGCCACAAAGAAGTTTAATAGATAAATGCAGCAACCACACAAATAAATACAACCTCACAGCAATGCCACTCCATCACTCATCACTCGCACTCAACACTCAATACTCAAAACACTCAACACTCTACGCTCACTGGGGGTGTGTACAGACTCCGGAGAGGATCCCAAAGCCCAAGCTCTAAGCACGGACAACTCACGTGCGATCATATCAATACATAGATCCGCACGGTCAACTCACGTGCTACGCAGACAACTCACGCGCTATGGTATCAATACCTGGATCTGAACGGTCAACTCACGTGCTACGCGGATAACTCACGCGCTATGGTATTGATATCCTCACAACCAGGCCCTCGGCCTCACTCAATCATGTACCTCACTAGCCTCATCATCACCAACAAATAAGGGAACACAACCCACATCAAGTATCACCACATATTAGCAATTAATAGAGACTGGGGTAAACAGGTACAATAATTTTTATGACTGAGTACAAATAATGTGAGCATCAATAAAGCTTAAGCATGATCTCTAACATGAAGGTAAACTAGTTCAACAACAAATAAACACATAACCACAGAGAATAGCCATTAGTCCTCACAACCTCATGGGACGGACCAAGTCTAAATCCCTCGCGGTGCACACCCACACGCTCATCACCTAGCGTGGGTATCACTATCAAGTCATCGCATGATGTCAAATCAACGGGTTTATACACTCAAAGCTAGAGTCAAAACTATTACTTACCTTAACAGCATAAAGATCCTACTCCGGGATGCCCTCGTGTATGGACTCGGTCTCCAAATGCTCTGAATCTATTCAAAATCAGTACAATACCATCGATATACGCTAATGGAATAAATTTCACAAGAAAAACTATCAAATTATGCCAAAAATCCGATACCGGCCAAAACCCGACCCCCGGGCCCACATATCGAAATCAGTCAATAATGGCATAATAATAAACCTTGACCTCTCCCGAGTCTAACCATACCAAATTCATCAAAATCCGATATCGTTTGGTCCTTCAAATCCTTGAATTACTCTCCAAATATTCTAAGCCCTAACCCTTCATTTTCACTAATTACCATGATTAAACAACAAAAAATAACTATATATACAAGTATTAGGGCTCAAGTAACTTACCTCAACGAAACCCCCTTGATTCCCTTTTCAAAACTCTCCCAAAATCTTCAAAACCGGATAGAAACGGTGAAGAATGCACCACAATTCGCGAAGGATTCTATTTATGGTTTCTGCTCAGGCTTTCGCACCTGCGGCCCTTTTCTCGCACCCGTGCGACCGCACCTACAGTCCAAGGAGCTGCACCTGTGCAACTCACTTAATTCCCCAGCTTCCACACCTGCTGACACCTTTCTCGCACCTGCGGACTCGCATATGCGGTCCCAGGTGCGCATCTGCAAAACCAGCCCAAAATCCTCATCTCCGCATCTTCGCTCAAGGCCTCGCACCTACGGGCTCGCAGATGCGGCCAATTCTTCACACCTGCGTTCCCAGGCTTGGCCCAGCGTCGCCCGCACCTGCGCACTCCCCAAGCACACCAGTGACCTCGCACCTGCGATGCTTTCTTCCGCAGGTGCGAAAATAGCAGTAGCAGCAGCTCCATCTACAAATACCAACTTCGACAAATCTGTTAACCACTCGGAATCACCCCGAGGCCCTCGGGACCTCAACCAAAAATACCAAGAAGTCATATATCAGCATACCAATTTAGTCGAACCTTCGAATCACTCAAAACAACATCAAATTATCAGATTACCCTCGGATTCAAGCCTAAGAACTTCTAAATTTCCAAATTCGGCAACTGATGCCGAAACCAACCAAACCACGTCCGAATGACCTCACATTTTGCAAAAACATCACAAATGACATTACAAACCTACTCCAACTTCCGAAATTCTATCCCGACCCCGATATCAAATCTTTCACTGCCGGCCGAAATCGCCAAATTTCCAATTTCACCAATTCAAGCCTAATTCTACCACGGACCTCCAAATCACATTCCGGACGCACTCGTAAGTCCAAAATCAGCTAACGGAACCATCAGAATTTAAATTTGAGGTCGTTTACATCTAGGTCCATATCTGGTCCACTTTCTAACATAAAATTTTAAATTATGAGACTAAGTGTCTCATTTCACTCCGAGTTCGTTCCGGACCCGAACCAACTATACCGATAAGTCATAAATCAATTGCAAGACATAAATTGTACAGTAAATAGGGGAACGTGGTTATAATATTCAACATGACTGGCCGGGTCATTACATTCTCCCCCTCTTAAACAAATGTTCATCCTCGAAGGAGTCTAATAGAAGAACATACCTGACATCACAACATCTGAAGTAATAGCGTCTGGCCTGGATGGGAGGGCATAGAAACGGGCCTGGCCACCCCTTGATCTGCCTTCCCCTCTTGGGCGACCCATAGTTAACTAGGGTCCTCCCCTAGCTGGTTGAACTCCACCCCTGTCTGGCTGGGCGGGTGGTGAGGTAACTGGTGCTGTAGTCGGAGGCTGAGTACTTCGCTGCGGAGTCCCACCCAACATCCTAGGGAAATATCTCGCAATGTGACAAAAATCCCCACACTCAAAACAACCCCTCCTCTGACGAAACTGCTACTCCTGATACCCAAAAGAATTACCCGACGATACCTGAGCGGACGGGGTATAATGAGAACCCTGTGCTGGCAATGCACTGAATGATGACTCACTCTACTGAAACTGCCTCCCTAAGGAGCACCACTGGAACCACCCTCACCACGAGGCCTCTTAGACTTTCTCTCAGTCCTCTCCTAACCTCGAACCATCTCAATCTGTCGAGCAATGTCGACAACCTCATCAAAGGTAACCATAGATACTCTCTCCCTGGTCATAAGCAATCAAAGCTGAAAATCGAGGCCATCTATAAACCTCCTGAGATGTCTGTGGGAACCAACCAGACCGCATGACGAGCTAACTCAGAGAACCACATCTCATACTGTGTAACAGACATCTCACCCTGGCGAAGCTACTCAAACTGCCTACGCAGTTCCTCTCTGCGGGACTCAAGTACAAACTTCTCCAAAAAGAGAACAGAGAACTGTTGCCAAGTAAGGGGTGCTGTGCCACAGGCCTACGCCTCTCGTAAGTCTCCCACCATCTTAGTGCAGCCCCAGAAAACTGAAAGGTAGTGAATGAGACTCCATAAGTCTCCAGAATACCAGCAGTATGGAGTATCCTTTCCAAGAAGTCCTAAATAACCGGCTGGGCTAGTGGTGCCTCTGGTGTCTGAAGTCCTTGAATAACCCTCTCGAGTGTGCGAGCGACGGGAGTCTGAGTGCCTCCCCCACCTTGAGAAGTGGTTACGGACGTCGAAATAGAGACCGCCTGAGCAAGGCTGGTACATGCTGTCAGAATCTGAGGGGCCTCCTGAAGGCCTGGAATCACAATAGGCATAGGTGGTTCCTGAGCTGGTGCATCAACAACTGGAATCTGGTCTTGTTCTGGGATAGTCGGTGGATCTACAGGTACTACCCCAGCTGCTGTACGGGCTGCACCTCTGCCCCTACCACGGCCTCTACCGCGGCCTCGGCCACTTGCGGCCTGAACTGGTGGCTGACCCATATGACCGGTAGCACGAGTCCTCTCCATCTGTGAGAGAATGAAATATAGATGTTTCGTTACTAGAATACACATAACGCACGATAAGAATCCAAGAATGTGAAATTTTTCCTAAAGTTTTTGCAGCCTCTCGAAGATAAGTACAGACGTCTCTGTACCGATCCGCAAGACTCTACTAAATCCGCTCATGACTCATGAGACCTATGTAACCTAGGTTCTGATACAAACTTGTCACGACCCAAAATCTAACTATGGTCATGATGACGCTTATCGTATTACAAGGCAAGCCTATTCCCCAAAATATTACTACTAAATCGATTATAAGAATTTAATAAAGCATTTCAACATTTGAATTTCACATAAACTAAATCAACTTTAAATATAATTTTAGATATACGGAAACGAGCCCCAAACATCGGGGTGTCACTAAGTCACGAGCGTCTAAATCTATGAAATAAGAAATGAAACTGTCTAACTGTCAATACAATCAAAAAGAAGAAATGATAAAAGGAGTGACAAGGTCATGCGGACGCTAGCAGCTACCTTGCAATCTCCACAGATAGTGGGCCTGAACTCAATGATCGCCGCGCTATAACTCACCTGAATCTACACATAAAGTGCAGGGTGTAGCGTGACTACAACCACCTCAGCAAGTAACAGAAATAACTAAGGAACTGAGCAATAGTGACGAGCTAAGTAAAATAGTCCAATTATTTATTTTTCACAATTTAAAATATAAATAGAAATAAACAAGTAAATTCCATAACTCAGCAATTGCCACAAAGAAGTTTAATAGATAAATGCAGCAACCACACAAATGCGCTCACTGGGGGTGTGTACAGACTCTGGAGGGGCTCCCAAAGCCCAAGCGCTAAGCACAGACAACTCACGTGCCATCATATTAATACCTAGATCTGCACGGTCAACTCACGTGCTACGCGGACAACTCATACGCTATGGTATCAATACCTGGACCCGCACGGTCAACTCACGTGCTACACGTATAACTCACGCGCTAATACCCTCACAACCAGGCCCTCGACCTTGCTCAATCATGTACCTCACTAGCCTCATCATCACCAACAAATAAGGGAACACAACCCACCTCAAGTATCGCCGCATATTAGCAAATAATAGAGACTGAGGTAAACAGGTACAATAATTTCTATGACTTAGTACAAATAATGTGAGCATGAATAAAGCCTAAGCATGATCTCTAACATGAATGCAAACAAGTTCAACAACAAATAAACATATAACCACAAATAATAACCATTAGGCCTCACAGTCTCACGGAACGGACCAACTCTCAATCCCTCATGGTGCACACCCACATGCTCGTCACCTAGTGTGGGTATCACTTCCAAACCATCTCATGATGTCAAATCTCCGGGTTTATACCCACAAAGCCAGAGTTAAAACTGTTACTTACCTTAACAATGTAAAGATCCTACTTTGGGATTCCCTCGTCTCTGAACTCGGTCTCTAAATGCTCTGAATCTATTCAAAATCAGTACAATACCACCAATATACGCTAATGGAATGAATTCCACAAGAAAAACTATCAAATTATGCCAAAAATCCGAAACCGACAAAAACCCAACCTCGGGGCCCACGTCTCGAAATTAGTCAAAAATGGCAGAGTAATAAACCTTGACCTCTCTCGAGTCTAACCATACCAAATTCATCAAAATCAGACATCGTTTGGTCCTTCAAATCCTTAAATTACTCTCCAAAATTTCCAAGCCCTAACCCCTCATTTTCACTAATTACCATGATTAAACAATGAAAAATCACCATATATACAAGTATTAGGGCTCAAGTAACTTATCTCAATGAAACCCCTTTGATTCCCTCTTCAAATCTCTCCCAAAAGCTCCTAAACCGGATAGAAATGGTGAAGAATGCACCACAATTCGCGAAGGATTTTATTTATGGTTTTTGCCCAAGTTTTACGCACCTGCGGCCATTTTCTCGCACCCGCGCGACCGCACCTGCGGTCCAAGGAGCCGCACCTGCGCAACTCACTTAATCTGCCAGCTTCCGCACCTGCGGACACCTTTCTCGCACCCGCGGACTCGCATCTGCGGTCCTAGGTGTGCATCTGCGACACCAGCCCAAAATCCTCATCTCCGCATCTGCGCTCAAGGCCTCGTACCTGCTTGCTCGCAGATGCGGCCAATTCTTTGCACCTGCGTTCCCAGCCTTGGCTCAGCGTCGCCCGCACCTGCGTACTCCGCAAGCACACCAGCGGCCTCGCACCTGCGAAGCTTTCTTCCGGAGGTGCGAAAATAGCAGTAGTAGCAGCTCCAACTGCAAATTCCAACTTCGACTAATCCGTTAACCACCCGAAATCACCCCGAGGCTCTCGGGACATCAACCAAAAATACCAACAAGTCATATATCAACATACTAATTTAGTCGAACCTTCGAATCACTCAAAACAAAATCAAATTACCCTCGGATTCAAGCCTAAGAACTTCTAAATTTTCAAATTCGACAACCAATGCCGAAACCAACCAAACCACGTCAGAATGACCTCACATTTTGTACACACATCACAAATGACATTACGAACCTACTCCAACTTTCGGAATTCCATCCCGACCCCGATATCAAAATTTCCACTCCCGACCGAAATCGCCAAATTTCCAATTTCACCAATTCAAGCCTAATTCTACCATGGACCTCCAAATCACAATCCGAACACACTCCTAAGTCCAAAATCACCTAACGGAGCTAACGAAACCATCAGAATTCAAATCCGAGATCGTTTACACATAGGTCCATATCAGGTCCACTTTCTAACGTAAATTTTTAAATTATAAGACTAAGTGTCTCATTTCAGTCCGAGTTCCTTCCGGGCCCGAACCAACTAACCCGATAAGTCATAAATCAATTGCAAGATATAAATTGTGCAGTAAATAGGGGAACCGGGTTATAATATTCAAAACGACTGGCCGGGTCGTTACAATTATTTTTACAATTTTCTTCTTGGAGAATTCTACGAAATTTATTAAGTATTCTGTTTTTTTCCTTCTAACTTCTATATCTCACTGTGAAAAGAAATACTCATCGGTAATCACATATTTTGCTTGTTTTACGCATAATTATTATTGTTTCTAGTGAAATTAAAAAGTCCTGATTAACTCATTAAAAAAGTCAAAATTGTATGTATTGTTGATTCAAAGTTTAGATGGAAACTAGTTAATGCCAAAGGTTATGGTAAGGTGGATAAGATCCGTCCATCATTAACTAAAGATTTTGGCTTCGAGTCATCAGAAATAAAAAATCCTGGGAGTGCCTTTCCCTTTAGTGAGGCTTACACGGCGCTAATTAGTTGATGCTCCAATGATAGTACTGGATATCGGGCAAAAAATAAAATTCCATCATTTCAGAGCCAACGTCCCCTTTTCTGCCTTTCTATCTATACTTCCAATTCCAGCAAATTCTTCTTCATTTCATCATTTTGTTGTGTTGTTCTGTTCATAGGTCCCAAGCAGGGGCGGATCTATGTTGCAGGGAGGGTGTGGTACGCCACCCGCAAACTTCGGTCGAGATTGTGTTTATATTTCTATGTGCATATTAGATTATGTATAAATATTAGAGGTGGCACCCACACTAGAAAACTGTTGCGAGTTGCCACTGGCAGAGGGCAACGTACACCTCCCAAATGATGGGTGTTCGAACCCAGACTGCAAACAATTTACATTTTTCTGTGTATTTTGCTCTTTTTGGCTCGCTGCAAATACACATTTTTATATGTATTTTGCTCTTTTGGCTTGGTGCAAATACACTTTATTTTTTGTAAGAATTCCTCTTTTTACTATCCTTTATTAATCCTAGTTGACTGTTTTTCAATTAATTCTTTACCTTTTCTCGCTATTTTAGGTACTAGTCTCACTAAGTGCTAAATTTAAAAAATCACATAAGTATTAATAAAAGTGTGTTTAAATAGTAAAATATAAATAGAAAAAAGGTTTAAATTTTGAAAAAGATAAATGTGGATTATATTAGTGTCACAACACAAAATCCCACCACAGGTGTCGTGATGACACTTAGTCTCTAAAACTAGGGAAGCCGATTTCAATTTCAATTCAAGCCTTTTTTTAAACATATAATTTAATACAAGTGTCGAAACCAAAAGCGAAAACAAATATAACAACCTCCCAAGACTGGTAATACTGAGTAACGAACTCTAACTAAATACATGGAATGATTTCGATGACCGAATATACAATACTGTTCGAATAAGAAATTAACAGTACAATAAAAATAGAAAGACTCCAAGGGACTGCGACGATCAAGTAGCTCTACCATAAGTCCTTGCGATCACACTCTAACTTTGTCCGAGTCCGATATCTCCAATACCTGGCTCTGGACAAAAATGTGCAGAAGTATAGTATGAGTACATCACAGTCGGTACTCAGTAAGTATCAAGACTAACCTCGGTGGAGTAGTGACGAGATACAGTCAAAACACTCACTAGTCAAACAAACTGGGCAATATAGCAGTACATAATAGTACTAAAAAATAACTAGCAGTGATAGCAACAAAAATCAACTAGTGATATAAACAGCAAGGCTACAAGAACACCATAATTATTACTCAAACGAATAAGGAACACAAGTACAACCAATTAAACAAGTCCTTCAAATATAAATCTTTCACATATAATTATTTCGAATAAATACCTTCCGAATATATTTCTTTCAAATAAATATCCTTTGAATATAAAACTCTTTCAAATAAAAATCTTGCAAATATACTCCTTTCAAATAAATATCTTTTGAATATAAAACTCTTTCAAATAAATATCTTTCGAATATAATTCTTTCGAATAACAGTCACTCTGTGACATCTCGTTTCATAATCATAAGATACGAGTCTCAGTCCACTTTCATATTTTCACTGCACCTCGTGCCCATATTTCTGTCAACACTGCACGGACAACTCACGTGCCAATAATAAAAATTATTATATTTCCCCGTCATCGTTTGCCCACATTTCATATCACATCTGCACGGACAGTTCACGTGCCAATAATAAAAACCATCATATTTTCCCCCGGCACCTCATGCCCACATTTCATATCATGTCTGCACGGACAGTTCACGTGCCAATAATATAAACTACCCGGCAATAACCACAGGCTCACAATTTCAAAATGAATCAGACTATTATCAAGTTTACCGAAATAACAAGACAAGTTGCACAACAGATAAAATAATTACAACATCACATAAAAATCACCAACATAATAATCCCACATCATCACGTATCATCCCTGACAATAGCCACCCTTATCTCTCCTATAACCACCCGTATCACTCCATAATAATAGTTACCCGTATCACTCTGCCCTGACAATATCAATAGTCACCCTTATCACTCCTATAGCCACCTTTATCACTCTACCCAGATAATATCCCAGCACACATAACAACAGTGAAATATCACCCTTATACCCATATAATATAAACAGTGGAATGCCACCCTTATATCCTCATAATAATAACTCAAATCACATAATAATTTATACGGAATATTATCACGGCAACATAACAAAATCAATTCATATCACAAATTGCCCAATGTCCACAACCAATTCCAAAGATATAACAAAATTAATTAATTTAACAACAAACAGCCCAAGGCTCCACACAATGTGTATAAAACCTCAAAACAACAACAGAGATGGAAAAGTAACTCAGCATAGGACAACACCTTCCTTAATCCAAATTTTTGATAAATATACTAACGCCTCTTTTTAAGCTTATTTAATTAATTATTTGCAGATGAAAAATCCATAATGAAATTAATTCCAAGAAATATCAAATCAACAAACACACAGAATTCACATAAAAATCCAAGTGACAGTAACACCAAATTATCATATAAAATACAAATTCGAGAAACAAGGAATGAGGCATGACAATTCAAGGATATACTAAGTGTCACGACCCAAAATTCCGCCACCTGCGTCGTGATAACACCTAGTCTATAACACTAGGTAAGCCGATTTCAATTACATTTTAAAGCCATTTTTTTGTAATTAAATAAGAAATCAAAACTAACAGCGGAACAAGTATGAATATACAACCTCCCAAGACTGGTAGTACTTAGTCACGAACTCTAAATGAATACATGGTATGATCACGAGGACCGAATATTCAATACTGTTTGATTAAAAAATTAACAGTATAATGAAATGAAAGGACTCCAAGGGAATGCGACGACCAAGCAGCTCTACCTTGAATCCTTATGATCCCGCTTTAATTGTGTTCAAGTCCGATATCTCCAATACCTGGCTCTGCACAAAAATGTGCAGAAGTGTAGTATGAGTACACCACGGTTGGTACCCAGTAAGTATCAAGACTAACCTTAGTGGAGTAGAGACGATGTACAGTCAAGACACTCACTAGTTTAATAGCATGTGCAGTATAATATACAAAATAATAAAAAACAGATAACAATAAGGGCAACATAAAACAACCAGTGATATGCACAACAAGACAACAAGAACACCATTAATAAATACAATTACACCCAATTAAATCAAATCCTTCAATTAATGTCTTTCACCTATAATTCTTCCAAATAACTCTCTTTCAACTATAATTTTCTCAAATAATTATCTATCAAATTTAGCTCTTTCATATAATACTTTCTAAATAAAAATCCTTCCAAATAAATATTTTGAATATAATTCATTCAATTAAAAAGTCACCATATGACACCTCATTTCATAATCATAAAAATACGGGCCTCAACCAATTTTCATATTTTTCGTAAACACGGGCCTCTGCCCATTTTTATATTTTTCGTAAACACGGGTCTCAACCCATTTTTTATATTTTCACGGCACCTCGTGTCCATAATTAAATCATCATATTTCCCCGGCACCTCGTTCCCTCATATCATATCACAACTGCACGGACAATTCACGGGCCAAATATCATTATCAATGCATATAAGATCCACACGATCAATTTATTTCCGATAAAGTAAGATTAAAATTTTTAAATCAAGTAAGAAAATCAACAAAGAAATGAACTTATTTTAGAAATCATTTGGGTGAAGAAAATAACATTTCAATTAAAATGAAGCACCTGATAGTTGCTGATTTGGATATAAAACTTATAAGAACTAAAGCACACAACAATTTCTTTTATTCAAAACAACTTAACTTTGGAAACTAATAAATACTAGAACCACAAATCCTCAAAGTCTCGTATAAGATCCAAAGCTAACACATTACAACAAGGGATACAAACACATAATAAAATCAAATATTACATCACAGAAAAAAAATAATTTACCTATCACGGAATACAAAAAAATAACCGAAGACAAGTGCAACCACAAAGAATGTCAACAAAGGCACTCCCGAGATACCGTCTCGTAGTCCCAGAAGTAAATTTGCAACAACAACAATGCCCCAGGCCATCACAAGTCATCACAATTCAATCCTCGACATAACTCACCTTGTCTCGCCACGTGTGCAATAGTAATGTGAATGCCCGCCTTGTCTCGCCACACGCGCACAATAATTTTCTCACCTTGTCTCGCCACATCCACAAAACCATATATATATATATATATCCTGCCTTGTCACGCCGCATGTGCATAAATCAATAGTAATAATAGCACGGCAGACACCTCGTGCAAACACCCGAACAAACCTTTCCAACAGAATAACGTGCAATATCACATCTCATAAACTGCACCTCAAATGCTCAGATATTATAACATATCACAGATTGCACATCAAATGCTCAATTATTACAACTTATCACAAATTGCACATCAAGTGCTCATGCCACGACCCGAGTTTTGGCCCATCTCCGACCTGTGCCGCAATAACCGGCTGAACTTAGCCGATTGGCTAAGCTGTTGGAGCCTGATACTGGGGAGCTATATGCTCCAGAGCAGGAGTGGTGTGAGTCTGGGCTCCTCCTCCAGCCTGAGAGACTGCTGGTGCCATGGGAAATGTGCCAGTCTGGGCTATGTTCCTAAACTTCATAGCCTCTGGAAGATAAGCATAGACGTCTCTGTACCGATCCTCCAGACTCTACTAATCTTGCTCGTGAATCGTGAGACCTATGTAACCTAGTGCTTTGATACCAACTGTCACGACCCGAAATTTCCCACCAACGGGACCGTGATGGCGCCTAACATTTCACTTGCCAGTCAAGCTAACGTTAGAGAATCATTAAACCAATTCCCTATTTCCATTCAGTAAATAACAATAATTAACTAAAATGAAATATAATAAGTATGGAATATTATAAAACTGTATTAATTACTACCACCTGGATCTGGAGTCACAATTCACGAGCATTCTAGAATTTACTACAAGTAATAGTCTGAAAGAAATTCAACTGTCTGAATGAAAGAAAACAGAAGGACATAAAAAGAGAGACGGGGACTTCAAGGTCTGTGAACGCCGACAGATCTACCTTGAGTCTCCGGACAGTGGACCAATAGCAAATCTCGATCAACCTTAGCCGGTATCAAAATCTGCACAGAAAGTGTAGAGTGCATCATCATTACAACCGACCCCATGTACTGGTAAGTATCGAGCCTAACCTCGACGAAGTAGTGACGAGGCTAAGGCAAGGCACCTACAATCAACCTGTACAATTTAACAGTGTATACGCAAATAACAGGAATGAAGAACTAAACAGGAAATGTCGGGAGGGGAGACATACTAAGGGGAATGCAGATAAAGAACTACAACAGAATGATCACCAGAGCAGTCAATATACCATGAATCAACATGAATAATGAATACAGTAAAGAAAAATGCACGACATCACCCTTCGTGCTTTTACACTCAATCTCACCATAAAATTAATAGAAATGACACGGCATAACCCTTCATGCTTTTACTCTCATCTCATGGCACGACATCACCCTTCGTGCATTAACACTCATAATATGGCATGGCATCACCCTTCGTGCATTAAAACTCACAATATGGCACGACATCACCCTTCGTGCATTAACACTCACAATATGGAACGACATCACCCTTCGTGCATTAACACTCTCCCTTACCATAGTGCAATGCATGAATAACAATAGGGAGATAGAATAACAAGTACAAACCTTACTTCAACATTTGGTTCCATAATATCAATCTCAACTTTGAAATAAAAACTCAATTATCACCAGAAAATTCCGTAAACATTATAAGAACAATAATTTGAACAGCACCAGTATAACACGTAGCAAT
This sequence comes from Nicotiana tomentosiformis, assembly GCF_000390325.3. NCBI lineage: Eukaryota > Viridiplantae > Streptophyta > Magnoliopsida > Solanales > Solanaceae > Nicotiana > Nicotiana tomentosiformis. The sequence continues at coordinate 69,285,145 of NC_090821.1, read as the reverse complement.
TTGGCATAGAAATAAGACAATATAAGAAAAACAGAGAAATATGGAAAACAAGTAAATTGGCGGCGCATAAATACTCGTAACCTCACATATACGCAGCTCACATGAATTTTACTTAGCAAATAAGCTAAGGTTCCTAATTCCCTCAAGTCAGGGTTAGACACAACACTTACCTCGCTCTGAATGCCACTTAATTCTCAATCACAACTTTTCCTTTGGAATTCACCTCCAAACCACTCGTATCTATTCAAAGATGACTCAATAATATCAAATATTGCTAAAGTAATCAATTATATTGCATAAATTAAATTTCCCAAATTCCCCCCCCCCCAAAAAGTCAAAAAATCGACCCCGGGCTCGCTTGGTCAAAACCCGAGGTTCGGACCAAAATCCTTTTACCCATTCACCCCCGGGCCCGAATATGTAATTAGTTTTGGAATCCGACCTCAAATTGAGGTGTAAATCCCCAAATTTCCGAAATCCCTATTTTCTACCCTAACCCCTAATTCTACCATGAAAACTCTAGATTTTAGGTTGAAAATTCAAGAAATGTAATGGGTAATTGAAAGAAAATGATTTAGAATCACTTACCAACAATTTGGGGAAGGAATGACTCTTGAAAAATCGCCCCTCACCGTTTGGTTTTTGAGAAAAATGAGTTTTTTTGGCAAAAATCCCGTTTTGGATTCTGTTAAGTGCTGGGCGACAGTTTTCATCGCGTTCGCGAGAGCAATGTCGCGTTCGCGAAGTGTATGGCCTGCCAAGCCTTCGCATTCGTGAGGCAGTGCTCGCGTTCATGTACGCTATCCTTCCCTGGTCTTCGCGTTCGCGATGAAGAAAAGGCTGACTCCCCCTCCCTCGTGCCTATCGCTACGCGTTCGCGATGGGCTTGTCGCATTCGCGAAGGGTAACGCTCCCATCGCTTCGCGTTCGCGACCAAGCCTTCGCGTTCACGAAGACGAAATCCTCAGCTACCCAGTTTACTCTTTGCGTTCGTGAGAGTGACTTCACGAACGCAAAGAAGGACATGCCGGAACACAGATTCTGCAGAAAAACCAGATTTCCAAAGTCCAAAATATCCTGAGGCCTATTCGAAACTCACCCGAGCCCTCGGGGCTCCAAACCAAACATGCACACAAGTCTAAAAACATCATACGGACCTGCTCGTGCAATCAAATCACCAAAATAACACCTAGAACTATAAATTTAGCACCAATTCAAATGAAATTCTCAAGAATACTTTAAAATTTGTATTTTCTCAACTGGACTTCCGAATCACGTCAAATCAACTCCGTGTCTCACCAAATTTCACAGACATGTCTTAAATATCATAATGAACCTGCACCGAGCTCCGAAACCAAAATACGGACCCGATACTAACAATGCCTAATATCAATCAATTCTTAAAAACAAATAAATTCCAAACTTTAAATTTTCATCAAAGATTCATAACTCAAGCTAGGGACCTCCAAATTCGATTCCGGGCAGACGCACAGGTCCCATAATTCGATACGGACCTACCGGGACCGTCAAAGCATGAATTCGGGCTCGTTTACCAAAAATGTTGGCCGAAGTCAACCAAAATTAACTTTTAAGGCAAAAATTCTTATTTTCTATTAGTCTTCAACATAAAAGCTTTTTTTTTTGGAAACCTACCCGGACTGCGCACGCAAATTGAGGAGGGTAAAAATGAGATTTTTAAGGCTTAAGAGCGCATATTCGATTTCTAAAATATAAGATGACCTTTTGGGTCATCACAGCTCAAATATCACAACTTGCCACCAAAATCAACAATACCGTATTTTCTACAATAACGACCCATGGATCGACCATAATGTGCACAAAATCTTAACAAAATATCCGAAAGTGAACAACTCAACAAAATAATATTTCACATAAAAATCAAGGTGGCAATCCCACCAAATCATCATATAAAAATAATTTCAATAAACAAGGATCTAGGCATGACAAATAGAGGATTTAATAAGTGCCTAGGATTTTCAATTTACTACACAATATGCCTTAGATTTAAATCCAATATATTTTGCACATATAAGCCCGAGTACGTACTTGTCACCTCGCGCACACGGCTTTTTACATTTCACAAATGGCACATAAGACTCGATGCCTAAAGGGTAATTCCCCCACTCGAGGTTAAGCAAGACACTTATCTTTTTGTAGTTAGGCCGATATTTCAAAACATCCTTCTTTCTTGAATTGACCTTCGGACAGCTCAAATCTATATAAATTAATTGTATAACTCTATTAAAATTCATCAAAAATAATTCCAGATAATAATACGTTGACTTAAAAATTTATTCCAAAAAAACAATAAAAGTCAATGCGGGGCCCGCCCCTCGGAACCCGACATAACTTTTATGAAATCTGAACACCCATTTATGAACTCAAACCCCCATTTTTGGGACTTTTAATTCTGCCCAGGCATCAAAGCATCGCGATCGCGGAAGAATGAATATGATCGCGTAGAAGGAAAGTGTCTACTGCCCATAAGGTGTTACGCGATCGCGGATAGAGTTGTGCAATCGCCAAGAAGGAAAATCTGGTGCCCACGAATTGAGCTACGTGAACGCGTGAAGAAGCAGGCGAACACAGATGAGGGAAAGGCATACATACGCGTTCGCAGACTGAAGAATGTGAACGCGTAGAGGAAATGATCACCCGTCTCTAGCTCACAGTTTCTTCTACAAGAACGCGAATGTGGAGCTGCAAATGCGAAGAAGGGAAAGGCAGACCTTCGCGATCGCGTAAGGTACTATGCGAACGCGATGAAGAAAAATGGGGTAGATCAATAGAACACTACGCGATCGCGACTGGAGCTACGTGATCGCGAAAGAGAGCACCAGATACCAGAAACCAGGAATCCAAAAATAGAAGAAATTGGCCCGAGGCCCATCCAAAACACACCCGAGGCCCCCGGGACCCCGTCTAAAAACACAAACAAGTTCCATAACTTAACACGGACTCGCTCAAGGACTCAAATCACATCAAACAACATCAAAACGATAAATCGCACCTCAAATCAAAATATATGAACTTTGAACTTTTAAATATTATATATTGTGCCGAGACCTATCAAACCAACCCGGAATGACGTCAAATTTTGCAGGAAAGTCCCAAATAACATAAAGGAGTTGTTCCAACTCTCAAAATCACATTTTGACACCGATATCAAAAATTCCATTTCCAGTAAAAATCTCCAAAAATTCGACTTTTGCCATTTCAAGCCTAAATCAGCTACATACCTCAGATTCACAGTCCGGACATGCTCCTAAGTCCAAAATTGTCCAACGGAGCTAACAGAACCAATAGAACTCCATTCTAGAGTCGTCTTCACATATTTTCGACTACGGTCAAAATCCAAAGACTTAAGCTTCCGTTTTAGGGACTAAGTGTCCCAAATCACTCAGAATCATCTGATAACTGAATTCAACCATGCACGCAAGTCAATACACATAGTACGAAGCTGCTCAAGGCCTTATGCTGCCGAACGGGACTTAAATTCGCAAAATGACCGGCCAGGTCATTACATTCTCCACCTCTTAAACAAACGTTCGTCCTCGAACATGCTAAGAATTATTCTGAGTTTACCAAATTGATGATTTTACTTTTACACATATACTCACGGTTGATCCCACGTTACCGCATTTGAGATAAGCTCGACAACATCGTCTCATTTGAGATTATTTCTTTTATCCATAATTGTGAACTTTAAGACGAATTCTTATACTCTAAACATTTTCACAAGACTTGATTTTCACAACAACGCACGATTTTTAGTCTCAACTGGCTATAGCAACTAGTGTCGACGCACACATCAACATTCTTGATAGTGTTGAAGTACTTCAAAAATTTTCTGGGGTGTTACATTCTCCCCCGCTTAGGATCATTCGACATAATATAACTTAGCTATTCCTTTGCAAATCTCAATCCTTCAAATTTTACTAACTCCCAAATTTTTCAGAAATTTCGGCAGAGTCTCCCCTGTAATTGGGCCTATCCACCGGCTAGAGTAACACCAAAACAACTCCTAACAATACATCAACAACCCAACAAAATACCACAAGGTATATATCAATAACACCAATCTCAGCATTACAAATACTGCATTATCATAATGATATCAGGACATGAAGTACATCATATGTTTGCTCATCACCACATCTCTGGTCTTAAAAGTTATTCATAATTAATCTCATATTAACTACCACAATAGTTGCTCATCAATTAGTCACATTTAACGCGACCTGGGCACTCATCTCATAGGTTAAAACTCAATGTTTACAGCACAAAAGTGGCTAAATATGCACAGAAAGTATACAAGATTTATCAAATAAGCCTAACAGGCATGACTCACTATTAATATTATTGTACAAATTAAATTTCACAAAGGGAGAATTTTAAACTCATAAATATTTCACCACAAGGACCTCATCCTTATATAACTTCTACCGCGACTTGTTGTCCAGTTTAAATATTTTATCTCATATAAATATGCGAGGATCTCTTCCTCAACTTCGAATCACAAGTATTTTGCACATTGTGCCAATTGAAATTTTCAAATTCCTTTCTTTCTTCTTTTCAATAAATTTCGTAAACAATTATTCACAACACATAATGAACCCTCATACCAATGGGGCATATAATTCATAAAAATTAAGATCAATTATTCCGAAATCACATCAAAACTCATTGTAGTGAGTCACATAAAGTCACTTTTGGACTTATAGCCCTCAGTAGTGTACAAAATAAAAATGATAGACACGGGCTAACATCTTTAATTCTCCCAACAAGGATAAACATATAAGGGTTTTACAAAATTACGAAGCTCACCCATAAGCGGAGCATAATAGAAGGACTCACGTCAATATTCGGATCCGAATCAAACTAAGGAAAAATATCCTTTTATAACAAAATCAGGATCGTACCTGTAACAACACCATTTGTTGTATTGGCCTCAGCCAAATCATAGAGATTATATCAACGGGTCGGTCCTCCACCTCTTAGGCGCCCACTACCCTCCTGTCCTACACCTCTAACTAACTGTGCACATGAAGTATTAACTAGAATAAAGCTTGTGGTTAGAGTGTTCTGATGAAATCCACCCCTCCCAAGTCTGGGACAATTTCTCTTGATGTGCCTTGTATCACTACACTCATAACAACCCCTCTGCGGGTTCGGCTGCTCACACCGAGTCTGTGCGGATAACTTGAATAACCATTATAGGAACCCCGTACCGGTGGTGCATTAAAAGAAAGTACTGGAATACCCCGAGTATTCTGAAATTGTTTCCATGGCCCCGTTGATACTGAAATGTAGAATTATTAACGACGCGGGAATACCACAAGTCCCAGCATCATCCCATACTAATTTCAGCTCTTAATCATATACAAGTTTCGGAGAACCTTTCAATACCACATAAATACATCTTAGGCCATTTATTTGGTGCATGTCATCCTCGTGACAATTAAACTCGCTCTTTCCAGTGCCTTGGTTGTGTACGTACCCTTTGCTAAATAGAAATCCCATACGAATTACATAGTCTTTAATACCACCAACTATTTCAGATCTACATCCACCTCGTGACCCTACCACAATTTTGATGATTAGGCAATTAATTAAACCTTCTTAATATCATACTTATCAACCAAATGTCAGAACCTGCTGCACCCCAATGTGCACAACTGAATGATCTCTCAATACTTCCGCATCCTCGATCTGGACGACACGTTGTAATAATGGTTGAGCAACTCTGGCTCTCTTATAACACCTCTATAGTATCATGAACCGTTGGCGCATAGTTGATACCGAGTGCACAATTTCATACATGAATGGATACAAAAGAACATAAGATATATGCTTCAAGCTGAATAAATGCCGCACGATGAGGAATAAAAGAAGTGAATTTTTTCCCTACTAGCTCTGTAGCCTCTCGAAGATAAGTACAGACGTCTCCGTACCGATCCGCAAGACTCTACTAAACTCGTTCGTGACATGTAGAACCTATGAACCTAGAGCTCTGATACCAACTTGTCACGACCCAAAATCCTGCCACAGGCGTCGTGATGGCACCTAGTCTCTAAGACTAGGTAAGCCGATTTCGATTACATTTTGAAGCCATTTTTTTTGTAATTAAATAAGTAATAAAAACTAACAGCAGAACAAATATGAATATACAACCTCCAAAGACTGGTAGTACTGAGTCACAAACTGTAACTGAATACATGGAATGATCACGAGGACCGAATATACAATACTGTTTAATTAAAAAATTAACAATACAATGAAATGAAAGGACTACAAAGGACTGCGATAACCAAGCAGCTCTACCTTGAATCCTTATGATCCCGCTTTAACTCTGTTCAAGTCAGATATCTCCAATACCTGGCTCTGCACATAGTGTAGTATGAGTACACCACGGTCGGTACCCAGTAAGTATCAATACTAACCTCAGTGGAGTAGAGACGAGGTACAGTCAAGACACTCACTAGTATAATAGCATGTGCAATATAATATACAAGATAATACAAAATAGATAACAATAAGGGCAACATAAAACAACCAGTGATATGCACAACAAGACAACAAGAACACCATTAATAAATATAATTACACCCAAAAGTAAATATGCAACAACAACAATGCCCCCAGGTCATCACAAGTCATCCCAATTCAATTCCCGACATAGCCCGCCTTGTCTCGTCACACGCGCACAATAATATTTTTACCTTGTCTCGCCACATGCGCAAACCCCTCCACCCCCCCATATATATATATATATATATATATATATATACCCCGCCTTGTCACGCCGCATGTGCATAAATCAATAGTAATAATAGCACGACAGAAACTTCGTGCAAACACCTGAACAAAACTTTCCAACAGAATAACGTGCCAATATCACATCGCATAAACTGCACCTCAAGTGCTCAGCTATTATAACATATCAAAGATTGCACATCAAATGATCAATTATTACAACTTATCATAAATTGCACATCAAGTGCTCAAATATTATAACTTTTCACAAATGGCACATCAAGTGTTCAAATATTATAAATTATCACAAATTGCACATCAAGTGCTCAAACATTACAAATTATCACAGATTGCACATCAAGTGCTCAAATATCACAACTTGCCACAAAAATCAACAAATACCTTATTTTCCACAATAAGGACCCATGGCTCGACCATAATGTGCACAAAATCTTAACAAAATATCTCGAAGTGAACAACTCAACAAAATAGTATTTCATATAAAAATCAAGGTGGCAATCCTACCAAATCATCATGGAAAAACAATTTCAAGACACTCGAGGTTAAGCAAGGCGCTTACCTTTTTGAAGTTAGGCCGATATTTCAAAATAGCCTTCTTGCTTGAATTGACCTCCGGACAGCTCAAATCTATCCAAATTAATTGTATAACTCTATTAATATTCATCGGAAAGAATTTCAGATTATAATACGTTGACTTAAAAATTTATTCGAAAAAGTCAACAAAAGTTATCGCGGGGCCCGCCCCTCGGAACCCGACATAATTTTCTTGAAATCCGAACACCCATTCCGATACGAGTTCAACCATAACAATTTTATCGAATTCCAATAACAACTCAACCTCCAAATCTTAAAATTTTGGTTTTGGAAGATTTTTGTAAAAATCTTGATTTCTTCCATTTAAATCCGAATTAAATGATGGATTCAAAGACATAATCATGGAAATTAACCAAAACTGGATAAGAATCAGTTACCCCAAACACCCACGCAAGAATCTAGGCAAAAATCGGCTTCCACCGAGCTCCGAATTTGATTTTGTGTTATGAACTCAAACCCCCATTTTTGGGACTTTTAATTCTACTCAGGCGTCAAAGCATCGCGATCGTGGAAGAACTAATGCAATCGCGTATAAGGAAAGTGGCTACTGCCCAAAACGTGTTACGCAATCACGGACAGAGTTGTGCGATCGCTAAGAAGGAAATTCTGGTGCCCACGAATTGAGCTACCCGAATGAGTGAAGAAGCAGGCGAACGCGGACGAGGGAAAGGCATACTTACGCGTTTGCGGACTGAAGAATGCAAACGCGTAGAGGAAATGATCACCCGTCTCCAGCTCACAGTTTCTTCTAAGCGAACGCGAATGTGGAGCTGCGAACGCGAAGAAAGGAAAGGCAGATCTTCGGGATCACGTGAGGTACTATGCGAACGCGATGAAGAAAAATGGGGCGGATCAACAGAACACTACACGATCGCGACTAGAGCTACGCGATCGCGAAAGAGAGCACCAGACACTTGAAACCAGCAATCCAAAAATAGAAGAAATTGGCCCGATACCCACGGGACCCCGTCTAAACACACAAACAAGTTCCATAACTTAACACGGACTCGCTCGAGGGATCAAATCACAACAAACAACATCAAAATGATGAATTGCACCTCAAATCAAAATCTATGAAGTTTGAACTTTTAAATTCTATATCTTCTGCCGAACCTATCAAACCAACCCAGAATGATGTTAAATTTTGCAGGCAAGTCCCAAATAACAAAACGGAGTTGTTCTAACTCTCGCAATTGCATTCCGACCCTGATATCAAAAAGTCCACTTCCGGTCCAAATCTCCAAAAATTCAACTTTTGCCATTTCAAGCCTAAATCAGCTACAGACCTCAGATTCATAGTCCGGACACTCCCCTAAGTGCAAACTCACCCAACGGAGCTAACAGAACCGACGAAACTCCATTCCGGAGTCGTCTTCACACAGTTCCAACTACAGTCAAAATCCTATGACTTAAGCTTCTATTTTAGGGACTAAGTGTCCCAAATCACTCATAATCATCCGGTAACTGAATTCAACCATGCAAGCAAGTCAATACACATAGCACAAAGCTGTTCTAGGCCTTATGCTGCCGAACGAGACTTAAATTCTCAAAACGACCAGTTGGGTCGTTACACTAAGTTCCAACAAATTTCCAATTTAATACATAAGGGCATCTATGAATTTCAACCGTTATAATTTGCACATATAAACTAAGTACGTACTCGTCACCTTACGTACACGGCTTTAAATCACACAATTTACACATAAGACTCAATGCCTAAGGGGTAATTTCCTCCACTCAATGTTAGGCAAGATACTTACCTTTTTGAAGTTATGCCGATATTCCAAAATAGCCTTCTTGCTTGAATTGACCTCCAAACAGCTTAAATCTATCCAAATTAATTGTATAACTTTATTAAAATTAAACAGAAATAATTCCGGTTAATAAAATGTCGACTTAAAATTTTATTCTAAAAAGCCAATCAAAGTCAACACGGGGTTTGCCTCTCAGAACCTGACATAGCTTTCACGAAATACGAATGTCCATTCCAATACAAGTTTAACCATACCAATTTTATCAAATTCCGATAACAACTCGACCTCTAAATCCTAAATTTTTGTTCTTGAAACATTTTTTCCGAAAATCTTGATTTTTTCCATTTAAATCTGAATTAAATGATGAATATAGCCATGTATTTATAGAATTTAATCACTTTTAGATATAGGATACTTACCCAAGTCAAAGTCATGAAGAACTCCTTCAATATTGCCCAAATACCGAGCTCCAAAATCTCAATTGAAAATGGCAAAGTGGCTGATTTTTTGTCCTTATGTTTCTGCCCAATTTCGCACCTGTGGGCAGATTTGTCTAGGGGTACTTATCGGGCGGATAATTACACTTAACGGTTCGGCTTAACTGTTATCAGATTATAAATGTAGTAATCCGCTAGCCATCCAATAAGACAACTGGCAGATTGGTATCAGATTAACAATTATCGGGCGACTTATCGGTTAAACCAAATAGAATTTTTTGAACAATCATTCAATCAATACCAAACATTTTCAAATCAATACCAAATTTATAATACCATTTAAGATCTAACCAAACGGTATTTTTTAATTGAAAAGTCTTCAAGACTCCTCATACTGTCATACACGTATTAACCAAATTTTTAATACCATCAAGACTACTCATACAGACATACACGTAGTAATCATTGAAATTTTGATTTTTTACTTCTCTACCTCTGGTGGCTGCAGACAATTGAGAAATAGAAAATAAAAATTCTTAACGGGTTAACGGTTTACCAGATAAGAAAATTGAGTAATCCGCCCCCAAACCGTTCAACCATTAATTATAAAATCTAAATCCGTTCACCATCCATTACCCCGATAATCCGATGCTAATAAGCCATCGGTTCGGTTCGGTTAACGGTTTTGATTCGGTTTTGAACAGCCCTAGATTTGTCACGCCTGCAAGCTCGCTTATGCGAGCATTGTTCATGCTTCTGCGCTGCCTCCGCTTCTGCGAACACTATTCACACTTCTGGGAGAAAACCAACAAGCTACATGAGCTGCTAGCTTCGCTTCTGCGTTCTTACTTGCGCTTCTGCGATCGAGCAGGTGCGCAAAAATGTCCGCTTCTGCGAGTTCAAGCCATCCTCTACCCAGCACCCTTTCCAGTCACTTCTGCGATGATTTCCTCACTTATGCGAGGTCGCTTCTGCGATGAAGCTTCCGCAGAAGCGAAAGCATCTGCTACTGCCCATAAATTCCAACGGCTTTTTTTCAAGTCCGAATTGATCCATTAACCTCCCAAAATCCACCCGAGGCCCTCGTGACCTTAACCAATTATACCAAACTTAGTCGAGGCTTCAAACCATGTCAAACAATGCCAAAATAACGAATCGTGCATCGAATCGAATTATGCTTTTTTAAAACTTTTAACTTCTATATTTTGCGTTGAAACATATCAAATCAATCCGTAATGACTTCAAATTTTGCACACAAATCATAAAGGACGTAATGGAGTTGTTCCAATTTCTGGAATCAAAATCTGACCTCGTTATCAAAAATTCAACCTTCGATTGAACTTTCCAAAATTTTTTATTTTCCAACTTTCGCCAAAATGCGTCGAATTGTCCTACGGACTTCCAAATCCAAAACCGGACGTACACCTTAGTCCAAAATCACCATACGAAGCTATTGACATTATCAAACTTTCATTCCGGAGTTGTTTGCTCAAAAGTCAACTCTTCGGTCAACTCTTTTCATTTTAGCTTCTAAAATAAGAATTGTTCTTTCAATTTAGTTCCGAATCTTCTAAAAACCATACTCGACTGTAACGACCCGACCGGTTGATTTTCTTTCTAGAATCACGTTCCCCTACATAAGCATTTAAGTATGTTCTTTTACTGTTTTATGACTTGTAGGGGGTGGTTAGTTTGAGATTCGGAAGGTTGTGGGTTGAAATCGGGACAATTGGGTCCTGAAGTTGGCCTTAAAAGGCTAAGTTTGACTTCGGTCAACATATTGGGTAAACAACCTTGGAATCGGGATTTGATAGTCCCAATAGGTTCGTATGATGATTTTGGACTTGGACATATGCTCGGACCGGGTTTTGGATGACCTCAGAGTGTTTCGGTGCCTAATAGTGAAGGTTGGTTCTTTGAAGGTTTAGAAGTCCTTTAAATTTGGTTTGCAGCGGGTTTTGGTGATATCAAGGTCCAAATGGAATTTCAAGGCCGAGAATAGTTCCATAATGTCATTTGAGACTTGCACGCAAAATTTGGCATCATTCTGATTAGTTTAAGTACGTTTCGGCGCATTGGGAGTATATATAAAAACTTGAAGTTCATAAGTTTGATTTGATTGGTTTTAGGGTGTGATTCTTAGTTTTAATATTGTTGCGGGCATTTCGAGAGTTCGAGCGAGTACGTTTTATGATTCCAAACTCGTGGTATGTTCGGGCGGAGCCCCGGGGCCCCCAAGTGTCAATTGGACAAGGCTCAGACCAAGTTGGAAGTTTGGAACAGTTGCTGAAGCTCTAGTTCTGTCATAATCGCACCTGTGCTTGGACAAACGCAGTTGTGAGCCACGAGCTGCAGAAGCAAAAGAGTGAGGGTAGCCCAGCCACTGTAGCTGCGAAAGGATTGGCGCACCTGCGTGACTGCAAGAGCGAGAATAGTGGTCGCAGGAGCGGATGGGCTCGCAGAAGCGACCCCTTTTGTCTGCAGATGCGGAGCTTGGCTAGGTAAGGGAAATGCACACTTGCGAAGATTTTGCCGCAGGTGCGGAAGCAATCTTTGGGCAGAAGGGTTCATTTAATACTGGACTTAGACCATTTCTAACGTATTTTCTCTCATTATTGGACGTTTTGAGAGCTTTTAAGGAGGGGATTTTGGCCTAGCTTTTGGAGGTAAGTAATTTCTACCTAATGTGAGTCTAATACATAGATTATGGGTAGATTGTAACATGAAAATTTGTGGATTTTACTAGGTTTTGATAAATATTGGATTTTACCATTAAAATGGTTATGGAACTTGGTGAAAATCATATATTTATTTTTCTAAGGTTGTGGGTAACAACTTTCTTCGAAAATGTTCGGAATCCGGGCACGTGGGCCCGGGGGTGAATTTTTAGAATCTTGCATTTAGGGTTGGGTAACCTCTTTAATAGTCGGAATATGAACTCTTGAGCGGGTATTGATTAGTTTGTATATTATTTGATTGGTTTGGAGTGATTCGGCACCGACTTGAGGGTGTGAGCGCATTCTTGAATTGGGAAGTACGCTTTGAGCGAGGTAAGTCTCTATTCTAACCTTGTAAGAGAGAATTAACCCCATAGGTGAACTTAATCAATATGTACTTCTATTTTTGGGGGTTACGTACGTACGATGTGATGAGAGTTCGTGCGCAGCTACTATTCATGCTTATGTCCGGGTAGATTTAGGCTTACACCATGCTTTGTTGATACCATTGCTTGTTTATGCTTACTAGCTGTTAGATTAAAGTGGAAGTTGAGGGTTTCAATATTTAAAAGTCCAAGTTGAATTTCTTATTTTTAGAAAGTAATTGAGAAATACTACGATGAATTTAGAAATTATATGTTCAACCGCTTCGCAAATATATTCCGCGAGCGGGGTAAACTTCCACTACTCTCATGAGAGCGGGTCGTTCGCCTCAGCAGGATTTATTGATATATTATATGATTCAGGCTGTTTGACCCTCGGCAATGCACAGTATATTATATTGTATATTTGGATCGGGCCGTACTTCCTCGGCATAACCCGTGCGTAGTGATACTGAAATCCATTCTTATATTTAATAATGTTTCACAGACTTGAAAAGTGAAAGGAATATATGAGAGAAATGGTTTGATTCTTACTTAAAAGAAGGATTTGCTTACTTACTTCTTGTTTTGAGCACTAGTATCATTGTATATTACATGCGTAATTAGAACTTCATATTATTATATTTTTGGCCCTTAGTAAGTGTCGAAGTCGACCCCTCGTCACTACTTATTCGAGGTTAGGCTAGATACTTACTAGGTACATGTTGTTTATGTACACACGCTACACTTCTGCACTTGATGTGCAGGATCTGAGGCAGGTGCATCTGGTTACCAGTCCGGCGTGCACGCTTGACTTCTAGCTCGAGACTACACGGTGAGCTGCCCTTCCGAGCCGTTCAGCAGCAGTTGGAGTCTCTCTATTGGTTTTATATTTCTATCTATTTCCTTGAGACAGTAGACTAGTATTCTTTTGTATATTCTGCTAGTAGCTCACACACTTGTGACACCAGGTCCTGGCATACACTAGTAGACTTATGATTTTGGATTTATTGTCATGACTTCGATTTGCTCTTAGTTTCTTTTATTTAATTACTTTACAACAATAAATTTCTAAAACTTTTATTAATGAGGAAAGCTATTCACTTTGCAAATATATTAAAAATGGAAACCAGTTGATTTATCAGTTTTGGCTTGCCTAACAACGGTGTCGGGCGCTATCACGGCCTATGATGAAATTGGATTGTGACAACATACTATCAGAGCACTAGGTTCACGTAAGTCTCACAAGTTATGGCCAGGCCTAATAGAGTCTCGCAGATCTGTGCGGAGACGTCCACACTTATCTTTGACAGGCTATAGCGTGTTAGGAAACTACTCTTTATTCATCTCCTATCGTGCAGTTAATGGTGTACTAAGTTTCTTCCTCTTATTCGCTCATAGATGGTGAGAATGCGCACAGCAAACGTTCTAGAACCGGGAGGGGTTTCTCCCCCTATGGCTAGAGGCCGAGGCTGGGGGAGGGCACCGGCCCGAGGTAGGGGCGAGGACGTCCCAGAGTTTCCCCAGTTGCACTACCAGTGGAGCTAGTGGAGGATCCCATTATGGAGGAGCAGGGCGAGGCGCTCGCAACTGAGCCAGTCCCAGTAGATTTCACGTCAGCACCGGGCTTTCAGGAGGTCATGGGTTGTATGTTGCAGTTCATGGATTCTACTGCTCAGGCACCTGGGAATGTAGCTGCTGTATATCAGACCTCGGGTACACTACCCATGGGTGGGGCCTATCCAGTTACAGCGGCCGTACCTAAGCCTAGACCAGCTACGGCCGGCGAGCCGCAGAAACCTTTGGATAGATGGACTAGGCTTCACCCTCCGATCTTTAGGGGTGAGCGACATGAGGATCCCCAGAACTTTATTGATAGGTGCAGGGACATACTGCACAACATGAGCATATGGGAGTCTCACAGGGTGGATTTCACTACTTTTCAGTTGAAGGGCAGCGCATGTAGGTGGTGGAAGGCTTATCTTCTTGTCACACCAATAAATTCTCCTCCTATGACTTGGGATCAGTTCACACGCCTATTCCTAGACAGGTATATTCCACCCTCCTAGAGGGAAGAGTTGTGGTGTCAGTTTGAGCAGCTCGAGCATGGTCAGATGTGAGTGACCAAGTATGAGGCGAGATTTTCTGAGCTGTCTCGCCATGCACTTATGATACTTCTTACTGAGGCAGAGCAAGTGCGGAGGTTCGTTGTGGGGTTGCACTCTAGTATTCAGGCTATCATGGCTCGGGAGGTTGAGATGGGGACTCCCTATCAGTTAGTAGTGGAGATTGCTCGCAAGATTAAGGGTTACCATCAGAGGGGTAGGGAGCAGATGCATCGGGACAACATGTCTCGTTTTTATGGAGAGTTCAGAGGTGTCCCAGCTGGGGGCAAAGGTCATTTTGGGAGGGGTCAGCCCAGTAGGTCCCCATATTTAGCACCACTATCTCCTCAAGGTATTCCAGCGCGGCCCCATTGTAGTGCTATGCCGGAGATTCTTATCGGCTGCCTGGTATTCAGGGTTCTTCCAATGGGTACTCCAATCATCAGGGTTCTTCCAGTGCCTACTTCAGTGCCATACCAAAGAGTTTATATCGCCCACTAGCTATCAAGGGTTCTTCCGGTGGGTATTCAGGCCATCAGGTTCAAACTTCAGGGCAGCAGTCCACAGCTCCAAGAGGTTGTTATGAGTGTGGGGATCCCAGTCACATGAAGAGGCATTGCCCCAGGCTTCGGGACAAGGCAGTGCAGCAGGGTCAGCAGCCCATGATTTCAGCTCCACTAGCCACATCGGTCATTCGGATGTCCAAAGGCGGAGGGCATATGGGTAGGGGCTGTCCCAGAGGTGGAAGTCAGGTAGGCGGAGGCCATCCAGGCAGGCGGAGGCCATCCAGGCAGGCGGAGGCCAGCCAGGTGGGGCTCCGGCTAGATTTTATGCTTTTCCGGCTAAACTAGATGCAGTGGCCTCATATGCCATGATCATAGGTATTATCTCTATCTGCGGTAGGGATGCTTCAGTATTATTTGATCCAGGATCTACCTATTCATATATGTCCTGCTTGTTTGCTCACTTTCTGGATATTCCTCGTGAGTCCTTGGGTACTCTTGTCTATGTGTCCATTCATGTGGGTGATTCTGTTGTTGTGGACCGGATATATCGGTCCTGTATGGTCACATTCTATGGTTACGAGACTAGAGAGGATCTTCTGTGGCTTGACATGACCGACTTTGAGGTCATCTTGGGCATGGATTGGCTATCTCCATATCACGCCATCCTTGATTTCCATGCCAAGACTGTTACCTTAGCGATGCCAGAGTTGCCGAGGTTGGAGTGAAAGGGTTCATCTGTTAGTACATCTAGTTGGGTCATCTCTTTTCTGAAGGCTCGACATATGGTCGAGAAGGGTTGCTTGGCTTATCTAGCCTATGTTCGGGATACCACCGTAGAGTCTCCGACGATTGATTCAGTGCCAATAGTCCGGTAGTTCTCCGATGTATTTCCTTCTGATCTTCTAGGCATGCTACCGGATCATGATATCGATTTATGTATTGACTTGGCTCTAGGCACCCAGCCTATATCTATTCCACCGTACCGTATGGATCCGAAAGAATTGAAGGAATTGAAGGAACAACTTGAGGAGTTACTAGAAAAGGGGGTGGTCAGGCCGAGTATATCACATTGGGGTGCACCTGTATTATTTGTGAAGAAGAAAGATGGGACTATGCGGATATGCATTGATTATCGCCAGTTGAATAAAGTCACCATTAAGAACAAGTACATGTTGCCGTGTATTGATGATTTTTTTTTTACCAGTTGCAGGGTGCTAGGGTATTCTCTAAGATCGACTTGAGATCGGGGTACAATCAGTTGAAGATTAGAGAGTCAAATGTTTCGATGACTGCTTGCCGTACTAGATATGGCCATTATGAGTTTCTAGTGATGTCCTTCGGTTTAACTAATGCCCCAGCGTAATTTATGGACTTGATGAATAGGGTATTTATGCCTTATATCGATTCGTTTGTGATTGTCTTCATTGATGATATTTTGATTTACTCGCGTAGCATGGAGGAGCACAAGCAGCATTTGAGAGTGGTGCTTTAGACCTTGCGGGAACAAAAGCTATATGCTAAGTTCTCCAAGTGTGAGTTTTGGTTAGATTATGTGGCATTCTTGGGACATGTGGTATCAGGCGAGGGCATTAAGGTGGATCCCAAGAAGATTGAGGCAGTTCAGAGTTGTCCGCATCCTACTTCAGCAACTGAGATTAGGAGTTTCTTGGGGTTAGCAGGTTATTATCGCATGATCGTGGAAGGATTCTCATCTATTGCAACAACTTTGACTAGATTGACCCATAAGGGTGCTCAGTTTCGTTGGTCCGATGATTGTGAGGCGAGCTTCCAGAAGTTCAAGACAACTTTGACCACAACACTAGTCTTTGTGTTGCCTTCCGGTTCGAAGATGTATACGATGCTACACGCATTGGCTTGGGTTGTGTATTGATAAAGGAGGGGTGAGTTATTTCATATGCTTCACGTCAGCTGAAGCCCCATGAGAAGAATTATCCGGTTCACGATTTAGAGCTAGCCGCGATTGTTCATGCTCTTAAGATCGGGCGGCAATATCTATATGGGTATCTTGTGAGGTTTACACCGATCATTGTAGTTTGCAGCATTTGTTCAAGCAAAGGGATCTCAATTTGAGGCAGCGCAGGTGTCTTGAGTTACTGAAGGATTATGACATCACCATTCTTTTTCATCCGGGCAAGGCGAATGTAGACACGGATGCCTTGAGCAGGAAGGCAGTGATTATGGGTAGTTTGGCATTCATTTTAGCAGAGGAGAGACCACTAGCCTTGGACAGTCAGTCCTTGTCTAACAGACTTATGAGGTTGGATATTTCAGAGCCCAGTCATATTCTTTCTTGCGTCGTTGCCCAGTCCTTACTATTGGAGCAGATTAAGGCTCAATAATTTGATGATCCTCACTTGATGGTTCTCAGGGACACGGTACTACAGGGTAGTGCCAAGGAGGTTTCTATTGGCGAGGATGGTGTTCTGCGACTCCAGGGTCATATGTGTGTTCCTAATGTTGATGGCATGAGGGAGAGGATTCGAGAAAAGGCACACAACTCTGGATATTCCATTCATCCAGGCACTACGAAGATGTATCGTGACCTAAGGCACCATTATTGGTGGCGGCAGATGAAGAAAGACATAGTTGAGTATGTATCTAGGTGCCTAAATTTCCAGCAGGTTAAGTATGAGCACCAGAGGCCAGGAGGCCTACCGCAACAGATGACTATACCTGAGTGGAAGTGGGAGCGCATCACTATGGACTTCGTAGTTGGGTTGTCGTGGACCTTGCAGAAGTTTGATTCAGTTTGGGTCATTGTAGACAGATTGACCAAGTCCGCACACTTCCTTCCTATGATGACTACGTATACTTCCTGCTTCCATTGTTTCAGAAAGAGGTCCTCAGTTTACTTCACATTTTTGGAGAGTAGTAAAAAGTGGATTGGGGACCCGTGTAGAGCTCAACACCGTATTTCATCCACAAACCGACGGGCAGTCAGAGCGGACCATTCAAATATTGGAGGACATGCTCAGATCATGTGTGATTGACTTCGGAGGGTAGTGGGATCGGTTCTTTCCCTTGGCCGAGTTTACTTACAAAACCAACTACTAGTCCAACATTGAAATGGCTCCATTCGAGGCTTTATATGGTCGGCGATTTCATTTTCCCATCGGGTGGTTTGAGCCCGACGAGGCTAGGTTGTATGGTACTGATTTGGTGAATGATGCCTTGGAAAAGGTAAAGTCGATTCAGGAGAGACTTCATGCAGCACAGTCCCTACAGAATGGTTACACGGATCAGAAGGCGCGTGATTTATCGTTTATGGTGGGCGAGAAAGTTCTCTTGAAAGTCTCGCCGATGAAGGGAATCATGAGGTTTGGGAAGAATGGCAAGTTGAGCCCAAGGTTTATAGGCCTATTTGAGGTGTTGAGGCGATTTGGGGAGGTTTCTTATGAGCTTTCTTTGCCTCCCAGTATATTGGGAGTTCATTTGTTTTTCCACATGTCTATGCTCCGGAGGTATCATCCCAACATGTCATATGTGTTGGACTTCAGCATGATTTAGCTAGATGAGATTCTGGGTTACGAAGAGGAGCCAGTTGCCATTGTTGATAGGCAGGATCGCCAGTTGAGATCCAAGAGGATTTCCATGGTAAAGGTTTAGTGGAGGGGCCAACCAGTCGAGAAGGCGACTTGGGAGTCCGAGGAGGACATACAGAGCAGATATCTTCACCTGTTCAGCACTCCAGGTCTGATTCTAGACCTATTCGAGGACGAACGTTTGTTTAAGAGATGGAGAATGTAATGACCCGACCAGTCGTTTTGCTTTCTAGAACCCAGTTGCCCTAAATAAGACTCCACGTATGTTCTTTTACTATTTTATGACTTGCGGGGGTGGTTAGTTTGAGATTCGGAAGGGCGCGGGTTGAAATCGGGACAATTAGATCCTTAAATTGGCCTTAAAAGGCTAAGTTTGACTTCGGTCAATATTTTGGGTAAATGACATCGGAATTGGGATTTGACGCTCCCAATAGGTTCGTATGATAATTTCGGACTTGGGCGTATGCTCGAACCGGATTTTGGATGACCTGGGAGCGTTTCGGCGCCTAATAGTGAAGGTTGGTTCTTTGAAGGTTTAGAGTCCTTTAAATTTGGTTTGGAGTAAGTTTTGGTGATATCGAGGTCCAAATGGAATTTCAAGGTTGGGAATAGTTCCGTAATGTCATTTGAGACTTGCACGCAAAATTTGACGTCATTCCGAGTAGTATAAGTACGTTTCAGCGCATTGAAGTAAATTGACAAACTTGAAGTTCATAAGTTTGATTCGATTGGCTTTAGGGTGTGATTCTAAGTTTTAATGTTGTTGCAGGTGTTCCGAGAGTTCGAACGAGTCCGTTTTATTATTCCAAACTCGTTGGTCTATTCGGGCGGGGCCCCGGGGAGCCCGAGTGTCAATCGGACGAGGCTCGGACCAAGTTGGAAGTTTGGAGCAGCTGCTGAAGCTCCAGTTCTATCATAATTGCACCTGCGCTTTGCCAGCCGCAGGTGCGAGCTCGCAGGTGTGAGCCACGAGCTGCAAAAGTGAAAGAGTGATGGCAGCCTAGCCACCGTAGGTGCGGAAGGATTGGCGCACCTGCGTGACCGCAGGTGCGAGAACAGTGGTCGCAGGAGCGGATGGGCTCATAGAAGCGACTCATTTTGTCCGTAGATGCGGAGCTTGGCCAGGTAAGGGACATGGGCACCTGAGAGGATTTTTCCACAGGTGCTGGGCCGCAGATGCGGCCAAGGCACCGCAGGTGCGAAAGAAATCCCTGGGCAGAATGATTCATTTAATACGGGACTTAGACCATTTCTAACACATTTTCTCTCACTATTGGGCGATTTGAGAGCGTTTTAGGAGGGGATTTCGACCTAGCTTTTCAAGGTAAGTAATTTATACCTAATGTGAGTCTAATACATAGATTATGGGTAGATTTTAACATAAAAAATTATGAAAATCATGTGTTTAGATGAAAAACCTAGGTTTTGATAAAAATGGTATTTTACCACTTAAATGGTTATGCAACTTGGTGAAAATCATATATTTATTTTTCTAAGGTTGTGGGTAACAATTTTCTTTGAACATTTTCGGAATCCGGGCACGTGGACCCGGGGATAAATTTTTAGAATCTTGCATTTAAGGTTAAGTAACCTCTTTAATAGTTGGAATACGAACTCTTGAGCACGTATTGATTACTTTGTATATTATTTGATTAGTTTGGAGTGATTCGGAACCGACTTGAGGGTGTGAGCGCATTCTTGAACCGGTAAGTAGGATTTGAGACGAGGTAAGTCTCTTTTCTAATCTTGTAAGAGGGAATTAACCCCATATGCAAACTTAATTAATATGTACTTCTATTTTGGAGCGGGTCGTTCACCTCAGCAGGATTTATTGATATATTATATGGTTCGGGCCATTCGTCCCTCAGCAGTGCACAATATTATTATTATGTATATTTGGATCGGGATGTATGTCCTCGGCATAACTCGTGCGTAGTGATACCGAAATCCCTTTTTATATTTAATAATGTTTCACGGACTTGAAAAGTGAAAGGAATAGATTAGAGAAATGGTTTGATTCTTACTTGAAAGAAGAATTTGCTTACTTACTTCTTTTTTTTAGCGCTATTATCATTGTATATTACATGGGTAATTAGAACTTCACATTATTATGTTTTTGGACCTTAGTAAGTGTCAAAGTTGTCCCCTCGTCACTACTTCTTCGAGGTTAGGCTATATATTTACTAGGTACATGTTGTTTATGTACTCACGCTACACTTATGCACTTGATGTGCAGGATCTGAGGCAGGTGCATCTGGTTACCAGTCTGGCGCACACGCTTGAATTCTAGATCGAGACCATACGGTTAACTGCCCTTCCGAGCCGTTCAGCAGCAGCCAGAGTCTCTCTTTTGGATTTATATTTTTGTCTATTTCCTTGAGACAGTAGACTAGTATTCTTTTGTATATTCTGCTAGTAGCCCACCAGGTCCTGGCACACACTAGTAGACTTATGATTTTGAATTTATTGTCATGACTTCGATTTGCTCTCAGTTGCTTTTGTTTAATTACTTTACAACAGTAAATTTCTAAAACTTTTATCAATGGGGAAAGCTATTCACTTTGCAAGCATACTAAAAATGGAAACCACTAGATTTATTAGTGTTGTCTTACCTAACAACAGTGTTGGGCGCCATTATGGCCTCTGATGAAGGTCGTGACATCGACGGCACACGCAAGTCATAATTCATATTACGAAATTTTTCGGGATCTTAAGTCGCTGAACTGGGCGTTAATTCTTAAAATGACAAGTTGGGTCTTTACATTCTCCCCCTCTTAAACATGCGTTCGTCCTCGAACGTGGCAAGAATTATTCTGAGGACTTTAATTTACTGAGTGTATTTACTATACATATATTCGCGGGTGATCCTACGTCACCGCAATCAACATAAGTCCGACGATACCATCTCAGTTGAAGACTATTTCTTTTATCCACACTTATAAACTTTAAAACCAATTTTTCTTACACTCCAAACATTTTCAAAAAACCTGATTTTCACATCAACACACGGTATTAGCCTCGACTGGCTGTAGCAACTCGTGCCTATGCACACGTGATACATATGCCCATAACCACATCTCTGATCATAATAGTTGTTCATAATTAATTCTAGCATCCTCAATTAACCTCATATTAATCAAACCCTCATTTCAAATTTTCACAATACTGACAGCAATTTACCCGAATTAACGAGTCACATTTAACGCCACCTGGGCACTCAGATTGTGGTCTAAAACTCAATAATTACAGCACAAATATGGGTAAATATGTACAGAATCACATAAAAGAATTATCAAATAAGTCTAACAGGCATGACTCCCTATTAATACTATAGTACAAATTTTAATTTCACAGAGGGAGAATTTAAAACACATGAATTTAACCACAAGGATCTTATCCTGATATAACTTCCACCGCGACACAGAGCTTGGGTTAAACATATCAAATCACATTAAACCGCAAGGATCCCATCCTCAACTCTGAATCACAAGTACTATTCACATCATGCCAATCGAAATCCTTCCATTTTTTAAAAAATTTCCGATAAATAATTTCTCAACACATAATGAACCCCCATACCGATAGGGCATATAAATCACAATTTGTAACAAATTATCCCAAAATCACATCAAAACCCACTATAGTGAGTAACAGAAAGTCACTTTTGGACTCATAGCCCTCAATAGTGTGCAAAACAATATGACAGACATGGGCTAACACCATCCAATCTCCCAACAAGGATAAACACGTGACTGGTTTACAAATCACAAACTAGCCATATATGGAGCACGATAGGAGGTCTCATGTCACGACCCAAAATCTCACCTGTCATGATGGTGCCTATCTTAATACTAGGCAAGCCAAAAATCCAAATAAACTACCATTTCTTTTAAATTTGAAAACTAAATAATTAAATTCAGCGGAAGAAATTTCAAATTTTCAAATATATCACTCCCAAAACCCGGTGTAACTGAGTACACGAGCATCTAATGTGAATACAATATTTGACTAATAAAAACCACTGTCTGAAAGTATAGAACAGTACAATAACTAAAGGAAAGAGAGACAAGGTCAGTGGACGCCAAGCAACTACCTTGATAGTCTCCAACTGATAGTACTCTGAAATCTAACAATCTCCGTGTCCGAAAACACTTGGATCTGCACACGAGGTGTCGAGTGTAGTATGAGTACAACTAACTCAATAAGTAACAATACTAACCTCTGGGCTGAAAGAAATGATGAGCTCCGCAGGTACAGTACAGAAAAGAATAATGGTAAAGAAATGTAGGCATGCTTTCAAGTTCAACAGATAAACTTAGTACAAGTGAAATAGATCAATACTGTATGATATAAAGAATATGACATATCAGTAGCAAGACCTCCTGTAGATACTGGTCACCAATTATTCGTTCACTCGGTACAGTTTATGGCTAGTCCAGCTCCAGGGTGTTCCAACCCGTATATATATATATATACATCAACTGGCAGTCAGTCATTCAGTACCGTATAAGGCCAATCCAGCCCTGGGGTAATTTATCCCCAAATGCAAATGATACGGACAAGATCCATGTCCATGTAAATTCATTACAATATAAATAAGTAACGCAAGTCCATGCCCTGGAAAAATCCATCCCATATATATATATATAAGCAATAAGTAAGGCAAGTCCATGCCCTGGGAAATCCATCCCGAATATATATAATCATCTACGCTCACTGGGGGTGTACAGACTCCGGAGGGGCTCCTTCAGCTCAAGCGCTATAAGTCGACCGCGCTCACTAGGGGTGTATGCAGACTCTCGGAGGGGATCCTTCAGCCCAAGCGTGATATAAAGCCAATATGGCCTACTGCAGGCGGGCAGTCCCGATCCGTATAATAATAAAGCTAATGAGGCCTGCTGCATGTGGGCAGCCCCGATTCATTTAATAATAAAGACAATAAGGCCT
Organism: Nicotiana tomentosiformis; assembly: GCF_000390325.3. Classification (NCBI taxonomy): domain Eukaryota; kingdom Viridiplantae; phylum Streptophyta; class Magnoliopsida; order Solanales; family Solanaceae; genus Nicotiana; species Nicotiana tomentosiformis. Next base: position 69,261,362 of record NC_090821.1, on the reverse strand, counting down.
GCTGCAGGCGGGCAGCCCCGATCCATAAAATAGTAAAGCCAATAAGGCCTGCTGCAGGTGGGTAGCCCCGATCCAGAACAATAATATTGTATAAAGTCATTATGACAATAATATATAAAGCCAAATGGCCTCCTGCGTTGCGCAGCTCAATCCCATAAATATCCTCACAATGGACAATTATTACTGAGTGTGAAATGTATATTTTAGAACAATAAATTCAACAACATCACAACCCCATGGGTCCTAAAAAATCGGCACACAGCCTAAACATGATCTTTATTACTAGCCTCAGCTTAATTCCTATAACACGTGCCACATGTTCAAATAATAACATGATTCTTTAATTTTACTACGTCACAGGATTTATTCAAGACACACTTTTTGTGGTGCATGTCTACATGTTCGTCACCTATCGTGTGTGTCACCTCCAAACAATTCATATCATACCAAATTCGGAGATTTATACCCTCAGAACCAAGTTTAGAAATGTTACTTACCTCCAACCGTATAATTCTTTACTCCGCTATACCTTTGCCTTGTGAATTGGCCTCCAAACGCCTCGAATCTAGCCACAATTAATTCGATTCAGTCAATAAAATTTATTGAAATTAACTCCATAAGAAAATGCTAATTTTTCATAAAAATTTGAATTTACGCTAAAAAATCGTCTGTGGGGCCCATGTCTCGAAATTCGGCAAAAGTTACAAAATATGAACGCTCATTCAACCACGAGTCCAACCATATAAATTTTACTCAAATCCGGCATCAAATCGACCCTCAATCTCCAAATTAAACTAAGAGGGTTTTTCACAAATTTTCCAACTTAATTCACCCATTAAATGATAAAAACAACCATAGATTCAGGTAATTTAACCAATATTGAGTTAAGAGCACTTACCCTGTTGTTTCCTCTGATAATCTTTCAAAAATCGCCTCTTCCCGAGCTCCAATCCGTCAAAATTCCCATTTTCAGAACTTAAACTTAATGCCCAGTGATTTCTTCTACACGATCGCGAACTTTCTCACGCGATCGCGTAGCACAAATTTTTATTGCCCATAAAAATAACCCTATGCAATCGCAAACTATCCCACGCGATCGTGAAGTTCAAACCTACAGGCCCACACGATCGCAAACCATTTCACGTGATCGCGAAGCACAAACACGTGGCCTTCCCTGTTGCTCCACTTACTATATGCGAACGCGACCTCCTCCATGCGGTCGCGAATACCAAATTCCCACACCTATGCGATCGCAACCTTTTCACGCGATCGCGAAGAACAAAATTATCACTGCCACAAACAAGCCTACGTGATCGTAAATCATCTCAGGCGATTGCGTAGGAAAAAGTCGCCTCTGCCCAAATTACACTACGTGATCGTAGACAAACTTACACGATCGCGTATAAGGAAATCAGAAGAAGAATATACCAGCAACTATCAGCAGTCTACCAATAGCCAAAAGTGATCCGTTAGGGTCCGAAGCTCACTCGAGCCCCTCGGGACCTCAACCAAATATACCTACAAGTCCTAAAACATCATACGAACTTAGTCGAACCCTCAATTCGCCTCAAAGAACGCTAAAACCATGAATTACACCCCAATTCAAGTCTAATGAACTTTAAAATTTATAATTTCTACATACGACTTCGAAACCTATCAAATCACGTCTGATTGACCTCAAATTTTGAACACAAGTCATAAATGACATAACAGACCTATAAATATTTTCATAATCGGATTTCGACCCCGATATCAAAAAGTCAACTTCCCGGTCAAACTTCCCAAAAATTCAACTTTCAGTATTTCAAGCCTAATTCTTCTACGGACCTCCCATTAATTTTCCGGACACGCTCCGAAGTCCAAAATCACCATACAGAGCTATTGGAATCATCAGAATTCAATTCTGAGGTTGTTTACTCATAAGTCAATATCCGATCAACTTTTCCATCTTAAGTTTTCAATTATGAGACTAAGTGTCTCATTTCACTCCAAATCCCCGGCAAGTCATAAAACAACTATAAAGCATAAATTGAGCAGTAAATAGAGAAACAGGGCTGTAATACTCAAAACGACCGGCTGGGTCGTTACATCTCACCTCGATAATCATAATTGAATTAAAATAAGAATAGTGCTCCTCCATTATAATTAAAATTATACTTGTGATGACACCATCTGGTGTATCAGCCTCAGCCAAATCATAGTAATTATATCAACGGGCTAGGCCTCCTCTTCTTAGGCGCCCACTACCTGCCTGTCCTCTACCCCTAACAGGCTGAGCACGTAAAGTATTAACTCGACTAAAGCCTGTAGCCTGAGTTTTTTGATGAAATTTGCCTCTCCCAAGTCTGGGACAATCTCTCATGATGTGCCCGGTATCACCACATTCATAACAACCCCTTTGAGGTCACGACTGCTCGTACTGAGTCTGTGTCAGATAACTAGAATAACCACTATAAGAACCTCATGCCGATGATGCACTAAAAGTGTTAACTCGAGCACTACGAGTGCTCTAAATTGCGGACTGGGATGACCGAATGCCCGAGCCTTCACCATGATGATTCATAGCTGCCGAGTAGAATCCACTGAATCCTCTAGAGTTCTGAGACCTTTTGGCCTCTCTAGACTTCTTTTCCCCACTTCAAACACGTTCTAACATCCTAGAAATCTCTACTACTTGCTGAAATGGAATGTCAGTCTGCAACTCTCGATCCATGCTTATTTAAAAATCATAATCGAGCCCTTCAATAAATCTGTGAACTCGCTCTCTAACTGTAGGAACCAAGATAGGTGCATGCCGGGTTAATTCACTGAACCTGATAGGATATTCTGACACTGTCATGGTGCCCTGACACAACCGTTCAAACTCTATGAACTATGCATCCCGAAGAGTCTGGGGAACAAACTCTTTCAAAAATATTTCCGAAAATTGATCCCAAGTTAGTAGTGTTGCATCGGATGGTCTGCCTTCTTCATAAGCTTGCCACCATTGATATGCTGCTCCTGACAACTGAAATGTAGTAAAGGCAACTCGCTCACTTCCACAATACCTATGATGCGGAGAATACGGTGACACTTTTCTAGAAATTTCTGGGCATCCTCAGTAGCTGTGCCACTGAAGGTAGGTGGACTTTACCTCTTAAATCTTTCAAGTCTCTTTTGTTCTTCTTCTGATGCCTCTGGCCTGACCTCAGGCTGAACCGGAATAACAGGCTGTACAGGTACTATACCCGGAACCTGACCAATATGAACCTGCTGCTCTGGAGTACGGGCGGTAGGAGTCTGAACTCCTCCCCCAATCTGTGAAATATTTAGGGAAACAGAGATCAATCCCTCCTGAGTTAATATACGAAACATATTCATGAACTGTTCTAAAGTCTCCTGAAGTCCGGGGGTAACAACAGGTGTCTCTGGTATAGTTGAATAAGAAGAAAAGAACAATGAACATAGATTGAACATGTAACCTTAGTTAAGAAGACAATTGAAAGACATGTCTGCTGAAAATACAATTAACTGAGATTAGTTAAGGGGAATGTCTAGCTGTTAATTAAGCAAAAAAGTCAGAGGAAATTTTTTTTAATAGAGAACCAGAAAAATAATGGAAAAAACTAAAAACTAAGGTAATTTCTTTTTAATTATTAAAACTTGGAAGTGTGTATTTTAATTACATCGTTATTTTTGAGAATTTTCAACTATTCTGGGAAATTTTAGGTTATTTATTTATTTATTTATTTGGTTTTTTGTTTTGTTTTGTTCCACTCTAATAAATAAGTTATTTTTCCAGGGCTGTTGGTGATATTGTGTAAAAATTGATAGACAAGTTTTATTAATCACTTACTAACGTCGATATATATAGCTAATATTGCTTCTTGAGTTTTGAATCATTTTCTTTTTCATTTAAACTAACTTACGAGGACACAAATCATGAATAATAGTCATTGTAGATGACTATGTGACAATTAGTTAATAGAGAAAAAACACGTGCCACTTGTTTTTTTCACTTTTTCTTTTATTCCAAATGACAACAAAGTGAAATCAATTTTTCGCAGCAAATTCTGAATTTAAATTTGATAGATTCGACTAAGATAATTCACAGTATTAGACTCATTACACTTCTAAAATTATGGATTTATATTAAATATTTATTAAAATTTTAATGGGTTATTATATATAAATATATATTTTGTGTCAAAAATAGAGAATTTTGATTCCTTGTCTCTAGCATGATAGGGTAGCAATAGGCAACGAGCTAGAAAAATAAGTTCAGAACATAATTGTAACGACTCAACCGGTCGTTTTGACTTTTAGAACCCCGTTCCCCTAAATAAAACTTCTCGTATGTGCTTTAAATGATTTATGACTCGTGGGGATGGTTGGTTCGGGATTTGGAAGTGTTTGGGTTGAAATCAGAACACTTGGTTTCTTAAGTTGGCTTTAAAAGATCAAGTTTGACTTTGGTCAACATTTTGAGCAAACAGACTCGGATCAGTATTTTGACAGTTTTGGTAGGTCCGTATCGTGATTTGGGACTTGGGCATATGCCCGAAATCAAATTCCGAGGTCCCTAGCCCGAGATATGGAATTTTGATTTTAAAAAAAAATTAAGTTCAAATAGTGACTGGATGTCGAATTATGTGCAAACGGCCTCGGAATAGAATTTTGATGATTCCAACAGCTCCGTATGGTGATTTTGGACTTAGGAGCGTGATCGAAATTTTATTTGGAAGTCCGTAGTGAAATTAGGCTTGAAATGGCTAAAATAAGAATTTAAGTTTGGAAGTTTGACCGGGTAGTTTAGAACTCAAAGCATGAATAACTTGTCTAAATTGTATTCTTTGTTTAATTAATATTAATTGATATATTTATATGAATATATTGTAAATTTTCAGATAAAGATATTAAAGGATGGAAACTTCATATGCTTGATTTTCTATTTAAATTAATTAATTGTTAAAAGTAATTGTTCTTCCTCCCGAATTTATCTTATAATAAATATACTCTCCTTCCGGAGGTACATAAAAAAATATCTTCCTTTCTTGTGGAGCGGGCCGTACGCCTCGGCAGGATAGATGCATCTATGGATCGTGTCGCAAGTCCCTTGGCAGTGTACACGAAACTCTGGATCGGGTTGTACGACCTCGGCAGAAATCGTGCTTAATAATAATAATAATTACACGATACTTGGACAGTTTATTACAGCTTGTAAAGTTAATTGATAAATTGGAAATTTATTGAAATTGAATTGGAGCTTGTAAAGCTATTTGATAAATTGGAATATTTTTTACTGAAATTGAAGGATTTAATTAATATATTGAGAATTATTAGAATTGAAGGAATTTAATTACTTCTGTTGGTTCAATAAAATTATTGTTAACTCTGTGAATCACGATGATATAAATATTTATATTTTCATGATTATTTAATGTTATTGACCCATAGTGAGTGTCATAGTCGGCCATCTCGTCTCTACCTCTTCGAGATTAGGCTTGATACTTACTGGATACACGTTATTTTCGTACTCATACTGCACTTGCTGCATATTTTATTATGCAGGTACATATATGTATAGCGGCCTTGTGGGCGCAGATGTGTGGTTAATAATTGTGGGGACATAGGTGAGCTGCATTCTATATTACGATCCGCAACTAACAGAGTCTCCTTCAGAGTTATTATATTTTCCTGTCTAATTTGTATTCTAGACAGATGTTGTATTTTATTTTAATTCCCTAGTAAATGCTCATGCACTTGTGACACTGGGTTTTGGGATGATTATGGGTTGCACTGTATTGGAAAATTTTAAAGATATTAGTACGTATTTGGTAAATGTCATCGTCTGCTATTTAATTGAGGGGAACAACTATGACTTTAAAAATATTAAAATGAGAATTTATTTAGTATTTATTGTTGGCTTGTCTCACAGCGGTGTCCTGCGCCATCACGACCTATAGGTGAAATTGGATCGTGACAACATGGTATCAGAGCACTAGGTTTGCTTAGGTCTCACGAGTCATGAGCAAGTCTAGTAGAGTCTTGCGGATCGGTACGGAGACGTCTGTTCTTATCTTCGAGAGGCTACAGGGTTGTTAGGAATACTTCCCATTTTGATTCCTCATTGTGCGATTTGATTCCTTTGAGGCTTATGCCTACATTTCCTTCCTATTCAATCTTATGCGACGTGAAGCGCTTGTTATACATTGAGGATCGAGGAAAGTTTTAATGGTACTACAGATGTAGTACAAGATACTTCTCATTGTGTAATTAATTGGGCTATTGTCATCGCCTTGCGAAAGGACGCTCTGTCATTTCAAATTAAGTATCAGTACTACCTAAGGTTTTTAGATTTGGTATTGATTGTTATGACGATTTGTGTGTTGTTATCGCACAGTGTTTATGAAATGGAAAAATTCTCGTCTATGTGTCAGGGCAGTAAATGACTTGAAAGAAGGTTTTCTCAATACATGATTCATAGGTTCCATGTTTTAATTCTAGCGGAGAAAAGGCAATCGAACTATGAATGTTTAGGTTTGGGGTTGATGGAGTAACGAAGCTTGATATTTTCGAGTGTGGTAGAGTTCTCAATTTTGATATGGTGTCATCGCCTTGTAAAATGCGTTAAGGTTCACCATTGTATGGTTTTCTTCAACTCGCCTTCACGGCGGGGTATTAGGAATTGGTATAGGGGAGGCAGTCGTTAGAGATCACGGTGTGCAGTAATTCAGGATCGAAGCAGCGTTTCTAGTATTGATGTCTCGAGAAGGATGATCGTCAGAAAGGTTTAAAGCTTGTAACGAGCTATTGGTTCAAGTGCTACAGAGACGGATTTTGTGTTAAGGCAACAACTGGGAAGCCGAAGGATGAGGAAGTACATGTGGAAGGTGCCTTGCGGTGGTTAGGTTCCGAAAAGGCCAAGTGTAAGAAAACAAAAGCAAAGTAGTTTCTTAAAGGAGATGGTTAACGAAAGTGGGAGAGTAGCAAGGTAGCACATGGGTTACGTGGTAGGATGATTACATGTCTTGAGGAGTGTTTGGAGTGATTTGGGATGTAAAATGGATAGTGACTAGGTCTACGGACTTAATTTAGAATATTTGCTGCTATATTGAGGAAGATTGGATACAACGGGAGGGAGTTTCTTGATATGAAGAAGGATACAACATGACTTTGGATTAGAATGTATTGTCGCACCTTTAGTTGACGTCCATGAGGAGTGAACGGACTGGTGCAGTTGATGAATGAGCTCGGACTCAGGATGATCTACTGATTTCACAGTAATTGCACCCAGTGCAGCGACGTTGGAATATGTCGGCATGTAATTTCCACATGTGGGTTATCTCCTGTGAGCAAGTTAGCGGTCACGTGGTGTTGATGAAGCTTCTGCGAAGAATTCTACTACCTACCCGGTAAGAGATTTAATATGTAAATGTGGCTAGTGGTTCAGAGTGTTTATTAAAGGTTAATAGAAGGATTTCGAGAAAATTTGGCGAGTTACGTGTGCAGGATCATGTCAACGATGAAGAAAGAATCTCGATGGATTCTAGAATTTTTTAATTGTAGCTTCAAGCTATGTGGGAGAGCCCCATCGTCTATGATTGGATTGCGTAGTGTCAAGTTGTGCGGTTTTCTGGTTATCGGTGTATTGGTGGGTCATTGCAACTAAGGAAAGAAAACATCAGTGATAATTTGAGCAAAGGATTTGGGGAATGTGTGCCATATTTGGCCTTATCAATTCATATTCAGGTTTTTGGAAGACTCAGAGTTTATGCTTCGTGTAGATGTAATGCACAAGAAAGTGAGACAGTTGGATGTTTCCTTGATAAAGTGTCCATGTGCTAGCAGGGCCTTGGAATTGATCATGTTTGAGAACAAGTCAGAGCAAGTGACTCTCAATAACGGTCTTAGCGGGTTCAAAATTTTAAAGTGTGGTGTCTAAGGATCTCGAGTCTATAGTATGGTTGAGTATCGAGCTTTTGCAGCAGATTATGAAATGGGGCTTGGAGTACTCTGCGTTATCTTCAGGTTGTGGTGTAGCATTAGAGAAACGGAAGAAAATAACTTCGGATTCATAAAAGAAGTATCAAAATGGGTGTACCAGTTGAAGATGTAAAAAGTGCACACAAGAAGGGATATGAGATAATTAGTGGGTTTTGAAATAAAGTGGTCTCGTGAAATAATTTCACTTGGAATGAGTGCGGATTTGAGTTTGTGATGTAATGAATGGAGCTATTATTATATTATAAGTCAAGTTGAGAGTAAATTGAGAAAAGACGGATCGGATAACAATGGTTGAATTGGCACGATGGCGGCAATGATTAGTTCCTTCAGTGCATTGAATTATGCATGTGATTTGTGGCGGTACGTGCGAGGCTTGATGGCCGCCGTAATTGATTTTATTTGGAGGAATTCAAGTATTATGACATATTTTGTGTAGAGGGATCCCAGAAGATTTATGGTGGTTTAGGCCACTACTTGAGGCTGATATTTTCTACGGATATGGGAATTCAGTCACGTGTTGCAATGGTTCTCTTGAAATGAGTTAAGAAGAAGGTTTCTATATGATGAAGTGTTTACCCTATTAGTGGTTCGGGAGTTATGATAAAATTCTTGTACTCCTGCTCATTGGCGTGGTTAAGTGCACTAAGTAGCATGGGATTTGACAGTTGAGGATTTAAGATTTCGGTTCGGTGTTGACAAGGATGTCAAGAGCTCGGATGAGCAGCAAATGGATTTAGATGTTTAAAATAAAATGGTATTGTTTTTGGCATCATCTAAGGTCGATGTCAGGTGTATGAGACCTTGTGTATTGATTTGTGGATTCTTGATATGCTTTACAACATTGGTATAACCGGTAGCATATATGTGCAGACTTGTTACCTGGTGCGAAAGGTTGTGGGAGCGTGTCTCACGAAAAGATTGTGTAAGAGTGACATGTAGTCACTTGATTGAGTGAAGATTGAAACCAAGTATGAAGATTGTGGTAATATCGCTGATTTGAGAATTTATACCTAGAGGGCGCTCGGTTTATTTGGTTGTGGACTGTGGAAGTTTGTTTCGATTATGATGGCTATTCTTGTGTGTTATGGGGAAAAAGGTATTATGGTTCCTTGAAAGGTTATTAGCCTAGTACTGTGTGATCAGAATCGGCTTGAGGTCTGTGGATAGATTTAAATATGAATATAGGCTCTATATCTGGCCGGATGTGTTCATTTCAGCATAAAAGCTCCCTATGGAGTAGTATTTAGACGTTGAATGTCGTTTCGTCATCGGTTATTTCATGTAATACTATATTGTGCCTTGTGAGTTATGAAACGGCTTGATAAATTTCTTATGTGATGAGGTTCCACGTAACGATGGTGTTATGTGAGCAGGATGGCTCTCGAAATTCAGATCATATATCGCACCTTAGTTGTGCTTGAGTTTTGTAGCGCATGGCGTTGTCGGTCCTTCCAGGGATGATATTATGCACTGAGCGTGCTTGTGTTCGATATTCAGATATTTTGTAGTAATGAGCATTCTAGCTCGGTAAGTATTTTCTTATAGATTCTTTTCGTGTGGATCTGGTGGCACGCCGCCACGGGTATGTTGTTTGGATCGGGTTGCATGCCACAATAGTATCATGTGTGGATCGGATTGCACGCCGCAATAATCTGATGTTCAGTACAGTCCCCTATATTGTATTTTGTGTGTTTGTGTCCCATTTTATGAGGAAGGTTCATGACATATTTTCAATTGTCTAATTAGTCACGTGGGTCGAGAAATCCTTTCCAGAGTTCGTGTTTCCTATGTATCGCAATCGAGTCCGTATCTTATTAGCGCATTGTGGTGTCATATGAGGCTTTTTGATCGTGTCTGGGGTAGTTTATTGCCTGAGCATCTTATACTTGGTAAGACGAGATTATTGGATTCGGGATCAGTGCGATCAGATTATATGAAGTGTAATAAAGAGCAAATACCATTATTTGGTTATAATCAGGCAATGATTCTTGGCAAAAGGAGAAACTCAATAATTGTTGACTCGGCAGTTGGTTATAAATTTCTACACATTTCTTCCATCGTGGAAGCATTTCAAGAGTTGGAACAGGACTTATATGTATAATGAGGTGTGTTGTGAACATCAGATTCGTGGAATTTTGACTATTGTTATCGGAGGATGTTATTATAGTCATGTGAATGATGCGGTGCATGGTCTAAATTCAACAAAGGTATGCAATCCTGTATTAGTGCATCGTGTAGTGATTGATACGACATTCATATGTTGGAAACAGGCATGGTGGAGAATTCTGGATGTTAGAATTGGGCTTTAAGGCTTATTTGCTTAAATAAATGGGAGAATTTTAAGATTGACTCGAGTTAATGTACTCAACTGGGTGTGGTAGCACGAGTAGGTGCACGAGGTGTTAAACAGTAATTTTGGATAACTCCGGAACACTCCTTAGCACGTTCGAACCGGTCGTTTTAACTTTTATAGCCCCGTTTCCCTAAATAAAACTTCTCATATGTGCTTTACATGATTTATGACTTGTGGGGATGGTTGGTTCGGGATTTGAAAGTGTTTGGGTTGAAATCAGAACACTTGGTTTCTTAAGTTGGCTTTAAAAGGCCAAGTTTGACTTTAGTCAACATTTTGAGCAAACAGACTTGGATCAGTATTTTGACAGTTTTGGTAGGCCCGTATCATGATTTGGTACTTGGGCATATGCCTGAAATCAAATTCCGAGGTCCCTAGCCCGAGATATGGAATTTTGATTTTTTAAAAAAATAAGTTCAAATAGTGACTGGATGTCGAATAATGTGCAAACGACCCCGAAATAGAATTTTGATGATTCCAACAACTCCGTATGGTGATTTTGGACTTAGGAGCGTGATCGAAATTTTATTTGGAAGTCCGTAGTAAAATTAGGCTTGAAATGGCTAAAACAAGAACTTAAGTTTGGAAGTTTGACCGGGTAGTTTAGGACTCAAAACATGAATTACTTGTGTAAATTGTATTCTTTGTTTAATTGATATTAATTGATATATATATATGAATATATTGTGAATTTTCAGATAAAGATATTAAAGGATGGAAACTTCATATGCTTGATTTTCTGTTTAAATTAATTAATTATTAAAAGAAATTGTTCTTCCTCCTGAATTTATCTTATAATAAATATACTCTCATTCCGGAGGTACATAAGAAAATGTCTTGCTTTCTTGTGGAGCGGGCCGAACGCCTCGGCAGGATAGATGCATCTATGGATCGTGTTGCACGTCCCTCGATAGTGTATATGAAACTTTGGATCGGGTCGTACGACCTCTGCAGAAATCGTACTTAATAATAATAATAATTACACGATACTTGGACAGTTTATTACAGCTTGTAAAGTTATTTGATAAATTGGAAATTTATTAAAATTGAATTGCAGCTTGTAAAGATATTTGATAAATTGGAATTTTTTTACTAAAATTGAAGGATTTAATTAATATATTGAGTATTATTGGAATTGAAGGAATTTAATTACTTCTGCTGGTTCAATAAAATTATTGTTAACTCTGTGAATCACGATGGTATAAATATTTCTATTTTCATGATTATTTAATGTTATTGACCCATAATCAGTGTCATAGTCGGCCATCTCGTCTCTACTTCTTCGATATTATCCTTGATACTTACTGGGTACACGTTGTTTTCGTACTCATACTGCACTTGTTGTACATTTTATTGTGCAGGTACATATATATATAGCGGCCTTGTGGGCGCAGAGGTGTGGTTAATAATTGTGGGGACATAGGTGAGCTGCATTCTATATTACGATCCGCAGCTAACAGAGTCTCATTCAGAGTTATTATATTTTTCTGTCTAATTTATATTCTAGACAGATGCTGTATTTTATTTTAATTCCCTAGTAAATGCTCATGCACTTGTGTCAATGGATTTTGGGATGATTATGAGTTTTACTGTATTGGAAAATTTTAAAGATATTAATACGTATTTGGTAAATGTCATCGTCTGCTATTTAATTGAGGGGAACAACTATGACTTCAAAAATATTAAAATGAGAATTTATTTAGTATTTATTGTTGGCTTGTCTGACAGCGGTGTCCGGCGCCATCACGACCTATAGGTGAAATTGGATCGTGACAATAGTATAGTTATTATCATCCAAAAAAGAGGTAAAAGTATGTATCAAATATATAGTTTGCAATAAATATCTAGTGACTAGTGTTTCACAGAATTGAGTGGTCACACTTTGGTAAGAAGAAACCCAATTTGAATGGGAAAAAGAAAAAGAAAAAGAAAAGTGAGGAAATTATCATTATATCGCTGATTTATAGTGTTAAGAAAGATAACGATTCGTGATTGAATATACCAGTAATTAGTTACTTCCTTCTACCATAATCATGCAAAACCTTTTTTTATTTACCGTATCCACCATTCATAACGATCTCTCGATCTCGTCCCCGAGGCAAAATCGAATAAAATAACCTCTTGATGCAAATTAGCAACGAGAGGAGGTGGCTTGAGATGGTTTCTACATAACGGACACGTCATACGACCCGTACCAAGCCACCTATCTAAACAAACCCTATGAAAAAGATGATCACATCTTAACTCTCTAACTTCTTCTCCTTCTTCAATCTTGCACAAACAAACTGCACATTCTACTGAACCCGAAGACTCTGATTCGGGTTCATAATGCATAATTTCAAGCTCATGATCCTGATCCTGATCCTGATCCTGATCATGAGTATTTCGAGAAATAGAACTAAGATTATACGGATGAGAAAAAGATTGAAGGAGGAGAATTTCCCAAGCCCATTTCAACTGATTAGCCATAAAAACTACGTAGTTTAGTGCTATGGTTATCGATGATTTGGGAAACTTTTTTAGGGTTTTCTTCAAAATATAGATGGAGATAAAAAGAAGAAGAAAGAAGGTGATAACTGATGAAGCTGGACGCATCTTTTTTCGTGTACTTCTTCTTTTTCTTTTTCTTTTTTAAATGTGCAGCTTTTGTGATTTTTCAAAATTCTCACAAAAGCTGCTTGGTGTATGTTTTGGGAAGGATACAGGAGCTTTATATATAGAAGAGGAGAAGTAGCAAATTGGTTACCTGAATAATATAGTCAAAATAAAACACAGTAATATTTTGGTCATGGATATACACGTGTTAAATATTTCCAAAACAAATTAATTGAAATTTCAAATTTTGTGGTAATGTCTGCCGCTGTACGTACTATGGATAATAAGTCATGGGTCTATAACATGCGGCAGTGACTTTTACTAGTCGCGTGTTGCCGGTGGCGGAGCGGCATGCACTTAAGAAGTGTCAACCGATACCCCTTTATCAGAAAATTACATTGTGTAATTAGATAATGTTTTATAAAATATGTATATATACTATGTATTGGCATCCTTTGATTTCTTAATAAGTTTATTTATTTATATTTTGACCCCCCTTAATGAAAATCCTGGCATCGCACGTTGCGCGTGTACTCAATTTTAATGAACATAATTTTTTTAAAATTACGCAAATATTATTAAATCATGTAATTGAGTTATTGAATATTATTTTTCAAAATATAAACTTTGTAAAATAATTAATACTGATCATATTTAGCAACTTAATAGGGGAAAAAAACCATGCCACACAAGAGTAATCTAATGCTTTATTTTAACTTTAATGTATGGGTTATGCATCTGCTTTAGTAGCTTAGAGTCGAATATATAGTATGTTGACTTGTACTTAAATATAATGCAACGATACTATATTTTTCATTGTCTTAGAAATATGAATTATATTTGCCCAAATTCCTACTATGAACTTCATCATATTCCTGTTGGAACTCAAATTGAAAATACGAAAAATAAGAAGAGAGTTCATATGGATGGTAATATTCAAATCCAATTAAATTAGCTACAATTTGAATTTCATAGCTAATTCTTAATTTTTTAAGTCATATTATTTAATAAACTATCTTAGTAATAATATTAGTTTTTTTTTTATACCAAAACTGTTTCCATATAACATTATTGTGCATTTCGGTAATTCAGTTAATGTTGTAAATTCAATTATGTACTACATTTTTATTACAAATATTTTTTTTTGTTCCAACAATAATTACTATTTCAAAATCTAATGGTAGATTACAGTTCATAACAATACTTGCCGTAGTATTTTAAGAATAGAAACTAACGGATTCAACAACAAAGCTGCTAAAGAAATATGTATGCTTTAAATTTTAAAAACAGCAAATAGATCATAAGGAAAATTAAAAGGTAAAATCGGTCTTGTATGATTAAAGGACAAAGAATAAAAAACATTACACAAATCGTGGTCTTTCCAAAGAAAAAGAAACTTTTCTCCTACTTTTTGTATTCTTTTTATTGTCTTAATATATTTTTTTCTTATTAGGAAAAGATATCAAACACATAATTATATTTGGACAAAACGTATTTGATTTCGAACTCCTAAATAGTATAAAAAAAATTTAAGTTTACAATTTTATCCAATGTAAAATATATTTTTAAAGGGTAAAAAAGACGAACAACATTTTGTTAAGGCTTTCATGCTTTTAATATAGTACTAGTATCTACGTTCGTGCGATGCACTATCACGGCCCAAAATTCCACCACAGACGTCGTGATGACACTTAGTCTCTAAGACTAGGTAAGCTGATTTCAATTATATATTCGAGCCATTTTTCTTAAACATATAATTTAATACAAGTGTCGAAACCAAAAGCGAAAAATAAATATAACCACCTCCCAAGACTAGTAATACTGAGTCACGAACTCTAACTAAAAACATGCAATGATCTCAAGGATCGAATATACAGTACTGTTCGAATAAGAGTTGACAGTACAATAAAATAGAAAGACTCCAAGGGACTACGACGACCAAGCAACTCTACCTTAAATCCTTGCAACCAACACACTAACTCTGTCCGAGTCTGATATCTCCAATACCTAGCTCTACACAAAAATATACAGAAGTATAGTATGAGTACACCACAGTCGGTACCCAGTAAGTATCAAAACTAGCCTCGGTGGAGTAGTGACGAGGTACAATCAAGACACTCACTAGTCAAATAACCACAACTCAACACAATATATATAAAATCTCAAAAACAACCACAAGGATGGGAAATAACTCATCATAGGACAACACCTTTTTAATTCAAATTTTAGATAAATATATAAACGCCTCAATTTAAACTTATTTAATTAATGATTTGCAGATAAAAAAATCCATAATGTGATTATTTCCAAGAAATATCAAATCAACAAACACACGAAATTCACATAAAAATTCAAGTGGCAATCACACCAAATTATCATATAAAATACAATCTCAACAAACAAGGAATGTGGCATGACAAATCAAGGATTTACTAAGTTCCAATAATTTTTCAATTTAGTACATAAGGGAGTCTACGAATTTCAACCGATATAATTTGCACATATAAATCAAGTACGTACTTGTCACCTCACGTACATGGTTTTCAATTACACAATTTTCACATAAGACTCAATACCTAAGGAGTAATTTTCCCACTCAAGGTTAGGCAAGATACTGCCTCGACAAAACTAAGTTAATGCTTTATATGATCTTCGTGAGTAAAGCCACCTCCGGACAGCTCAAATCTGAAATTTGCCCCTTAATAATACTATGATAGTCCACCACACTAAATAAATTTCAATCTACAATAATTTAACACAATTGCACCAATATTAGAAATAATTTTTTAGATTTTTGGTCATTTAGATATTTTATCAAACACCTAGAGTACATAGCATATTACTACCTCTAGTAATGGAGTTTCTTCATCCAACAATCCCTCATTCCCACCAATAAGAGATACTAAGCCATCCTTTGTCTACAAACAACCTTCTTTAGCACCATTAAAATTATCATTGAACTCATATCCACCCAATTGTTGCTAATTAATTCATTACAAAATCTCTACAACACCCAATAATCTAGTTTAAGTAAGCACCATCCAATACGTGTTAATACTTATTTATTGCTCACATACTCATAATAAATCCATACATGTAAGTCTAAGGGTATAGGATTACCTTTTTGGAAGAAATCTTGCAAAATCCTCCTTTAAGTTCTTGAAGAAATTTCTTGAAGAACTAAGTATTTTATGTGTAGATTTCATCAATACTAGTGTATAAATGATGGAATTTCACACCAAGATAATGGGGATTTCTTACCTTGAAGAAGAGAGGAGTTGGTGGTCTTGAGAGAGTGGAGAAGAGCTCCAAAATTCGTCCAAATAAAATGAGAAAAATGAACCCCGAATTGGCTTTTAAAAGAGCTGAAGTTGGGGCGCGTTTACTCTAGAAAGCGTGCCTCACTTCGTTGTCCACTGCAGGCACAAAATCCGCGTCTGGTCTGGAGAAGTGACCCTCACTTCGCTGTCCGCCAAAATAAGCTGGGTGATCTAACTTTGGTAATTTGATCATAACTTTTAGTAGGAATATCCAATTGACGAACGACTTGATGCGTTATATACTAAACTCAGAGGGCTACACTGTAAGTGACAAATTTATGGAAAGTATCTTCACATTATATGAGAGATACCCGTTCAAATATAGGTTTTGTGCAAATTAAGACACCTTTTTCACTTAATATTTTTAACTTTCGCCAATTGGTGGCGAAACCTTCTAGACCTATCCAAATATAAATCGGGGCATACGCTCAAGTCCAAAATCACCATCAGGTCCTAACGGGACCATCAAAATTACGATCCGAGGCCGAATACTAAAAAGTCAAATTTGGTCAACTCTTTCTACTTAAGGCTTGCAACATGGAATTTATTCTTTCGAACTAATCTCGAAACACTTGAAAATCAAAATCGACGATTCACACACGTCATAAAATATCATATGAAGCTATTCAAGACTTCAAATAGTTGGAAAGAGTATAAATGTTCATAACGACAAGTTGGGTCGTTACATTCTCCCCCACTTAAACATACATTCGTCCTCGAACGTGCCAAAAATCTTTCTGAGGACATTAAATTACTGAGTGTATTATTACATACATACTCGCGGGTGATTCTAAGTCACCGCAAATTTAACATGGATCCGACAACGCTATCTCAGTTGAAGATTATTTCTCTCATCCATACTTATAAACTTTAAAACCATATTTCTTACACTCTAAACATTTCCAAAAAGGCCTGATTTCTTTTTACATCAACTCACGGTATTAGTCTCAAACCAGTTGTAGAAACTCATGCCTACACTGGCACGACACAACCACATAACGTAACTCATTATACATAGGCCCATAATAATAACTCTAGCCATAATAGCTTCCCATAATTAATTATTACACTGGGAAGTAACTTCATCTCAATTTAAGCCTTGCCTCAAACCTTCACAATACTGACAACAATTTGAGGAACATGAAAACATTGTAATTAATCACCCGAATCATCGAGTCACATTTAACATCACCTAGGCACTCACCTCGTGGGCTAAAACTTGATAATTAAGTCACTAAATGGCAAAATATGCACAAAAAACACATACAAGAATTATCAAATAAGCTTAACAAGCATGACTCCCTATCTGTACTATAATGCAAATATTTTCAAAAGGGAGAAGTTAAAACATATAAATTTAACCACTAAGATCTCATCTCGATATAACTTCCACTGTGGCATGTAGCCCGGTTTAAACATATCAATTCACATTAAAACATGAGGATCACATCCTTAGCTCTGAATCACAAGTATTATGCACATCGTGTTAACTGAAATGTGTCCATTTCTTTTTCTTCTTTTAATAAATTCCGTCAAACAAATTCATAACAATTAATGAACCCGCATACCAATAGGGCAATCAATTCAGAAATTTTAATTAAACTATCCCTAATTTACATCCAAAACCACTTTAAAATGTAATAAAAAGTCACTTTTGGACTCATAGCCCTCAATAGTGTATGAAACGAAATGATAGACACGAGATAACATCATCAAATCTCCCAACAGGGATAAACAAGGGAGTGGAGTACAATTTCACAAACTCGCCATATAAGGAGCATGAAAGGAGATTTCACCTCGATAATAGGGATTGAATTAAAATAAGAATAGTGCTACTCTTTTATAAATTAAATCATACCTGTAACGACACCATCTGGTGTATCTGCCTCATCCAATTCATATAAATTATATCAACGGGTCGGGCCTTCCCCTCTTGGGCGCCCTCTACCCACCTATCCTCCACCCTTAACTGGTTGTGCACGTGTAGTAGTAACTGGAATAGAGCCTGTAGCCTGAGTGTTCTGATGAAATCCAGCTCTCCCATATCTGGAATAATCTCTCATGATGTGCCTAGTATCACTACAATCATAATAACCCCTCTGCGGGTGCGACTACTCATACTGAGTTTGTGTCGGATAAATGGAATAACCACTGTAAGAACCTCGTGCAGATGGTGCACTAAGAGTACTAACTTGAGCACTACGGGTATTCTGAATTGTGGACTGGGCTGACCGACTTCCCCCGCCCCCGCCATGATGAGTCATAGCTGTAGAGTAGATTCAACTAAATCCTCTAGAGTTCAGAGACCTTTTGGCCTCCTTAGAATCTTTTTCCTCACTTCGAACATATTCTAACAATCTGGCAGTCTATACTACTTGCTTAAATAGAATGTCAATCTGCAACTCTTGAACTCTACTTATTTTAAAATCATAATCGAGCCCTTCAATGAATCTGCGGACTCGCTCTCTAACTGTAAGAACCAAGATATGTGCGTGATGAGCTAACTCACTGAACCTGATAGCCTATTCTGACACCGTCATGGTGCCCTGACGCAACCATTCAAACTCTGTGCGCCATGCATCCCGGCGAGTCTGAGGAACAAACTCTTTCAAAAACATCTTTGAAAATTGAGCCTATGTTGATGGTGTTGCATCGGCTGGTCTACCCTCTTCTTAAGCTTGCTACCATTGATACGTTGCTCCTGATAGCTGAAACGTAGTAAAGGCAACTCCATTCACTTCCACAATACCTATGGTACGGAGAATACGATGACACTTTTCTAGAAATCCCTGGGCATCCTCGGTAGATGTTCCATTAAAGGTAGGTGGACTATACCTCTTAAATCTCTCAAGTCTCTTTTGTTCTTCTTCTGATGCCTCTGGCCTGAACCTCAGACTGAACCAAAATAACTGGCTGTACAAGTACTATGACCATAACCTGACCAATGTGAACCTGCTGCTCTAGAGTACGAGTACCAAACATGTTTAGGAACTGTGCTAAAGTCTCCTGAAGTCCGAGGGTAACGATATGTGTCTCTGGTGCCTGTCCCCCAACTGGAGCTACTGGCGGCTCTCCGATTGATGCTCTGACAGGTGCTCTAGCTGCGACACGTGCCCTTCCTCGGAGCCTGCCTCTTGCGACCCTAGCAGAATGCGCAGTTGTCTGCTCAGCTGATCTGGTTGCACGTGTCCTCACCATCTATGAGAGAATAGAGATACAAAGGCTCAAACTCCAAAATCAATAAATTCCGCACGTAAGGAATGGAAGAAGTGGAAATTTCCTAATAGTTATGTAGCCTCTAGAAGATAAGTACACATGTCTCCATACCGATCCACAAGACTCTACCAAACTCGTTTGTGACTTGTAGAACCTATGAACCTAGTGCTCTAATACCAACTTGTCACGACCCGAAATCCCACCACACGCATCGTGATGGCACTTAGTCTCTAAGACTAGGTAAGCTGATTTCAATTATACATTCGAACAATTTTTTTAAAACATATAATTTAATACAAGTGTCTAAACCAAAAGTGGAAAACAAATATAACCAACTCCCAAGACTAGTAATACCGAGTCACGAACTCCAACTAAATACATGCAATGATCTCAAGGATCGAATATACAGTACTGTTCGAATAAGAGTTGATAATACAATAAAATAGAAAGACTCCAAGGGTCTGCGATGACCAAGTAGCTTTACCTCAAATCCTTGCGATCAACACACTAACTCTGCCCGAGTCCGATATCTCCAATACCTGGATCTGCACAAAAATATACAAAAATATGCAGAAGTGTAGTAAGGAACCCAAGCACAAACAATTAATCAAGTCCTTCAAATATATATCTTTCACATATAATTTTTTCGAATAAATACCTTCCGAATATACTTCTTTCAAATAAATATCTGTCGAATATATAATTCTTTCAAATAAATATCTTTCGAATATACTTATTCCAAATAAATATCTTTCGAATATAAATTCTTTCAAATAAAAGTCACTTTGTGACACCTCATTTCATAATCATAAAACACGGGTCTCAACTCACTCTCATAATTTCGTAACACGGGTCTCAGCCCACTTTCATGTTTTTGTAACAGGGGTCTTAGCCAACTTTCATATTTTCATGGCACCTCGTGCCCATATTTCTATCAAAATCGCATGGACAACTCACGTGCTAATAATAAAAATTATCATATTTTCCCCGGTACCTCGTGCCCACATTTCATATTTATTGTAGCGTACAACCCGATCCCATATAATATTAATCATACCTGTTACGGCATGCAACCCGATCCCATATAACATAATCCGCTGGGCACTAGACACGTGCTCACAATTCCAAGATAGATCAAACATAAAATTTACCAATACAATAACCCTACATCATTACATATCATCCCTGACAATAGTCACCCTTATCTCTCCTATAGCCACCCTTATGTCACGACCCAATTTCTCCTCCGTGTGACGTCGTGACGACACCTAGTCTCTATAACTAGGTAAGCCTAACACTTTACGGAATAATAAAATATAAATATAAATTTAACCAACTATTCAAAAATACACATCAATCCCCAAAACCCGGAACATCGGGAATCACAAATTACAGAAGGAAAAGTCTAGTGTCTCTATACATCAGAATCTAACAAGGAAGATACAGAAAATAATGGACATGAGAAAGAGTACAAAGGGACTTCGAGGTCTGAGGACGTGACAGAAATACCTTAAAGTCTCTAAAGTTGTCCCGACTCACTGATAGTACGACTGATAAGGTGCACCTAGATCTGCACACGAAAAACATGTGCAGAGAGTAGCATGAGTACACCACAATGGTACCCAGTAAGTGCCAAGCCTAACTTCAGTCGAGTAGTGATGAGGTCAAGTCAAGGCCCTACCGGAGTAAATGTAATAAATTAAACAGTAAAAGATATAAGTAAAATTTACGGTAACACAGTTAAAGAAATTCTCAAAAATTTAACAGTTAAAGGAGCCATCGGCTCAGATCAAAGTAAACACAATAGGGAATCTCCCGAAATATGTCTGTAGTCCCAAATGAATATGCAGTACAGGAGGATCTCCCGGAATACGTCTGTAGTCCTAAAGTAAATATGCAGTGCTGGGGGATCTCCCGGAATACGTGTGTAGTCCCAAAGTAAATATGCAGTGCTGGGAGATCTCCCGGAATACGTGCGTAGTCCCAAAGTAAATATGTTGTGCTGGGGGATCTCCCGGAATACGTCTGTAGTCCCAAAGTAAATATGCAGTGCTAGATAAAATGACATGTATGGCCTCAAATTACACAGTTTACACTAATCACACATAAGAAAAATAGGGATTTAACTAAGCATGGCGCACAGAATGTCAATTAGGCAGTTAAAACACGTAATCATGCTTTTCTAGTCTAACCTAAACAATTAAACATATTAGTGCAATTCAATAAGAGAAACCATTTATGATTTAAAAAGGATAAACGAGATTTTTACAATAACATTTTGTGTACGTACTTATCACCTCACGTACATGGTGTCCACACACCAAATAATATCGAAATATCCTAAGGGGAAAGGCAACAACACAAGGTTAGGCAAACCACTTACCTCGAACCAAGCTCAATCAATCGGTCACAATGCCTTTTCCACGAATATCTGGCTCTGAATGACCCAAATCTATCCAAAAGCAATTACATATCATAAATACAACCATAATAGACTCATCTAATTAATGAAATCAACATTTTAACAAAAATTCCGAAATTAACTCAAAAATTGCCCGTGGGGCCCATGTCTCGGAATCGGATAAAAGTCACAAAATACGAACACCCATTAACTCACGAGTTTACTCATACCAAAATTTCTCAAATCCGATACCAAAATCTCGATCAAAACCCCAAAATTTGGCCTAAGAACCTTTCTCCATTTTCCACTCCAAATCCGAAATCAAACGATGAATTCAAGCATAGATTAGTGGAATATAACCATAAAGGAGTTAAGAATCTTTACCCAATCAATATCTCTCAAAATTCCTCAATCCCTTGTCCAAAATCCGAACTCCCAACTCAAGTTTTTGATAAAAATGGCATAACCCCCATTTTTGGAAACTTTAATACTGCCCAGACGCGTCCTTCTTCGCGAACGCGGCCACATCCTCGCGTTGCGTTCGCGAAGTACAATTTACTTCAGCCAAAAAAATCCTCCATCGCGAACGCGAAGATCACTCAGCTTGACCCTTCGCGAACGCGGGATTTTCATCGCGAACGCAAAGCACGAAATCTCGCATGCCTCCAGTTCTTCTTCGCGAACGCAAGGACCATGTCGCGAACGCGTAATCCCTTTTACTTCCCATTTGAACGAGAGTATAAAGGAATATCTAGAGTCATAATTTCATGAAATCAAAGAGCTAGCACATTTACAAGACTAAGAGGGTTGCATTGCGAGGGGACCATTTTATTTCAAGTATTTAAGTCTTCTTTAATACTTACTTGTCTGGACTGGCATTGATGACATTGGAGCTACTGTCTACTCAAACTAATGATTTATGTCCATGAGTATTCATTTTTCCACTACTGTAACTGGTAAGCCATTTAAAATAATTGTTTAGGCTTGTGTTATTGATCTAACAAATCGAATCGGAACCGTCAAAACGAAAAATCAATCCAAACTGATTAAAACATTCTATTAGGTTTGATTTTATTTTGTTTGGTATATTGAGTAGAAGAACCCGAACCAAACCAACATATAAATATATTTTTTTATATATATACTTTTAAGACATTGTATAAAATTTAGTTAAAAATGTTTAAAAATATCTGTGATTATCATATGAAATATAGTATTTAGTTAAATATGAAGTGATCCATATTTATTAACTTTAAACAATAGGTTTTATGATCACTTTCTTATCAAATGTTAATGAAATGCGTCAATCTTTTGTCGAACTTTTCTAAAGTATCATATGACCCTTTGTTTTCGAAAGCTTGCTAACATAGAAATGTGCTAGTCTTTTTTCTTGACCTGCCCTTACCTTAAGGCGTCACATTAGGACAAATAAAGTGATCTATCGGTTTTAGTTATTTCTTATTTCTTAACAAATAATCAGCAAATAATTACACCAACCCACTATAAGGATTTGGATTGGGGAACCGTGAAAACTCGAAGCTCAGAACACTACCAATTACCAAATACTATCAGTAGAAGTCGTCACAAAACATTAACGAATGTTTAATGTTTTAATTGAGATGTCTCTTTAAATCATATATATATAAGATAATTTTTTCACTGTTAATTTTGATCTTTTATGGACCATTTCCAATCTTTGTTCTGCGAAATTGATTAAAGGAATTTTCCGTAATAATATGAAGTACTACCAACTATTGCTTGCAGAGGTTGAAAAAGTCAAAATTAGTATATCGTTAGAGGCAGTTTCTCTAATCTGCTTCTGTCAGTAGAAACCCTAATTTCCAAAAAATACTCTATTTATTGAAAAGTTTGAAAAAGCTTTAATTTTTTAACATTTTTTACTGTGAAACGTATGGACATCACATGAGTTGATGTTGACTAATGTGGCTAGTTGAAACTTAAACCTATGCTAAAATTAAATTGTTAGTACTATTTCATATTTCTAACAGCTAGTAGGACCATAATATACAACTAAAGATTTATTTATTATTTAAAAATAGACAACAGAAATGGAAAAACCTTAGAATTTGTTGGGTTGGGATATTGTGGAACTAAATATCTTTTCCTTTACGTAATCTGGAGTGGAACAACTAATATATATGTCGTAGTTGTATTTGTGATTTTGTTAAATGTTAAGATATAATTTTCTTATAACAATTTCTATAAATTAGCTAGTTATAACTTTCGAATAAAAGAAAACATCATTTCTTCAAATTGTTTATACTAGGTGCTAAATCCACAATATGTCAACACTATTGACGTATAGACAATAACCATGCACAAATAAATGGTTTACCTTCAATCTCACGAAAAGGATGTTGTAATTGGGCACTTTTCTTCAATATTTGTTCTTCCACTTGATTCATGAAAGAAGTAGACAACAAAATAAATACAATAATAAATTGATTCTTCACCGTCATTGTAAATAGGAGAGAAAATTGGATTGAATTCTTCGTTTTCCACAGCTAGTTGCTCGTACCAGATAGTCAAGGAGACAATCTGTTTACACAAAGTACCCATATGATCTGCTCAAGTTTCTACTAAACAAGAGCATGCTTAGAACAGTTGCTGATTAATTAGGAATGATCTTCGTTTTAGAAGCTTGAGATGGCACTAAATTATCCTATATACTAACAAGAAAAATAAATTTAAGATCTTACCGGAAATTAATCAAGACTTTACATATACAAGGAAATCAATCTCCATCCATATATCATGCCAACGCTGACCTCGAATAAGTGTCGGATTTTAGGACAAAATTCAATAAGTGTCAGATTTTAGGACAAAATTAGTAAAGTTAGTTAATAATTAGTTACTCTTTTCGAATTTAAATTTAAAATAATTAAATATCTATATAGTTTTAATGAATTATAAAAAATGAAAAAATATATAAATATATAACTTCAATATATAAATATATAACTTCAAGGAACAAAAAAATATAAATTTTTGAGAAAATATAAAAATTTAAGACTTATAATTAGAATTATGATGAGAAAAGTCGTACATATACACATAACTAGATCATAATAAACAAATAGTCATAAAGGAAGAATACTGAAAAAAGAGAATTTCAAGCGATAGCGTAAAAATGTATATACTAATTAAATTTCTTATGTAGAAAATTTTAGTTAATATCTAGAACTCATAACTCCATAATGAAAAATATAAAGATACTATCAGGATATTTATACATAAGATAAGCATATTATATAGATAACACAAAATAATAATTATTAAAAATATTGGTAGCTTTTTTACAAAAATAATAAAAGGCTTATCTCTTTATACTTTTGATGAATAAAAAAATATAATTTAGTAACAAAAATTATTGTAACGACCCGACCGGTCGTTTTGAGCAGAGCGCATCGTTCGGCGATTTGAGGCCTTGAGTAGCTTCATGTTACGACCCGACCAGTCGTTTTGAGAGTTGTAGCCCTGTTCCCCCATTTACTGCTAATTTTGTACTTTATAGCTATTATGTGACTTGTCGGAGTAGTCGGTTCAGGTCCCGAGAGATTTCGAAATGAATCAAAATGAAAACTTAAGTTGAAAAGGTTGATCGGATATTGACTTATGTGTAAACGACCCCGGAATAAAATTTTAATAATTTCAACAGCTCTGTATGATAATTTTGGACTTAGGAGCGTGTCTAAATTTTTATTTGGAAGTTTGTAGCTAAATTAGGCTTGAAATGGCTAAAATAGGAATTTAAGTTTGGAAGTTTGATCTGGGAGTTGAATTTTTGATATCGGGGTCGAAATCCAGTTCTAAAAATTTTCATAGCTCCGTTATGTCATTTATGACTTGTGTGCAAAATTTGAAGTCAATCAGAGTTGATTTGATAGGTTTTGGCATCGAATATAGAAATTGAAAATTCATAAGTTCATTAATTTGTATTTTTTTAAAAAGTATAAAAAAATAAATAAATAAAAAACAGATCTTAGAAAAGGAGAGAGAGCACGGGAGAACGGAGAAAGAACATATCTCGGGAGGAATTCATACAAAAATAACGCAGCCTCCTTCATCCAAAAACCAGCCATCCTTTCCTCCATTTTTAGCCATGTAAGATTACTTTTAGCCACTAAAACTCTAGCTCAAAATCAGCAGCAAACCCAGCTGCAAAAACGCACCAAAATCCACCCAAAAGGTCAATCTAAAACAACCCCAGAATACTCCAAAAATGCTGCCAAAAACCAATTGAAAACCCAGCAAAAACGAGCTCGAATCACCTCTGAACTCCGGCCAAAAGGAGCAGCAAAACCAGCCATGAAATAACTCGAGTTTAGCTCTAAAACAGTCCAAAGAAGCAGTAAACAAATATAGCTGCTTCATGCGACAAAAATGCAGCAGCTGCTGCTTGTCTTCTTCCTCCAAAAACTGACCCGTAACCACCACGAAAACAGCCCAAAAATACAGCATAAAATAGTCATGAAACCAGTCACGATTTGCCTCCCAAAAGCACACCTACATCGTCCATCCTCTATTTCTTTGAGTCGAGTTTCGCGCCGGTGATTCAGTTCGATATCGTTGGTCCTGTTCGCGGTCTTGATTTTAGTTTGAGTATTCAATATTCACTATTGTACTAGCTAGTTCGCATGTGAACTTTCATCAATAAAATAACGAAGAAGCTTCATTGAGATTCGAGCCGATCGGAGTCGGAAAATCGAGGGAATGACATTCTTATTGACTGATTGAGCGTGGTTGGAATTAAGTGACTTGTCTAACTTTGTGTAGGAAAAATTTCTCTTAGGATTGGTATCGAAGTGGTGTGTTGAAAGTCGTATACATGAGGTGACGAGTGTGTACACAGACTAAATGTGGAAGGTTATGTCTTTAAATTGTGTAGATCACTTTTGCATATTAATTAAATTATTTCATCATGTTATATTCATCATCATTGATTTATTTTTATATTTTGGAAATTTGCTTGACCTTTTCTTGCTAATCGTCTTACTTGTTTAGTTGGAATTTTGTTTCTTTTATTCTGTGCATTAATCGAAGGTTGAATTTCTTAATTGAATTATTATTAATATAAAGTAGTTGACATTTTTAAATTTGGTATTGAGCCGTGAGCTCCTTATTGTGAAAAATATTGTTGTTGTTGATTTATTTTGGCAAGTTAAAATATTTGGGCACTTGAAGTGCAAATTATGAAATATTGTGATATTGATACGCATGCGGTGATATAAGGTCTGGGTGTTGAAACACATGGAGTGAGATAAGGGTGGCTTGATACGCGTGGCTAGTAGGGGAACTACTAGAAGTCATGCGGTGTGATAAGGGTGGCTAAAACGCGGGATGCTATTTCGGAAAAAAATAATTTCTTTAAAATTTATTGTGAAGGCTCCCGCGATGATATAAGAAAATGAGATATTGTGAATTTATTTATGATTTGGGACTACGATGCGGTACCTTGGGAGTGCCCTTGTTGATATTTCTTTATGGATGCATTTGCCTTTGGTTATTTTGTGATTTTCTTTAAAGTTGTAAATTTCTGTTTTCCTTCCGCGAGATATTATTTTCTCTTATTCTGTGTAGTTAAATTGTGACATGCTAATTACTTGATTAATTTCCATTGTTATTTTATTATTATTATATTATTTAACTTTTCACCCTGTCTTTTATTATTTCCAGTAGGGCGTGACTTGACCTCGTCACTACTCTACCCAGGTTAGGCTTGGCACTTACTGGGTACCGCTGTGGTGTACTCATACTATGCTTCTGCACATTATTTTTCGTGTAGATTCAGGTACGTCCTATCAGACCACGTATCCGTGAACTATCCGTACGCGGAGACTGCAAGGTATATCTGCCAACGTCCGCAGACCTCGAAGTCCCCTTCTATCCTTATTATTTTGTTTTCCTCATTCTCTTTAGTCTGTGATATATAAAGACACTTAGAATAAATTCTTAGAAGCTTGTGACTTATTTCTACCAGGTTTTGAGAGTTGTATTGGTTTAATTTGCAGTTCTTATTTATTCAACTATTAAGGATTTAATTTTAGATCTATATTTAGTTATTCCGCATTGATAGTCTTACCTAGTCTTAGAGACTATGTGCCATCATGACATCTTATAGAGGGAATTTGGGGTCGTGATAAGTTGGTATCAGGGCTCTAGGTTCGTAGGTGTTTTGAGTCACAAGTAGGTTTAGTAGAGTCTCGCAGATCAGTACGAAGACGCCTGTACTTATCTTCGGGAGGTTATGGAACTGTTAGGAAAAATGTTCACTTCTTTGATTCCTTATTGTGCGCATTTTTTTACTTCGAAGTTTTAAACTATTTTCTTTCTATTCTCTCACAGATGGTGAGGACACGCACAACTGGATCCGATGATCAAACATCTGCGCCCCCTATTGGAGTCACAAGAGGCCGGGGTTAGGACATAGGCCGAGGAAGACCACGTGGTGCAGCCAGAGCACCTGCACAAGCTGCTGTAGAGGAAACACCAGCAGCTCCAGTTGGAGAGTAGGCACCTGAGACGCCTGTTACTACCCCTGCACTTCAGGAGATTCTTGCCCAGTTTTTGAGCATGTTTGGCACTCTAGCTCATGCAGGATTGATTCCACTTACTCCTGCCACATCTCAGACCGGGGGAGGAGCACATATTCCCACCCCCCGTACCCCAGATCCATGGGCCCAAGTTGACCATGCCCCAGAGGTTATACCAGTTGTCCCAGTTCGGCCCGAGGCTAGGGCAACAGTTTAGGAGGGGGAGCAACTCAGGCTCGAAAGGTACAAGAAGTACCACACTCCCACTTTTAGCGATTTGGTTTCAGAGGATGCTTAGGGTTTTCTTGAGGAATGTCACCATATCCTCGGTACTATTGTTATTGTGGATTCCAATGGGGTTTCTTTCACTTCATTCTAGCTTAGAGGAGCAGCCTACCAGTGGTGGCGGGTATATGAGTTGGACAGTCCGGTTGAGGTAACTTCATTTACTTGGAATCAGTTTTCATATATGTTCTTGAGGGAGTATGTTCCTCAGAGTCTCAGAGATGCATGGCGCGCGGAGTTTGAGAAGTTGCGCTAGGGTCCTATGACCGTGTCAGAGTATGCGGTTTGATTCAGTGATTTGGCTAGGCATGCACCAGCCTTGGTTGCTACTATTCGAGAGTGGGTTCATCGATTTATTAAGGGGCTCCATAATAGTATTAAATTCAGTATGGCCCGAGAGCTGGAGATAGACATCGCATACCAGCAGGTGGTGTCAATTGCTAGGATATTGGAGGGTATGCATATCCAGGAGAGAGAAGAGAGGGAAGCTAATAGACCTCGAGATTCTGACACATATAACAGTTCTCGTGCCCTAGCTGTAGTCTGTCATAGTATAGGCTATGTGAGCCGTCCTATTCATTCAGCACTTCCAGCTTTCAAAAGCATTCCGGCTACTCCCAGACCTCAGGTTCCATATTATGCACCGCCAGTGTCTACTGTACCTCATGTACGAGGTGCTTTCACTGGTCAGTCTAGTCGATCAGGCTCGAGCCAGTATTAGTAGCCACATCCTCCGAGGGCTTATTTTGAGTATGGTGACACTCGTCATATCGTGAGAGATTTCCCCAGACTTAGGAGGGGTGCACCTCCACAGATTTCTCAAGACCCACCCATTCCACAGGGCCCTCAGGCATCTCCATGATTACTACACCAGTTGCTACTCCACCTGCACATCCAGCTAGATGTGGAGATCTAACAGGTAGAAGTTGCCCTAGAGGGGGAGGCCAAGCCAGATATTATGCCCTTCCTGCTAGGATGGAGGCAGTCGCATCCGATTCTATTATGACAGGTATTATTCCAATCTGTCATAGAGATGCATCAGTCTTATTTGATCCAGGCTCCACTTATTCTTATGTGTCATCTTATTTTACCCCGTATTTGGGTGTATCCCGTGATTCTTTGAGTTCTTCTATTTATGTATCTACACCCGTGGGTGAATCAATTATTGATAATCGCGTGTATCGATCGTGTTTGATTGTTATAAGTGGTTTTGAGACCAGAGTTGATTTATTATTACTCAGTATGGTGGATTTCGATATTATTTTGGGCATGGACTAGTTGTCGCCCTATCACGCTATCCTTGATTGTCACGCCAAGATGGTCACGTTAGCTATGCCAGGTCTACCGCGGCTAGAGTGGAAAGGTACCATGGATCATGTTCCTAGCAGGGTTGTTTCATTTCTTAAGGCTCAACGAATGGTTGAGAAGGGGTGTGATGCGTATCTAGCCTATGTGAGATATGTTAGTGTTGAAACTCTGTGGAGTCAGTTCATGTAGTAAGGGATTTCCCTGATGTATTTCCAGCGAATCTTCTGGGTATTCCACCCGACAGGGATATTGACTTTGGCATTGATTTATTACAGGACACTCAACCCATTTTTATTCCACCATATCGTATGGCCCCAGCAGAATTTAAGGAACTAAAGGAGCCGTTACATGAGCTGCTTGATAAGGGTTTTGTTCGGCCCAGTGTATCACCTTGGGGTGCTCCTATCTTATTTATGGGAAAAAAATGGTTCTATGCGGATGTGTATTGATTACCGCCAGTTGAACAAGGTTATAGTGAAGAACAGGTACCCATTGGCACGTATTGATGACATATCAGCTTCAGGGTGCGAGAGTGTTCTCTAAGATTGACTTGCATTCAGGCTATCACCATTTGAAGATTCGGGAGCCAGATATCCTGAAGACGGCTTTCAGGACTCGGTATGATCATTATGAATTCCTTGTGATATCTTTTGGGCTGACTAACATGCCAACAACATTTTTGCACTTAATGAACAATGTATTTTAGCCCTATCTTGATTCTTTCATTATTTTGTTTATTGACGACATTCTGGTGTATTTCCGAAGTCGGGAGGATCATGAGGACTGTGCTTCAGACCTTGAAAGAAAAGAAGTTATATGCAAAATTTTCGAAGTGTGAATTTTAGCTTAATTCAAGGGGATTTTTGGGTCATATAATTTTGTGTGAATGGATCATGGTAGATCCGAAAAAGATTGAGGCAGTGTAGAGTTGGCCCAAACCGTCCTCAACTACGGAGATCCGGAGTTTCCTTGGTTTGGCATGGTATTATCGCCGATTTGTAGAGGGTTTCTCTTCTATTACTGCACTTATGACCAAATTGACCTAGAAGGGTGCTCCATTTAGGTGGGCCAATGAATGTGAGGAGAGATTTGGTATTGTGTATTGTGATGCGTCACGCATTGGTCTCGGCATAGTGTTGAGGCAAAATGGTAGGGTGATTGCCTATGCGTCCAGACAGTTAAAAGTACATGAGAAGAATTATCCAGTCCACGAACTTGCGTTAGAAGCTATTGTTCATGCCGTAAAGATTTGGTGGCATTATTTGTACGGTGTCCATAGTGAGGTTTATACCGATCACCGGAGTCTACATCATCTGTTTAAACAGAAGGATCTTAATTTGCGGTCGCGGAGGTGGTTGGAGTTGTTTAAGGATTATGATATCACCATTCTCTATCATCCCGGAAAGGCCAATGTGGTGGACGATGCCTTGAGTCGTAAGGCGAAGAGTTTGGGCAGCTTAGCATATTTACCGATAACAGAGAGGCCTTTAGCCTCGGATGTTCAGGCCTTGGCCAACTAGTTTTGTTAGATTGGATGTTTTCGAGCCGAGCCGAGTTTTGGGTTGTGTGGTTTCTTAGTCTTCTCTGTATGATCGTATCAGGGAGTGTACATATGATGACCCCAATCTGCTTGTCCTTAAGGACATAGTTCAGCACGGTGATGCAAAGGAAGTCACTATTGGAGATGACAGTGTACTACGGATGTAGGGCAGGCTATGTGTGCCTAATGCAGATGGTTTGCATGAGTTGATTCTCCAGGAGGCTCACAGCTCGTGGTACTCTATTTTAACCAGGTGCCGCGAAGATGTATTAGGATTTGAGGTAGCACTATTGGTGGAGGCGGATGAAGAAAGACATAGTGGAGTATGTCTCCCGGTGCCTAAATTGTCAACATGTGAAATATGAGCGTCAACAACCAGGTGGATTGCTTCAGAGGTTAGAGATTCCAGAATGGACATGGGAGCAGATCACTATGGATTTCGTTGTTGGGCTCCCACGGACTTAGAGGAAGTTCGATGCAGTTTGGGTGATTGTGATTGACCAAGTTAGCTCATTTCATTCATGTGGTGACTACATACTCATTTCATCTCTGACCGGGGTATGCAGATTACATCACGGTTCTGGAGAGCCGTACAACGGGAGTTGGGTACTCGGGTAGAGTTGAGTACATCATTTCACCCTCAGAAAGATGGGCACACTATTCAGATACTGGAGAATATGCTTCGTGCTTGCATGATTGATTTTGGGGGTGCTTGGGATCAGTTTTTGCCACTTGCGGAGTTTGCTTACAACAACAGTTATCAGTCGAGCATTCAGATGGTGTCGTATGAGGCCTTATATGGTAGACGGTGCCAGTCTCCAGTGGGTTGGTTCGAGCCAAGCGAAGCTAGACTATTAGGTACGGACTTGGTTCAAGATGGTTTAGAAAAGGTTAAATTGATTCAAGATCAGCTTCGTACAACCCAATTTAGACAGAAGAGTTATGCGGATCGGAAGGTTCGTGATGTTTCATTCATGGTTGGTGAGCAGGTCTTGCTCCAGGTTTCGCCCAAGAAGAGTGTTATGAGATTTGGGAAGAAGGGAAAGTTGAGCCCTAGGTACATTGGGCCTTTTGAGATTCTTGAAAGAATAGGAGAGGTGGCTTATAGACTTACACTACCACCTAATCTCTCTGCAGTTCATCCAGTGTTCCATATTTCCATGCTCCTAAAGTATCACGACGATCCGTCTCATGTGTTAGACTTCAGTTCAGTACATTTGGATAAGTATCTATCTTATGTTGAAGAGACAGTGGCCATTTTGGACAGGCAGGTTAGAAAGCTAAGATCGAAAAGCATTGCTTAAGTAAAAGTACAGTGGAGGGGTCATCCGGTTGAGGAGGCGACTTGGGAGGCGACTTGGGAGACCGAACATGATATGTGTAGCTGTTATCCTCATCTTTTTTAAACTCCTTGTATAATTCTAAGCCCGGAATTTGAACATCATCTCTCCCGACCTATTGGAGCGAGTGACCCTTCCCAGAGAGGGTTTCACATATTTTTACACTTACCATTTTACCTTGGGTACATTCTCTTTGAGTGGGGAGCTTAATTCCGAAATAGCGGAATTTTGTCCTAGCTACCAGGTATGTTTGGCACAGGTAAGCCCCTCTGTGTGGAGGACCGTTGCCTATCTTCAGTGCTTGTGCTTTGAAACCAGAGAAGAGTTGACCTTGACTCACATGATGAATTTGTACTCCCCCCCTCCAAGATTTGTATGTAACGACCCGGCCAATCATTTGAGAGTTGTAGCCCCGTTCCCCCATTTACTTCTCATTTTGTACTTTATAGTTGTTATGTGACTTGCTGAGGTAGTTATCGGTTTAGGTTTGGAGAGATTTCGAAATGAATTGAGACACTTAGTCTTCAAAATAAAAACTTAAGTTGAAAAGGTTGACCTGATATTGACTTATGTGTAAACGACCCCAAAATAGAATTCTGATGATTTCAACAGCTCCGTATGGTGATTTTGGACTTAGGAGCGTGTCCGGAATTTTATTTGGAAGTCTATATTTAAATTAGGCTTGAAATGGATAAAATAGGAATTTAAGTTTGGAAGTTTGACCTGGGAGTTGAATTTTGATATCCGGGTCGAAATCCAGTTCTAAAAATTTTCATAGCTCCGTTATGTCATTTATGACTTGTGTGCAAAATTTGAGGTTAATCAGACTTGATTTGATAGGTTTCGGCATTGAATGCAGAAGTTAAAAATTCATAAGTTCATTAATCTGTATTTTAAAAAAAAGTTAAAAAAAAAAATAAACAGATCTGAGAAAAGGAGAGAGAGCACGGGAGAACGAAGAAAGAACAGATCTCGGGAGGAATTCATAAAAAAATAATGCAACCTCCTTGTTCATCCAAAAACCAGCCATCCTTTCTTCCATTTTAGGCCATATAAGATCACTTTTAGCTACTAAAACTCCAGCTGAAAATCAGCAGTAAACCCAGCTGCAAAACCGCACCAAAATCCACCCAAAAGGTCACTCTAAAACAACCCCAGAATTCTCCAAAAATGCTGCCAAAAACTAGTTGAAACCCCAGCAAAAACGAGCTCGAATCACCTTTGAACTCCAGCCAAAAGGAGCAGCAAAACCAGCCATGAAATAGCTCGAGTTTAGCTCCAAAACAGTCCAAAGAAGTAGTAATAAAATACAGCTTCTTCATGCGACAAAAACGCAGCAGCTGCTGCTTGTCTTCTTCCTCCAAAAACCGACCCGTAACCACTTGAAACCACCATGAAAACTGTCACGACCCAATTCTCCCTCCTTAAGATGTCGTGACGACACCTAGTCTCTACGACTAGGTAAGCCTAACAAAGATGGAGAAATAACAAAAATGGAAACAAAACTTAACAACTAACTGTAACAGATAACTAAATAACTGGTAACAATGCCGCTCGACATTTACAATAACCAACACTCTAATAATACACAGTATTTCCAAAACCCGAAACATCATAAGTCACAAGCTACAGGAGGAAACTAGTATCTCTGTGCGCCAGAGTTTAATAAAAGTAGTAAGGAAGGTAAATGACATAGGAGGGAATAGAGGGGGACTCTGAGGTCTGCGAACGTAGCAGATATACCTTGAAGTATATGTACAGCAGCAAGCACTCTCAGCTAGTAGCGGGGCTGATAAGAAGTACCTGGATCTGCACACAAAACATGTGTAGAAAAATAACATGCGTACACCACAACGGTACCTAGTAAGTGCCAAGCCTAATCTCGGTAGAGTAGTGATGAGGTCAGGTCCGGGCCCTACTGAGATATAAGAATAAGACAGATGCTATAATAAAAATGAAGTAAAATGGAGAACACAACAACAAGTATTCACAAAGTAATCACAACACCGCACAATGATATAACAATATGGGTGCTCCCGAGATACCGTCTCATAGTCCCAAAAGTAAATATACAGGGAGAACTCCTGAGGTACCGCCTCGTTGTCTCAAAACTAAATATACAGGGAGAACTCCCGAGGAACCGCCTCATAGTCTCAAAAGTAAATGTGAAGGGACAACTCCCGAGGAACCGCCTCATAGTCTCAAAAGTAAATGTGCAGGGAGAACTCCTGAGGAACCGCCTCGTAGTCTCAAAAGTAAATGTGTAGGGACAACTCTCGAGGAACCGCCTCGTAGTCTCAAAAGTAAATGTGCATGGAGAACTCCCGAGGAACTGCCTCGTAGTCTCAAAGGTAAATGTGTAGGGAGAACTCCAGAGGAACCGCCTAGTAGTCTCAAAGGTAAACACACAGCTCAAACCGATAAATACAACAGTTAACAGTAAGAATTCAACAGTTAAGACTAATAAATATCAAGGGAAAATAGGAAATCAATTAGACATGCTGCACAGAGTTCAAATAAGCAGTTAAAGCACGTAGACATAGGATATTAGACTAAACCGGGTAACTACACATGCTGATACAACTCAATTAAAATAAAAATAGATCACTACTCAGTGAAAAATCCGGTTTTACAAAAAATAGCCCATGTACGCACTCGTCACCTCACGTACACGGCGCTCACATATAACAACAGTACCAAATCCTAAGGGGATTTCCTCCCCACAAGGTTAGGCAAGCCACTTATCTTGAATCAAGCTCAATCAATCGGTAACAATGCCTTTTCCATGAATATCCGAGTCCGAATGGCCCAAATCTAGCAAAAAAGAATTACATATCATAAAAACAACTATGATAGACTAATCTAATTAATGAAATCAAGACTTTAACAAAAAATTTGAAATCCTTCCTAAAATGTCAACCTGGGTCCACGTCTCGGAATCAGATAAAAGTCACAAAATACGAACACCCACTCGACCACGAGTTCACCCATATCAAAATTACCAAAATCCGATACCAATTCGCCACTTAATTACTCAAATCAACTCACCAAATCCCTAACCTCCAACTCCTAATTTCCACTTTAAATACACACTAACTAGGAGGAAATATAAATGGGAAAGCAAGATTATTGATAAAAAATAAGCACAAGGGACTTACCTCAAAAAATACCTCGAAAATTCTCTCAAAAATCGCCCTAAACCGAGTTTGCAAAGTCCAAAATGACAAAAATCACGAAGCCCTTCGGTTTTAAACACTGCCCAGGCTTCTTGCATCTGCCGTCACATTAGCCGCTTCTGCAACACCGATTTTTCGGTCCGGCCCTCGCATCTGGGAAGGCCACTAAGCCGCCCAACTGCTTCCGCAGTCAAAACCCCACTTCTGCTGGTGCGCTTCTACGCAACAAAACCCGCTTCTGCGGACCAGCCTCAAACTCCCGCGTCCACTTCTGCGACACTCCAAGCGTAGGTGCGAGTTCGCACCGGCGGAACACCCTCTGCATCTGCGCTCCACAACCCAAGCTTGACCAATCCGCACCTATGCTCCTTCTTCCGCACGTGTGAGTCCTCACATGTGGTCTTCCCTCCGCAGGTGGGAAAACACTAGAAACCAGAAACTTCAGCAATTTGCATAAGTCCAAATTCAATCCGTTAAGCATCCGAAACACAACTGCGGCCCCCGGGATCTCAACCAAACATACCAATAAGTCCTAAAGCACCATACAAACTTAGTCGAGCCCTCAGATCACATCAAACAACGCTAAAAATATGAATCACCATCCGATTCAAACTTAATGAACTTGAAACTTCCAATTTCTACAACCGATGCCGAAACCTATCAAACCACGCCCGATTGACCCCAAAATTTGTACACAAGTCATATTCACAATTAAGGACCTACTCCAACTTCCGGAATCGAATTTCAGCCCTGATATCAAAAAGTCCACTACCGGTCAAAATCTTCAAAAATTCGACTTTCGCCATTTCAAGCCTAAATGAGCTACAAACCTCCTAAACACAATCCAGACATGCCCCTAACTCCAAAATCATCCAACGGAGCTAACAGAACCGACAAAACTCCATTCCAGGGTCGTATCCACATAGTTCCAACTACGATCAAAACCATAAGACTTAAACTTCTGTTTTAGGGACTAAGTGTCCCAAAATACTCCGAAACCACAAACAAAACCTCCCGGCAAGTCACAGAAGCAGAAACAAGATACGGGGAAAACAGTAAATAGGGAATTGGGAATATTACTCTCAAAATGACCGGTCGGGTCATTACATCCTCCCCTTCTTAAAACAATCATTCGTCCTCGAACGAGCATAGAGACATACCTGAAGTGATGAAAAGATGAGGATAACGACTGCGCATATCATGCTCGGTCTCCCTAGTCACCTCCTCGACCGACTGACCCCTCCACTGAACCTGCACTGATGCAATGTTCTTTGACCTCAACTTTCGAACGTGCCTATCCAAAATAGCCACCGGCTCCTCAACATAAGATAATTCCTTATCCAACTGGACTGAGCTGAAATTCAACACATGAGACGGATCACCGTGATACTTTGTAAGCATAGAAACATGGAATACCGGATGAACTCCTGCTAGATTGGGAGGTAAGGCAAGCTCACAAGTAACCTCCCCAACACGCCGCAACACCTCGAATGGGCGGATAAACCTTAGGATAAGCTTTCCCTTCTTTCTGGACCTTATAACACCCTTCATGGGTGACACCCGGAGCAGAACCCATTCTCCAACCATGAATGCAACATCACGAAAATTCTGATCCGCATGGGTTGTGCGAAGTCGATCCTGCATTACCTTCACCTTATCCAGGGCATCCTGAACCAAGTCTGTACCCAATGATCTAGCCTCACCCGGCTCAAACCAACCCACTGGAGACCGACACCGCCTACCATACAGAGCCTCATACGGTGCCATCTGAATGCTTGATTGATAACTATCGTTGTAGGAAAACTCTGCAAGTAGCAAGAACTGATCCCAAGAACCTCCAAAATCTATCACATAAGAGCGGAACATATCCTCCAGTATCTGAATAGTGAGCTCGGACTGTCCGTCCGTCTGAGGGTGAAATATTGTGCTTAGCTCAACCCGAGTACCCAACTCCTGTTGTACAGCCTCCAGAACCGTAATGTAAACTGCGTACCCCGGTCAGAGATGAAAGATACCGATACGCCATGAAGCGTGACAATCTCGCGGATATAAATTCGAGCCAACTGCTCGGAAGAATAGGTAGTCATCACAAAAATGAAATGAGCTGAGTTGGTGAGCCTATCAACAATCACCTAAATTGCATCAAACCTCCGCTGAGTCCGTGGGAGTCTAACAACGAAATCCATAGTGATCTGCTCCCATTACTGCAGAATCTCTAACTTTTAAAGCAATCCACCTGGCTGCTAATGCTCACACTTAACCTACTGGCAATTTAGACACCGAGCCACAAACTCAACTATGTCCTTTTTCATTCTCCTCCACCAGTAATACTGTCTCAAGTCATGATACATCTTCGCGGCACCCGGATGAATGGAGTACCGCAAACTGTGAGCCTCCTGAAGAATCAACTCTCGCAAACCATCTACATTGGGCAGAGATAACCTGCCTTGCATCCTCAAAGCACCATCATCCCCAATAATGACCTCTTTAGCATTACCGTGCTGGACCGTGTCCTTAAGTACAAGCATATGGGGGTCATCATATTAACGCTCCCTGATATGATCATAAATAGAAGACCGAGAGAGACCACAAGCCAATACTCCACTCGGCTCATAAATATCCAATCTAACAAACTGGCTGGCTAAGGCCTGAATATCCAATGCCAATGGCCTCTCTGCTGCTGGTAGAAATGCTAAGCTCCCCAAACTCTCCGCCCGATGACTCAAAGCATTGGCCACCACATTGGCCTTCCCGAGATGGTACAAAATGGTGATATCAAAATCCTTATGCAACTCCAACCACCTCCGCTGATGCATGTTAAGATCCTTCTGTTTGAACAGATGCTGCAAACTCCGGTGATCAGTGTAAATCTCACAAGGAACACCATACAAATAGTGCCGCCATATCTTCAAGGCATAAACAATAGCTGCTAGCTCAAGGTCATGGACATGATAGTTCTTTTCATCCACCTTCAGTTGTCTGGATGCGTGGGCAATCACCCTACGGTCCTGCATCAACACCATGCCGAGACCAACCCGCGATGCATCATAATATACAGTATAAGACCCCGAACCTATAGGCAATACCAATACTGGGTTGTAGTTAAAGTTGTCTTGAGCATATGAAAGTTCTCCTCACACTCCTTTGTCCACATGAATGGAGCACCCTTCTGGGTCAGCCTGGTCATGGGTGCTGCAATAGATGAGAATCCCTCAACGAACCGACGATAATACCCCGCCAAACCCAGGAAACTCCAGATCTTTGTGGTT
This sequence comes from Nicotiana tomentosiformis, assembly GCF_000390325.3. Classification (NCBI taxonomy): domain Eukaryota; kingdom Viridiplantae; phylum Streptophyta; class Magnoliopsida; order Solanales; family Solanaceae; genus Nicotiana; species Nicotiana tomentosiformis. The sequence continues at coordinate 69,222,019 of NC_090821.1, read as the reverse complement.
GAGGACGGTCTGGGCCAACTCTGCACTGCTTCAATCTTCTTCGGATCCACCTGGACCCCATCACTCGATATTATATGGGCCAAGAATGCCACTGAGTCTATCCAAAACTCACACTTTGAAAATTTTGCATATAACTTCTTTTCTCTTAGGGTCTGAAGCATAGTTATCAGGTGCTGCTCATGATCCTCCCGAGTCCGGGAGTACACCAGAATGTTATCAATAAACACAACGACGAATGAGTCAAGATAGGGTCGGAACACACTGTGCATCAAGTGCATAAATGATGTTGGGGCATTGATCAGCCCAAATGACATCACAAGAAACTCGTAGTGACCATACCGAGTCCTGAAAGCCGTGTTCGCGATATCTGGCTCCCGAATCTTCAACTGATGATAGCCTGAACGTAAGTCAATCTTGGAAAACACTCTGGCACCCTGTAACTGATCAAATAAATTATCAATACGAGGCAATGGATACCTGTTCTTCACTATAACTTTGTTCAGCTGGCGATAATTAATGCACATATACATAGAGCCATCCTTCTTATTCACAAACAAGACAGGAGCACCCCAAGGTGACACACTGGGCCGAATGAAGCACTTATCAAGCAACTCCTGTAACTGTTCCTTCAACTCCTTCAACTCAGGAAGAGCCATACGATACGGAGGAATAGAGATGGGCTGAGTGCCTGGCAACAAATCAATGCCAAAATCAATATCTCTATCGAGCGGCATGCCCGGAAGATCAGCTGGAAACACATCTGGAAAATCCCCCACTACTGGGACTGACTCAACTGTATGGGTATCAATACTGACATCTCTCACATAAGCTAGATACGCATCACACCCCTTCTCAACCATTCATTAAGCTTTAAGAAATGAAATAACCCTGCTGGTAGTATACTCTAAGGTAGCTCTCCACTCAAATCGCGGTAATCCTGGCATAGCCAGCGTCACGGTCTTAGCGTGACAATCAAAAATAGTATAATGGGGCAACAATCAGTCCATGCCAAAGATAACATCAAAGTCTACCATACTATGCAATAAAAAATTGGCTCTGGTCTCAATACCACTAAGAGCAATCAAACACGACCGGTATACGCAGTAATGATAGAGTCGGAAGCAACTGCCTCTGTATGGGCAGGAAGAGTATAATATCTGGCCTGGCCTCCCCCTCTAGGGCGACCTCCCCGACCTCCAGCTCGAGCTGGCTGAGCACGTAGGGAGGTAGTTGGTGCTGGAATCGTAGCTTGAGGACCCGGTGGAGCATATTGTGCCTGAGAAGTCTATGAAGGTGCACCCCCTAAGTCTGGGGCAATCCCTCACCATATGGCGGTACCTTGAGAGTGACCTTGTTGATATTTCTTTATGACTGTATTTGCCTTTGGTTATTTTTTGATTTTCTTTAAAGTTGTAAATTTATGTTTTCCTTCCGCGAGGTATTATTTGCTCTTATTCTGTATAGTTAAATTGTGACATACTACTTACTTGATTCATTTCCATTGTCATTTTATTATTATTATATTGTTAAAATTTTTACCCTGTCTTTTATTATTTCCAGTAGGGCCTGACTTGACCTCGTCACTACGCTACCAAGATTAGGCTTGGCACTTACTGGGTACCGCTGTGGTGTACTCATACTATACTTCTACACATTTTTTTCAGATCCAGGTACGTCCTATCTGGCCAGGTATCAGTGAACTAGCCATACGCGAAAACTTCAAGGTATATCTGCTAGCGTCCGCAGACCTCAGAGTCCCCTTCTATCCTTATTATGTTATTTTCCTCATTCTCTTTAGACTCTGATGTATAGAGACACTTAGAATAAATTCTTAGAAGCTTGTGACTTATTTCTACTAGGTTTTGGGAGTTGTATTGGTTTAATTTGTAGTTCTTATTTATTCAACTGTTAAGGATTTAATTTCATATATATATTTAGTTATTTTGCATTGATAGACTTACCTAGTCTAAGAGACTAGGTGCCATCATGTCATCTTCATTTCAGGTATTATGACTTATACGTATGGTCGGAATTGAACTTGGGGAAGTTCGTAGTTGATTTGAAAAGAAACTTCTAATTTCGGAAGCTTTAAGTGGGAAGAATTCGCTAAGGTTTGACTTTTGAATAAACGGCCTCAAAATCAGGATTTGAAGGTTCTGATAGGTTCGTATGATGATTTTGGACTTGGGCGTATGTTCGAGTTGAGTATCGGATCACCCGGGAGAAATTTAGCGCTTATTATGGAAAGTTGGCATTTTTGAAAGTTTTAGAATTTCATAAGTTTGGTTTGAAGTGGATTTTTATGTTATCGATGTTCGTTTGGAGTTCCGAGCTTTGGAATAGGTTTTTATCGTGATTTGTGACATGCACGTAAAGTTTGGCGTCATTCTGGGATGTTTAAGTGTGATTCGGGCGCGTTCGGAGAAATTTGAAGGTTGTAAAGTTCAAAGAAAGGTTTTGTCCGTCAATTTGTGATTTTGATATTGTTTGACGTGATTCGAGGTTTCAACTAATTTCGTATCGTGTTGTGAGATGTGTTGGTATATTTGGATGGGGTCCCGGGGGCCTCGGGTTTGAAACGGATTGAAATCGGATCAAAATTTGAAATTAAGGCAATGTTGGGAATTTTGAATGCTGGTATTTTTGCACCTGCGTAGAAAGGACCGTAGGTGCGGTGCCGCAGGAGCGGGGAAGTGGCTCGCAGAAGCGACCTGGGCATGACTAGACTAGGGCCGCAAGTGCGATGCTATTTTCCGCACATGCGTTATCGCGAAAGCGGAATTGAGTCGCAGAAGCGATCTTGGGCGAGCTGGGCAGTGGCCGTAGGTTCGAGTCTTTTTCCACATCTGCGATAGTGCAGATGCGTCTTCCTGGAGTGCAGAAGCGGAGTGGAGCGCAAGAGCGGGACCTTGTCCGCAGGTGCGAAGGGCGGCCTTCAGTGTTATTCGTAGAAGCGGACTAGGTGCCGTAGAAGCGACGCTGCAGAAGCGGCCATTGGCTTTGCAGATGCGAAGGTTGCCTAGGCCATATGTTTAAGTTAGCCAAATCGGGTTTTGGCTCATATCACCTCTTTTATCTCATTGGAGTCAGCCTTGGGGGAGATTATGGAATGCCATTTTTGTCATCCTTCATGAGGTAAGTGATCCCTACTGTTGTGAGTTAAATACATTATTTACATATGGATTTAAACATGAAAAATTGTAGTAATTGTGGAATTTTTTAAGAAACCTAGAAATTTGGTAATTTTAGATTTTGACCATGAGTTTGGAAATGGATTTAGGAATAAATTATATATTTGAGTTCGTGGTGTTATGAGTAATGATTATCTTTACAAATTTTCAAAATCCGGGCACGTGGGCCTGAGGGTTGACTTTATCAACTTTTCGAGCGGAGGGGGAAAATGTTATAAATTAAATAATTATGGGTAATAGAGTATATATTTATGGATTTGCACTTTTGTTTGACTAGTTTTGGAGAGACGAGCATCAGTTTAAGGTGTTAGAGTGGCGTTGGAGCCGGCTATGGAACTTCAGAGCGAGATAAGTCTCTTGTCTAACTCTGTGAGGGGGAAACTACCTCTAGGTGATGTATTTGATATGTGCTACTTATTGTGGGGGCTACGTACGCATGAGGTGATGAGAGTCCGTACGTAGCTAGATTCATGTTACGTCCGGGTAGACTTAGGTTCCCGCCATGCTATATCTGTACTATTTGAGTTGTCTCTTACCTATTAAATTCCTTTATTTTACGTTGCAACTTGAGACTAGACTTGTGTAGAGTGATAAACTTGCTATTGTAGAGATTCGACGGGCTTCATGTTTATCCGCGAAATAATTGTACTCCTATTACAAATTTCTCTCGCGTTATGCATTTTCATCGAAATGTTTCCCTAAAAATTTATAACTCACACGTCTATTGGTGAGTGGGGTCAAGGACCCGTTAAATCTTCTTATTCTAATGGGATCGGGCCGATCCTCGGCAGTGTGCACATTATGATAGGATAGGACCATTCGCCTCTATAGGATTATGTATCACACTCTCATGGGAGCGGGTCATTCGCCTTGATAATGTAATATATGTATCTATGGTTTGTATCGTTCGACCCTCGACTGTGCACACATTATGATGGGATCGGGCCGTACGCCTCGGCATTTCTCTAAGATACCCTTATGAAATCGTGCGTAATATTTGGTAAGAAGCTAGTATATCTGTGTGTTTTACTAATTTTAACTGTGACGACCTATCTGGTGAGGTCCATAATATATATACTCTTATTGAGGAGGTAACTACTAGTTGAGAGCTTGAGTTTATTGTTGAGAGGAGGATTTTACCACGTATTTATATACTTGTTGTTTTGTTTATTTACTCTGCCTCACATATGAATACTTCCACTGTATTTGTCTTAATGGACCACTAGTAAGTGTCGATGTCGACCTCTCATCACTACTTCTCTGTGGAGAGGCTAGATACTTACTGGGTACGCGTTGATTTACGTACTCATGCTACATTTACTGCACTTATTGTGCAGGTACATATATGTCTGGTGGTCTTTGGGGCGCAACGATGTAGATATTGCAGGGACTGAGATGCATTCCATGTTACGATCAACAGCCTTCAGAGTCTCCATCAGAGTTATTTATATTCTCCTGTCTAATTTATATTCCAGACTTATATTATATTTTATTATATTTCCTAGTCGATACTTATGCACTCGTGACATCGGGTTTTGGGGGTTCCTACGGGTTGTTCATCATTGTAGTTTGTGTAAATATTATCATCTACCGTGTAAATTCTATTTCATACTATTTAATTAATGAAAATTATGATTTTAAAATACTAAAATGAGTAATTAAGTTGATCAATCGCCGATGGCTTGCTTGACGGCGGTGTTTGGCGTCATCACGACCTTTAATAGATTTTGAATCGTGACAATTATTATATTATTTAAATTTTTAATAAAATACAAAATATGAGAACTAATCAAATATTACAGTAGAAAAGAGCATATGAAGAGGGGCGGGGGGTAAAGATAATATGATATTTATAATTTGAATTAATCAAAAAATAAAACATAAGTAAATAACACTCAAAACATTTATTGATAAATTTAGACAATTGAAGAATTTTGAATAGTAATTATAACATAAGTTTAAAAAAATAAAAGTATTCCGAGAGTACGAAAATATATATCTATGTTATATTAAAAGAGATGTAATATCAAAATATTAAGCCAATTGATAAGTTAATAAAAAATCACATTAGTAAATGTATAGTACTAAGTACTCGGCAATCTAATAAAAAAGGAACAAACAATTTATTTGATTACTAAATAATGTATATTTTTTGATTTTGTATAGATTTTATTATATTTATGCACACTATATTAAAAATTAAAATAACAACTAATATTTATTAAAATAATATGATATATTAGATCATAGTTTTATAAGATTAATATTTTGTCAAAGTATTCTAACACTAGTAATTAAGAATAGAAGGAATATGAAATTTGTATTCTATGAGGAGCTTTTTAGTGGATAAACCGGCCGGGAGGCGCACCACTATAAAGCAAGCAAATACCTAACAATCTGAAAAATGAACGGACATATATTTATATTGTGGGGTAATTGAAAAAAAGGAAAGAGAGTAAAAATTGCTATCTACTATACGAAATATATATTTTAATTTTAATATTCATTATATGTTTGGGTCATCTACAGTACTCTTGTTATATGTTTGGGTCATTATCCTTGCACTTCCTACAAAGGGAGCTCTAACCTGAAATATATTAACATATTAAAGGATAGTTTTAAACTCCAGTCAAAAGTAGAAAGGTAAATTTAGACCTTTTCTCTGAATTGTTTTGACAAGTGACAACCATTCAAACCACTGGAGTCCCGTTAAAATCATGAGCGAATACAAGGGCTTTTTTATTTACCTTCACTAGGAAAAATATTTGTTTTCTCTCGTAGGTGTAGAGTTGCAATATCGGGTTCAACTGAATCAGTATTTTTAACACGAATCACAAATTTATGTCTAAAAGTTCAATAAAATTATACCAAATAGTAGGTTAGAACTCATAATTTCATGAAATCAAAGAGCTAGCACGTTTACAAGACTAAGAGAGTTGCATTGCGAGGGGACCATTTTATTTCAAGTATTTAAGTCTTCTTTAATACTAACTTGTCTGGACTGGCATTGATGACATTGGAGCTAATGTCTACTCAAATTAATGATTTATGTCCATGAGTATTCATTTTTCCACTACTGTAACTGGTAAGCCATTTAAAATAATTGTTTAGGCTCGTGTTATTGGATCTAACAAATCGAACCGAAAACCTCTTCAAACCGAGTCAAACCAAACTAATTAAAAAATTTCATTAGTTGTTTGATTTTGTTTGGTATATTGAGTAAAAGAACCTGAACCAAACCAACATATAAATATATATTTTTTATATATACTTTTAAGACATTGTATAAAATTTAGTTAAAATGTCTAGAAATATTCGCGATTCTCTTATGAGATTTAATATTTAGTTAAATATGAAGTGATCTATATTTATTAACTATAAACAATGGGTTTTATGATCACTTTCTAATCAAGTGTTAGTAAATACGTCATTCTCTGTGTTCTTTCATATTTATGTCAAGATCTATTAAATTCTTATATCTTTTTCTAATTTGAAATGATATTTCGATAATTTAAAATTAAATAGAATATATCATTATATAGGTTTATTTTTATGTTTAATCATTAAATTTGGTTAACCTTGAAAGTGCACATCAACATAAAATTATTGTCAGACGACAATAAATAACTATCATGTGTTACTAAGAAAATTCTCCATGAGAATATTTTAATAGATTATATATTTATTAATTTTTTTAATTTTACTAAACATATATTTACTTATCAAAAAATTTATAAAGTAAGATTGAAAAAATATTCATATAACAAAAAAAACCCAAAAAACCCGACAAAAACGAACCAATCCAAACCGATATAGTTGGTTTGATTTTGTTTTGATAAAAATAGAACCAACCCGGCGCATGTACACCACTAAATGGAGCTATTGTTAATGTCCGTTGTTGATTTTTATACTTGAGCATAGTCGGATCGAGGATAAAATTTGAGAATTTAGTTGAACTTGTTACATTCGGTTCAATTTATGTATAACCGCCAAAGGATGTGGTGTGGCGGATGGGGCTGTTCTTTCCTTAACCAGAGGTCTAGGGTTCGAGCCCTGGGTATGAAAAAATCTTTGATAGGCAGCGCTTACACCATAATGGGGCCCTACGCGGTTTAAATCCGGATATAGTCGGACTCAAATACAAATATTGAATACCGAAATTTTTTTTTCTTCCATTTTCGATGTGAATTTGCTTGGGGTGTCATATTCACCCTTTCTCTTCTTGACTATCCCTTATCAGTCGGCCCTCCAGGGCATCACATACACCTCCCACTAGGACACATCATCCTTCCTAACATTTGCTCCATCATCGTACTGCTGGTTAGGATTTATTATCATATTTATTATCACCCAAGCACATGATACGTATTGTTCTGTTTGGTCCAACATACTTCATGGACTGTATCTTGGGCTACGCCATCACCGAGCCCAAAAGTATGCGTGTACAATGTGAACTTATACTCTATCATCACTTTACTTTTCTCAGCTTTTTCGATGTGAAACTTTTCTAAAGTATCATATAGCCCTTTTTTCGAAAGCTTGCTAACATAGAAGTGTGCTAGTCTTTTTTCTTGAGAGTGGCGTACGCATAATTTTTAGTAAATGGTGTCACATTAAATAAAGAAAGAAGTGAACAAATGAATAATTACTATTAGAATTTTTTGTGGCACATGTACCCTTATAAATAGAAAGAGAGAGGATTGTAGAGGGGATTAGACACTCATCATAAAAAATAACACATTGACATTCTCTAAATATTCTTGCTTTATCTTTGATATATAAAATACACATTTTCTTGAGATCTTTGTCTATGTTTTCTCCCACAATTCAAGGAGGATCCGAATATTCTAAGGCTTATCATCATCCATCTTTGTAAGATGGAATATCAAAGAATCTCACCCTTTTGTGTGACTCCTATGCATTTATTTACATAAATGTCATTCATTATTATTTATTACTATTTAATGCTACCATACTTGTTCTTGGGTCATTGAATATTGCTTTATTGTCATTATTTATTGCTGCTGAAATAATACTAGTAACATCTTGCTACAAAATCGGTTAATCAATATTTTGAATATTGATATTGGCTAAGATTAACTTCATTCTATTAGAAAATCTAATTGTTTATACCGAGATCTAAATTTTGGGTCAAACAATTGTCTAAATCTAAAATAGTTTCCTTACGATAAAATAAATGCATGATTTGAAATATAAATTTTCACCTAGAGTTTTCACCTAGAGGCGGATTCACGATTTGAAATTTATGAATTTGACGTCAAGTTAATATACAATCTTAATTTGGTTCACGGTCAAATATTTATAAAAATTTAGTGAATTCTTTAATATACAAAGTATGTACAAAAATTACTGAGTTTACTTGAACTCATAATAAAACTATAGATCAACCTCTGCTAAAACCCCCAAAAAATTGAAAACGGATAAGAGAATACTACAAAGACAAAAGGCATACATTCTTTAAAGAACACTCAGACTACCATATATAATTCCCCTTTTTTTTTAATATTTTCAACATGTTCTATTTTTCTTTTGGAATAGTCATAGCGAAATTACTGAACTGCCGAGTAATTTATATTTTCATTTCACAAAAGAAAATAACTGCAACATTACCTCCTAGAAAATCACTATACTTCTCCTTTATTTCATAGTAAAAATAAAAAACAAATGATAAAACGATTAGTTTCTATTATTTTTCTTTAATGATTCTTTAACACGCGTCATTTTGGATTTTTTCTGCAGCCAACAAAAGAGTGTATCCGGCTCTCTATTTGGCCCTAACGTGCTAAAAGCCAAGCGCTAAAATAATAAAATACAACAAAAGTGTTATAAAATAAAGACGGTAAAGTAAAGACAAGTATAGAGAGAAACTAATATATTATTCAACTTCAAACTTATGTACATAATGAACTGAATTCTCCTCTATTTATAGAAGAAAGGAAGCTGCTACTGCAAGCTACTACTGCAAGCTGCTGTGTAAGCTGCTTGTAAGCTGCTGCTCTAAACTGTTGTGCCAGATATAGATAATCTTCTATCATGGGTAATATTTATCCATAGCGGAGTACCGAAAGGATAAGCTTCTTCAGGAGGCTTATTTCCAATAGAGTACTAAATAGATAAATATATTTATGGCGGAGTCTCATATGGATAAATTTCTTCAGGAAGCTTATTTACAACGGAGTACTAAATGAGCATCCATAATATAATATATTCATAACACTCCCCCTTGGATGTTCATTAAAAGATAATGTGCTTCGTTAAAACCTTACTAGGAAAAACCCCGTGGGAAAAAATCCTAGTGAAGGAAAAAGAGTACACATATTTAGTAATACGCATTGCTAACTGCCTCATTAAAAACCTTATAAGGAAAACCCTGTGGGAAAAAACCTTAATAAGGAAAAAGAGTACATCGCGTATTTTACTCCCCCTGATGAAAACCTTGTTTCAAATATTTAAGTCTCCGCATTCCAATCTTGTATACCATCTTCTCAAAAGTTGAAGTTGGTAAAGATTTGGTGAATAAATCTGCCGGATTGTCACTTGAACGGATTTGTTGCACATCAATGTCACCATTTTTCTGAAGATCGTGTGTGTAGAATAATTTTGGTGAAATGTGCTTCGTTCTATCTCCTTTTATAAATCCTCCCTTCAATTGGGCTATGCATGCAGCATTGTCTTCGTATAAAATTGTGGATCTTTTATCACACTCCAAACCACATTTTTCTTGAATAAAATGAATCATTGATCTCAACCATACGCATTCTCTACTTGCTTCATGAATAGCTATTATCTCAGCATGATTTGAAGAAGTAGCAACAATTGACTGCTTTGTGGAGCGCCATGATATGACAGTACCTCCACATGTAAACACGTACCCGGTTTGAGATCGAGCTTTATGGGGATCAGATAAATAACCTGCATCTGCATAACCAACAAGATCTGCACTATCTTTGTTAGCATAAAACAAACCCATATCAAGAGTTCCCTTTAAATATCGCAATATATGCTTAATTCCGTTCCAATGTCTCCGTGTAGGCGAAGAGCTATATCTTGCTAGTAAATTAACAGAAAATGCTATGTCAGGTCTTGTAGCATTAGCAAGATACATAAGTGCACCAATTGCACTGAGATAGGGTGTTTCAGGACCCAGGAGTTCCTCATCCTCTTCTGGAGGTCGGAACGGGTCCTTATTCACTTCAAGTGATCGAACAACCATTGGTGTACTCAATGGGTGTGCTTTGTCCATGTAAAAGCGTTTTAAGACCCTTTCTGTATAGGCAGATTGATGGATAAAGATCCCGTCTGCTAAATGTTCAATTTGCAGACCAAGACAAAGTTTTGTCTTCCCAAGATCTTTCATCTCAAATTCTTTCTTAAGATATTCAATTGCCTTTTGGAGCTCTTCTGAAGTTCCAACAAGATTTATGTCATCAACATAAACAACAAGTATAACAAATTCTGAAGCCATTTTCTTTATAAAAATACATGGACAAATAACATCATTTATGTAACCCTCTTTCAGCAAATATTCACTGAGGCGATTATACCACATGCGCCCAGATTGCTTTAAACCGTACAAAGATCTTTGTAATCTGATTGAGTACATTTCCCGAGATTTTGAATATGCTTCAGGCATTTTAAATCCTTCAGGGATTTTCATGTAAATTTCATTATCAAGTGACCCGTACAGATAAGCTGTAACCACATCCATTAGATGTATTTCAAGCCTTTCACGTAAGGCTAAACTGATGAGATATCGAAATGTTATGGCATCCATAACGGGTGAATATGTTTCTTCATAATCGACTCCAGGTCGTTGTGAGAATCCTTGTGCGACAAGGCGAGCCTTGTATCTTTCAACTTCATTTTGCTCATTCCTTTTTCGCACAAAAATCCATTTATGACCAACTGGTTTTATACCAGCAGGTGTTTGGACTACTGGTCCAAAGACCTCTCTTTTAGCAAGTGCGTTCAATTCTGATTGAATTGCCCCTTGCCATTTTGGCCAATCAGATCTTTGTTGACATTCTTCGACAGATCAAGGTTCAAAATCCTCACTATCTTGCATAATGTTAAGTGCAACATTATATGCAAAACTATTATCCACCACTATTTCAGATCGATTTAAATTAATCCCATCACCAGTAGAACTTATTAAAAGTTCTTCGCTCACTTGAGTCTCGGGTTTATTGATTTCTTCAGGAATCTCATAACTAATCAGATCTTGGATCTCTTCAGGAGATCCCTTCATAATATCATTTTTATCATTTGTCGATTTTCGTTTTCTAGGATTTCGATCCTTAGAACCCATAGGCCTACCACGCTTCATGCGTGCTATAGGTTCACTAGCTCTCATACTAATAGATGGTCCTGCTGGGACATCAATTCGAATAGGCACATTCTCTGCAGTGATATGTGACTTAGTTATCCTTTTCAAATCAGTAAATGCGTCTGGCATTTGATTTGCTATATTCTGTAAATGGATGATCTTCTGGACCTCCTGATTACATATAGGGGTACGTGGATCAAAGTGAGATAATGATGAAACTTTCCACACAATTTCTCTTTTGATTTCCTTTTTCTCTCCCCGTAATTATGGGAAATTGTTTTCATCAAATCGACAATCTGCAAATCGAGCAGTAAATAAATCTCCCGTCAATGGTTCAAGATAGCGAATAATAGAGGGTGATTCAAACCCAATATATATTCCTAACCTTCTTTGGGGGCCCATCTTACTGCGCTGCGGTGGTGCTACTGGCACATATACAGCACATCCAAAAATTCGTAGATGGGCAATATTTGGTTCATGACCAAAAACTAATTGTGACGGAGAATATTTATTATAATGTGTTGGTCTGAGACGGATAAGTGATGCTGCGTGCAAGATAGCATGGCCCCAAACAGTAGTGGGCAATTTTGTTTTCATAAGTAGTGGTCTTGCTATCAATTGTAGCCGTTTACTAAATGACTCTGCAAGGCCATTTTGAGTATGAACATAAGCTACCGGATGTTCAACTTTTATCCCAACTGATAGACAATAATCATCAAAAGCTTGAGATGAGAATTCTCTAGCATTATCAAGGCGAATAGCCTTTATAGGATAATCTGGGAATTGTGTCCTTAATCGAATTATTTGGGCTAATAATTTTGCAAACGCCAGGTTGCGAGATGATAATAGGCACACATGAGACCATCTTGAAGATGCATCTATTAGGACCATAAAATATCTAAACAACCCACTTGGTGGGTGAATAGGTCCACATATATCCCCATGTATACGTTCTAAGAAGGTAGGGGACTCAATGCCAACCTTCATTGGTGATGGTCTAGTGATCATTTTGCCTTGATAACAAGCATCACAAGAAAATTCATTATTTGTAAGAATCTTCAGGTTCTTTAATGGATGCCCACTCGAATTTTCAGTAATTCGTCTCATCATTATTGATCCAGGATGGCCCAAACGGCCATGCCAAAGCACAAAAGTATTTGAATCAGTAAACTTCTGGTTTACGATAGAGTGTGATTCAACTGTACTAATCTTTGAATAATATAAGCCAGAAGATAAAGTTGGTAACTTTTCTACAATGCATTTTTGGCCAGAAATATTCTTTGTAATACAAAGATATTCCAAATTCATTTCATCTATTGTCTCAACATGATACCCATTTCGGCGGATATCTATAAAACTCAACAAGTTTCTTCGGGACTTGGAGGAGTACAATGCATTGTCGATAATAAGTTTTGTTCCCTTAGACAGAAATACAATAGCTCTTCCGGAGCCTTCAGTCAAACTTATATTACCAGAAATTGTAGAAATATCTTTATGATTAGTCTTTGATCCAAACATAATTTGAGGATTATCCATATTCTTCAAAATGACATAAACAAAATAAATATAATAGTAAACATTATTATCAAAACATAACTTTTATTTATGTAAAACAATTACATAACCATACTATCTACTACAAAAAATTAAAATATTTACATCTCTACAGATTCACTACCGATCACATGACTTGTTTCTCCTTCTGGGAGTGCAAAGTAATCAGCTACATCCAAATGCATGAAGTCTAAATTATCTTCAGAAATAAAATTTGCTTCAGCATTTTTCTCTGTCTTCTTCAGGGAAGCTTGATATAGCTCAACCAGGTGCTTTGGCGTACGACATGTACGTGACCAGTGCCCTTTTCCTCCACATCTATAGCATGCATTTTCTGGCTTTGCTTCTTGCACCGCTTCATGCTTTTGCTCCTTCCTTTTCCACTGCTGGTGGTGAGGAGGGTTCTTTGGTGCATTATTATTACCACGATTAGAGTTTCCTCCCCGACCACGGCCATGACCAAGACTGGGGCCACGTCCTCTTCCACGCTTAGCTTGGTAGAAGTTCGTCTCATTCACTTCAGGGAATGGACAAGAACCAGTAGGTCGGCTTTCATGGTTTTTCATTAATAGCCCATTATGTTGCTCGGCTACAAGAAGATGTGAGATAAGTTCAGAGTACTTTTTAAATCCCATCTCTCAATATTGCTGCTGCAGGAGCATATTCGAGGCATGAAAAGTGGTGAAAGTTTTCTCCAACATATCATGATCAGTAATATTATCACCACATAGTTTCAATTGGGAAATAATTCTGAACATAGCAGAATTATACTCATTGATAGATTTAAAATCTTGTAGCCTTAGATGAGTCCAATCATAACGTGCCTGTGGAAGAACGACCATCTTCAGGTGGTCATATCTATCTTTCAAATTACTCCACAGTATGACTGGATCTTTAACAGTAAGATATTCCATTTTCAGGCCCTCATCAAGGTGATGGCGTAGGAATATCATTGCTTTGGCACGGTCTTGGTTTGATGCCTGATTTTTATCTTTGATGGTGTCTGCCAGACCCATCGCATCAAGATGAATTTCGGCATCAAGCACCCAAGACATGTAGCTTTTGCCCGATATATCCAGGGCTACAAACTCAAGTTTAGAAAGATTTGACATTATTTAGAAAAAGAAAGTTCGTACCTCTGATACTTTCAAAGTATTTGCTCGAGATGGCAGAGTCTCGTGCTGATAACGTGTTATAAAATAAAGACTGTAAAGTAAAGACAAGTATAGAGAGAAACTTATATATTATTCAACTTCAAACTTATGTACATAATGAACTGAATTCTCCTCTATTTATAGAAGAAAGGAAGCTGCTGTGTAAGCTGCTACTGCAAGCTGCTGCTCTAAACTGTTGTGCCAGATATAGATAATCTTCTATCATGGGTAATATTTATCCATAGCGGAGTACCGAAAGGATAAGCTTCTTCAGTAGGCTTATTTCCAATAGAGTACTAAATAGATAAATATATTTATGGCGGAGTCTCATGTGGATAAACTTCTTCAGAAAGCTTATTTACAACGGAGTACTAAATAAGCATCCATAATATAATATATTCCTAACAAAAAGTACTTTATAAGAAAATAATAATGATAGAGATCTAAGATTGGACAGACATAAACATATATTACTTAATTTTTGTATATATATGGCGTATATCACGACACCTTGTCCAAAGAAACAAAAGAACAAAATGCCTATTTATTTAATTAAAAGAAGATGCCTATTAATGGAAGTATCTAACCGCATATTTAATTTATCCGTTGCAATTTTTAATTAAAAGAGATGTCATTTTCGCTAGAATATTCAAAAAGTGACGACAATAAGAAAATCTTTATCTTCCATAGTCTTATGTGGTTCCTTAATATATCAAAGGTGAAAAAAAGTGTCACCAACCAATTTGCCAGTTCAAGTAGAGACATGTGAATTAAAAAAAAAAGAAAAAAAAAAAGAGTAGAGACAAGTGAATCGGGACATTTAAGTCCTGAAGAAAATAAGTGCAGGAATTTATTAGTAGTATACAAATAAACATAGTAAATCCATGCACATGCACGACAACCTTTCACCTCTTCTAGCCCATAATTAGACATAAATTTGTCCTTTTTAATTACCAATTTCTTTTTATCCTTTTTAATTTTAATTTTTAGGATGGGGGTAGACTTTTGCGTATTGAAAAGAGAAGGAACAAAATAGGAGGGTCTTTTATTTTGATTTGAACTTTTGTGTATACGTAATGTTTAGTAACTTTAATTCAAATCAAATATAAGGTTTATCATATTCAAATTCTAGATCTATCTTTAATTATTGCAGCCTAATAGCTTATCTATGTATATAGAATATGAGAAATAAATCAATGTGATGATTTCAAGTGTCTGAACAAAAATTTAATAATTGTCAAATTTTAGGAAAAAATTAGTTAAGTTAGTTAATAATTACTTACTCTTTTTGAATTTGAATTATAAAATAAATAAATATCTATATATTTACTCAATCGCTCCGTAATAAATAGAGAAGTGAAGAATAGACAATTGAATATTAAATAAATAACATAAGTATTATATATTTAGACAATTGAAGAATTTTGAATAGTACTTATTACATAAGTTTTAAAAAATAAAAGTATTCCCAGAGTACGAAAATATATATATCTATGTTATTTTAAAAGAGAAATAGTATCAAAATATTAAGCGAGTTGATAACTTAATAAAAAGTCACACTAGTAAATGTATAGTACTAAGTACTTGGTAATCTAATAAAACAAATAATGAACAAACAATTTATTTGATTACTAAATAATGTGTATCTTTTGAGTTTGTATAGATTTTATTATATTTATGTACACTATATTAAAAAATAAAATAACAACTAATATTTATTAAAATAATATGATATATTAGATCATAATTTTATAATATTAAAATTCTGTAAAAATAGTAATTAAGAATAGAAGGATTATAAAATTTGTATTCTATGAGGCGCTTTTTAGTGGATAAACCTAGGAGGCGTACTACTATAAAGCAAGCAAATACCTAACAATCTGAAAAATGAACGGAAAATTTCTATCTACTATACGAAATATATATTTTTGGTGTGATCTACAGTGCTCTTGTTATATTTTTGGGTCATTATCCTTGCACTTCATACTAAGGGAACTCCAACGTAACCTGAAATATTACAAATTAAAGGTTAGTTTTAAACTCCAGTCAAAAGTAGAAAGGTAAATTTAGACCTTTTCTCTGAATTGTTTTGACACGTGACAACCATTCAGACCAAGATGTAGCCCCGTTAAAATCATGAGCAAATACAAGGGCTTGTTCATTTACCTTCACTAGGAAAAATATTTGTTCTCTCTCCTAGGCGGGAGTAGAGTTGTAATATCGGGTTTAATTAAATTAGTATTATTAACACGGAGCACAAATTTATATCTAAAAGTTCAATAAAATTATACCACATAATAGGTTAGAACCTATAATTTTTAAAAATTCAATGCGTTCATAACAAAAAATCTTCAAAATTAAACTCATAAAACTTAAATCGTGCATCCTCTTGTGCTCTCTCTGATTTTTGTTTTTTAATAAACTCAGGTTGCACGAATCTCGACTCTCGGATTATTTGTTACCACTGCAAATTGGAATAGAAGTAAATAGAGACGTTCTTCACGTACTCTTCCCTTTTACTTCCCATTTGAACGAGAGTATAAAGGAATATCTAGAGTCATAATTTCATGAAATCAAAGAGCTAGCACGTTTAAAAGACTAAGAGGGTTGCATTGCAAGGGGACCATTTTATTTCCAGTATTTAAGTCTTCTTTAATACTTACTTGTCTGGGCTGGCATTGATGACATTGGAGCTAATGTCTACTCAAATTAATGATTTATGTCCATGAGTATTCATTTTTCCACTACTGTAACTGGTAAGCCATTTGTAACTGGTAAGCCATTTAAAATAATTGTTTAGGCTTGTGCTATTGGATCTAACAAATAGAATTGGAAACTCCGTCCGAAAAGTCAAATCAAACTGATTAAAAAATTCGATTAGATTTGATTTGATTTTGTTTGGTATATTGATTAAAAGAATCCGAACCAAACTAACATATAAATATATATTTTTTACATATACTTTTAAGACATTGTATAAAATTTAGTTAAAAATATCTAGAAATATTTGTGATTATCTTATGGGATTTAATATTTAGTTAAATATAAACTGATCCATATTTATTAACTTTAAACAATAAATTTTATGATCACTTTCTTATCAAATGTTAATAAAATGCGTCAATCTCTTTGTCTAAATTTTCTAAAGCAGCATATGACGCCTTTTTCGAAATCTTGATAACGTAGAAGTGTGCTAGTCCTTTTTCTTGACAAATAATTACCAAATAATTACGCCAACCCACTATAAGGATTTAGATTCGGGAACCGTGAAAACTCGAAGCTCAGAACACTACCAATTACCAAATACTATCAGTAGAAGTTGTCACAAAACATTAACGAATGTTTAATGTTTTAATGGAGAAGTCTCTTTAAATCATATAAGATAATATTTTCAGTGTTGATTTTGATCTTTTTTGGACCATTTCCAATCTTTGTTCTGCGAAAAAAATTAAAGGAATTTTCCATAATAATATGAAGTACTACCAACTATTGCTTGCAGAGGTTGAAAAATACATAATTAGTATATCGGCAGAGGCAGTTTCTCTAATATGCTTCTGTCAGTAGAAACCCTAATTTCCAAAAAATACTCTATTTATTGAAAAGTTGGAAAAAACTTTAATTTTTTAACATTTTTTACTGTGAAACCTATGGACATCACATGAGTTGATCTTGACTAATGTGGCTAGTTGAAACTTGAACCTATGCTAAAATTAAATTGTTAGTACTATTTTATATTTCTAACAGCTAGTAGGTCCATAATGTACAACTAAAGATTTATTTATTATTTAAAAATAGACAACAGAAATGGAAAAACCTTGAATTTGTTGGGTTGGGATATTGTAGAACTAAGTCTTTCCTTTACGTAATCTGGAGTGGAACAACTAATATATATGTCGTAGTTGTATTTGTGATTATGTTAAATGTTAAGATATAATTTTCTTATAACAATTTCTATAAATTAGCTAGTTATAACTTTCGAATAAAAGAAAACATCCTTTCTTCAAATTGTTTATACTATGTGCTAAATCCACTATATGTCAACACTATTTACGTATAGACAATAACCATGCACAAATAAATGGTTTACCTTCAATCTCACGAAAAGGATGTTGTAATTGTGTCCAGAACCTAATTGTGGTTCTTTTTGTCAAGTAGAACGGAAATAAGTGTAAAATCCAAGAGTGATTTTTTTTAATGTATAACACTCTTTTAAAGAGCGCTATACATTAACAAGCATTTTGGACATTAAGGTATAACGCTCTTTAAAAAGCGCTATACATCTATAACGTTGTTATTAAAGGCGTTATATGACTTTTACAAGTTATGAACCCATGCCCAGTTGGAATATGTGTAGTTCTAGTGTGTTGGATCATGGTGGTCCATCCGGGAGTCATCACCAACAGGATAATGTCCATCAAGGAATGTTAACACATTACGACTTGTAAGTGAAATGATATAGCTATATGAAAATATTTATTAATTTGAGTAGCTTATAATTTTATTGTTTGTGTAGTGAAAATGAGCAAGTTGAACCACATGTCCTGACTCAATTGCCCGAAGACGACATATTAAATCGGGATCTGCCAGATGCACAGAGTGAGGAAGAGAACAGTGATTATGACAACAATGCCGATGATTCTAGAGATGAAACACCCTTCCCTCGTGAGGATGGTGATGAGGAGGAAGAGAATGAAGGACTTGATTTGAGGAGGGAGTATGCTCTACCCCCCGTTAGACCAAGAGTGTACGAGTCCCAATTACCGTTTCATTCAAGGAAGATTCCCTACCTTGATCATTTGCCAAGTATGTCGGATGTGGATACTCTCACAAGGGGTTTTGATAAAATTCGGACCGCAATGTGGGATGATTCTAGACCAACGGTGCTGGCAAAGGGCATGTTTTTTCTTGATAAAGCGCGCTTAAGTAGGGCGGCAAAAATGTACAGCGTAAAAGACTCTCGTGAGATGACGGTATGAGAGTCAAGTCCTGATGTATACAAGGTTGTTTGCTGCAGATGCTTTATGGGTTTTCATTAGATGTTGTGTACGAGCAAGAACAACACAAGTCAGTGGAAAGTGGGTAAATATATTCCCACCCACATATGTGAAATGGACACATTCAATGGGAATCACTATAACTTGGATATTGACTTGATTTCTCTTGTCCTTATTCCACACCTTGAAGCGTCCATAAGGTATAAAATCAAAGAGTGCATTACATCAGTCCACCGGAAATATTGCCATACCATTACCAAAAGAAAGGCATTTCTCGGGCGCAAAAGTGCATTTGAAATTATTTATGGTAACTAGGATAAGTCATTTGCAGCTCTACCCAGTTATATGGCCGCACTGCAGCACTTTAACCACGGGACAGTTGTTGAATAGAAGCTTGAGCAGAGTCCGGGAAGACCAGAATATATATTCAATTACATGTTCTGGCATTTAAACCAGTAATTGATGGTTTTCCGCATTGCCGGTCGGTAATATCCATAGATGACACTCATGTCTAATGGATAAATATTTCCTCTAGTTTTTGTTATTTGTTCCAATGAAATCCAAGAGACGTGGACGCTATTTTTGAACCATTTGAAAGAGCACGTTGTCAAACAGCGTACCGATATTTGTTTAATATCTTATCGGCATGGTAGTATCTTAAGTTCTGTACAGAATTTGACTGCATGGCAAGAACCTTATGCCTACCACCGTTACTGTGTGAGGAACCTGAAGGCCAATTTTCAGAAGGCACATCCCAACAAGGATCTGCATGATTTGATGTAGATGGAAGCTACAGAACACCAAGAGCATAAATTCTGGAGGCACATGGAATCTATCAGGCAGGAAGACGAGAGAGCCTATGGTTGGTTGATGTGACATAAGCTTGACAAGTGCATTTTGCATGCGGATGGTGGAAGAAGATGGGGAATTCTCACTACAAATGTGTCAGAGTCTTTCAACGGGTTATTGAAGTCAGCAAGAGGATTGCCTGTCACTGCCATATTGCGCATGTTGTTCAAGATGATGGCGGAGAGGTTTGTTGAAAGGGCTGCAGCTGCAACGTCATTGATGGAAAAGAGTGTTGAATTTATGTCACTGTCGATAAAGAGATTTGAGAAATACAGGTGGCAAGCACATTGGCATTCATTTTTACAGTATGATCACTACAGAAATATTTTTGAAGTTCGCACTGCTATCCATTAAAACCGGAGCAATAATGTACATACCATAAATGAATCTACAAGGTTATGCTCTTATGGGAAATGGTCCATCTACCACATGCTGTACTCACATGCCATCAGGTGCTTTCAACATGTTGGTTTAGGGCCAACCAACTACGTTGATAAACAATATAGTGTCGTTGCATACTTAAACACCTATAGTGAGCAGTTGCAGCCAGTGGGTGCTGAGCATTATTGGCCGCCGGAACCATTTAAAATGGTGTGTAACAAGGAGTTTTTGCATCGAATACAGGTTCAGAAGAGAACGTCTTTACAGAACCAAATAGATATTAGCGATACTAATTATGCGCGCAAATGTGGTATATGCTCGCAAACAAGACATGATCGTCGAAAATATCCTTCAGATGGTTTGGGTGGCGGTGGTAATCCAGCTCCTGGTGGGAGTTCTTCTAATGTGTCCAACTATCAAGGACACACGTAGTAACTGGGTTTCGTAATGTAGTTGTAATAAGTGTATGTACTTGTTTATGTTGCAAGATGTATCAAATAAAATTATATTTCCATTGTTTTTCTAAATCTTATTGATAATGGTCCATTTTTCAGTTGAGTAAATTAATGAATTTCTCCCTCCCGTTCATGTAATCAAAAATAGTATTGGATTAAAGGAAATTTTTTAGTAGACTTTCGAATTTTACGCTAAAATTATTATTAGAAAACTACACTGTCAGAGGAGGAAGATTTTTGATAAATACGTGAATATATATAGCGCGGTTAAATACTACGTTATGTGTTAGCATAGCACGGTTAAATACTATGTTATGTGTGTTGCCTTGTCGAACTAAAAAGCTGCGCGCCTGCGAAAAAGCTGTTTTGACTTCGAAAGAATCTTTAACACACGAAGCATAGCGCGGTTAAATACTACGTTATGTGTGTTGTCTTGTCAAACTGAAAAGTTGCCCGCTTGTGAAAAAGTTGTTTTGTATCCGAAAGAATCTTTAACATGCGAAGCATATCGCGGTTAAATAGTACATTATCTATAAGCATAGCGCGGTTAAATACTATATTATGTGTGTTGTCTTGCCTATAAATAATGGGCGCATTCTATTTATTTTCTGCGCTTAACAATAACCAATAGCAAAACTCTCCATAAAAGTAGGGTTCTTTTTTCGCTTTAACAAATATCTGAATGCCTTTATGTACCAAGGTTCCAGTGCGTAAAACAATGTATGATGGCGAACTGTTGGGATGATGGTGAAGTTGGGAGCCGATACTGGATATGTATGAACAAGTTTTATAGGATTCCCGACGAACCTTTTTACAATTTTGAGGTATGGATTGATGAACCATGTAAGCAGGAATGCTACAAACAAACTTTGTAGTATATTCATGATTTGAACAAAAGATACGAACGTGATGAGGTTATGTATAAACGAGAAATTGCGGCGTTGCAAGAGAAACTAAAAGAGGTGGAAGAAAAAAAAAAGTTGTTGGATCAATTTGAGTGGTTGAAGAAGAGAATAGTTGACTAAACAAACCAATGTATGTGTTGAGTGTTATATTTTATCTTTATGCTTTCCATGTCATGTATTTTTCTTATGTGTGCCGAGTTTAACTTATGTTAAGTTGTTGTGTTTGTGTTGCAGAATTAGAATAACGAAGAACCCAAAAAATATATACATCATGCGCAAATAACGAAAACAATAAAAATTATTGCTATTATTTACATCAAATACAAAATAAAATAAATCAATGTGTTCCACAACCTGTGTGCTTCAATGCAGCCGGTGGCCTGAGGCACATCCCATACCGCCCGACTACGCTATCAGGATCATCCTCATCACGTCGCATCTTTATAGCAGGATGCGTTGCAGCATGATCATCAGTAGTGCTGGCAGGATCGGTAGAAGGGGCCGTCGGTCCAGTAGTAACTTACAATAGAATAAGTCAGCTCAATATAGGAAAATATATATTAAGTCACAACAATTAAAATTGTGTTACCACAATCTTGTCGGCCTCCTTTATATAATTATCCGTCGCAGCCAGGTCAGCATCGCACAAAGCGGCCTTCATGACGGGCGAGGACGAAGCCTTAATAAGAAAATTAATAAAGTTATTTATGGAAAATAAATGAGAAAAAATAAATAAATTTAAAGTAAATACTAATAAAAACATACTTGCGCCTGTGAAAGCTCCCAAGCACCCCTCGATGATGAGTCATAACTCAGCCGGCGCCCACTATCCACATCTCGGGTCGGCTGATCCTCAACAACGCTCGATGGGACTAGGAAGTACGCATCCAAATCCTCTCCGGTAATGTCCGTGCCTGTGGTCAATAATGGACCTGACGGAGTCACCTGAGAAGTCCTTAGAGTGAGCTGCACCACAAGGCTGTATGACGGCATACTACTGGGATACTCGTCCGGCTCTTGAAAGTCACCCGGCAGATCAGCTTCAACATCATCAATAGGGGTCTCAACGCCCCCTTGTTGGGGACCACATCCTCTCCGCCCACCACGACCCCATGGGGCAGCCCTTCCTCGTGGGGCACCCCTACCTCGTGGGGAACCCCTACTTAGTGGGACACACCTACCTCGCTGGTACTGCTCTGGCGCCACATAAGCAGGGTTGTGTCCTAAGCGCTGATCCTCTCATGCTCGCTGCAGTGTTCGAGCAGCCACCTCTGCAACCTGCCAGCCATAATCGTGCAAAGTGGCCGCTCCTTCGCCGGCATGCTACTGCATCTGAAATCCCAAATGGTAGACTATATGTTGGCTAATAACCTGCACAACGTATAAAATATAAACTACAGAATATTATGTTACAATTATATACGTAATAATACCAGAAAATATACCAGGGCCTCGTGCCGCCCGACGTATGGAACGTACCCACCGCCAGCTAGATGAATGGGATTCCCGACGAAAGGTCGAGTAGCGCGGCGGTACCAGGGCATATACTCATGAATAGTATCCGTCCGGCTCTGTGAAGGGAGGCTTAATCAGGTCAGCTCGCCGGTCCCAAGTATCGACCTGCAGCTCTAGCCATGCCACATGTGCGTTGTCCACACTGGAATGATCGTCCCACTGATAATGTGTGGGCTCCCACGTGGGCCCTCTCGTTACAAGATGCGGATGGCCAACTGGCGAAGTACCCGCTCCGTGGTATGGTGCTCCACAATATCGAGGCACATCAACAGGACAAAAGTGCTTCAAATCAGTCGGTCGACCGAGCAATAATCTGGCATGCCACTTATCAAGTCGTCGTTGTATGGAGTCCAGATGAACTATTAAATAACAACAGAAAATGTGAGTATACGCAACACATGTGAAGCTATACCATGTGAAGTTAGGTATACATTTACCTGTGCACCCTCCAGCATATCCAATAAATCCCTGCAAAGGGGGAGATTATGACGAGCCTCGTAGATATGTACGGATTCTCGCCGGAGAACCCACCTACTAGATAGAGGAAGAAACAGAGGTGGTACATCCGGAGGTAATGGTGGTAGAGGTTGCTGCAACTGCAGGAACCGCTCCCAGGCCCAAACCTAACATACAAAGTTGACGTAAAATTTAAGTTTAATTTTTACTAGATATGTTATAGTGAATAGAGTATTCATATATGTTGACACATGTAGCAGCGGCAAAAATACACATACGTCATGTTGGGTGCCCATGCTCGCCCGACACATTTGCCTGTACAAGTAGGCGAGAACAGCAGCACCCCAGCTGTACTGGGGTAAATTATCTAGCCGCTCAAGATGATGAAGAAATCTCAAGCTGACTAGGTTCCCCGAAGTGTTCGGGAACAAGATCCCTTCAAACATAAGGAGCAACATCAACATCATATACCGGTGAATATGTAGATCATCTGTCTCGCCAGTGATGTCGGAATGCAATATCTCCAAATGCTGTCGAATAGCTGTCAAACTCATGCGACTGGCCCCTGAGTGTGCAGTCTCATCCTGTGGCCTGAAACTAGTGAGCTGTTGCAGCATGTCCAAATACTGCCCATGCGTCATTTCTCTCATGGCCCGAGGCAGTGCAACGGGAAGCCCATATAAAACCTCCACATCCTGCAGCGTGATGGTGGCCTCGCCAATGGGCAGGTGGAATGTGTGTGTCTCCGGTCTCCACCGCTCTATCAAGGCCGTGACCAAAGACCAGTCAAGCTGCAGCCGCCCGATCTCCAAAATTTTGTAGAAGCCCGTAACCCGCAGGCGCTGGTCTACACGGGGATGGAGATCTTTGTCCTTTATAAAATCCCACATGTCGTCCACTCTCCTGGCGCGAAGAGTCTGGGCCAGTAACTCTCCCTCCCATACGTAGGCGGACCTATGATCGTCCTATAACACTAATAGCTCATCGGAGAAAGGTTCGGGATGCATATGCGGCACATCCATGTCGTCTACTATAAATTAAACAACATTAATTGTATGTTTGATCTGTAAATTAAATAATTAATTTTTAAAGTTATACAATATTT
Organism: Nicotiana tomentosiformis; assembly: GCF_000390325.3. NCBI lineage: Eukaryota > Viridiplantae > Streptophyta > Magnoliopsida > Solanales > Solanaceae > Nicotiana > Nicotiana tomentosiformis. Next base: position 69,197,113 of record NC_090821.1, on the reverse strand, counting down.
AATTGGATAGAGTATATATCTATGGGTTCTAGGCTCGATATTTGAGGCCCAGTAGCACCAAGCTATCTTGAATTCTTGTATGTGTCAATTTTATTATTTTACATGTTAGTTTCATAATTCTGTAAATTTGTTGTGTAAATTAAATAATTATTTTTTATAGTTATACAATATTTAATTGGACAGGGTATATATCTATGGGTTCCAGTCTCGATATTTGAGGTCGAGTAGCACCAAGCTATACTGAATTCTTGTATGTGTCAATTTTATTATTTTACATGTTAGTTTCATAATTTTGTATGTTTGTTGTGTAAATTAAATAATTATTATTTATAGTTATACAATATTTAATTGGACAAAGTATATATCTATGGGTTGTAAGCTCGATATTTGAGGCCCAGTAGCACCAAGCTATACTAAATTCTTGTATGTATCAATTTTATTATTTTACATGTTAGTTTCATAATTTTGTATGTTTGTTGTATAAATTAAATAATTATTTTTTGTATATTGGACAGAGTTTGTGTTTGATCTATCAGTATAAGATATACTTAAACAACAGGGATACTTCACTAAACGGCTCTACATTTTACTAAGCTAAAAGGGCACTATATTACTAGTCTTTAAACAAATAAATAAACTAAACTAGATAAAATCAACAAATACATTTTAATCACAAAACATTCACAAAAATACATATAAAACAGTAAAAGTAATTTATTAACATTTTTATTTACAAATAATAATGATTTCTCAATTTTTACATATTTTTTTAGAACACTAATATCTTAGTCCGGATAAAAATAACATACCAGTATAAATGCAAAAATAATACAAAACAACATGGAACATATTCAAAACACCTAATATACATTATTTATACGAGTTTCGACAAAAACTAAATCGGAATACCTCGATTTATTTTTTTGAAAAGTTGAAGAATTGAATATTTGAGTCTGAAACAAGCAACCCACAACAATAGGAATGGATGACTAGGATGTGGGACCAACAATCTTGTCTTTTTATGGGACGAGTGGGGTCTACTCGAATAGTAATGACAAAATTGGAGGGGGGGCTGAAGATTTTAAAAAAATGGGGGAGCGGACTGGTTTTTATTGTGGGGAAGATGGAAAGGGGACCGTTTTTATCTATGTATAGCGCGATATATAACAGCGCTATACATATAGCGCTTTTATATACCGCGCTATGCATAATTGTGTTATCAGCCCAGGCATAACGCGGTTCATAAGGGCGTTATATATTTATAACGCTCTTTTAAAGCGCTATACCTTAACGTCCGTTAAAGTATAGCGCTCTTTAAAAGAGCATTATACATAGTTAAGTAACTCTCTTTTTTACACATATTTCCGTTCTTTTTGTCAAAAAAAACGACAAATGGGTTCTGGACCTGGGCACTTTTCTTCAATATTTGTTCTTCCACTTCATTCATGAAAGAAGTAGACAACGAAATAAATACAATAATAATTTGATTCTTCACCGTCATTGTAAATAGGAGAGGAAATTGAATTGAATTCTTCGTTTTCCACAACTAGTTGCTCGTACCAGATAGTCAAGGAGGCAATCTGTTTACACAAATTACCCATATGATCTTCTCAAGTTTCTACTAAACAAGAGCATGCTTAGAACGTTGCTGATTAATCAGGAATGATCTTTCTAATGACCCAACCAGTCATTTTAACTTTTAGAACTCCGTTCCCAAAAATAAAACTTTCTGTAGGTGCTTGTAATGATTTATGACTTGCGGGGATGGTTGGTTCAGGATTTGGAAGTGTTTGAGGTGAAACCGGAACACTTGGTTCCTTAAGTTGGCCTTAAAGTGCTAAATTTGACTTTGGTCAATATTTTGAGAAAACAAACCCGGAATAAATGATTCCAACAGCTCCGTATGGTAATTTTGGACTTAGGAGCGTGATCAGAATTTTATTTGGAAGTCCGTAGTAAAATTAGGCTTGAAATGGCTAAAACAGGATTTTAAAGTTTGAAAGTTTGACCGGGGAGTTGAATTTTTGATACCGGAGTCAGAATCGAGTTCTAAAAATTTTCGTAGCTCCATTATGTAATTTATGACTTGTGTGTAAAATTTGAGGTCAATCGGAGTTGATTTGATAGGTTCCGACATCGAATGTAGAAGTTGAAAGTTCTAAGTTTCATTAAGTTTGAATTAGAGCATGATTTGTGATGTTAGCATTGTTTGATGTGATTTGAGGTTTCAAATAAGTTTGTATGATGTTTTAGGACTTGTTGGTGTTTTGGGTTAAGGCCCCGAGGGCCTCGGGTGAGTTTCGGATGGTTAACGGATCAAAAGTAGGACTTAGCTGCTGCAATTGTTCTGCTGGAAATGCTGTCAAAATCGGGCTGCCTGTCAAAACTCGAACTGCCTGACAAAAATCAAACCCCTGTCAAAATCGAGCTCCCGAGATCGAGCTCCCAAGAACGAGCTCTCGAGATCGAGCTCCCGAGATCGAGCTCCCGAGATCGAGCTTCCAAGATCGAGCTCCCAAGATTGAGCTCCCGAGATCGAGCTCCCAAGATCGAGCTCCCGAGATCAAGCTCCCGAGATCGAGCTCCCGAGATCGAACTCCCGAGAACGAGCTCCCGAGAACGAGCTTCCAAGATCGAGCTCCCAAGATCAAGCTCCTGAGATCGAACTCCCAAGATCGATCTCCCAAGAACGAACTCCCAAAATCAAACTCCCAAGATCGAGCTCCCAAGATCGAACTGGGCAGATATGTAAGTTATAAAAACAGAGGCATTCAACCCATTTGCCATTTTTGACAAACTTGAGCTTGAACATAGGCAACTTTTGATAGATTTTCAAGGAAAGACATTTGGGGTAAGTGATTCTAACTCGGATTTGATCAATATACACGAATATATCATTGTTTTCACAATTTAATTACTGTTTTGAGATTGAAATTTGGAAAAGTTTAGAAATCTCATAGAAACGAAATTTTGAGATTTCGGTATCGAATCAGAGTCGGATTTGAGTGAAACTGGTATGGTTGGACTCGTAATTGAATGGGTTATCGGATTTCATAACTTTTGCCGAATTCCGAGATGTGGGTTCCGTGAGCGAATTTTTAATTAATTTCGGATCTTTTCTTTAAAATGTAGTATTTTCTTATAGAATTGATTCCTATAATATTTAGTGATTGTATCGAATTATTTTGGGTAGATTCGAGCTAGACGGAGTTGGATAATCGTGGAAAGGCCTTATAGTGGATTAAATTGGAGCAAGACGAGGTAAGTCTCTTGTCTAATCTTGTGAGGGGGAAATTACCTCATAGGTGATTAAGATTAAATAATTGTTGCTAATTGTGGGGGCTACGTACGCACGAGGTGAGGAGAGTCCGTGCGTAGCTACTATTAATGCTAAAGTCTGGGTAGTTTAGGACTCAAAGCATGTATTACTTGTGTAAATTATATTTTTTGATTAATTAATATTAATTGATATATATGAATATATTGTGAATTGTTTGATAAAGATATTAAAGGATGGAAATCTCATAGGCTTGATTTTCTATTTAAATCAATTAATTGTTAAAATAAATTATTCTCCTCCCAAATTTATCTTATAATAAACATACTGTCCTTCCGGAGGCACATAAGAAAATGTCCTCTTTTCTTGTGGAGCTGGTCGAAGCCTCGGCAAGATAGATGCATCTATGGATCGCGTCACATGTCCCTCGGCAGTGTACATGACATTCTGGATCGGGCCGTACGTCCTTGGACAGTTCATTACAGCTTGTAAAGCTATTTGATAAACTGGAATTTTTATTGAAATTGAAGGATTTACTTAATAGATTAGAAATTATTTGAATTGAAGGAATTTAATTATTATACTGAGAATTATTGGAATTGAAGGAATTTAATTACTTCTACTAGTTCATTAAATTATTGTTAATTATGTGAATCATCGTTGATATAAATATTTCGATTTTCATGATTATTTAATATTATTGACTCATAGTGAGTATCATAGTCGGCCATCTCGTCTCTACCTCTTCGAGATTAGGCTTGATACTTACTGGGTAAACGTTGTTTTCGTACTCATACTGAACTTGTTGCACATTTTATTATGCAAGTACATATATGTATAGCGGCCTTGTGGGTGCAGATATATTATAATAATTATGGGGACATAGTTGAGCTGCATTCTATATTACGATCCGCAGTTAACAAAATCTCCTTCAGAGTTATTATATTTTCCTGTCTAATTTGTATTCTGGACAGATGCTGTATTTTATTTTAATTCCCTAGTAAATGCTCATGCACTTGTGACACCGGGTTTTGGGAATAGTTGTGAATTATTTAGAAATTTAGCTGCAAAAATATTTATCATTTACTCTATGAGTTTTTATCTCTACAATTTTATTAAAGAAATTTTTATTTCAAAAATACTAAAATGAGTAATTAAGTTAATTGATTATGGTTGGCTTGCCTGACAGTAGTGTCCGGCGCCATCACGATCTTTTGGATTTTGGGTCGTGACAATATGGTATTAGAGCGCTAGATTCACTTAGGTCTCACGAGTCATGAGCAAGCCTAGTAGAGTCTTATGGATCGGTACGGAGACGTCTGTGCTTATCTTCGAGAGGCTATAGGGCTGTTAGGAATACTTCCCTTTTTGATTCTTCATCGTGTAATTCAATTCCTTTGAGGCTTATGCCTATATTTCCTTCCTATTCAATCTTATGCGACGTGAAGCACTTGTTATACATTGAGGATCAAGGAAACTTTTAATGGTACTACAGATGTAGTACAAGATACTTCTCCTTGTGTAATTAATTGGGCTATTGTCATCGCCTTGCGAAAGGCTGCCCTGTCATTTCAAATTAAATATCAGTACTACCTAAGGTTTGAGATTTGGCATTGATTGTTATGACGATTCGTGTGTTGTTATCGCACAGTATTTATGAAATGGAAAAATGCATGTCTATGTGTCAGGGCAGTAAACGACTTGAAAGAAGGTTTTCTCAGTACATGATTCAGAGGTTCCATGTTTTAATTCTAACGGAGAAAAGGTAACCGGACTATGAATGTTCATGTTGGGGGTTGATGGAGTAACGAAGCTTGATATTTTCGAGTGTGGTAGAGTTCTCAATTTTGATGTGGTGTCATCGTCTTGTAAAATGCGTTAAGGTTTGCCAGTGTTATGGTTTTATTCAACTCGCCTTCACGACGAGATGTTAGGAATTGGTATAGGGGAAGCAGTCGTTAGAGATCGCGGTGTGCAGTAAATCAGGATCGAAGCAGCATTTCTAGTATTGATGTCTCGAGAAGGATGATCGTTAGAAAGGTTTAAAGCTAGTAATGAGCTATTGGTTCAAATGCTACAGAGACGTATTTTGAGTTAAGGAAACAACTGGGCAGCAAAGGATGAGGAAGGACATGTGGAAGGTGCCTTGCGGTTGTTAGGTTCCAAAAAGGCCAAGTGTAAGAAAACAGAAGCAGAGTAGTTGCTTAAAGGAGATGATTGACTAAAGTGGGAGAGTGGCAAGGTATCACATAGGTTACGTGGTAGGATGATTACATGTCTTGAGGAACATTATAAGTGATTTGGGATGTAAAATGGACAGTGACTAGGTCTAGAGACTTACTTTAGAATATTGGCTGCTATATTGAGGAAGATTGGATAAAACAGGAGGGAGTTGCTTGATATGAAGAAGGATACAACATGACTTTGGATTGGAATGTATTGTCTCACCTTTAATTAACGTCCATGAGGAGTGAACGGACTGGTGCAGCTGGTGAATGATCTCAGACTCAGGATGATCTACTGATTTCGTAGTAATTGCACCTAGTGCAGCGACGTTGGAATATGTCGGCATGTAATTTCCACAGGTGGGTTATCTCCTGTGAGCAGGTTAGCAGTCGCGTGGTGTTGACGAACCTTCAGCGAAGAATTCTACTGCCTGCCCGGTAAGAGATTTAATATGTAAATGTGGCTAGTGGTTCAGAGTATTTATTAAAGGTTAATGAAAGGATTTCGAGGAAATTTGGCGAGTTGCGTGTGCAAGATCATGTCAACGATAAAGAAAGAATCTCGATGGATTCCAGAATTTTGTAATTGTAGCTTCAAGCTAAGTGGGAGAGCCTCATCGTCTATGATTGGATTGCGTAGTGTCAAGTTGTGCGATTTCTGGATATCGGTGTATTGGTGGGTCATTGGAACTAAGGAAAGAAAACTTCAGTGGTAATTTGAGCAAAGGATTTGGGGAATGTGTGCCATATTTGGCCTTATTAATTCATATTCAGGTTTTTGGAAGTCTCAAAGTTTATGCTTCGTGTAAATGTAATGCACAGGAAAGTGAGACAGTCGGATATATCCTTGATAAAGTGCCCATATGCTAGCAGGGACTTGGAATTGATCATGTTTGGGAACAAGTCAGAGCAAGTGACTCTCAATAACGGTCTTAGCGGGTTCAAAAATTTAAAGTGTGGTGTCTAAGGATCTCGAGTTCATAGTATGATTGAGTATCGAGCTTTTACAGCAGATTATGAACAGGGCTTGGAGTACTCTGCGTTATCTTTAGGTTGTGGTGTAGCATTTGAGAAACGGAAGAAAATAACTTCGGATTAATAAAAGAAGTATCAGAATGGGTGTAACAGTTGAAGATGAAAAAGTGCGCACAAGGAGGGGTATAAGATGATTTATGGATTTTGAAACAGCGTGGTCTCATGAAATAAGGTCACTTGGGATGAGTGCGGATTTGAGTTCGTGATGTAATGAATGAAGCTATTATTATTTTTAAGGCAAGTTGAGAATAAATTGAGAAAAAGACAGGCCGGCTAACAACGGTTGAATCGTCATGATAGTGGCAATGACCAGTTCCTTCAGCGCATAGAGTTATGCATGTAATTTGTGGTGGTACGTGCGAGGCTTGGAAGCCGCCGTAAATGATTTTATCTGGAGGAATTCAAGTATTATGGCATGTTATGTGTAGAGGGATCCCGAAAAAGTTATGGTGGCTTAGACCACTACTTGAGGTCGGTATTTTCTACGGATATGCGAATTCAGTCATGTGTTGCAATGGTTCTCTTGAAATGAGTTAAGAAGAAGGTTTCTATATGATGAAGTGTTTACTCTATTAGTGGTTCAGGAGTTATGATGGAATTCTTGTACTCCTGCACATTGGCGTGGTTAAGTGCATTAAGTAGCATGGGATTCGAAAGTTGAGTATTTAAGATTTCGGTTCGGTGTTGACAAGGATGTCATGAACTCGGATGAACAGGAAAGGGATTTAGATGTTTAAAGTAAGATGGTATTGTTTTTGGCATCATCTAAGGTCGATTTCAGGTGTAAGAGACCTTGTGTATTGATTTGTGGATTTTTGATATGCTTTACAGCATTAGTGTAACCGGTAGCATGGATGTGCAGACTTGTTACCTGGTGCAAAAGGTCGTGGGAGCGTGTCTCACGAAATTATTGTAGAAGAGTGACATGTAGTCACTTGATTGAGTGAAGATTGTAACCAAGTATGAAAGCTCCCTATATCAGAGTGACATGTGTCTCTATATCAGGCCGGATGTGTTCATTTCAGCATAAAAGCTCCCTATGTTGGAGTATTCGGACGTGGGATGTCATTTTGTCATTGGTTATTTCATGTATTACTATATTGTGCCGTGTGAGTTATGAAATGGCTTGATAAATTTCTTATGTGATGAGGTTCCGCATAGCGATGGTGTTATGTGAGCAGGATGGATCTCGAGATTTAGATGATATATCGTACCTTAGTTGTGCTTGAGTTTTGTAGCGTATGGCGTTATTGGTTCTTCCAGGTATGTTATTATGCACTGAACGTGCTTGTGTATGATATTCAAATATTTTGTAGTAATGAGCATTTTAGCTCGGTAAGTATTTTCTTATAGATTCTTTTTGTGCGGATCGGGTGGCACGCCGCCATAGGTATGTTGTTTGGATCGGGTTGCATGCAGCAACGGTATCATGTGTAGATCGGGTTGCATGTCGTAATAATGTGATGTTGAGTAGAGTCTCCTATATTCTATTTCGTGTGTTTGTGTCCCTTTTTCTAAGGAAGGTTCATGTCACCTTTTCAGTTGTCTAATTACTCACGTGGGTTGAGAAATCCTTTACAGAGTTCGTTTTTCTTATGTATCGCAATCGAGTTCGTAGCTTATTAGCTCATCGTGGCATCATATGAGGCTTATTGGTTCATTTTATCATGTCTGAGGTGGTTTATTGCCTGAGCAGCTTATACTTGGTGAGACGATATTATTGGATTTTGGATCTGTGCGATCAGATTATATGGAGTGTAATAAAGAGCAAATACCATTATTTGGTTATAATGAGGCAATGGTTCTTGTCATAAGGAGAAACTCAATAATTGTTGACTCGACAGTTGATTATGAATTTCTACACATTTCTTCCATCGTGGAAGAATTTCAAGAGTTGGAACATGACTTATATTTATCATGAGGTGTGTTGTGAACATCAGATTCGTGAAATTTTAGCTATTGTTATCGGGGGATGTTATTATAGTTATGTGAATGATGCAGTGCATGGTCTAAATTCAAAAAAGGTATGCAATCTTGTATTAGTGCAGCGTGTAGTGATTGATACGACATTCATAGGTTGGAGACATGCATGGTGGAGAATTTTGGATGTTAGAATTGTGCTCTAAGGCTTATTTGTTTAAATAAATGAGAGAATTTTAAGATTGGCTCGAGTTAATGTGCTCAACTGGATGTGGTAGCATGGGTAGGTGCACGAGGTGTTAAACAGTAATTTTGGATAACTCCAGAACACTCCTTAGCACGTTCGAGGAGGAACGTATATTTAAGTGGGTGAGAATGTAACCGGTCATTTTAACTTTTAGAACCCCATTCCCTAAAATAAACTTTCTGTAGGTTCTTGTAATGATTTATGACTTGCGGGGATGGTTGGTTCGGGATTTGGAAGTGTTTGAGGTGAAACCGGAACACTTGGTTCCTTAAGTTGGCCTTAAAGTGCTAAGTTTGACTTCGGTCAACATTTTGAAAAAACGACCCCAGAATAAAATTTTGATGATTCCAACAGCTCCGTATGGTAATTTTGGACTTAGGAGCGTGATCGGAATTTTATTTGGAAGTCCGTAGTGAAATTAGGCTTGAAATGGCTAAAATAGGAATTTAAAGTTTGAAAGTTTGACCGGGGAGTTGACTTTTTGATACCGGAGTCGGAATCCAGTTCCGAAAATTTTTATAGCTCCATTATGTAATTTATGACTTGTGTGTAAAATTTGAGGTCAATCGGAGTTGATTTGATAGGTTCCGACATCGAATGTAGAAGTTGAAAGTTCTAAGTTTCATTAAGCTTGAATTGGAGCATGATTCGTGATGTTAGCGTTGTTTGATGTGATTTGAGGTTTCAAATAAGTTTGTATGATGTTTTAGGACTTGTTTGTGTTTTGGGTTAAAATCGAGCTCCCAAGAACGAGCTCCCGAGATTGAGCTTCCAAGATCGAGCTCCCGAGATCGAGCTCCCAAGATCAAGCTCCCGAGATCGACCTCCCGAGATCGAGCTGTCGAGAACGAGCTCCCGAGAACGAGCTTCCAAGATCCAGATCCCAAGATCGAGCTCCCAAGATCAAGCTCCCGAGATCGAACTCCCAAGATCGATCTCCCGAGAACGAACTCCCAAGATCAAGCTCCCTAGATCGAACTACTAAGATCGAACTGGACTGATAGAGCTCCCAAGATCGAACTGGACAAATCGAGCTCCCAAGATCGAACTGGACAGATCGACCTCCCCAGATCGAACTGGGCAGATATGTAAGTTATAAAAACAGAGGCATTCAACCCATTTGCCATTTTTGACAAACTTGAGCTTGAACAGAGGCGACTTTTGACAGATTTTCAAGGAAAGACATTTGGGGTAAGTGATTCTAACTCGGATTTGATCAATATACGCGAATATATCATTGTTTTCACAATTTAATTAGTAGTTTGATATTGAAATTTGGAATAGTTTAGAAATCTAATAGAAACGAAATTTTGAGATTTCGGTATCGATTCAGAATCGGATTTGAGTGAAACTTGTATAGTTGGACTCGTAATTGAATGGGTTGTCGGATTTCATAACTTTCGCCGGATTTCCGAGATGTGGGCCCCGTGAGCGAATTTTTAATTAATTTCGGATCTTTTCTTTAAAATGTAGTATTTTCTTATAGAATTGATTCCTATAATATTTAGTGATTGTATCGAATTATTTTAGTTAGATTCGAGCCAGACGGAGTTGGATAATCGTGAAAATGACCTTATAGTGGATTAAATTGGAGCAAGACGAGGTAAGTCTCTTGTCTAATCTTGTGAGGGGGAAATTACCTCATAGGTGATTAAGATTAAATAATTGTTGCTAATTGTGGGGGCTACGTACGCACGAGGTGAGGAGAGTCCGTGGTAGCTACTATTAATGCTAAAGTCTGGGTAGTTTAGGACTCAAAGCATGTATTACTTGTGTAAATTGTATTTTTTGATTAATTAATATTAATTGATATATATGAATATATTGTGAATTGTTTGATAAAGATATTAAATGATGGAAATCGCATAGGCTTGATTTTCTATTTAAATCAATTAATTGTTAAAAGAAATTATTCTCCTCCCAAATTTATCTTATAATAAACATACTGTCCTTCCGGAGGCACATAAGAAAATGTCCTCTTTTCTTGTGGAGCTGGTCGAACGCCTCGGCAAGATAGATGCATCTATGGATCGCGTCGCATGTCCCTAGGCAGTGTACATGACACTCTGGATCGGGCCGTACGTCCTCGGCAGAAATCGTGCTTAATAATAATAATAATTACACGATACTTGGACAGTTCATTACAGCTTGTAAAGCTATTTGATAAACTGGAATTTTTATTGAAATTGAAGGATTTACTTAAGAGATTAGAAATTATTTGAATTGAAGAAATTTAATTATTATACTGAGAATTATTGGAATTGAAGGTATTTAATTACTTCTACTTGTTCAATAAATTATTGTTAATTATGTGAATCATCGTTGATATAAATATTTCTATTTTCATGATTATTTAATATTATTGACCTATAGTGAGTGTCATAGTCGGCCAGCTTGTCTCTACCTCTTCGATATTAGGCTTGATACTTACTGTGTAAACATTGTTTTCGTACTCATAGTGCACTTGCTGCACATTTTATTGTGCAGGTATATATATGTATAGCGGCGTTGTGGGCGCAAAGATGTTATAATAATTGTGGGGACATAGGTGAGTTGCATTCTATATTACGATATGCAGTTAACAAAATCTCCTTCAGAGTTATTATATTTTCCTGTCTAATTTGTATTCTGGACAGATGCTGTATTTTATTTTAATTCTCTAGTAAATGCTCATGCACTTGTGACACCGGGTTTTGGAAATGGTTGTGAATTGTTTAGAAATTTAGCTGCAAAAATATTTATCATTTACTCTATGAGTTTTTATCTCTACAATTTTATTAAAGAAATGTTTATTTCAAAAATACCAAAAATGAGTAATTAAGTTAATTGATTATGGTTGGCTTGCCTGACAGTAGTGTCCGGCGCCATCACGACCTTTTGGATTTTGTGTCGTGACAATTTTCGTTTTAGGAGCTTGAGATGGCACTAAATTATCCTATACAAGAAAAATAAATATAAGATCTTACCGAAAATTAATCAAGACTTTACATATACGAGGAAATCAATCTCCATCTATATATCATGCCAACGCTGACCTTGAATAAGTGTCAGATTTTAGGACAAAATTCAATAAGTGTCAGATTTTAGGACAAAATTAGTAAAGTTAGTTAATAATTAGTTACTCTTTACGAATTTGAATTTAAAATAATTAAATATCTATATATTTTTAAGAAATTTTAAGTAATGAAAATATATATAAATATATAACTTCAAGGAACAAAAAAAATAATATAAATTTATGAGAAAATATAAGACTTATATTTAGAATTATGATGACAAAAGCCATACATATACACATAACTAGATCATAATAAACAAATCGTGATAAAGCAAGAATACTGGAAAAAAACATAATCAAGCGATAGCGTACAAATGTATATACTAATTAAATTTCTCATGTAGAAAATTTTAGTTAATATATAGAACTCATAACTCCATAATGTAAAATACAAAAAAATATAAAGATACTATCAGGATATTTATACATAAGATAAGCATATTTTATAGATAACACAAAATAATAATTATTAAAAATATTGGTATTTTTTTTACAAAAATAATAAAAGGCTTATCTCTTTATACTTTTGATGAATAAAAAAATATAATTTAGTAACAAAAATTATTGTAACGACCCAACCGATCGTTTTGAGCATAGCGCATCGTTCGGCGGTTTGAGGCCTTGAGTAGCTTCATGTAACAACCCGACCAGTCGTTTTAAGAGTTGTAGCCCCGTTTCCCCATTTACTGCTCATTTTGTACTTTATAGATGTTATGTGACTTGCCGGGGTAGTCGGTTCATGTCTGAAGAGATTTCGCAATGAAACAAAATGAAAACTGTCACGACCCAAAACTAACCCCTGTCGTGATGGCGCCTATCGCGGAGCTAGGCAAGCCGACTCATTTCCAAAACAAAATTATATTTTCATTTAAAAGATAATTTCAAGGTTATTTAACATAAAACCTCCATTTAAAGAGTTCAAATAAAAAAAAATAGAAGTGCAAAAAAAAAAAGCCCGACATCGGGGTGTCACTAGTCATGAGCATATACTACAATCTGTCTAACAATATCAAGTCTAACTCAGCCCGGAAAATAGCTAAATACAACTAGAGGAAGATAAGATGGAGAAGAGCAGGGGCTGCGATCGCCAAACAACTACCTTGCTATCTCCAAGAAAATCTGTAACCAGAACACTCAATAACCGCTACCATGTCCAGCTATACCTGAATCTGCACACAAGGTGCAGGGAGTAACGTGAGTACGCCAACTCAGTAAGTAAAAACAATAAATAAATACTGAGCAGTAGTGACGAGCAATAAAGCATATAACGTTCATATAAGAAAATCTCAGTAAAATACCACATGCTCTTAAAAAAATCAGGATTTGAATCAAACATCTCGTTTAAACCCAGTTCCAGTAAAAATCATTTAAAGATATTTTTCCAACAGTTTTTCAAACAAAGGCTCAATGCAAAGGTGAGCAAAAAGGATGAAATCATATACAGCCCCTCAGGCAAAACATCAGTCATATACAGCCCACCGGGGAAACCTCACAGTCATTCGTGCCACTCTGGCATACCTCACAATCACTCTTGCCACTCGAGTATACCTCACAATCACTCATGCCTCCCAGTCACTCAGCTCTCGGCACTCGCACTCAGTAGGTAACTGTGCTCACTGGGGGTATGTACAGACTCTAGAGGGGTTCCTTCAGCCCAACCACTATAATCTTCACGGACAACTCACGTGCGATAATAATAAAGTATGTTGCAGGCGGGCAGCCACGATCCACACTCATCCTCACAAATCAGGCCCTCGGCGTCACTCAGTCATAAAGTATGTTGCAGGCAGGCAGCTCCGATCCACACTCATCCTCACAAATCAGGCCATCAGCCTCACTCAGTCATAAAGTATGCTGCAGGTGGGAAGCCTCGATCCACACTCATCCTCACAAATCAATCCACTCAGGCATTTCAATAAAATAGGACATTCGGCCCAAAAGATTTATATACATCAAAATAGAGTCATAAAACTAAGTTATACAGTAAACAAGTATAAACATGACTGAGTATAGATTTTCAATCAAAAACAGTGAGAGGATGGTAAGAAATAGCCTCTAAGGGTCCAAACAGCATTGGCGCAAGGCCCAAACATGGCATTTAGCCCAATTTACAGAATATCTTTCTAAAATATATAAATATCAATGGTTTCAACAAAGTATGCAACTTTACAGTTGCTACGGGGCGGACCAAGTCACAAATCCCTAACAGCGCATACCCACAAGCCCGTCACCTAGCATGTGCGTCACTAAAAATAGTAGAATGATACAAAATCCGGGGTTTCATACCCTCACGACTAGATTTACAATCGTTACTTACCTCAAAACGTGAAACATTTTACTCTGCTATGCCTTTGCCTCACAAATCGGCCTCCGAATGCCTCTAATCAAGTCACAAATAATTCATTTCAGTCAATAAAATTTATTGGAATTAATTCCACAAGATAATAATGATTTTTCCATAAAAATCTGAAAATTAGCTCAAAAATCGCCCGTGGGGCCTCCATCACGGAACCCGACAAAAGTTACAAAATCCGAAAGTCCATTCAACCACGAGTCTACCCATACCAATTTTATAAAAATTCGACCTCAAATCTACAAATCTTATTTCCAAATTTCTAAGTCCCAATCTCCGATTTACACCTCAAAATCATGTAATCTAGTCGGATTATTCGATGATAATTCAATATTATAGAGTAGAAATGATTACAAGGGACTTACCTCAAGTTTTCCTTGAAAATTTATCAAAAATCGCCTCTCCTCAAGCTCCAATTTGTCAAAAATGGCAAATGGGACGAAGTCCCTATTTTTAGAATTGTGCCTAGACATACTCGGTTCTGCCTCGATCTTGGCCTTCAATCGAGGTCCTCGATCCTGGTCCTCGGTTATGTCTTCGACCGTGACCCTCGACCCTGGGCTCGATCATGTCTTCGATCGTGGCCCTCGACTCTGGGCTCGATCATGGCTTCGATCGTGGCCCTCGACCCTGAGCTCGATCTGGGCTCATATCTGGGTTCGATTTTTGGAGAAGGAAATTGCAGCAGCTGTTCTAGTTTAATTTTTGATCCGTTAACCATCCGAAACTCATCCGAGGCCCTCGGGACCTCAACCAAATATACCAACAAGTCCTAAAACATCATACAAACTTAGTTAAATCCTCAAATCACCTCAAACAACGCTAAAACCATGAATAACACCCCAATTCAAGCCTAATGAATTTTGAAAATTTTAATTTCTACAAACAACTTCGGAACCTATTAAATCACGTCCGATTGACCTCAAATTTTGCACACAAGTCCTAAATGACATAATAGAGGTATTCTAATTTTAAGAATCGGATTCTAACCCTGATATCAAAAAGTCAACCCCCGGTCAAACTTCTAAAAAATAAAACTTTCGGCATTTCAAGCTTAATTCCTCTACGGACTTTCTATATTCCGGACTCGCTCCTAAGCCCAAAATTACCATACGGAGCTATTGGAATCATCAAAATTCAAATCCGAGGTCATTTACATATAGGTCCATATCCGGTCCACTTTTCTAACTCAATATTTCAATTATGAGACTAAATGTCTCATTTCACTCTGAGTTCCTTATGGACTCGAACCCACTAACCCGATATAACATAATATAGCTGAATAACACAAAAAGAAGTAGGAATGGGGAAAACAGGGTTATAACTCTCGAAATGACCGGCCGGGTCGTTACAAAAACTTAAGTTGAAAAGGTTGACCGAATATTGATTTATGTGTAAATGGCCCCGGAATAGAATTTTGATGATTTAAACAGCTCTGTATAGTGATTTTGGACTTAGGAGCATGTTTGGAATTTTATTTGGAAGTCTGTAGTTAAATTAGGCTTGAAATGGCTAAAATATGAATTTAAGTTTGGAAGTTTGACCTCGAAGTTGAATTTTTGATATCGGGGTCGAAATCCAGTTTCAAAAATTTTCATAGTTCTGTTATGTCATTTATGACTTGTGTGCAAATTTTGAGGTCAATCGGACTTGATTTGATAGGTTTCAGCATCGAATGTAAAAGTTGAAAATTCATAAGTTTATATTTTAAAAATAAGTAAAAAAAAACAGATATGAGAACAGAAAAGAGAGCACGGGAGAACGGAGAAAGAACAGATCTTGGGAGGAATTCATACAAAAATAACGCAGCCTCATTCTTCATCCAAAACCCAGCCATCCTTTCCTCCATTTTTAGCGATATAAGGTTACTTTTTGTCACGACCTAATTTCACCTATAGGTTGTGATGGCGCTCAACACTACAGCTAGGCATGCCAACTAAAAATTTAAACCCATATTCAATTCTTTAAAAATTAACCGAGTAATTAAACTCTTCTTACTTGTTAAAAATAAATTTAGACGATATGAAAAGATTTAGTAACTTAAATTAACCAAGAACAGAATTTAAATCCAAACATTCTACTAGTGTGTGTGCCTTGACCTGGTGTCACAAGTGTATGAGCATTTAGTAGATTATACAAAACTCCAAATACTATCTGAAATAAAATAGATAGAATGTAAATACAAGAACAAATACTAGTAGTTGCAGAACGGTTCAGAAAGGTAGCTCATCACTACGCCTCTGGATAACGTGGGTGTAAGATGATAGGTCCTCCACTAGTACTTGCCTCAGGTCCTGCACAAAAAGTGCAGCAAGTGTAGTATGAGTACGTAAACAACGCGTACCCAGTAAGTATCAAGAGAAATCTCGAAGTGGTATAGACGAGATGGTCGACTTTGACACGCACAAAGGGTCAACAATAATAAATAGAATAAAATAGAATTATTAAATCAGCATCATTCGCAGAGTTAGCAAGAACTTTATTCAATTAGCAGAAATAATAAAAATCCTTCAAATGCAACAATTTCCAATCTATTAATTAAATTCACAAGTTGCAATTAAGATATCAAGGTATAGTGTAATTATTATTATTAGGCATGATTTCTGTCGAGGTCGTACGACCCGATCCAGAGTGTCGTGTACACTGTTGAGGGACGTGCGGCGCTATCTATAGATGCATCTATCCTGCCGAGGCATTCGGCCCGCTCCACAAGAAAGGAGGACATTGTTTTATGTACCTCCGGAAGGAGAGTATATTTATAATAAGATAAATTTGGGAGGAATGAACAAAATTTGTTTTTAACAATTAATTAATTTAAATAGAAAATTAAGCATATGAGATTTTCATCTTTAAATATTTTTACCTAACAATTCACAATATATAAATATATATCAAATAATTTTAATTAAGTAAAGAACACAACTTGCACAAGTAATTCATGATCTGAGTCCTAAACTACTCGGACTTTAGCATTTATAGTAGCTACGCACAGACTCTCGTCACCTCGTGCGTACATAGCCCCCACAATTAGCAATAATTATTAATTTAATTACCTATGGGGTTATTTCCCCATCACAAGATTAGACAAGAGACTTACCTTGTCTCAAAGTCCACTTTCAAATTACCACATCGCGTTAAATTCTCAATTTGATGCCGAAAATTCCGAAACTATCCAAATGTTATACAAAATAATTAATACATGTTCAATAATTCGAATTTAGGCAATTAATTAAATTACCCTAACTAAAATAGTAAAATTCCTAAGATTCACCCCGGGCTCACGTGCCCGGATTATGGAAATATTCGGATGAAAACGTTACCCATAATCTCAAGAACTAAAATATATAATTTCTACCCAATTCCATAACTATTTTCGTGTTTAAAATCTTATTTTTATTAAAATCTAGGTTTTTCATCTAAACCTTTGATTTCTAAGATTTACTAGTTATAATCTATCCATAATCTATGAATTTTACTCAAGGGTCTAGAGTTAACGAACCTTCCAATTGCTAGTTGAAATCCCCCTCTCAATTGCTCTGAAATCACCCGGAAATGGAGGAAAATTGGGCTCAAAATGGTTGATTCCCGTTCTTTTAAGCTTTTTTACAATCAGGCCTTTCGCATCTGCGGAGGTGGGAATGCACATGCGGCTTCGCACGTGCGCAAAAGCCTCGCAGGTGCGAGTTCCACTCGTCTGACCAAGCCTCGCATATGCGCGGCTAGCCTCGCACCTGCGCGTTTGCACGTGTGCCAAAGATCCGCACCTGCGCTGGCAGGCATTTCCTCCTCCTTCAACTTATGCGAACAAATTTCGCATCTGCGATGGTCGCAGCTGCGACTGTCCAAGCGCATACGCGATCGTACCAGAAGCAGAAAGCTTCTGTTCTTCCTCCAAATTTCAAAATTGGTCCATGCCTCGTTCGGTTAACACTCGGGGCACCCCGGGGGCCTGCCAGAACATACCAATAAGTTTGAAATCATAAAACGGACTCACTCGAACCCTTAGAACGTGTAAAATAACATCAAAACTAAGAATCATACCCCAAACCAAATTGATTCAACTTAGAAATTTCAAGTTCTTCAATTTACTTCTAATACGCCAAAACGTACTTAAACTACCCGGAATGACACGAAACTTTGCGTGCAAGTCTTAAATCGATATATGGAACTATTCCCAAACTCAAAATTCCAAACGTACTTCAATTTCTCAAAAACCTACTCCAAACTAAATTTAAAAAACTTTAAACCTTCAAATAGTTGATTTTCACTCTTAACCGCCAAACCGGTCTCGGGTTATCCAAACCCGATTCGAACATACGCCCAAGTCCGAAATTATCTTACGAACCTATTGGAACCGTCAAATCCAGATTTGGGGGTCGTTTTCTAAAAATATTGACCAAAGTCAGACTTGGCCTTTTAAGGCTAACTTAAGGAACCAAATGTTCCGATTTCAACTCAGACACTTCCAAATCCCGAATCAACCATCCCCGCAAGTCGTAAATCATTAAAAGAACATATAGGGATTTTATTTTAGTTAACGGGGTTCTAAAAGTTAAAATGAACGACTGGGTCATTACACTTTTAGCCACTAAAACTCCAGCTCAAAATCAGCAGCAAACCCAGCTGCAAAAACGCACCAAAATCCACCCAAAAGGTCTTAAACAACCCCAGAATACTCCAAAAATGCTTCCAAAAACCAGTTGAAAACCCAGCAAAAACGAGCTCGAATGACCCATGAACTCCAGCCAAAAGGAGCAGCAAAACCAGCCATGAAATAGCTCGAGTTTAGCTCCAAAACAGTCCAAAGAAGCAGTAAATAAATACAGCTGCTTCATGCGACAAAAACGCAGCAGCTACTGCTTGTCTTTTTCCTCCAAAAATCGACCCGTATCCACCTGAAACCACCATGGAAACAGCCCAAAAATATATCATAAAATAGTCATGAAACCAGTCACGATTTGCCTCCCAAAAGCACACTTGCATCGTCCATCCTCTGTTTCTTTGAGTCGAGTTTCATGCCGGTGATTCAGTTCGATGTCGTTGCCATGTTCGTGGTCTTTCTTTTAGTTTGAGTATTCAATATTCACAATTGTACTAGCTGGTTCACATGTGAACTTTCATCAATAAAATAACGAAGAAGCTTCATTGAGATACAAGCCGATCAGAGTCGGAAAATCGAGAGAATGACATTCTTATTTGCTGATTGAGCGTGGTTGGAGGTAAGTGACTTGTCTAACTTTGTGCGGGGAAAATTTTCCTTAGGATTGGTATCGATGTGGTGTGTTGAAAGTCGTGTACACGAGGAGACGAGTGTGTACACACACTAAATGTGGAAGGTTATGACTTTAAATTATGTAGATCACTGTTGCATATTAATTAAATCATTTCATCATGTTATATTCATTATTATTGATTTATTTTTATATTCTTAAATTTGCTTGACCTTTTCTTGCTAATTGTCTTACTTGTTTAGTTGAAATTTTGTTTCTTTTATTCAGTGCATTAATCGAATGTATAATTTCTTAATTGAATTATTATTAATATAAAGTAGTTGATATTTTTAAATTTGGTATTGACGCTACGCGTTAAAAATTGTGATATATTATTTTTGCTGAGTTGTTCATTCCTGAATATTTTGTGATATTTTTGTACTCATTGTGATTGAGCCGTGAGATCCTTATTGTGGAAAGTATTGTTGTTTTTGATTTATTTTGGCAAGTTGAAATATTTGGGCACGTGAAGTGCAAATTGTGAAATATTATGATATTGATATGCGTGCGGTGTTATAAGGTCTGGGTGTTGAAACACATGCAGTGAGATAAGGGTGTCTTGATACGCGTGGTTAGTAGGGGAACAACTAGAAGTCATGCGGTGTGATAAGGGTGGCTAAAATGCGGGATGCTATTTCAGGAAAAGTGATTTCTTTAAAATTTATTATGAAGGCTCCTACGGTGATATAAGAAAATGAGATGTTGTTAATTTCTTTATGATTTGGGACTACGAGACGGTACCTCGGGAGTGCCCTTGTTGATATTTCTTTATGGCTGCATTTGCCTTTGGTTATTTTGTGATTTTCTTTAAAGTTGTAAATTTTTGTTTTCCTTCCGCGAGGTATTTTTGCTCTTATTCTATGTAGTTAAATTGTGACATACTAATTACTTGATTCATTCCTATGGTCATTTTTTTTTTATTATTATTATTATTATTATTATTATTATTATTATTATTATTATTATTATATTGTTAAACTTTTTACCCTGTCTTTTATTATTTTCAGTAGGGCCTAACTTGACCTTGTCACTACTCTGCCGAGGTTAGGCTTGGCACTTACTGGGTATCGCTGTGGTGTACTCATACTACGCTTCTGCACATTTGTTTTGTGCAGATCCAGGTACGTCCTATCAGACCGGGTATCCGTGAACTAGCCGTACGCGGAGACTTCAAGGTATATCTGCCAGCGTCCGCAGACCTCGTAGTCTCCTTCTATCCTTATTATATTGTTTTCCTTATTCTCTTTAGACTATGATGTATAGAGACAATTAGAATAAATTCTTAGAAGCTTGTGACTTATTTCTATTGGGTTTTGAGAGTTGTATTGGTTTAATTTGCAGTTCTTATTTATTCAACTGTTAAGGATTTAATTTCAAATCTATATTTAGTTATTCCGCATTGATAAGCTTACCTAGTCTTAGTTACTAGGTGCCGTCACGACATCCTACAAAGGAAATTTGAGGTCGTGACAAGTTGGTATCAGAGGTCTAGGTTCGTAGGTGTTATGAGTCACAAGCAGGTTTAGTAGAGTCTCGCAGATCGGTACAGAGACATCGTACTTATCTTCGGGAGGCTATGGAACTATTAGGAAAAATGTTCACTTCTTTGATTCCTTATCGTGGGCATTTGCTGACTTCGAAGTTCTAAAGCATTGTCTTTCTATTCTCTCACAAATGGTGACGACACACACAACTAGATCCGATGATCAAACACCCGTGCCCCCTGTTGGAGCCGTAAGAGGCCAGGGTCGGGGCAGAGGCCGAGGAAGACCACGTGGTGCAGCTAGAGCACCTGCACGAGCTACTGTAGAGGAACCACCAGTAGCTTCAGTTGGAGAGAAGGCACCTAAGACGCATGTTACTACCCTTGCACTTCAGGAGACTCTTGCCCAATATTTGAGCATGTTTGGCACTCTAGCTCAGGAAGGGTTGATTCCACTTACTCCTGCCACATCTCAGGCCGGGGAAGGAGCACAGACTCCCGCCGCCTGTACCCCAGATCCACGGGACCAAGTTGAGCATTCCCCAGAGGTTATACCAGTGCAGCCAGTTGTCCTAGTTTGGCCTGAGGCTAGGGCAACAGTTTCGGAGGGGGAGTAACTCAGGCTCGAAAGGTACAAAAAGTATCACCCTCCCACTTTTAGCGATTTGGTTTCAAAGGATGCTCAGAGTTTTCTTGAGAAATGTCACAATATCCTCCGTACTATAGCTATTGTGGATTCTAGTAGGGTTTCTTTCACTGTATTCCAGCTTAGATGAGCGGCCTACTAGTGGTGGCGGCTATATGAGTTGGACAGTCTGGCTGAGGTTGCTTCACTTACTTGGAGTCAGTTTTCATATATGTTCTTGAGGGAGTATGTTATCAGTTTTCATATATTTTCAAAATGAAAACTTAAGTTGAAAAGGTTGAACTGATATTGACTTATGTGTAAACGATGCCATAATAGAATTTTGATAATTTCAACAACTCCGTTTGGTGATTTTGGACTTAGGACAGTGTCCGAAATTTTATTTGGAAGTCCATAGTTAAATTAGGCTTAAAATGGATAAAATAGGAATTTAAGTTTGGAAGTTTGACCTGGAAGTTAAATTTTTGATATCGGGGTCGAAATCTAGTTCTGAAAATTTTCATAGCTCTGTTATGTCATTTATGACTTGTGAGAAAAGTTTAAGGTCAATCGGACTTGATTTGATAGGGTTTGGTATTGAATGTAGAAGTTGAAAATTCATAAGTTCATTAGACTATATTTTATAAATATGTAAAAAAAAAATATTTGAGAAAAGGAGAAGTACCTGGATCTGTACACAAAATATGTGTAGAAGAGTAGCATGAGTACACCACAGCGGTACCCAGTAAGTAGCAAGCCTAACCTCAGTAGAGTAGTGTCGAGGTCAGGTCCGGGCCCTACTGGAATATAATAATAAGACAGATGCTATAATAAAAATGAAGTATAACGAAGAACACAACAGCAAGTATTCACAAAGCAATAACAACATCGCAAAATGATATAACAACAGGGGCGCTCCCGAGATACCGTCTCGTAGTCCCAAAAGTAAATATACACGGAGAACTCCCAAAATACCGCCTCATAGTCTCAAAATTAAATATGCAGGGAGAACTCATGAGGAACCGCCTGGTAGTCTCAAAAGTAAATGCGTAGGGACAACTCCCGAGGAACCGCCTCGTAGTCTCAAAAGTAAATGTGCAGGGAGAACTCTCGAGGAACCACCTCGTAGTCACAAAAGTAAATATGCAGGAAGAACTCCCGAGGAACCGCCTCGTAGTCTTAAAAGTAAATGTGCAGGAAGAACTCCCGAAGAACCATCTCATAGTCTCAAAAGTAAACACATATCTCAAACTGATAAATACAATAGTTAATAGTAAATATTCTACAGTTAAGACTGATAAATATCAAGGGAAAACAGGAAATCAATTAGGCATGCTGAACAGAGTTCAAATAAGCAGTTAAAGCACATAGACATGGGATATTAGACTAAACAGGGTAACTACACATGCTGGTAAAACTCAATTAAAATGAAAACAGATCACTACTCAGTGAAAAATATGGTTTTACCACAAATAGCCGTGTACGCACTCGTCACCTCACGTACACGACGCTCACATATCACAACAGTACCAAATCCTAAGGGGATTTCCCCCACACAAGGTTAGGCAAGCCACTTACCTTGAACCAAGCTCAATCAATCGATAACAATGCCTTTTTCACAAATATCCAACTCTGAATGGCTCAAATATAGCAAAAATCAATTACATATCATAAATACAACTATAATAGACTAATCTAATTAATGAAATCAAGACTTTAACAAAAAAATTGAAATTCGTCCTAAAAGGTCAACCTGGGCCCACGTCTCAGAATTGGGTAAAGGTCACAAAATACGAACACCCACTCGACCACGAGTTCACCCATACAAAAATTACCAAAATCAGATACCAATTCACCACTCAAATTCCTCAAATCAACACACCAAATCCCCAACCTCCAACTCCAAATTTCCATCTTAAATACACACTAATTAGGAGGAAAAATAAATGGGAAAGCTAGATTATTGATTAAAAATAAGCACAAGGGACTTACCTCATGAAATCCCTCGAAAATGATCTCACAAATCGCCCTAAACCGAGTTTGCAAAGTCCAAAATGACAAAAATCATGAAGCCCTTTGGTTTTAAACACTGCCCAGGCTTCTCGCTTCTGCGGTCATATTAGACGCTTTTGCAGCACCGCTTTTGTGATCCGGACCTCGCATCTGCGGAGGCCACAAAGCCGCCCAACCGCTTCTGGGGTCATAACCCCGCTTCTGCGAGCGCGCTTCTACATAACAAAAACCGCTTCTACGGACCAACCTCTAACTCCCGCGTCACTCCAAGCGCATGTGCTGTCTTCCCTCCGCAGGTGCGAAAACACCAGAAACCATAAACTTGACCAAACCGCACTTGTGCTCCTCCTTCCGCACGTGCTGTCTTCCCTCCGCAGGTGCGAAAACACCAGAAACCATAAACTTCAGCAATTTGCATAAGTCCAAATTCAATCCGTTAAATATCCAAAACACAACCGAGGCCTCCGGGACCTCAACCAAACATACAAACAAGTCCTAAAACACCCTATGAACTTCGCCGAGCCCTCAAATCACATGAAAAAATGCTAAAAATATGAATCACCCTCCGTTTCAAATATAATGAACTTGAAACTTCCAATTTCTACAACCGATGCCGAAAGCTATCAAACCACGTCCGATTGACCCCAAATTTTGCACACATGTCATGTTCAACATTACAGACCTACTCCAACTTCCGGAATTAGATTCCAACCCTGATATCAAAAAGTCCACTACCGGTCAAAATCTCCAAAAAATTGACTTTCACCATTTCAAGCCTAAACGAACTACAGACCTCCAAAACACAATCCGGACATGCCCCTAAGTCAAAAAATCACCCAACGGAGCTAATAGAACGAAGAATATCCATTCTACAGTCGTCGCCACACAGTTCCAACTACGGTAAAAATTCTAAGACTTAACCTTTTATTTTAGGGACTAAGTGTCCCAAAATACTCCGTAACCACAAACAAAACCTCCCAGCATGTCATATGAGCAGAAAATGGATACGGGAAAAACAGTAAATATGGAATTGGGGATATTACTCTCAAAATGACCAGCCAGGTTGTTATATCCTTTCTCTCTTAAAAAAATCATTTGTCCTCGAACGAGCAAAGAGACATACCTGAAGTGGTGAAAAGATGAGGATAATGGTTGCGCATTTCATGCTCGGTCTCCCAAGTCGCCTCCTCGACCGGCTGACCCCTCCACTGAACCTTCACTAATGCAATGTTCTTTGACCTCAGCTTTCGAACCTGCCTATCCAAATAGCCATCGGGACCCGAACATAAGATAAATCCTTGTTCAACTGGACTGAGCTGAAATCCAACACATGAGATGGATCACTGTGATACTTATGGAGCATAGAAGCATGGAATACCGGATGAAGTCCTACAAGATTGGGTGGCAAGGCAAGCTCATAAGCAACATCACCAACATGTCGCAACACCTCTAATATGCCAATAAACCTTGGGCTCAGCTTTCCTTTCTTTTCGGACCTTATAACACCCTTCATCGGTGACACCCGGAGCAGGACCCACTCTCCAACCATGGATGCAATATCGTGAAACTTCCGATCTGTATAACTCTTCTTTCTGGATTGGGTTGTGCGAAGTCGATTAGTAACTGTTATTGTAGGCAAACTTTGTAAGTGGTAGGAACTAATCCCAAGAACCTTTAAAATCTATCACACAAGCATGGAGCATATCCTTCAGTATCCGAATAATGCGCTCGGATTGTCCGTTCACCCGAGTACCGAACTCTTACTGTATAGCCCTCCAAAACTGTGATGTAAACTGCGTACCTCGATTAGAGATGACAAATACCGGTACACCATGAAGCCTAACAATCTCGCAGATATAAATTCAAGCCAACTACTCGGAAGAATAGGTAGTCATCACAGGAATGAAATGAGCTGACTTGGTCGGCCTATCCACAATCACCCAAACAACATCAAACCTCCGCTGAGTCTGTGGGAGTCCAATAACAAATCCATAGTGATCCACTTCCATTACTCCGTAATATCTAACCTTTGAAGCAATCCACCTGGTTGTTGATGCTCATACTTAACTTGCTGGCAATTTAGACACCGAGCCACAAACTCAACTATGTCCTTCTTCATTCTCCTCCACTAGTAATGTTGTCTCAAGTCTTGATACATATTCACGATACTCGGATGAATAGAGTACCGCAAACTGTGAGCCTCCTGAAGAATCAATTCTAGCAATCCATCTATATTGGGTACACATAACCTGCCCTGCATCCTCAAAGCACCATCATCCCTAATAGTGACCTCCTTAGCATCACCGTGATGGACCATGTCCTTAAGGACAAGTAGATGAGGGTCATCATACTAACGCTCCCTGATATGATCATAAAGAGAAGATCGAGAGATAACACAAGCCAATACTCGACTCGGCTCAGAAATATCCAATCTAACAAACTGGCTAGTTAAGGCCTGAACATCCAACGCCAATGGCCTCTCTGCTGCTGGTAGATATGCTAAGCTCCCCAAATTCTCCTCCCGACGACTCAAAGCATCGGCCAACATATTGGCCTTCCCGAGATGGTACAAAATGGTGATATAATAATCCTTAAGCAACTCCAACCACCTCCACTGACGCAAGTTAAGATCCTTCTGTTTGAAAATATGCTGCAAACTCTGGTGATCGGTGTAAAATTCACAAGGAACACCGTACAAATAGGACCGCCACATCTTCAAGGCATGAACAATGGCTGCTAGCTCAAGGTCATGGACAGAATAATTCTTTTCATTCACCTTCAGCTGTCTGGACGCGTAGGCAATCACCTTACGGTCCTGTATCAACACCGTGCCGAGACCAACCCGAGATGCATCACAATATATAGTATAAGACCCCGAACCTATAGGTAATACCAATACTGGGGATGTAGTCAAAGTTGTCTTGAGCATCTGAAATATCTCCTCACACTCCTTTGTCCAACTGAACGGAGCACCATTCTGGGTCAGCCTGGTCATGGGTGCTGCAATAGATGAGAATCCCTCAATGAATCGACTGTAATACCCCGCCAAATACAGGAAACTCCGGATCTCCGTGGCTGAGGATGATCTGGGCCAACTCTGCACTGCTTCAATCTTCTTCAGATCCACCTAGACCCCATCACTCGATATCATATGGCCCAAGAATGCCACCGAGTCTAGCCAAAACTCACACTTTGAAAATTTTGCATATAACTTCTTTTCTCCCAGGGTCTGAAGCACAGTCATCAGGTGCTACTCATGATCCTCCCGAGTCCGGGAGTACACCAGAATGTCTTCAATAAACACAACGACGCATGAGTCAAGATAGGTCCGGAACACGTTATGCATCAAGTGCATAAATGTTGTTGGGGAATTGGCCAGCCCAAATGACATCACAAGAAACTCGTAGTGACCATACCGAGTCCTGTAAGAAGTTTTCGGGATATCTAGCTCCCGAATCTTCAACTGCTGATAGCCTGAATGTAAGTCAATCTTGGAAAACACTCTGGCATCCTGTAACTAATCAAATAAATCATTTATATGAGGAAATGGATACATGTTATTCACTGTAATTTTGTTCAGTTGGATATAATCAATGCACATACGCATAGAGCCATTATTCTTTTTCACAAACATGATAGAAGCACCTCAAAGTGACACACTAGGCCAAATGAAGCCCTTATCTAGCAACTCATGTTACTGCTCCTTCAACTCCTTCAACTCAGGAGGTGCCATACGATACAAAATAATAGAGATGGGCTGAGTGCCCGGCAATAAATCAATGCCAAAATCAATATCTCTAGAAAGCGGCATGCCTAGAAGATCAGATGGAAACACATTTGGAAAATACCTCACTACTGGGACTAATTCAACTGTAGGGGTATCAATACTGACATCTCTCACATAAGCTAGATACGCGCCATACCCCTTCTCCACCATTCGTTAAACTTTAAGAAATAAATTACTCTATTGGGAGTATACTCTAAGGTACCTTTCCACTCTAATCGCGGTAATACTAGCATAGCCAGTGCCACAGTCTTAGCATGACAATCAAGAATAGCATAATAGGGCGACAATTAGTCCATGCCCAAGATAACATCAAAGTCTACCATACTGAGCAGTAATAAATCTGCTCTGGTCTCAAAACCACTAAGAGCAATCAAACACGACTGGTATACGCAGTCCACAACAAGAGAATCTCCCACAAGAGTAGACACATAAATAGGGAAACTCAAAGAATCCCGAGATATGCCCAAATACATGGCAAAATAAGAGGACACATAGGAATATGTAGAGCCTGAGTCAAATAATACTTACGCATCTCTATGACAAACCGGAATAGTACCTGTAATGACATAGTCAAAATCAATTGCCTCTGTATGAGCAGGAAGAGCATAATATCTTGCTTGGCCTCCCCCTCTAGGGCAACCTTGACCTCCCCAACCTCCACCTCGAGCTGTCTGAGCAGGTAGGGCGGTAACTGGTGCTAGAATCACAGCCTGAGGTCCCGGTGGAGCACGCTTTGCCTTAGACATCTGTGGAGGTGCAACCCTCATAAGTCTGGGGCAATCCCTCACCATATGGAGGTACCTCAGGAGTGCTCTTGTTGATTTTTTTTATGGCTGCATTTGCATTTTGTTATTTTGTGATTTTCTTTAAAGTTGTAAATTTCTATTTTGCTTCAGCGAGGTATTATTTGCTCTTATTGATTCTATGTAGTTAAATTATGACATACTACTTACTTGATTCATTTCCATTGTTATTTTATTATTATTATATTGTTAAACTTTTTACCCTGTCTTTTATTATTTCCAGTAAGGCCTGACTTGACCTCGTCACTACGCTACCGAGGTTAAGCTTGGCACTTACTGGGTACCGCTGTGGTGTACTCATACTACGCTTCTGCACATTTTGTTTTCAGATCCAGGTATGTCCTATCAAACCAGGTATCAGTGAACTAGCCGTACGCGGAGACTTCAAGGTATATTTGCCAGCGTCCGCAGACCTCGGAGTCCCCTTCTATCCTTATTATGTTATTTTCCTTATTATCTTTAGACTTTGATGTATAGAGACACGTAGAATTAATTCTTTGAAGCATGTGACTTATTTTTATCGATTTTTGGGAGTTGTATTGTTTTAATTTGCAGTTCTTATTTATTCAACTATTAATGATTTAATTTCAGATATATATTTAGTTATTCCGCATTGATAGGTTTACCTAGTCTTAGAGACTAGGTATCATTATGTCATCCTACAAAGGGAATTTGGGGTCATGACACTTCATTTCAGGTATTATAACTTCGGGAACTTCGAAGTTAATTTGAAAAGAAACTTCTAATTTCGGAAGCTCTAAGTGGGAAGAATTGGCGAAGGTTTGACTTTTGAGTAAACGACCTCAGAATAGGGATTTGAATGTTCTGATAGGTTAGTATGTTGATTTCGGACTTGGGCGTATGTTCGGGTTGAGTATCAAATTACCCAGGAGCAATTCAGCGCTTGTTATGAAAAGTTGGCATTTTTGAAAGTTTTAGAATTTCATAAGTTTGGTTTTAAGTGGATTTTATTTTGTGACTTGCACGTAAAGTTTGGCCTCATTGCGTGATGTTTAAGTGTGATTCGGACGCGTTAGGCAAAATTTGAATGTTGTAAAGTTCAAAGAAAGGGTTTGTCCATCGATTTGTAATTTTGATGTTGTTTGACGTGATTTGAGGTTTCGACTAAGTTTGTATCATGATGTAAGAAGTGTTGGTATGTTTGGATGGGGTCCCGGGGGCCTCGTGTTTGAAATGAATTGAAATCGAATTGAAACTTGAAATTGAGGCAATGCTGGGAATTTTGAATGCTGGTGTTTTTGCACTTACGCATGAAGGACCGCAGGAGCGGGGCAGTGGCTCACAAAAGCGACCTGGGCAAGACTAGACTAGGGCCGCAGGTGCAATGATATTTTCAGCACCTGCATGATCGTGGGAGCGGAATTGAGCCGCAGAAGCGATCCTGGGTGAGCTAGGCAGTGGCCGTAGGTTCGAGACTTTTCCACATCTGCGATAGTGCAGATATTGCTTCCTGGAGTGCAGAAGCGGAGTGGAGCACAAGAGCGGGGGGGAAGGGGCGGCCTCCAGTGTTTTTCGCAGAAGCGGACATTGGCTTCAGAAATGCAAAGGTCGCCTGGGCAAAATGTATAAGTTAGCCAAATCAGATTTTGGCTCATATCACCTCATTTCTCTCATTGGAGTCGGCCTTGGGGGAGATTTCGGAGTGCCATTTTTGTCATCCTTCATGAGGTAAGTGATCCCTACTGTTGTGAGTTAAATACATGATT
Source organism: Nicotiana tomentosiformis (assembly GCF_000390325.3). Classification (NCBI taxonomy): domain Eukaryota; kingdom Viridiplantae; phylum Streptophyta; class Magnoliopsida; order Solanales; family Solanaceae; genus Nicotiana; species Nicotiana tomentosiformis. Next base: position 69,167,290 of record NC_090821.1, on the reverse strand, counting down.
TACAGGTGGATTTAAACATGAAAAAACTTAGTAATTGTGAGATATTTGTAGAAACCTAGAAACTTGGTAATATTAGATTTTGACACGATTTTGAAAATGGATTTAGGAATAAATTATATATTTGAGTTCGTGGTATTATGGGTAATGATTATCTTCGCAAATTTTTGGAATCCGGGCACGTGGGCTTGAGGGTTGACTTTCTCAACTTTTCGAGCAGAGGGGGGAAAATGTTATAAATTGATTAATTATGGGAAATAGAGTATATATTTATGGATTTGCACATTTGTTTGACTAGTTTTGGAGAGACAGGCATTGGTTTGAGGTGTTAGAGTGGGGTTTGAGCCGGCTATGGAACTTCGGAGCGAGGTAAGTGTCATGTCTAAATCTGTGAGGGGGAAACTACCCCTAGGTGATGTATTCAATATGCGCTACTTGTTGTGGGGGCTACGTATGCACGAGGTGACGAGAGTCCATACGTAGCTAGATTCATGTTACGACCTGGTAGACTTAGGTTCCCTCCATGCTATATTATTACTATTTGAGTTGTCCCTTGCCTATTAAATTCCTTTATTTTATGTTGCGACTTGAGAATAGACTTGTGTAGATTGATAAACTTTCTATTGTAGAGATTCGACGGGCTTCATGATTAGCCGCGAAATAATTGTACTCCTATTACGAATTTCTCCCCCGTTATGCGTTTTCATCGAAAAGTTTCCCTAAAAATTTATAACTCACACGTCTATTGGTGAGTGGGGTCAAGGACCCGTTAAAGCTTCTTATTCTAATATGATCGGGCCGTTCACCTCGGCAGTATAATAGATACATCTATGGTTCGTGTCGTTCGACCCTCAGCAGTGCGCACATTATGATAGGATAGGGGCGCTAGCCTCGGTAGGATTATGTATCACACTGTCATGGGAGCGGTTCGTTCGCCTTGACAATGTAATATATGTATCTATGGTTTGTGTCGTTTGACCCTCGGCGGTGCACATATTATGATGGGATCGGGTCGTACGCCTTGGTATTTCTCTAAGATGCCCTATTGAGGAGGTAACTACTTGCTGAGAGATTGAGTTTATTGTCGAGAGGAGGATTTTACCACGTATTTATATACTTGTTGTTTCGTCCATTTACTCTGCTTCACATCTGTATACTTCTATTGTATTTGTCTTATTGGTCCACTAGTAAGTGTCGATGTCGACCCCTCATCACTACTTCTCTGGGGTTAGGCTAGATACTTACTCGGTACGCGTTGATTTATGTACTCATGTTATATTTGCTGCACTTATTGTGCAAGTACACATATGTCTGGTGGTCTTTGGGGCTCAACGACGCAGCTATTGCAGGGATTTTACCGTGAGCTGCATTTCATGTTACGATCTGTAGCCTGTAGAGTCTCCATCAGAGTTATTTATATTCTCCTGTCTAATTTGTGTTACAGACAGATGTTGTATTTTATTATATTTACTAGTCGATGCTTATGCACTAGTGACACCGGGTTTTGGGGGTTCGTACGGGTTGTTCATCATTGTAGTTTGCGTAAACATTATCATCTACCGTGTAAATTCTATTTCACACTATTTACTTAATGAAAATTATGATTTCAAATTACTAAAATGAGTGATTAAGTTGATCAATCACCGTACCGTTGGCTTGCCTGACGACGGTGTTTAGCATCATCACGACCTTTAGTGGATTTTGGGTCGTGATAATTTTTATATTATTTAAAATTTCAAATATTACAGTAGATAAGAGCATATGAAGAGGGGGGGTAAAGATAATATGATATTTATAATGTGAATTAATCAAAAACTAAAACATAAGTATTTAACACTTAAAACAATTATTGATAAATTTATACAATTGAAGAGTTTTGAATAGTACTTATAACATAACTTTTAAAAAATAAAAGTATTCCCAGAGATGTAATATTAAAATATTAAGCCAATTGATAAGTTAATAAAAAGTCACATTAGTAAATGTATAGTACTAAGTACATGGTAATCGAATAAAAATAATAAGGAACAAATAATTTATTTGATTACTAAATAATTTGTATCTTTTGATTATGTATAGATTGTATTATATTCATGCACACTATATTAAAAAATAAAATAACAACTAATATTTATTAAAATAATATGATATATTAGGTCATAATTTTATAAGATTAATATTTTGTCAAAGTATTCACGCATTACGCGGGTTCTAACACAAATAATTAAGAATAGAAGGAATATGAAATTTGTATTCTATGAGGCGCCTTTTAGTGGATAAACCCAGGAGGCTCACCACTATAAAGCAAGCAAATACCTAACAATATGAAAAATGAACGGACATATATTTATATTGTGGGGTAATTGAAAAAAGGAAAAAGAGTAAAAATTGCTATCTACAATACGAAAAATATATTTTTATTTTAATATTCAGTATATTTTTTGAGTCATCTACAGTACTCTTTGTTATATTTTTGTATCATTATCCTTGCACTTCGTAAGGGAGCTCTAACCTGAAATATAACAAACTAAAGTATAGTGTTAAACTCGAGTAAAAAGTAAAAAGGTAATTTTGACCTTTTCTCTGAATTGTTTTGACACGTGACAACCATTCAGACCAAGTTGGAGCCCTTCTAAAACCATGAGCGAATACATGGGCTTGTTCATTTACCTTCACTGAGAAAAATATTTGTTCTCTCCTGAGGCGGATGTAGAGTTAGAACATCGGGTTCAACTGAACCACTATTTTTGATGCGGAACATAAATTTATGTCTAAAAGTTTAATAAAATTATACCAAATAGTAGGTTAGAATTCATAATTTTTAAAAATTCAATGTCTTCATAACAAAAAATATTCAGAATTAAATCATGCATACGCCTATGCTCTCTCTGATTTATTTTTTAATAAACTCAGGTTACACGAATCTCGACTCACCGATTATTTCTTACAACTGCAAATTGGAATAGAAGTAAATAGAGACGTTCTTCACGTACTCTTCCCTTTTACTTCCCATTTGAACGAGAGTATAAAGGAATATCTTAGTCATAATTTCATGAAATCGAAGAGCTGGCACGTTTATAAGACTAAGAGGGTTGCATTGCGAGGGGACCATTTTATTTCAACTATTCAAGTCTTCTTTAATACTTGTCGGAATCAAAGCCTGAGGATCCGGTGAAGCACGGTTTGCCTGAGACGTTTGTAGAGATGCACCCCTCCTAAGTCTGGGGCAATCCCTCACCATATGGCGGTACCTCGGGAGTGCCCTTGTTGATATTTCTATATGGCTGCATTTGCCTTTGGTTATTTTGTGATAAAGTTGTAAATTTCTGTTTTCCACCGCGGGGTATTATTTGTTCTTATTCTGTGTAGTTAAATTGTGACATACCAATTACTTGATTCATTTCTATTATTATTTTATTATTATTATATTGTTAAACCTTTCACCCTGTCTTTTATTATTTCCAGTAGGGTCTGACTTGACCTCGTCACTACTCTACCGAGGTTAGACTTGTCACTTACTGGGTACCGCTGTGATGTACTCATACTATGCTTCTGCATATTTTTTTTGTGCAGATCCAGGTATGTCCTATCAGACTAGGTATCCGTGAAATAGCCGTACGCGGAGACTTCAAGGTATATCTGCCAGCGTCCGCAGACCTCGGAGTTCTCTTTTATCCTTATTGTGTTGTTTTCCTCATTCTCTTTAGACTGTGATGTATAGAGACACTTAGAATAAATTCTTATAAGCTTGTGACTTATTTTTACCGGGTTTTGAGAGTTGTATTGGTTTAATTTGAAGTTCTTATTTATTCAACTGTTAAGGATTTAATTTCAGATCTATATTTAGTTATTTTGCATTGATACGCTTACCTAGTCTTAGAGACTAGATGCCATCACAAAATTCTACAGAGAAAATTTGGGGTCGTGACAAGTTGGTATCAGAGCTCTAGGTTTGTAGGTGTTATGAGTCACAAACATGTTTAGTAGAGTCTCGCAGATCGGTATGGAGACGTCTGTACTTATCTTCAGGAGGCTATGGAACTGTTAGAAAAAATATTCACTTTTTTGATTCTGTATCATGCACATTTTTTGCGCCCTATCACGTTATCCTTGATTGTCACACCAAGACGGTCACGTTGGCTATGCCAGGTCTACTGCGGCTAGAGTGAAGAGGCACCATGGATCATGTTCCTAGCAGGGTTGTTTTATTTCTTAAGGCTCAATGAATGGTTGAGAATGGGTGTGATGCATATCTGACCTATGTGAGAGATGTTAGGGATTTCCCTGATGTATTTCCAGGGGATCTTCCGGGTATGCCACCCGATAGGAATATTGACTTTGGCATTGATTTGTTACTGGACACTCACACTACTAGAAATCCGATAAAATCCGACCCAAAAAACCAACCAACGTTGGTCGGTAATGGCCAAAAACCGACCAAAATGCGATCATTTATGTGTGGACGGTATTTTTGTGGTCAGAAAGGAATACCGACCAAAGTTGGTCGGAAATTACCGACCAACTTTGGTCGGTCAATTAAATTCAAAAAACAAAATATTACAAAAAAAACCGACCAAAGTTGGTCATTTTTTTCCGACCAAAGTTGGTCGGTATTTTAATTATGTAAAAAAAAGGATTCACCATCTGGGAATCGAACCGGGGTCTGTACTGTGACAGGATACTATTCTACCACTGGATCATTGGTACATTTTGTTTTAAGACTGTCTTTTATTTGATTTATACTCTTTAATTATATTTTCGCACGAAAATAAACTACCAAAGTTGGTCGGTTTTATTAAAAAGTAAAATTACCGACCAAAGTTGGCCGGGGTTTTTAAATGACCCGCCGAATTAACCGAACAATTTTGATCGATTTTTTTAATATTAATTTTTATTTATATTAATTGAAAAACAGACCAAAGTTTGTCGGTTTCTTGAAACATAAAATTTGCGGGACTCAAAAATAGTTTCTCGCATTTTTGCGCCAAAGAAAACCGACCAAAGTTAGTCGGTTTCGTAAAAAAAAAATTAAAAAAAAAATATTTTGAAAAACCGACCAACTTTGGTCGGATTTTTGGTCGATTCTTTTACCGACAAAAGTTGGTCAGTCGACCTTGGTCGGTTTTTGCCGAATTTTTAGTAGTGTCAGCCCATTTTTATTCCACCATATATTATGGCCCCAATAGAATTAAAGGAATAAAAAGAGTAGTTCCATGGTCTTCTTGATAAGGGTTTTGTTCGGCCTAGTGTATCGCCTTGGGGTGCTCCTGTCTTATTTAATGTGCAGGGAGAACTCCCGAGGAACCGCCTTGTAGTCTCAAAAGTAAATGTGTAGGGAGAACTCCCGAGGAAGTGCCTCGTAGTCTCAAAAGTAAATGTGCAGGGAGAACTCCCGAGGAACCGCCTCGTAGTCTCAAAAGTAAATGTGCAGGGAGAACTCGAGGAACCGCCTCGTAGTCTCAAAAGTAAACACACAACTCAAACCAATAAATAAAATAGTTAGCAGTAAGAATTCTATAGTTAAGACTGATAAATATCAAGGGAAAACAGGAAATCAATTAGGCATGCTGCACAGAGTTCAAATAAGCAGTTAAAGCACGTAGACATGGGATATTAGACTAAACAGGGTAACTAGACATGTTAGTATAACTTAATTAAAATGAAAATAGATCACAACTCTCTGAAAAATCCGGTTTTACAACAAATAGCCAGTGTACGCACTCGTCACCTTACATACACGGCGCTCACATATCACAACAGTACCAAATCCTACAGGAATTCCCCCACACAAGGTTAGGCAAGCCACTTACCTCAAACCAAGCTCAATAAACCAGTAACAATACCTTTCCCATGAATATCCGACTTTGAATAGCCCAAATCTAGAAAAAAAATACTTACATATCATAAATACAACTATAATAGACTAATCTAATTAATAAAATCAATACTTTAACAAAAACTCTGAAATCCGTCCTAAAACGCAGATCCGGATCCACGTCTCAGAATCGGGTAAAAGTCACAAAATACGAACACCCACTCGACCACAAGTTCACCCATACCAAAATTACCAAAATCCGATACCAATTCGCCACTCAATTCCTTAAATCAACTCACCAAATCCTTAACCTCCAACTCCTAATTTCCACCTTAAATACACACTAACTAGGAGGAAACATAAATGGGGAAGCAAGATTATTGATAAAAAATAAGCACAAAGGGTTTACCTCAAGAAATCCCTTGAAAATTCTCTCAACAATCGCCCTAAACCGAGCTTGCAAAGTCCAAAATGACAAAACATCACGAAGCCCTTCGTTTTAAATACTACCCAGGCTTCTCGATTCTGCGGTCACATTAGCCGCTTCTGCGACACCGCTTTTGTGGTCCGGTCCTCGCATCTACGGAGGCCATTAAGCCGCCCAACCACTTATATGGTCATAACCCCGCTTCTGCGGGTGCGCTTCTACGCAACAAAACCCGTTTCTGCATACCAGCCTCAAACTCCCGTGTCCGCATCTGCGACCCTCCAAGCGCAGGTGCGAGTTCGCACCTGCGGAACACCCTTCTCATCTGCGCTCCACAGCCCAAGCTTGACCAAACCGCACCTGCGCTCCTCCTTCCGCACGTGCGATTCCGCACCTGCGGTGTTCCCTCCGCATGTGCAAAAACGCCAGAAACTTCAGTAATTTGCATAAGTCCAAATTCAATCCGTTAAGCATTTGAAACACAACCGAAGCCCTGGGGACCTCAACCAAACATACCAACAAGTCCTAAAACACAATAAAAACTTAGTTGAGCCCTCAAATCACATCAAACAACGCTAAAAATATGAATCGCCCCTTGATTCAAACTTAATTAACTTGAAACTTCCAATTTCTACAACTGATTTCGAAACCTATCAAACCACGTCCGATTGACCCAAATTTTGCACAAAAGTCATATTCAACATTACATACCTACTCCAACTTCCGGAATCAGATTGCGACACCGATATCCAAAAGTCCACTACTGGTCAAAATCTCCAAAAATTCGACTTTCGCCATTTCAAGCCTAAATGAGCTACAGACCTCCAAAACACAATCCGGACACTTCCCTAAGTCCAAAATCAACCAACGGAGCTAACAGATCCGATGAAACTCCATTCCAAAGTCGTCTCTACACAGTTCCAACTACGGTCAAAATCCTAAGACTTAAGCTTCCGTTTTAGGGAGTAAGTGTCCCAAAATACTCTGAAACCACAAACAAAACCTCCCGACAAGTCACATGAGCAGAAAAAAGATACGGGGAAAACAATAAATAAGGAATCGAGGCTATTACTCTCAAAACGACCGGCCAGATCATTATATCCTCCCCCTCTTAAAACAATTGTCCGTCCTCGAACGAGCATAGAGACATAAGTGAAGTGGTGAAAAGATGAGGATGACGGCTACGCATATCATGCTCGGTTTCCCAAGTCGCCTCCTCGACCGGTTGACCCCTCCACTGAACCTTCACTGATGCAATGTTCTTTGACTTCAGCTTTCGAACCTGCCTATCCAAAATAGCCATCGGGACCCGAACATAAGATAAATCCTTGTTCAACTGGACTGAGCTGAAATCCAACACATGAGACGGATCACTGTGATACTTCTGGAGCATAGAAACATGGAATACCGGATGAACTCCTGCTAGATTGGGAGGCAAGGAAAGCTCATAAGAAACATCCACAACACGCCGCAACACCTCGAATGGGCCGATAAACCTTGGGCTCAGCTTGCCCTTCTTTCCATATCTTATAACACCCTTCATAGGTGACACCCGGATCAAGACTCGCTCTCCAACCATGAATGAAACATCGCAAAACTTCCGATCCGTATAACCCTTTTGTCTGGACTGGGTTATGCAAAGTCGATCCTAAATTACCTTCACCTTATCCAGGGGATACTGAACCAAGTCTGTACCCAATAATCTAGCCTCGCCCGGCTAAACCAACCCACTGGAGAGCGACACCGCCTACCATACAGATCCTCATACGGTGCCATCTGAATGCTTGATTGATAACTATTGTTGTAGGCAAACTACGCAAGTGGCAAGAACTAATCCCAAGAACCTCCAAAATCTATCACACAAGCGTGAAGCATATCCTCCAGTATCTAAATAGTGCGCTCGGACTGTCCGTCCGTCTAAGGGTGAAATGATGTGCTTATCTCAACCCGAGTACCCAACTTTTGTTGTACAACCCTCAAGAACCGTGATGTAAACTGCGTACCCTAGTCAGAGATGATAGATACCGGTACGCCATGAAGCCTGAAAATCTCGCGTATATAAATTCGAGCCAACTGCTCAAAAGAATAGGTAGTCATCACAGGAATGAAATGAGCTGACTTGGTCAGCCTATCCACAATCACCCAAACTGCGTCAAACCTCTGCTGAGTCCGTTGGAGTAAAACAATGAAATCCATAGTGATCCGCTCCCATTACTTTGGAATCTCTAACTTTTGAAGCAATCCACCTGGCTGTTGATGATCATACTTAACCTACTGGCATTTTAGACACCGATCCACAAACTCAACTATGTCCTTCTTCATTCTCCTCCACCAGTAATTCTGTCTCAAGTCCTAATACATCTTCGTGGCACCCGGATGAATAGAGTACCGCGAACTATAAGCCTCCTTAAGAATCAACTCTCACAAACCATCTACATTAAGCACACATAACCTGCCCTGCATCCTCAAAGCACCATCATCCCCAATAGTGACCTCCTTAGCATTACCGTGCTGGACTATGTCCTTAAGGACAGGTAGATGGGGGTCATCATACTAACGCTCCCTGATATGATCATAAAGAGAAGATCGAGAGACCACACAAGCCAATACTTGACTCGGCTCAGAAATATCCAATCTAACAAACTGGCTGGCTAAGGCCTGAACATCCACGCCAATGGCCTCTCTGCTACTGGTAGATATGCTAAGCTCCCCAAACTCTCTGCCCGTTGCCTAAAACCATCATCCACCACATTGGCCTTCCCGATATGGTACAAAATGGTGATATCATAATCCTTAAGCAAATCTAACCACCTCTGCTAATGCAAGTTAAGATCCTTCTATTTGAACAGATACTGCAAACTCCAGCGATCGGTGCAAATCTCATAAGGAACACCATACAAATAGTGCTGCCATATATTTAAGGCATGAACAATAACTGCTAGCTCAAGGTCGTGGACATGATAGTTCTTTTCATTTACCTTCAGCTGTCTGAATGCATAGGCAATCACCCTACGGTCCTGCATCAACCCCACACCGAGACCAACCTACGACGCATCAGAATATACAGTATAAGACCTCGAACTTGTAGGCAATACCAATACTGGGGTTGTTGTCAAAATTGTCTTGAGCTTCTGAAAGCTCTCCTCACACTCTTCTGTCCACCTGAATGGAGCACCCTTCTGGGTCAGCCTGGTCATGGGTGCTGTAATAGATGAAAATCCCTTAATGAACCGACGGTAATACCCCTCCAAACCCAAGAAACTCTGGATCTCCCTGGCTGAGGACGGTTTGGGCCAACTCTGCACTGCTTCAATCTTCTTCGGATCCACCTAGACCCCATCACACTTTGAAAATTTTGCATATAACTTCTTTTCTCACACTTTGCTCATGATCCTCCCAAGTCCGGGAGTACTCCAGAATGTCATCAATAAACACAACGACGATTGAGTCAAGATAGGGTCGGAACACAATGTGCATCAAGTGCATAAATGTTGTTTGGGCATTGGTCAGCCCAAATGACATCACAAAAAACTCGTAGTGACCATATCGAGTCCTAAAAGCAGCTTTCTGGATATCTGGCTCCCGAATCTTCAACTGATGATAGCCTGAACGTAAGTCAGTCTTGGAAAACACACTGTCACTTTGTAACTGATCAAATAAATCATCAATACAAGGCAATGGATACTTGCTCTTCACGGTAACTTTGTTCAGCTGGCGATAATCAATGCACATACGCATAGAGCCATCCTTATTCTTCACAAACAAGATAGGAGCACCCCAAGGTGACACACTGGGCTGAATGAAGCCCTTATCAAGCAACTCATGTAACTGCTCTTTCAACCCAGGAGGAGCCATACGATACGGAGGAATAGAGATGGGTTGAGTGCCCGACAACAAATTAATGCCAAAATCAATATCTATGTCAGGTGTCATGCCCGAAAGATCAACTGGAAACACATCTAAAAAATCTCTCACTACTGGGACTGACTCAACTATAGGGGTATCAATACTTATATCTCTCACATAAGCTAGATACGAGTCACACCCCTTCTGAAGCATTCGTTGAACTTTAAGAAATGAAATAACTCTACTGAGAGTATACTCTAAGGTACCTCTCCACTCTAATCAAGGTAATCCTAGAATATCCAATGTCATGATTTTAGCGTGGCAATCAAGGGGCGACAACCAGTCCATGCCCAAGATAACATCAAAGTCTACCATGCTGAGCAATAATAAATTATCTCTCGTCTCAAAACCACTAAGAGCAATCAAACACGACTGGTACACGCAGTCCACAACAAGAGAATCTCCAACAGGAGTAGACACATAAATAGGGGAACTCAAAGAAACCCGAGATACACCCAAATACGAGGAAAAATAAGAGGATACATAAGAATATGTAGAGCCTGGGTCAAATAATACCTACGCATCTCTATGATAGACTGGAACAATACATGTAATGATAGAGTCGGAAGAAACTGCCTCTATACGAGCAGGAAGAGCATAATATCTAGCCCGGCCTCCCCCTCTAGGGAGACCTCGACCTCTCCGACCTCCACTTCCAGGTGGTTGAGAAGGTGGGGTGGTAGCTGGTGCTGGAATCATAGCTTGAGGACCTGGTGGAGCACGTTGTGCCTGAGAAGTATGTGGAGGTGCACCCCTCCTAAGTCTGGGGCAATCTCTCACCATATGACAGTACCTCGGGAGAGCCCATGTTGATATTTCTTTATGGCTGCATTTTCCTTTGGTTATTTTGTGATTTTCTTTAAAGTTGTAAATTTCTATTTTCCTTCCGCGAGGTATTATTTACTCTTATTCTGTGTAGTTAAATTGTGACATACTACTTACTTGATTCATTCCCATTGTTATTTTATTATTATTATATTGTTTAAATTTTCACCCTGTCTTTTATTATTTTCAGTAGGGCCTGACTTGACCTCGTCACTACGCTACCGAGGTTAGGCTTGATACTTACTGGGTACCGCTGTGGTGTACTCATACTATGCTTCTGCATATTTATTTTCAGATCCAGGTATGTCCTATTAGGCCAGGTTTTAGTGAACTAGCCGCACGTAGAGAATTCAAGGTATATCTGTCAGTGTCCGCAGACCTCGGAGTCCCCTTCTATCCTTATTATGTTATTTTCCTCATTCTCTTTAGACTCTGATGTATATAGACATTTAGAATAAATTCTTAGAAACTTGTGACTTATTTCTACCGGTTTTTGGGAGTTGTATTGGTTTAATTTGTAGTTCTTATTTATTCAACGGTTAAGGATTTAATTTCAGATATATATTTAGTTATTTAGTCTTAGAGACTAGGTGCTATCACGTCATCCTACAGAGGGAATTTGGGGTCGTGACACTTCACTTTAGGTATTATGACTTATACATGTGGTCGGAATTGAATTTCGGAAAGTTCGAAGTTGATTTGAAAAGAAACTTCTAATTTCGGAAGCTTTAAGTGGGAAGAATTGGCTAAGGTTTGATTTTTGAGTAAACGACCTCATAATCGTGATTTGAAGGTTCTGATAGGTTTGTATGATAATTTCGGACTTAGGTGTATGTTCGGGTTAAGTATCTGATCACCCGAAAGCAATTCAACGCTTATTATGGAAAGTTGGCATTTTTAAAAGTTTTAGAATTTTATAAGTTTGGTTTGAAGTGGATTTTTATGTTATCGATGTCCGTTTGGAGTTCCGAGCTTTGGAATAGGTTCGTATCATGATTTATGACTTGCACGTAAAGTTTGGCGTCATTCCGGGATATTTAAGTGTGATTCGGATGCGTTCGGCAAAATTTGAAGGTCGTAAAGCTCAAAGAAAGGTTTTGTCCATCGATTTGTATTTTTGATGTTGTTTGACATGATTTGAGGTTTTGACTAAGTCTGTATCTTGTTGTGAGATGTGTTGGTATGTTTGGATGGGGTCCCGGGAGCCTCGAGTTTGAAACGAATCGAAATTTGAAATTGAGGCAATGCTGGGAATTTTGAATCCTTGTGTTTTCACACCTCGGAAGGAAGGACCGCAGGTGCGGTGCTGCAGGAGTGGGGAAGTGGCTCGCAGAAGCAACCTGGGCAGGACTGGACTAGGGTCAGGTGCGATGATATTTTCCGTACCTGCGTGATCGTGAAAGCAGAATTGAGCCGCAGAAGCAATCCTAGGCGAACTAGTCAGTGGCCACAGGTTCGAGACTTTTTCCACAACTGCGATGGCGTAGATGCGGCTCCTTGAGCGTAGAAGCGGAGTGGAGTGCAAGAGCGAGGGGGATTTTCTCACATGCGATGTCGCAGGAGCGGGACCTTGTCCACAGGTGCGAAGGGGCGGCCTCCAGTGTTTTTTGTCGAAGCAGACTAGGTGCCGTAGAAGCGACGCCGCGGAAGTGGCCATTGGCTTCATAGATGCGAAGGTCGCCTGGGCAGAATGTATAAGTTAGCCAAATCGGGTTTTGGCTCATATCTACTCTTTACTCTCATTGGAGTCGGCCTTGGGGGAGATTTTGGAGTGCCATTTTTGTCATCCTTCATGAGGTAAGTGATCCCTACTGTTGTGAGTTAAATACATGATTTACATGTGGATTTAAACATGAAATATTGTAGTAATTGTGGGATTTTTTGGAGAAACCTAGAAATTTAGTAATTTTAGATTTTGACCACGATTTTGGAAATGGATTTAGGAATAAATTATATATTTGAGTTCGTGGTGTTATGGGTAATGATTATCTTTGCAAATTTTCGAAATTCGAGCACGTGGACTTGAGGGTTGACTTTATCAACTTTTTGAGCGGAAGGAGAAAATGTTATAAATTGATTAATTATGGGTAATAGAGTATATATTTATGGATTTGCACATTTGTTTGACTAGTTTTGGAGAGACGAGCATCGGTTTGAGGTATTGGAGTGGCGTTGGATCCGGCTATGGAACTTCGGAGCGAGGTAAGTCTCCTGTCTAACTCTATGAGGGGGAAACTACCCTTAGGTGATGTATTCAATATGCGCTACTTGTTGTGGGGGCTACGTACGCACGAGGTGACGAGTGTCCATACGTAGCTAGATTCATGTTACGACCTGGTAGACTTAGGTTCCCTCCATGCTATATTATTACTATTTGAGTTGTCTCTTGCCTATTAAATTCCTTTATTTTACGTTGCGACTTGAGAATAGACTTGTGTAGATTTATAAACTTTCTATTGTAGAGATTCGACGGGCTTCATGATTAGCCGCAAAATAATTGTACTCCTATTACGATTTTCTCCCCCGTTATGCGTTTTCATCGAAAGATTTCCCTAAAAATTTATAACTCACACGTCTATTGGTGAGTGGGGTCAAGGACCCGTTAAAGCTTCTTATTCTAATATGATCGGGCCGTTCACCTTAGCAGTATAATAGATACATCTATGGTTCGTGCCATTCGACCCTTGACAGTGCGCATATTATGATGGGATAAGGTCGTTTGCCTCGGTAGGATTATGTATCACACTCTCATGGGAGCGGGCCGTTCTCCTCGATAATGTAATATATGTATCTATGGTTCATGTTGTTCGACTCTCGGTAGTGCACACATTATGATAGGATCGGGTCGTACGCCTCGGCATTTCTCTAAGATACCTTTATGAAAATCGTGCGTAATATTTGGTAAGAAGCTAATATATCTATGAGTTTTCCTAATTTTAATTGTGACGACCTATCTGGTGAGGTCCATTATATATATACTCCTATTGAGGAGGTAACTACTAGCTGAGAGCTTGAGTTTATTGTTGAGAGGAGGATTTTACCACGTATTTATATACTTGTTGTTTCGTTTATTTACTATGTCTCACATATGTATACTTCTACTGTATCTGTCTTATTGGACCACTAGTAAGTGTCGATGTCGACCCCTCATCACTATTTTTCTAGGGTTAAGCTAGATACTTACTGGGTACGCGTTGATTTACGTACTCATGCTACATTTGCTGCACTTATTGTGCAGGTACACATATGTCTGGTGGTCTTTGGGGCGCAACGACGCAGCTATTGCAGGGACTTTACCGTGAGCTGCATTCCATGTTACGATCCACAACCTGTAGAGTCTCCATCAGAGTTATTTCTATTCTCCTGTCTAATTTGTATTTCAGACAGATATTGTATTTTATTATATTTTCTAGTCGATGCTTATGCACTTGGTGACACCGGATTTTGGGGGTTCCTATGGGTTGTTCATCATTGTAGTTTTTGTAAATATTATCATCTACCGTGTAAATTCTATTTCATACTATTTAATTAATAAAAATTATGATTTCAAAATACTAAAATGAGTAATTAAGTTGATCAATCACCATTGGCTTGCTTGACGGCGGTGTTTGGCGTCATCACGACCTTTAGTGGATTTTGGGTCGTGACAATTATTATATTATTTAAATTTTCAATAAAATACAAAATGTGAGAACTAATCAAATATTATAGTAGAAAATAGCGTATGAAGAGAAGGTGGGGGGGGGGGGGTTAAGATAATATGATAGGTGAGCACCCTCTACTTCCAACCAAAAGGTTGTGAGTTCGAGTCACTCCAAGAGCAAGATGGGGAGTTCTTGGAGGGAGAGAGCCGAGGGTCTATCGGAAACAGCCTCTCTACCCCAAGGTAGGGGTAAGGTCTGTGTACACACTACCCTCCCCATACCCCACTAGTGGGATTATACTGGGTTGTTGTTGTTGTATAATTTGAATTAATCAAAAAATAAAACATAAGTAAATAACACTCAAAAATATTATTGATAAATTTAGACAATTGAAGAATTTTGAATAGTACTTATAATATAAGTTTAAAAAAATGAAAGTATTCCTAGAGTACGAAAATATATATCTATGTTATATTAAAAGAGATGTAATATCAAAATATTAAGCCAATTGATAAGTTAATAAAAAGTCACATTAGTAAATGTATAGTACTAAGTACTTGGTAATCTAATAAAAAAAATAAGGAACAAATAATTTATTTGATTACTAAATAATGTGTATCTTTTGATTTTGTATAGATTTTATTATATTTATGCACACTATATTAAAAAATAAAATAACAACTAATATTTATTAAAAGAATATGATATATGAGATCATAATTTTATAAGATTAATATTTTGTCAAAGTATTCTAACACTAGTAATTAAGAATAGAAGGAATATGAAATTTGTATTCTATGAGGAGCTTTTTAGTGGATAAACCCAGGAGGCGCACCACTATAAAGCAAGCAAATACCTAACAATC
The DNA here is from genome assembly GCF_000390325.3 of Nicotiana tomentosiformis. NCBI lineage: Eukaryota > Viridiplantae > Streptophyta > Magnoliopsida > Solanales > Solanaceae > Nicotiana > Nicotiana tomentosiformis. The sequence continues at coordinate 69,151,811 of NC_090821.1, read as the reverse complement.
TGAAAAATGAACGGACATATATTTATATTGTGGGGGTAATTGAAAACCAGGAAAAACAGTAAAAATTGCTATCTACTATACGAAATATATATTTTAATTTAAATATTCATTATATTTTTGGGTCATTTTCCTTGCACATCATACTGAGGGAGCTCCAACCTGAAATATATTAACATATTAAAGGATAGTTTTAAACTCCAGTCAAAAGTAGAAAGGTAAATTTAGACATTTTCTCTGAATTGTTTGGACAAGTGACAACCATTCAGACCACTGGAGTCCCGTTTAAATCATGAGCGAATACAAGGGCTTTTTCATTTACCTTCACTAGGAAAAATATTTGTTATCTCTCATAGACGGATGTAGAGTTGTAATATCGGGTTCAATTAAACCAGTATTTTTAACACGGAACACAAATTTATGTCTAAAAGTTCAATAAAATTATACCAAATAGTAGGCTAGAACTCATAATTTTTAAAAATTCAATGCGTTCGTAACAAAAAAATTTTAGAATTAAATCCATAGAACTTAAATCTTGCATCCGCCTATGCTCTCTTTGATTTTCGTTTTTAATAAACTCAAGTTACACGAATCTCGACTCCCTGATTATTTGTTACAGCTACAAATTGGAATAGAAGTAAATAGAGAGAGGTTCTTCACGTACTCTTCCCTTTTACTTCCCAAATTAATGTCTACTCAAATTAATGATTTATGTCCATGAGTATTCATTTTTCCATTACTGTAACTGGTAAGCCATTTAAAATAATTGTTTAGGCTTGTGTTATTGGATCTAACAAATCGAATCGGAACCGTCAAAACGAAAAATCAATCCAAATTGTTTGGTATATTGAGTAGAAGAACCCGAACCAAACCAACATATAAATATATATTTTTTTTATATATACTTTTAAGACATTGTATAAAATTTAGTTAAAAATGTCTAAAAATATCTGTGATTATCATACGAAATATAGTATTTAGTTAAATATGAAGTGATCCATATTTATTAACTCTAAACAATAGGTTTTATGATCACTTACTTATCAAATGTTATTGAAATGCGTCAATCTTTTGTCGAACTTTTCTAAAGTATCATATGACCCTTTGTTTTCGAAAGCTTGCTAACATAGAAATGTGCTAGTCTTTTTTCTTGACCTGCCCTTACCTTAAGGCGTCACATTAGGACAAATAATCAGCAAATAATTACACCAACCCACTATAAGGATTTGGATTGGGGAACCGTGAAAACTCGAAGCTCAGAACACTACCAATTACCAAATACTATCAGTAGAAGTCGTCACAAAACATTAACGAATGTTTAATGTTTTAATTGAGATGTCTCTTTAAATCATATATATAAGATAATTTTTTCACTGTTAATTTTGATCTTTTATGGACCATTTCCAATCTTTGTTCTGCGAAATTGATTAAAGGAATTTTCCGTAATAATATGAAGTACTACCAACTATTGCTTGCAGAGGTTGAAAAAGACAAAATTAGTATATCGTTAGAGGCAGTTTCTCTAATCTGCTTCTGTCAGTAGAAACCCTAATTTCCAAAAAATACTCTATTTATTGAAAAGTTGGAAAAAGCTTTAATTTTTTAACATTTTTTACTGTGAAACGTATGGACATCACATGAGTTGATGTTGACTAATGTGGCTAGTCGAAACTTAAACCTATGCTAAAATTAAATTGTTAGTACTATTTTATATTTCTAACAGCTAGTAGGTCCATAATATACAACTAAAGATTTATTTATTATTTAAAAATAGACAACAGAAATGGAAAAACCTTGAATTTGTTGGGTTGGGATATTGTGGAACTAAATGTCTTTTCCTTTACGTAATCTGGAGTGGAACAACTTATATATATGTCGTAGTTGTATTTGTGATTTTGTTAAATGTTAAGATATAATTTTCTTATAACAAGTTTCTATAAATTAGCTAGTTATAACTTTTGAAGAAAAGAAAACATCCTTTCTTCAAATTGTTTATACTATGTGCTAAATCCACAATATGTCAACACTATTTACATATAGAGTCCAACGATGCACAAATAAATGGTTTACCTTCAATCTCACGAAAAGGATGTTGTAATTGGGCACTTTTCTTCTATATTTGTTCTTCCACTTCATTCATGAAAGAAGAAGCAGACAACGAAATAAATACAATAATAAAATGATTCTTCACCGTCATTGTAAATAGGAGAGAAAATTGAATTGAATTCTTCGTTTTCCACAGCTAGTTGCTCGTACCAGATAGTCAAGGAGACAATCTGTTTAGCCAAAGTACCCATATGATCTGCTCAAGTTTCTACTAAACAAGAGCATGCTTAGAACAGTTGCTGATTAATTAGGAATGATCTTCGTTTTAGAAGCTTGAGATGGCACTAAATTATCCAATATACTAACAAGAAAAATAAATATAATATCTTACCGGAAATTAATCAAAACTTTACATATACAAGGAAATCAATCTCCATCCATATATCATGCCAACGCTCACCTTGAATAAGTGTCAGATTTTAGGACACAATTCAGTAAGTGTCAGATTTTAGGACAAAATTAATAAAGTTAGTTAATAATTAGTTACTCTTTTCGAATTTAAATTTAAAATAATTAAATATCTATATATTTTTAAGGAATTATAAAAAATGAAAAAATATATAAATATATAACTTCAAGGAAGAAAAACAAATATAAATTTATGAGAAAATATAAAAATATAAGACTTATAATTAGAATTATGATGTGAAAAGTCGTACATATACACATAACTAGATCATAATAAACAAATAATCATAAATGAAGAATACTGAAAAAAGAGAATTTCAAGCGATAGCGTAAAAATGTATATACTAATTAAATTTCTCATGTAGAAAATTTTAGTTAATATATAGAACTCATAACTCCATAATGAAAAATACAAAAAAAAAATATAAACATACTATCAGGAAATTTATACATAAGATAAGCATATTATATAGATAACACAAAATAATTATTATTAAAAATATTGGTAGCTTTTTTACAAAAATAATAAAAGGCTTACCTCTTTTTACTTTTGATGAATAAACAAATATAATTTAGTAACAAAAACTATTATAACGACCCGACCGGTCGGTTTGAGTAGAGCGCATCGTTCGGCAGTTCGAGGCCTTGAGTAGCTTCATGTAACGACCTGGCCAGTCATTTTGAGAATTGTAGCCCCGTTCCTCCATTTACTACTCATTTTGTACTTTATAGCTGTTATGTGACTTGCCGGGGTAATTGATTTAGGTTCAGAGAGATATCGAAATGAATCAAAATGAAAACTTAAGTTGAAAAAGTTGACCGGATATTGATTTATGTGTAAACGACCCTGGAATATGTAAACGACAAGAGTGAGTTGCTCTAGTGGTGAGCACCCTCCACTTCCAACTAAGAGGTCGTGAGTTCGAGTCACCCCAAGAGCAAGGTGGGGAGTTCTTGGAGGGAGGGAGCCTAGGGTCTATCGGAAATAGCCTCTCTACCCTAGGTTAGAGCTAAGGTCTGCGTACACGCTACCCTCCCCAGACCCCACTAGTGGGATTATACTGGGTTGTTGTTGTTTTAAACGACCCCGGAAGAGAATTTTGATGATTTCAACAGCTCCGTATGGTGATTTTGGACTTAGGAGCGTGTCTGGAATTTTATTTGGAAGTCTGTAGTTAAATTAGGCTTCAAATGGCTAAAATAGAAATTTAAGTTTGAAAGTTTGACTTGGGAGTTGAATTTTTGATATCGGGGTCGAAATCCAGTTCTTAAAATTTTTATTGCTCCGTTATGTCATTTTTGAGTTGTGTGCAAACTTTGAGGTCAATCAGATCTGAGAAAAGGAGACACTACTAGAAATTCGGCAAAAACCGACCAAGGTCGATCGACCAACTTTGGTCGGTTTTTCAAAATATATTTTTTTAAATTTTTTTTTTTTTACGAAACCGACCAACTTTGGTCGGTTTTCTTTGGCGAAAAAATGCGGGAAACTATTTTTGAGTCACGAGAAATTTATGTTTCAAGAAACCGACCAACTTTGGTCGGTTTTTCAATTAATATAAATAAAAATTAATATTAAAAAAACCTACCAAAATTGGTCGGTTAATTCGGCGGGTTATTTAAAAAAACCGACCAATTTTGGTCGGTAATTTTATATTTTAATAAAACCGACCAACTTTGGTCAGTTATTTTCGTGCGAAAATACAATTAAAGAGTATAAATCAAATAAAAGATAGTCTTAAAAGAAAATATACTAATGGTCTAGTGGTAGAATAGTATCTTGCCACAGTACAGATCCCGGTTCGATTCCTAGATGGCGAATCTTTTTATTACATAATTAAAATATCGACCAACTTTGTTCGGTTTTTTTTGCAATATTTTTTTTTTTTGAATTTAATTGACCGACCAAAGTTGGTCGGTAATTTCCGACCACAAAAATACCGTCCACACGTAAATGGTCGCGTTTTGGTTGGTTTTTGGCCATTACCGATCAACGTTGGTCGGTTTTTACCGGATTTTTAGTAGTGAGAGAGCACGGGAGAACGGAGAAAGAACAGATCTCGAGAGCAAATCATACAAAAATAACGCAACCTCCTTCTTTATCCAAAAATCAGCCATCATTTCCTTCATTTTTAGCCATGTAAGATTACTTTTAGCCACTAAAACTCCAGCTCAAAATCAGCATCAAACCCAGCTGCAAAAACGCATCAAAATCCACTAATACAACCCCAGAATACTCCAAATATGCTACCAAAAACCAGTTGAAAACCCAGCAAAAACGAGCTCGAATCACCTCTGAACTCCAGCCAAAAGGAGAAGCAAAACCAGCCATGAAATAGTTCGAGTTTAGCTCTAAAACAGTCCAAAGAAGCAGTAAACAAATACAGCTGCTTCATGCGACAAAAACGCAGTAGCTGCTGCTTGTCTTCTTCCTCCAAAAACCGACCCGTAACCACCTGAAACCACCACGAAAACAGCCCAAAAATACAGCAGAAAATAGTCATGAAACCAGTCACGATTTGCCTCCCAAAAGCACACCTGCATCGTCCATCCTTTGTTTCTTTGAGTCGAGTTTCGCGCCGGTGATTCAGTTCGATGTCGTTGGTCCTGTTCGCGGTCTTGCTTTTAGTTTGAGTATTCAATATTCACTATTGTACTAGCTGGTTCGCATGTAAACTTTCATCAATAAAATAACGAAGAAGCTTCATTGAGATTCGAGCCGATCGGAGTCGGAAAATCGAGGGAATAACATTCTTATTGACTAATTGAGTGTGGTTGGAGATAAGTGACTTGTCTAACTTTGTGTAGGGGAAATTTCCTTTAGGATTGGTATTGATGTAGTGTGTTGAAAGTCGTGTACATGAGTTGACGAGTGTGAACACAGACTAAATGTGGAAGGTTATGTGTTTAAATTGTGTAGATCAGTGTTGCATATTAATTAAATCATTTCATCATGTTATATTCATCATCATTGATTTATTTTATATTTTTAAAATTTGCTTGACCTTTTCTTGCTAATTGTCTTACTTGTTTAGTTGGAATTTTGTTTCTTTTATACTGTGCATTAATCGAAGGTTGAATTTCTTAATTGAATTATTATTAATATAAAGTAGTTGACATTTTTAAATTTGTGATATATTATTTTTGCTGAATTATTCATTCCCGAATATTTTGTGATATTTTTGTATTCATTGTGATTGAGCCGTGAGCTCCTTATTTTGGCAAGTTGAAATATTTGGACACTTGAAGTGGAAATTATGAAATATTGTGATATTGATACGCATGCGTTGATATAAGGTCTGGGTGTTAAAACGCATGTAGTGAGATAAGGGTGGCTTGATACGCGTGGCTAGTAGGGGAACTACTAGAAGTCATGCAATGTGATAAGGGTGGCTAAAACGCCGGATGCTATTTCGCGAAAAATGATTTCTTTAAAATTTATTGCTAAGGCTCTCGCGAAGATATAAGAAAATGAGATATTGTGAATTTATTTATTATTTGGGACTATGAGGCGGTACCTCGGTAGTGCCCTTATTGATATTTCTTTATGGATGCATTTGCCTTTGGTTATTTTGTGATTCTCTTTAAAGTTGTAAATTTCTGTTTTCCTTCCGCGAGGTATTATTTGCTCTTATTCTGTGTAGTTAAATTGTGACATACTAATTACTTGATTCATTTCCATTGTCATTTTATTGTTATTATTATATTGTTAAACTTTTCACCCTATCTTTAATTATTTTCAGTAGGGCCTGACTTGACCTAGTCACTACTCTACTGAGGTTAGACTTGGCACTTACTGGGTACTGCTGTGGTGTACTCATACTACGCTTTTGTACATATTTTTGTGTAGATCCAGGTATGTCCTATCATACTAGGTATCCGTGAACTAGCTGTACACGGAGACTTCAAGGTATATCTGCTAGCGTCCGCAAACCTCGGAGTCCCCTTCTATCCTTATTATGTTGTTTTCCTCATTCTCTTTAGACTGTGATGTATAGAGACACTTAGAATAAATTCTTAGAAGCATGTGACTTATTTCTACCGGGTTTTGAGAGTTGTATTGGTTTAATTTGCAGTTCTTAATTATTCAACTGTTAAGGAATTAATTTCAGATATATATTTAGTTATTCCGCATTGATAGGCTTACCTAGTCTTAGAGAATAGGTGCCATCACGACATCCTACAGAGGAAATTTTGGGTCGTGACAAGTTAGTATCAAAGCTCTAGGTTTGTAGGTGTTATGTGCCACAAACAGATTTAGTAAAGTCTCGCAGAACGGTATGGAGACGTCTGTACTTATCTTCGGGAGGCTATGGAACTGTTTGGGAAAATGTTCACTTCTTTGATTCCTTATCGTGCGCATTTTTTGACTTCGAAGTTTTAAACCATTGTCTTTATATTTTCTCACAGATGGTGAGGACACGCACAACTGGATCCGATGATCAAACATTCGCGTCCCCTGTTGGAGCCGCAAGAGGCGGGGGTCGGGGCAGAGGCCGAGGAAGACCACGTGGTGCAGCCAGAGCACATGCACGAGGTGCTGTAGAGGTACCACTAGCAGCTCCAGTTGGAGAGCAGATACCTGGGATGCCTGTTACTACCCCTGGACTTTAGGAGACTCTTTCCCAGCTTTTGAGCATGTTTGGCACTATAGCTTAGGCAGGGTTGATTCCACTTACTTCTGCCACATCTCAGGCCGGGGGATGAGCACAGACTCCTGCCGCTCGTACCCCAGATCCACGAGCCCAAGTTGACCATTCCCTAGAGGTTATAACAGTCCAGCCAGTTGTCCCAGTTCAGCCCAAGGCTAGGGCAGCAGTTTCGGAGGGTGGGTGGCAACTCAGGCTCGAAAGGTACAAAAAGTACCACCCTCCCACTTTTAGCGATTTGGTTTCAGAGGATGATTAGGGTTTTCTTGAGGAATGCCACCATATCCTCCGTACTATGGCTATTGTGGATTCCAGTGGGGTTTGTTTTACTGCATTCCAGCTTAGAGGAACGGCCTACCATTGGTGGCGGGAAAATGGGTTGGACAGTCTGGTTGAGGCAACTTCACTCACTTAGACTCAATTTTCATATATGTTCTTGAGGGAGTATGTTCCTCAGAGTCTCAGAGATGCATGGCGCACAGAGTTTGAGAAGTTACGCCAGGGTTCTATGACCGTGTCAGAGTATGTGGTCTAATTCAGTGATTTGGCTAGGCATACACCAGCCTTGGTTGCTACTGTTCGAGAGCGGGTTCGTCGATTTATTGAGGGGCTCCTTAATAGTATCAGATTCTGTATGGCCCGAGAGCTGGAGATGGACATCGCACACCAGCAGGTGGTGTCAATTTCTAGGAGATTGGAGGGTATGCATATCCGGGAGAGAGAAGGGAGGGAAGCTAAGAGACCTCAAGATTCTGACACATATAATAGTTCTCATGCCCCAGCTGCTGCCCGTCATGGTAGAGGCTATGTGAGCCGTCCTATTCATTCAGCACTTCCAGCTTCCAACAGTATTTCGGCTACTCCCAGACCTCAGGTTCTATATTATGCACCGCTAGTGTCTACTGTACCTCCTGTACGGGGTACTTTCAGTGATCAGTCTAGTTGATCAGGTCCGAGCCAGTCTCAACAGCCACGTGCTCCGCGTGCTTGTTTTGAGTGTGGTGACACTCTTCATATCATGAGGGATTTCCCCGGACATATGAGGGGTGCACCTCCACAGATTTCTCAGGCCCCACCCATTCAACAGTACCCTCGGGCTTCTCCATGATTACTGCACCAGTTGGCACTCCGCCTACACAGCCAGCTAGAGGTGGAGGTCGGACAGGTATAGGTCGCCCTAGAGGGGGAGGCCAAGCCAAATATTATGCCCTTCTTGCTAGGATGGAGGCAGTTGCATCTAATTATGTTATCACAGGTATTATTCTAGTCTGTCATAGAGATGCATTAGTCTTATTTGATTGAGGCTCCACTTATTCTTATATGTCATATTTGTTTCCCCCGTATTTGGGCGTATCCTGCGATTCTTTGAGTTCTTCTATTTATGTATCTACACCCGTGGGTGAATCAATTATTGATGACCGCATTTATCGATCGTATTTGATTGTTATCAGTGGTTTTGAGACTAGAGTCGATTTATTATTGCTCAATATGGTGGATTTCGATATTATTTTGGGCATGGGTTGGTTGTAACCATATCACGCTATCCTTGATTGTCATGCCAAGATGGTCATGTTGGCTATGCCAGGTCTATAACAGCTAGAGTGGAGAGGTACCATGGATCATGTTCCTAGCAGGGTTGTTTCATTTCTTAAGGCTCAACGAATGGTTGAGAAGGGGTGTGATCCGTATCTGGCCTAGGTGAGAGATGTTAGTGTTGATACTCCGTGGAGTTAGTTCATGTAGTAAGTGATTTCCCTGATGTATTTCCAGCGGATCTTCAGGGTATGCCACCCGACAGGGATATTGACTTTGGCATTGATTTGTTAACGGACACTCAACCCATTTTTATTCCACCATATCGTATGGCCCCAGCAGAATTGAAGGAATTAAATGAGCAGTTACATGAGATGCTTGATAAGGGTTTTGATCGGCCTAGTGTATCGCCTTGGGGTGCTCCTATCTTATTTGTGAAAAAGAAGGATGGTTCTATGCAGATATGTATTGATTACCGCCAGTTGAACAGGGTTATAGTGAAGAACAAGTACCCATTGGCATTTATTGATGACCTATTTGATCAGCTTCAGGGTGCCAGAGTGTTCTCTAAGATTGACTTGCATTCATACTATCACCGGTTGAAGATTCGAGAGCCAGATATCCTGAAGACGGCTTTCATGACTCGGTATGATCATTATGAATTCATTGTGATGTCTTTTGGGCTGACTAACGTGCCAACAACATTTTTGCACTTAATGAACAGTGTATTTCATCCCTATCTTGATTATTTCATTATTGTGTTTATTGAATATATTCTGGTGTATTCCCGGAGTCGAGAGGATCATGAGCAACACCTAAGGACTATGCTTCAGATCTTGAAAGAAAACAAGTTATATGAAAAAATTTCAAAGTGTGAATTCTGGCTTGATTCAGGGGGATTTTTGGGTCATATAGTTTCGTGTGAATGGATCATGGTATATCCGAAGAATATTGAGGCAGTGCATAGTTGGCCCAGACAGTCCTCAGCTACGGAGATCCGGAGTTTCCTTGCTTTGGCATGGTATTATCGCCGATTTGTAGAGGGTTTCTCTTCTATTGCTGCACCTATGGCCAAATTGACCTAGAAAGGTGCTCCGTTCAGGTTGACCGAGGAATGTTAGGAGAGCTTTGGTATTGTGTATTGTGATATGTCACGCATTGGTCTCGGCGCAGTGTTGAGTCAAGACGGTATGGTGATTGCCTATGCGTCCAGACAGTTAAAGGTACATGAGAAGAATTATCCGGTCCACGACCTTGCGTTAGAAGCTATTTTTCATGCCTTGAAGATTTGGCGTCATTATTTGTATGGTGTCTATAGTGAGGTTTATACCGATCACCGGAGAGTACATCATCTGTTTAAATAGAAGGATCTTAATTTGCGGCAGTGAAGGTGGTTGGAGTTGTTTAAGGATTATGATATCACCATTCTCTATCATCCCTGAAAGGCCAATGTGGTGGCCGATTCCTTGAGTCGTAAGGCGGAGAGTTTGGGAAGCTTAGCATATATACCGGTAACAAAGAGGCCTTTAGCCTTAGATGTTCAGGCCTTGGCCAACTAGTTTGTTAGATTGGATGTTTCCGAGACGAGCCGAGTTTTGGGTTGTGTGGTTTCTTAGTCTTCTCTGTATGATCGTATTAGGGAGCGTTCGTATGATGAACCAAATCTTCTTGTCCTTAAGGACACAGTTCAGCATGGTGATGCCAAAGAAGTCACTATTGGAGATGATGGTGTATTACGGATGCATGGTAGGCTATGTGTGCCTAATGTAGATGGTTTACGTGAGTTGATTCTCCGGGAGCCTCACAGTTCATAGTTCTCTATTTCAACTAGGTGCCGCGAAGATGTATTAGGATTTGAGACAACACTATTGGTGGAAGCAGATGAAGAAAGACATAGTGGGGTATGTCTCCCGGTGCCTAAATTGTCAACAAATGAAATATCAGCATCAACGACCGGGTGGATAGCTTCAGAGGTTAGAGATTCCACAATGGACATAGGAGCGGATCACTATGGATTTCATTGTTGGGCTCCCACGGACTAAGAGGAAGTTCGATGCAGTTTGGGTGATTGTGATTGACTAAATCAGCTCATTTCATTCCTGTGGTTACTACTTACTCATTTCATCTCTTACCGGTGTACGCAGATTACATCACAGTTCTGGAGAGCCGTACAGTGAGAGTTGGGTACTCGGGTAGAGTTGAGTACATCATTTCACCCTCAAACGGACGGGCACACTATTCAGATACTGGAGAATATGCTTCGTGCTTGCGTGATAGATTTTGGGGGTGCTTGGGATCAGTTCTTGCCACTTGCGGAGTTTCCTTACAACAACAGTTATCAGTCAATCATTCAGATGGCTCCGTATGAGGCCTTATATGGTAGGTAGTGCCGGTCTCCAGTGGGTTGGTTCGAGCCGAGTGAAGCTAGACTATTGGGTACGGACTTGGTTCAAGATGGTTTGGAAAATGTTAAATTGATTCAAGATCAGCTTCGTACAACCCAATCTAGAAAGAAAAGTTATGCATATCGGAAGGTTCGTGATGTTGCATTCATGGTTGGTGAGCGGGGCTTGCTCCAGGTTTCGCCCAAGAAGGGTGTTATGAGATTTGGGAAGAAGGGCAAGTTGAGCCCTAAGTATATTAGGCCTTTTGAGATTCTTGAAAGAATAGGAGAGGTGGATTATAGACTTGCACTACTATCTATTCTCTCTACAGTCCATCCAGTGTTCCATATTTCCATGCTCCTAAAGTATCACAGCGATCCGTCTCATGTGTTAGACTTCAGCTCAGTGCAGTTGGATAAGTATCTATCTTATGTTGCAGAGCAGTGGCCATTTTGAACATGCAGGTTAGAAAGCTAAGATCGAAGAGCATTGCTTCAGTAAAAGTACAGTGGGAGGGGTCATCCGGTTAATGAGGCGACTTGGGAGACCAAACATGATATACGTAGTTGTTATCCTCATCTTTTCAAAACTCCTGATATAATTCTAAACCCGTTCGAGGACGAACGTTTGTTTAAGAGGGGGAGTATGTAACGACCCGGCCAGTCATTTTGAGAGTTGTAGCCCTGTTCCCCTATTTACTTGTCATTTTATACTTTATAGTTGTTATGTGACTTGCTAGGGTAGTGATCGGTTCAAGTCCAGAGATATTTAGAAATGCATTGAAAAGGTTGACCAGATATTAACTGATGTGTAAATGACCCCGAAATAGAATTTAGATGATTTCAACAGCTCAGTATGGTGAATTTGGACTTAGGAGCGTGTCCGAAATTTTATTTAGAAGTCCGTAGTTAAATTAGGCTTGAAATAGATAAAATAGGAATTTAAGTTTGGAAGTTTGACCTGAGAGTTAAATTTTTGATATTAGGGTCGAAATCCAGTTCTGAAAATTTTCATACCTCCGTTATGTCATTTATGACTTCTCTGCAAAATTTAATGTCAATCGGACTTGATTTGATAGGTTTCGGCATTGAATGTAGAAGTTGAAAATTCATCAGTTCATTAATCTGTATTTTAAAAAAAAGTAAAAGAAAAAAACAAATCTAAGAACAGGCGAGAGAGCACGGGATAACGGAGAAAGAACAAATCTGGGGAGGAATTCATAAAAAAATAATGCAACCTCCTTCTTCATCGAAAAACCAACCATCCTTTCCTCCATTTTTGGCCATGTAAGATCACTTTTAGCTACTAAAACTCCAGCTGAAAATCAGCAGTTAACCCAGCTGCAAAAACGCACCAAAATCCACCCAAAAGGTCACTCTAAAACAACCCCAGAATTATCCAAAAATGCTTCCAAAAAATAGTTGAAAACCAACAAAAACGAGCTCGAATCACCTCTAAACTCCAGCCAAACGGTGCAGCAAAACCAGCCATGAAATAGCTCGAGTTTAGCTCCAAAACAGTACAAAGAAGTAGTAAAAAAATACAGCTTCTTCATGCGACAAAAACGCAGCAGCTGCTGCTTGTCTTCTTCCTCCAAAACCCGACCCATAACCACCTGAAACCACCACAAAAATTGTCACAACCCAATTCTCCCTCCTTAAGATGTCGTGACGGCACCTAGTCTCTACGGCTAGCTTAGCCTAACAAAGATGCGAAAATAACTAAAATGGAAACAAAACTTAACAACTAACTGTAACAGATAACTAAATAACTGATAACAATGCTGCTCGACATTTACAATAACCAACACTCTAATAATACACAGTATTCCCAAAACTCGAAACATCATAAGTCACAAGCTACAGGAGGAAACTAGTATCTCTATACGCTAGAGTCTAATAAAAGTAGTAAGGAAGGTAAATGACATAGGAGGGAATAGAGGGGGACTCCGAGGTCTGCGGGCATGACAGATATACCTTGAATTCTCTGTACAACAGCAAGCACTCTCAGCTAGTAGCGGGGCTAATAAGAAGTAGAATCTGCACACAAAACATGTGCAGAAGAGTAGCATGACTACACCTCAATGGTACCCAGTAAGTGCCAAGCCAAACCTCTGTAGAGTAGTGACGAGGTAAGATCCGGGCCATACTGGGATATAATAATAAGAAAAATGCTATAATAAAAATGAAGTAAAATGGAGAACACAACAGCAATTATTCACAAAACAATAACAACACCGCACAATGATATAACAACAAGGGCGCTCCAGAGATACCGTTTCGTAGTCCCAAAAGTAAATATACAGGGAGAACTCTCGAGGTAGCGCCTCGTAGTCTCAAAAGTAAATATGCAGGGAGAACTCCCGAGGAGCCGCCTTGTAGTCTCAAACGTAAATGTATAGGGAGAACTCCCGAGGAACCGCTTCGTAGTCAAAAAAGTAAATGTGCAGGGAGAACTCCCGAGAAACTGCTTCGTAGTCTCAAAAGTAAATGTGCAGGGAGAACTCCCAAGGAACCGCCTCGTTGTCTCAAAAGTAAATGTGCAGGGAGAACTCCCGAGGAACCGCCTCGTAGTCTCAAAAGTAAATGTGCAGGGAGAACTCCCGAGGAACCGCCTCGTAATGTCAAAAGTAAACACACAGCTCAAACCGATAAATACAACAGTTAACAGTAAAACTTTTACAGTTAAGACAGATAAATATCAAGGGAAAACATGAAATCAATTAGGCATGCTGAACAGAGTTCAAATAAGCAGTTAAAGCACGTAGACATGGGATATTAGACTAAACTGGGTAACTACACATGCTAGTATAACTCAATTAAAATGAAAACAGATCACTACTCAGTGAAAATTTTGGTTTTACAACAAATAGCCCATGTACGCACTCGTCACCTCACGTACATGGCTCTCACATATCACAACAGTACCAAATCCTAAGAGGATTTCCCCCACAAAAGGGTAGGCAAGCCACTTACCTCGAACCAAGCTCAATCAATCGATAACAATGCCTTTCCCACGAATATCTGACTCTGAATGGACCAAATCTAGCAAAAAACAATTACATATAATAAATACAACTATAATAGACTAATCTAATTAATGAAATCAAGACTTTAACAGAAATTCTGAAATCCGTCCTAAAAGGTTGACCCGGGTCCACATCTCAGAAACAGGTAAAGTTCACAAAATACGAACACCCAATCGACCACTAGTTCACCCATACCAAAATTAACAAAAATCCGATATCAATTCGCCACTCATTTCCTCAAATAAACTCACCAAATCCCTAACCTCCAACTCCCAATTTTTACCTTAAATACACACTAACTAGGAGGAAAAATAAATGCGGAAGCAAGATTATTGATAAAAAATAAGCACAAAGGACTTACCTCAAGAAATCACTCGAAAATGCTCTCAACAATCGCCCTAATCCGAGTTTGCAAAGTCCAAAATGACAAAAAAACGAAGCCCTTCGGTTTTAAACACCGCCCAGGCTTCTCGCATCTACGGTCACATTAGCCGCTTCTGTGGCACCGCTTTTGTGGTCTTGCCCTCGCATCTGCGGAGGCCACTAAGCTGCCCAACCACTTCTGCGGTCATAACCCCACTTCTACGGGTGCGCTTCTATGCAACAAAACCCATTTCTGCGGACAAGCCTCAAACTCCCGCGTCCATTTTTGCAACCCTCCATGTGTAGGTGCGAGTTCGCACCAGCGGAACACCCTCCACATATTCACTCCAAAGCCCAAGCTTGACCAAACTTCACCTGCGATCCTCCTTCCGCACGTGCGAGTCCGCACCTGTGGTCTTCCCTCAGCAGCTGCAAAAACACCAGAAACCAGAAACTTCAGTAATTTGCATAAGTCCAAATTCAATCCGTTAAGATTTTGAAAAATAACCGAAGCCCCCGAGACCTCAACCAAACATACCAACAAGTCTTAAAACACCATACGAACTTAGTTGATCCCTCAAATCACATCAAAAAATGCTAAAAATACGAATCACCCTTTGATTCAAACTTAATGAAGTTGAAACTTCCAATTTCTATAACCGATGCTGAAACCTATCAAACCACGTCTGATTGACCACAAATTTTGCACACAAGTCATATTCAACATTACGGACCTACTCCATTTTCCGGAGTCGGATTCCGACCCCGATATCAAAATGTCCACCACCGGTCAAAATCTTCGAAAATTTGACTTTCGCCATTTCAAACCTAAATGAGCTACAGTCCGCCAAAACACAATCCGGATACGCTCCTAAGTCCAAAATTAACCAACGGAGCTAACAGAACCGACGAAACTCCATTCCAGAGTCGTCTCCACACAGTTCCAACTACGGTCAAAATCGTAAGACTTAAACTTCCGTTTTAGGGACTAAGTATCCTAAAACAAACCACAAACAAAACCTCTCGCTAAGTCACATGAGCAGAAAAAAGATACAGGGAAAACAATAAATAGGGAATCTGGGCTATTACTCTCAAAATGACCAGCCGGTTTGTTACATCCTCCCCCTCTTAAAATAATCGTTCATCCTCGAACGAGCATAGAGACATACCTGAAGTGGTGAAAAGATGAGGATAACGGCTGAGCATCTCATGCTCGGTCTCCCAAGTCGCCTCCTCGACTAGATGATCCCTCCACTGAACCATCACTTATGCAATGTTCTTTGACCTCAACTTTCGAACTTTCCTGTCCAAAATAGTCACCTCTCTACATAAGATAAATCCTTGTCCAACTGGACTGAGCTGAAATCCAACACATGAGATGGATCACCGTGATACTTCCAAAGCATAGAAACATGGAATACCGGATGAACTCCTGCTAGATTGGGAGGAAAGGCAAGCTCATAAGCAACTTCCACAACACGCCGCAACACCTCGAATGGGCCAATAAACCTTGGGCATAGCTTGCCCTTCTTTCCGGACCTTATAAAACCCTCTATGGGTGACACCTGGAGCATGACCCGCTCTCCAATCATAAATGCAACATCGCAAAACTTCCGATCCGCATAACTATTCTGTATGGACTGGGCTGTGCGAAGTTGATCCTGAATTACCTTCACCTTATCTAAGGCATCCAGAACCAAGTCTGTACCGAAGAATCTAGCCTCGCCCGGCTCGAACCAACCCACTAGGGATCGACACCGCCTACCATACAAAGCTTTATACGGTGCCATCTGAATGCTCGATTGATAACTGTTGTTGTAGGAAAACTCTGCAAGTGGAAAGAACTGATCCCAAGAACCTCCAAAATCTATCACACAACTGCAGAGCATATCCTCCAGTATCTAAATAGTGCGCTCGGACTGTCCGTCCATCTAAGGGTGAAATGTTGTGCTCAGCTCAATGCAAGTACCGAACTCCTATTGTATAGCCCTCTAGGACCGTGATGTAAACTGCGTACCCCAGTCAGAGATGATAGATACCGGTAGGCCACGAATCCTGACAATCTCACAGATATAAATTCGAGCCAACTGCTCGGAAGAATAGGTAGTCATCGCATAAATGAAATAAGCTGACTTGGTCAGCCTATCCTATCTACAATCACCCAAACTGCATCAAACCTCCGCTGAGTCCGTGGGAGTCTAACAACGAAATCTATAGTGATCTGCTCCCATTACTCCGGAATCTCTAACCTTTGAAGCAATCCACCTGGCCGTTGATGCTCATACTTAACCTACTGGCATTTTAGACACCGAGCCACAAACTCCACCAGTAATGCTGTCTCAAGTTCTGATACATCTTCGCGGCACCCGGTTGAATGGAGTACCGCGAACTGTG
Source organism: Nicotiana tomentosiformis (assembly GCF_000390325.3). Classification (NCBI taxonomy): domain Eukaryota; kingdom Viridiplantae; phylum Streptophyta; class Magnoliopsida; order Solanales; family Solanaceae; genus Nicotiana; species Nicotiana tomentosiformis. The sequence continues at coordinate 69,134,949 of NC_090821.1, read as the reverse complement.
AGCCTCTTGAAGAATCAAGTCTCACAAACTATCTACATTGGGCATACATAACCTGCCCTGCATCCTCGAAGCACCATCATCCCCAATAGTGACCTCCATAGCATCACCGTGCGGGACCGTGTCCTTAAGTACAAGCAGATGGGGGTCATCATATTGACACTCCCTGATATGATCATAAAGAGAAAATCGAGAGATCACACAAGCCAATACTCGACTCCGCTCATAAATATCCAATCTAACGAACTGGCTGACTAAGACCTGAACATCCAACGCCATTGGCCTCTCTACTACCGGTAGATATACTAAGCTCCTCAAACGCTCTACCCGGGGACTCAAAGCATCGACCACCACATTGTCCTTCCCGATATGGTAAAAAATAGTGATATAATAATCCTTAAGCAACTCTAACCACCTTCGCTAATGCAAGTTAAGATCCTTCTGTTTGAACAAATATTGCAAACTCCAGTGATCAGTGTAAATCTCACAAGGAATACCATACAAATAGTGCTACCATATCTTCAAGGCATGGACAATAACTGCTAGCTCATGGTCGTGGACATGATAGTTCTTTTCATTCACCTTCAGCTGTCTGGACACGTAGGCAATCACCTTATGGTCCTGCATTAACACCGCGCTGAGACTAACCTGCGATGCATCACAAAATACAGTATAAGACCCCGTACTTGTAGGCAATACCAATACTGGGGCTGCAGTCAAAGTTGTCTTGAGCTTCTGAAAGATCTCCACACACTCCTCTGTCCACCTGAACGGAGCACCCTTCTGGGTCAGCCTGGTCATGGGTGCTGCAATAGATGAGAATCCCTTAACAAACCGATGGTAATACCCCGCCAAACCCAAGAAACTCTGAATCTTCGTGGTTGAGGACAGTTTGGGCCAACTCTGCACTGCTTCAACCTTCTTCGGATCCACCTGGACCCCATCACTCGATATTATATGGCCCAAGAATTCCACTGAGTCTAGCTAAACTCACACTTTGAAAATTTTGCATATAACTTCTTTTCTCTCAGGGTATGAAGCACAGTCATCAAGTGCTGCTCATGATCCTCCCGAGTCTGGGAGTACACCAGAATGTCGTCAATAAATAAAATGATGAATGAGTCAAGATAGAGCCGGAACACACTGTGCATCAAGTGTATAAATACTGCTGGGGCATTGGTGAGCCCAAATGACATCACAAGAAACTCGTAGTGACCATACCGAGTCCTGAAAGTATTTTTCGGGATATCTGGCTCCCGAATATTTAATTGATGATAGCTTGAACGTAAGTCAATCTTGGAAAATACTCTAGCACCCTATAACTGACCAAATAAATCATCAATACGATGCAATGGATACCTATTCTTTACTGTAAGTTTGTTCAGCTGGCGATAATCAATGCACATACGTATAGAGCCATTCTTATTCTTCAGAAACAAGAGAGGAGCACCCCAAGGTGACACATTGGGCCGAATAAAGACCTTATCAAGCAACTCCTATAATTGCTCCTTCAACTCCTTCAACCCAGGAGGAGCCATACGATATGGAGGAATAGAGATGGGCTGAGTGGCCGGCAACAAATCAATGCCAAAATCAATATCTCTATCGAGAGGCATCCTTGAAAGATCAGTTTGAAACACATCTAGAAAATCCCTCACTACTGGGGCTGACTCAACTATAATGGTTTCAATACTGACATCTCTCACATAAGCTAGATACGCGCCACACCCCTTCTGAACTATTCATTGAGCTTTGAGAAATGAAATAACTCTGCCGGGAGTATACTCTAAGGTACCTCTCCACTTAAATCGCGGTAATCCTGGCATAGTTAGCGTCACAGTTTTAGCGTGGCAATCAAGGGGTGATAACCAGTCAATGCCCAATATAACATCAAAGTCTACCATATTGAGCAATAATAAATCGGCTCTGGTCTCAAAACCACTAAAAGCAATCAAACACGACCGGTACACGCGGTCCACAACAAGAGAATCTCCCACAGGAGTGGACACATAAATAGGGGAACTCAAAGAATCCCGAGATACCCCCAAATATGGGGCAAAATAAGAGGACACATAGGAATATGCAGAGCCTGGGTCAAATAATACCTACGCATCTCTATGAAAGACCGGAACAGTACATATAATGATAGAGTCGGAAGAAACTGCCTCTGTACGAGCAGGAAGAGCATAATATCTGTCCCGGCCTCCCCCTCTAGGGCGACCTCGACCTCCCCGACCTCCACCTCAAGCTGGCTGAGAAGGTGAGGTTGTAGCTGGTGCTGGAATGATAGCCTGAGGACCTGGTAGAGCATATACTTATTATGTTGCTTCCTTATTTTCTTTAGACTCTGATATATAGAGATATTAAGGACAAATCCTTAAAAGCTTGTGACTTATTTCTATCGGATTTTGGGAGTTGTAATATGTGAATTTGTAGATTTATTTATTTTAGATTTCTATTGTTATTCCGCATTGATAGGCTTACCTAGTCTTAGAGACTAGGTGCCATCACGACATCCTAGGTAGGGAATTTGGGGTCGTGACAGATTCGTTCATGACTCGTAGAACCTATGAACCTAGAACTTTGATACCAACTTGTCACGACCCAAAATCCCACTACTCGTGATGGCACTTAGTCTCTAAAACTAAGTAAGCCGATTCTAATTACAATTCAAGCCATTTGTTTAAATATATAATCGAAACCAACAACGGAAATAATTATAAACAACCTCCCAAGACTGGTAATACTGAGTCACGAACTATAACTGAATATATGAAATGATCTCAATGATTGAATACTCAATATTGTTTGATTAATAATTAACAGTACAATAAAATGGAAAGAATCCAAGGGACTGCGATGACCAAGAATCTCTACCTTGAATCCTTGCGATCACACTCTACTTCTGTCCAAGTCCGATATCTCCAATACCTTGCTCTGCACAAAAATGTGCAGAGGTGTAGTATGAGTACACCACGATCGGTACTCGATAAATATCAAGACTAACCTTAGTGGAGTAGTGACGAGGTACAGTCAAGACACTCACTAGTCTAATAACATGTACAATATAGTATACAAAAATAATAGGAAACAAATAACAATGAGGGCAACAATAATCAACCAGTGATATACATAGGAGGACAATAAGAACATCATAAATATTGCTCAACAAATAATGAATACAAGTACAACCAATTAATCAAGTCCTTTGAATATAAATCTTTCGCCTATATGTTTTTCAAATAATAATATTCAGAATATAATACTTTCCAATAAATATATTTCGAATATACTCCCTTCAAATAAATATCTTTAAAATATAATTCTTTCAAATAAATATCTTTCAAATATAATTCTTTCAAATAAATCTCTTTCACATAAATATCTTTCATATAAAAGTCATCATGTGACACCTCATTTCAAAATCATAAAATACGGGTCTCAACCCACTTTCATATTTCCACGGCACCACGTGCCAATTTGTCTATCACAACCGCACGGACAACTTACGTGCCAATATCATCATCATTTACTCACGGTACCTCGTGCCCGCATTTCATATCACAAATGCACGGACAATTCACGTGCCAATATCATCATTATTTACTCACGGCACCTCGTGCCCACATTTTATTTTATAATCCACCGGGCAATAGCCACAAGCTCCCAATTTCAGCATAAATCAGACTATTATCAATTTACTAACAATAAGACAAATTGCACAAGATATAAAAATAAACACAAGGAAAATCACAACATCACATGAAAATTACCAACGCAATAACCCAACATCATCACATAAAAATTACCAACACAATAACTCCATATCATCACGTATCATCCCTGACAATAGCCACCCTTATCTCTACTAGAGCCACCCTTATCACTCCTATAATAGTCTCCATTATCCCTCCGCCCTAACAATATCAATTGCCACCCTTATCGCTCATATAGCCACCTTTATCGCTCCGTATAATAGTCACCTTATCACTCCGCCCAGACAATATTCGAACACACATAACCATAGTAAAATGTCACTCTTATACCCACATAATATCAACAGTGAAATGCCACCCTTATATCCTCATAATAATAACTCAAATTACGCAACAATTTACACGAAATATTATCATGACAACACAATCAATTCCTATTACAATTTTCCCAATGACCACAACCAATTCCAATGATATAGTAAAATCAATACATTTCTCAAAAATAGCCCAAGGATCCACACAACGTATATAAAACCTCAAAACAATCAACAGAGATGGAAAAGTAACTCAACATAGGACAACGCCTTCTTTAATCCAGATTTTAATAAATATAAATTAATGCCTCATTTTAAACTTATTTAATAATTATTTGTATATAAGGATTTCCATAATGAATTTAATTCCAAGAAAATTTCAAATCAACAAGCACACGAAATTCACATAAATATCCAAGTGACAATAACATCAAATTATCATATAAGATCAAATTTCGACAAATAAGGAACGAGGCATGACACATAAAGGATTTAATAAGTGCCAACAATTTCTAATTTAATATATAAGGATGTCTACAATTTTAACCGATATAATTGGCACATATAAACCAAGTACGTACTCGTCACCTCGCGTACATAGTTTTCAACTACACAATTTCCACATAAGACTCAATGCTTAAGGGGTAATTCCTTAGGTTAGGCAAGATACTTACCTTTTTGAAGTAATTCTGATATTCTAAAATAGTCGTCTTGCTTGAATAATTCCTCCGAACAGCTCAAATCTATTCAAATTAATTTTATAACTTCATTAATATTCATCAGAAATAATTTCAGTTAATATAACGTCGACATAAAATTTTGACATTAAAAGTCAACCAAAAGTCAATGCGGGGTCCGCCTCTCGGAACCCGACATAATTTTTACGAAATCCGAACACCCATTCCGATACGAGTTCAACCATACCAATTTTATCGAATTCCAATAACAAATCGTCCACCAAATCTTGAATTTTTGTTTTATAAACTTTCTACCATTTTCAACCCAAAACACTAAAAATCGCCTCTCCCCGACTCCAAATCGTCAAAGATGAAAAATGTCCCATTTTCAGAACTTAAATATGCTGCCCAGTCATTTCCTCTATGCGATCGCAGCAAAACACCGGCGATCACGAAGCACAAAATTTTTCCAGCACTTTTTCTACTCTATGCGATCGCGGCCATTCTCCCGCGATCGTGAAGAACAAATTCCCCAACAGGCTTGTCCAACTTTTTCCGGACAGCCTCTAGTATAACGGTCATAATATTTTGTACAGAACTCTAAATAATAAATGGTTTAACTTATTGAAAACTAGACACCAAGAACTACAACTTTCATGTTTTGGTCATCTCTCATTCCTTATAGATTTCGAGATATAGGCTTCCAAAGTCAACCCTCTGTAGTCAACCCTCACCCGAGCCACTCGGGACCCCGTCCGAACATACCAACAAGTCTCAAAACAGACTACAGACTTAGTCGATACCTCAAATCACATCAAACAAAGCTAAAATCACGAATCATACCCCAATCCAAGCTTAATGAAACTAAGAAATTTTAACTTTTACATTCAACGCCAAAACCTATCAAATCAAGTCCGATTGACCTCAAATTTTGCACACAAGTCATAAATGACATAACGGACCTATGAAAATTTTCAGAACTGGATTCCGACCCCGATATCAAAAAATCAACTCCCCGGTCAAACTTCCAACTTAAACTTCCTATTTTTGCCATTTCAAGCCTAAGTTAACTACGGGCTTTTGAATAATTTTTCGGACACACTCCTAAGTCCAAAATCACCATACGAAACTATTAAAATCTTCAAAACTCTATTCCGGAGTCGTTTACTCTAAAGTTCAACTCCAGTTAACTCTTTTCATTTAAGCCTCAGAAATAAGGATTGTTCTTCTAATTTAATTCCGAACCTTCCAAAAACCAAACTAGATCGCACATGCAAGTCATAATATGTATTACGAAGTTGCTCGGGATATTAAGTCGCTAAATGGGACGTAAATTCTTAAAACGACAAGTCGGGTCGTTACAACTTACTTGTCTAGACTGGCATTGACATTGGAGCTAATGTATGCTCAAATTAATGATTTATGTCCATGAGTATTCATTTTTCCACTACTGTAACTGGTAAGCCATTTAAAATAATTGTTTAGGCTTGTGTTATTGGAGCTAGGGGTGTACAAACTGAATCGAAAAATCGCACCAAACCGAAAAGTCAAACCAACCTGATTAAAAAATTCGATTAGGTTTGATTTGATTTTGTTTGGTATATTGAGTAAAAGAACCCGAATCAAACCAACATATAAATATATATTTTTTATATATACTTTTAAGACATTGTATAAAATTTAGTTTAAAATGTTTAAAAATATTTGTGATTCGCTTATGGATTTAATATTTAGTTAAATATGAAGTGATTCATATTATTAACTTCAAATAGTGAATTTTATGATCACTTTCTTATCAAGTGTCGGTGAAATGCGTCAATCTCTTTTGTCGAACTTTTCTAAAGTATCATATGACCCCATTTTTCGAAAGCTTGCTAACATAGAAGTGTGCTAGTCTTTTTTCTTGACCCGCCCTACCTTAAGGCGTCACATTACGACAAATAAAGTGATCTATAAGGATTTGGATTGGGGAACCGTGAAAACTTGAAGCTCAGAACACTACCAATTACCAAATACTATCAGTAGAAGTCGTCACAAAACATTAACGAATGTTTAATGTTTTAATTGAGAAGTCTCTTTAAATCATTTAAGATAATTTTTTCAGTGTTAATTTTGATCTTTTTTGGACCATTTCCAATCTTTGTTCTGCGAAGAAGATTAAAGGAATTTTCCGTAATAATATGAAGTACTACCAACTATTGCTTGCAGAGGTTGAAAAAGACAAAATTAGTACATCGGCAGAGGCAGTTTCTCTAACCTGCTTCTCTCAGTAGAAACCCTAATTTCCAAAAAAATACTCTATTTATTGAAAATTTAGAAAAAGTTTTAATTTTTTAACATTTTTACTGTGAAACCCTTGAACCTATGCTAAAATTAAATTGTTAGTACTAATTTATATTTCTAGCAGCTAGTAGGTCCATAATATACAACTAAAGATTTTTTTATTATTTAAAAATAGACAACAGAAATGGAAAAAACTTGAATTTGTTGGGTTGGGATATTGTGGAACTATTTGTCTTTTCCTTTACCTACTCTGGAGTGGATATATGTCGTAGTTGTATTTGTGATTTTCTTAAATGTTAAGATATAATTTTCTTATAACAGGTTTCTATAAATTAGCTAGTTATAACTTTTGAAGAAAAGAAAACATCCTTTCTTCAAATTGTTTATACTATGTGCTAAATCCACAATATGTCAATACTATTTACATATAGAGTCCAACAATGCACAAATAATTGGTTTACCTTCAATCTCACGAAAAGGATGTTGTAATTGGGCACTTTTCTTCAATATTTGTTCTTCCACTTCATTCATGAAAGATGAAGTACACAACGAAATAAATACAATAATAAAATGATTCTTCACCGTCATTGTAAATAGGAGAGAAAATTGAATTGAATTCTTCGTTTTCCACAGCTAGTTGCTCGTACCAGATAGTCAAGGAGACAATCTGTTTACACAAAGTACCCATATAATCTGCTCAAGTTTCTACTAAACAAGAGCATGCTTAGAACAGTTGCTGATTAATTAGGAATGATCTTCGTTTTAGGAGCTTGAGATGGCACTAAATTATCCTATACACTAACAAGAAAAATAAATATAAGATCTTACCGGAAATTAATCAAGACATTATATATAAAAGCAAATCAATCTCCATCCATATATCATGCCAACGCTGACCTTGAATAAGTGTCAGATTTTAGGACAAAATTCAATAAGTGTCATATTTTAGAACAAAATTAGTTAATAATTAGTTACTCTTTTCGAATTTGAATTTAAAATAATTAAATATATCTATATTTTTAAGGAATTATAAAAATTGAAAAAATATATAGATTATAAAAATATAAGATTTATAATTAGAATTATGATGAGAAAAGTCGTACATATACACATAACTAGATCATAATAAACAAATAGTTATAAAGGAAGAATACTGGGAAAACAATAATTTCAAGCGATAGCGTAAAAATATATAGACTAATTAAATTTCTCATGTAGGAAATTTTAGTTAATATATAGAACTCATAACTCCATAATGATAAATACAAAAAATATATAGATACTATCAGGATATTTATACATAAGATAAGCATAATATATAGATAACACAAAATAATAATTATTAAAAATATTGGTAGCTTTTTTACAAAAATAATAAAAGGCTTATCTCTTTATACTTTGATGAATAAAAAATTATAATTTAGTAACAAAAATTATTGTAATGTGTAGTTTCACTTGAGTAGTTTCACTTCAGCAGTTTGAGAACTTGAGTAGTTTCACTTCAGGTATTATGACTTGTACGTGTGGTCGGAATTGAATTTCGGAGTTGATTTGAAAAGAAACTTCTAATTTCGAAATCTTTAAGTTGGAAGAATTGGCTAAGGTTTGACTTTTAAATAAACGACCTTAGAATCAGGATTTGAAGGGTCCAATAGGTTCGTATGATGATTTCGGACTTGAGCGTATGTTCGGGTTGAGTATCGGATCACCCGGGAGCAATTCGGCTCTTATTATGGAAAGTTGGCATTTTTGAAAGTTTTAGAATTTCATAAGTTTGGTTTGAAGTGGATTTTTATGTTATCAATGTCCGTTTGGAGTTTCGAGCCTTGAAATATATTAGTATCGTGATTTGTGACCTGGGCAGGACTGGACTAGGGTCGCAAGTGCAATGATGTTTTTCGCACCTATGTGATCGCGAAAGCGGAATTGAGCAGTACAAGCGGTCGTGGGCGAGCTAGGAAGTGGCTGCAGGTGCGAGACTTTTTCCGCATCTGCGATGGCACAAATGCGGCTTCCTGGAGCGCAGAAGCGGAGTGGAGCGTAGGAGCAAGAGGGATTTGCGCACATGCGATGTCGTAGAAGTGGGACCTTGTCCGCAGATGCGAAGAGGCGACCTCCAGTGTTTTCTGCAGAAGCTGACTAGGTGTCGTAGAAGCGACGCCGCAGAAGCGGCAATTGGCTTCACAGATGCGAAGGTCGCCTGGGCAGAATTTATAAGTTTGCCAAATCGGGTTTTGGCTCATTTCACCTCTTTTCTCTCATTGGAGCCGTCATTGGGGGCAATTTTGGAGTGTCATTTTTGTCATCCTTCATGAGGTACGTGATCCCTACTGTTGTGAGTTAAATACATGATCTACATGTGAATTTAAACATGAAAAATTGTAGTAATTGTCGGATTTTATAAGAAACCTAGAAATTTGGTAATGTTAGATTTTGGCCACGATTTTGAAAATGGATTTAAGAATAAATTATATATTTGAGTTCGTGGTGTTATGGGTAATGATTATCTTCGAAAAGTTTCAAAATTCGGGCAAGTGGGCCTGAGGGTTGACTTTTTCAACTTTTCGGGAGGGAGGGGGGGAATTATTATAAATTGATTAATTATGGGTAATAGAGTATATATTTATGGATTTTCACATTTGTTTGACTAGTTTTGGAGAGACGTGCATCGGTTTGAGGTGTTAGAGTGGAGTTGGAGCCGGCTATGGAATTTCGAAGCGAGGTAAGTCTCTTGTCTAACTCTGTGAGGGGGAAACTACCCCTAGGTGATGTATTTGATATGTGCTACTTGTTGCGGGGCTACGTACGCACGAGGTGACGAGAGTCCGTACTTAGCTAGATTCATGTTACGTCCGGGTAGACTTAGGTTCCCGCCATGCTATAACTGTACTATTTGAGTTGTCTCTTGCATATTAAATTTATTTATTTTACGTTGCGACTTGAGACTACACTTGCGTAGAGTGATAAACTTGCTATTGTAGAGATTTGACGGGCTTCATGATTAGCCGCGAAATAATTGGACTCCTCTTACGAATTTCTTCCGCGTTATGCATTTTCATCGAAAGGTTTCCCTAAAATTTTATAACGCACACGTCTATTCGTGAGTGAGGTCAAGGACCCATTAAAGCTTCTTATTCTAATGCGATCGGGCCGTTCGCTTCGGCTGTATAATAGATACATCTATGGTTTGTGTCGTTCGACCCTCGGCATTGTGCACATTATGATGGGATCAGACCGTTCGCCTCGGTACGATTATGTATCACACTCTCATGGGAGTGGGTCGTTCGATTCGGCAATGTAATATATGTATCTATGGTTTGTGTCATTCGACCCTCGACAGTGCACACATTATGATGGGATTGGGTTGTATGCCTCGGCATTTATCTAAGATACCCTTATGAAATCGTGCGTAATATTTGGCAAGAAGCTAGTATATTATCGAGTTTTCCTAATTTGAACTGTGACGACCTATCTGGTGAGGTTCATTATATATATACTCTAATTGAGGAGGTAACTACTAGCTAAGAGCTTGAGTTTGTTGTTGAGAGGAGGATTTTACCGCGTATTTATATACTTGTTGTTTCATTTATTTAATTTACTCTGCCTTATATCTGTATACTTCTACTATATCTGTCTTATTGGACCTTTAGTAAGTGTCGATGTCGACCCTTCGTCACTACTTCTCTGGGGTTAGTTTAGATACTTACTAGGTACGCATTGATTTACGTACTCATGCTACACTTGATGCGCTTATTGTGCGGGGACTTTACCGTGATCTGCATTCCATGTTACGATCTGCAGCCTCCAGAGTCTCTATCAGAGTTATTTATATTCTCCTGTCTAATTTGTATTCCAGACAAATGTTGTATTTTATTATATTTTCTAGTCGATACTTATGCACTTGTGACACCGGGTTTGGGGGGTTCCTACGGGTTGTTCATCATTGTAGTTTGTGTAAATATTATCATCTACCCTGTAAATTCTATTTCATACTATTTAATTAATGAAAATTAGGAATTCAAAATACTAAATGAGTAATTAAGTTGATCAATCACCGTTGGCTTTCCTGACGTCGGTGTTTGGCGTCATCACGACCTTTAATAGATTTTGGGTCGTGACAATTATTATATTATTTAAATTTTCAATAAAATACAAAATGTAAGAACTAATCAAATATTACAGTAGAAAAGAATATATGGGGGGGGGGGGTAACATAAGTTTAAAAACACAATTAAAGAATTTTGAATAGTAGTTATAACATAAGTTTAAAAAAATAAAAGTATTCCTAGAGTACGAAAATATATATCTATGTTATTTTAAACGAGAAGTAGTATCAAAATATTAAGTCAATTGATAAGTTAATAAAAAGTCACATTAGTAAATGTATAGTACTAAGTTCTTGGTAATCTAATAAAAACAATAAGGAACAAACAATTTATTTGATTACTAAATAATTTGTATCTTTTGATTTTGTATAGATTTTATTATATTTATGCACACTATATTAAAAAATAAAATAACAACTAATATTTATTAAAATAATATGATATATTAGATCATAATTTTATAAGATTAATATTATGTCAAAGTATCCGCGCATTGCGCCGGTTCTAACACTAGTAATTAAGAATAGAAGGAATATGAAATTTGTATTCTATGAGGCGCCTTTTAGTGGATAAACCCAGGAGGCGCACCACTATAAAGCAAGCAAATACCTAACAATCTGAAAAATGAACGGACATATATTTATAATGTGGGGTAATTGAAAAAAAGGAAAAAGAGTAAAAAATGCTATCTACTATACGAAATATATTTTTTCATTTTAATATTCATTACATTTTTGGGTCATCTACAGTACTCTTGTTATATTTTTGGGTCATTATCCTTGCACTTCAAACTAAGGGAGCTCCGACCTGAAATATAACAAATTAAAGGATAGTTTTAAACTCCAGTCATAAGTAGAAAGGGAAAGGAACACAAATTTGTGCCTAAAAGTTGAATTAAATTATACCAAATAGTAGGTTAGAACTTATAAATTTTAAAAATATAATGCGTTCAATAAAAAATTCTTTAAAATTAAATTGATAGAGCTTAAATCTTATATCCACCTATGCTCTCTCATTTCTTTTTTTATTAAACTCAGGTTGCACGAATCTCGACTCTCCGATAATTTGTTACAACTGCAAATTGGAATAGAAGTAAATAGAGACGTTCTTCACGTACTCTTCCCTTTTACTTCCTATTTGAACCAGAGTATAAAGGAATATCTAGAGTCATAATTTCATGAAATCAAAGAGCTAGCACGTTTACAAGACTAAGAGGGTTGCATTGCGAGGGGACCATTTTATTTCAAGTATTTAAGTCTTCTTTAATACTTACTTGTCTGGACTGGCATTGATGACATTGGATCTAATGTCTACTCAAATTAATGATCTAATGTCTACTCAAATTAATGATCTATGTCCATGAGTATTCATTTTTCCATTACTGTAACTGGTAAGCCATTTAAAGTAATTGTTTAGGCTTGTGTTATTGGAGCTAGGACGTCCAAATTGAACTGGAAAATCGCATCAAACTGAATAGTCAAATCAAACTGATTAAAAAAGTTGATTATGTTTGGTTTGATTTAATTTGGTATTGAGTAAAAACTCTGAACCAAACCAGCATATAAATATAAAAATTATATATATATTTTTAATACTTTTTATAGAATTTTTGTTAAAATTGTCTAGAGATATTTGCGATTCTCTTATGGGATGTAATATTCAGTTAAATATGAAGTGCACCATATTTATTTACTTTAAACAATGGGTTTTATGATCACTTTCTTATCAAGTGTTAGTGAAATACATCAATCTCTTTGTTCTTCCATATTCATATGTCAAGATGTATTAAATTCTTATATCTTTTTCTAATCTGAAATGATATTTCGTTAATTTAAAATTAAATAGAATATATTATTATATAGGTTCATATTTATTTTTATGTTTAATTATTAAAGTTGTTAACCTTGAAAGTGTACATCAACGTAAAATTATTGTCAGAGGACAAAAAAAAATTGTCATGTGTTACTAAGAAAATTCTCCATAAGAATACTTTAATAGATCATATATTTGTTAATTTTTAAAATTTTACTAAACATATGCTCCTTCCATTTCAATATATGTGAACTTATTTCCTTTATAGTCCATGGCAAAAAGAATAACCACTTTCCCTATTTGGAAATAATTTACCTTTATACAATGATTTATATCAATACAAAATATATCTGCCTCAATTTACACTACAAGTTCAAAAGTCTTCTCTCTTTTCTTAAACTTTGTGCCCAGTCAAATGAGTTCACTTAAATTGAAACGGAGGGAGTATTTACTTATAAAAAATTTAATAAAGTAAGATTGAAAAAATATTCATATAACAAAAAAACCCGAAACCCCCCACAAAAACGAACCAATCCAAACCGATATAGTTGGTTTGGTTTGGTTTTGATAAAAATTGAACCAACCCTATCCATGTACACCACTAATTGGAGTTAAATGTAATGGGTTCAACCTGGCCGTTTGCTGCCTGGGACATGGACATGATTGGACCCATAGAGCATGCCGCATCAAACGGACATCATTTCATCTTGGTAGCTATCGACTATTTCACCAAATGGGTCGAGGCATCTACTTACAAGGCCGTCACAAAGAAGGTAGTGGCAGATTTTGTCTGAAACAACATCGTCTGCATATTTGGGATATCAAAGTCTATCATCACTCACAATGCTGCTAACCTCAACAGCGACCTCATGAGAGAAATCTGTGAGAACTTCAGAATCGTCCATCGCAATTTCATAGCCTACAAACCACAAATAAATGTGGCAGTCAAGGTAGCCAACAAGAATATGAAGAGAATTATGCGAAAGATAGTGTACAATCACAGACAATGGCACGACAAACTACCTTTCGCTTTACTGAGTTATCGGACTACCATGAGAACATTCATTGGGGCAACGCCATAAATGTTGGTATATGACACTCGTAACGACCCGACCTACCATTTTGAGAGTAGTAGCCCCAAGCCCCTACTTATTGCTTCCTTTATTTCATTTTGTAGTTACGTAACTTGCTGGGAGAATTTGTTTTTGGTTTTATAGTGTAATGGGACACACAGTCCCTAAAATTGAAGTCTAAGTCGTAGGAATTGTCTGTAGTTTGAATTGTGTGGATACGACTTCGGTATGAAGTTTCAATGGTTCCAATAGCTCCAGGGTGATTTTTGTCTTAGGCGCATGTTCGGGTGTTGAATTGGAGGTCCGTAGGTCATTTTAGCCTCATTTGGCAAAAATCGAAAAATTGGATGATTTTTGGGAAGTTTGATGGGGAGTGGACTTTTTGATATCGTGATTGAATTCCAATTTTGAAGGTTGGAATAAGTCCGTAATGTAAATTATGACATGTGCACAAAATTTGAGGTCAATCAGACGTGTTTTGAAAGGTTTCGGCATCGTTTGTAGAAATTGGAAGTTCAACGTTCATTAGGCTTAAATCTATTGTGATTCGTGTTTTTGATGTTTCTCGAGGTGATTTTCGGGCTTGACTAAGTTTGTATCAATTTTTAATACTCGTTTGTATATTTGGTTGAGGTCCCGGGGGCCTCGGGTTGGTTTCAGATGGTTAACGGATCGAAAATGGGACATAGTGCATTGCTGAAGCTGGAGCTCTTCTGGTGTGATTGCACATGCGAAGGAGTTGGCTGTAGTTGCGATGCCGCAGATGCAACTAGGTTTACGTAGAAGCGGAGATGGGCTGGCCTGGGCAAGGCACATGTGCGAGGAGTTAACCTCATTTGCGAGCCCGCAGGTGCTAGCGAGGCTCCGCAGATGCGGAGTTGAGGGAAAGGCATGTTTCCATAGAAGCGGGTAGAAGGTCGCAGAAGCGACTCCGCAAGTGCGGAACCTAGAGCACAGATGCGGGCCTGGGGTATTTAAGTGATTTCCACATAAGCGGAGGATTTACCGCATAAGCGGTTCCGCAGGTGCAGATATTTTGTCGCAATTGCGAAAGGCCTAGGCAGAATGTTTAAAGACAAGGGTTCGCGATTTTGGCTTCATTTTAACATTTTGAACTCGGCTTTTGGCGATTCTACAGAGGGTTTTCGATGGGATTATTGAGGTAAGTCCCTTGTGCGCGTTTTTTTTATCAATAACCTTGCTTCCCCATCGATTTTCCCACCTAGTTGGTGTGTATTTAAGGTGTAAATTGGGAGTTTGAGGCTAGGGATTTAGAGAGTTTGATTTGGGGATTTGGGTGACGATTTGGTATTGTTAGACTCGTGGGTGAGTGGGATTTTGGATTTTGTGACTTTTATTAAATTTCGAGACGTGGGCCTGGAGCTCGGCTTTTAAGCTGATTTTTTTATTTTGATTACTAGCTTAGCACTTTCTTATGGAGTCGATTCTTTTAGCCATTATTGATTATACCATATTGTTTATGGCTAGATTCGAGGCTTTCGGAGGCTATTTCGCTAGGCAAGGGTGTGTTGGAGTAGAGATTTGCTCGGATTGAGGTAAGTAACAGTTCTAAATTTAGTTCTGAGGGTACAAAATCCTGTATTATGTGTCATGTATTTGGTTTGTAGGTGACGAGCGCGTGGGCGTGTACTGTAAAAATTGTGACTTGGTTAAATTCCGTGGAATCGTGTAGTTGCATAGTCTGTTTTTATCTATATATTCTCCATGTAGTAGAGAAACTGAACCACAAATCATGTTTAGACTATCTGTTGGCACTGTAGGGACCCACATAGGTCATGTACATGTTGAATCATCTGCTAAATTGTTGTTTTGTACTCAGTCACAGTTTTGCTTGTTATTATATCTCAGTCTCTATTGTTCCTTATTGATTCATTATATCATTTCTGTTTGGGCTGACTTTCATGATTACTGAGGGCCCGAGAGACCGGAGAGATTGATGATTGAGTGAGGCTGAAGGCCTGATTACGAGATATTGATACTATAGCACGTGAGTTGTTCGTGCGGATCTAGATATTATACTTAGCACGTGAGTTGTTTGTGCGGATTATAGCGCTTGGGCTGAAGGAGCCCTTCCGGAGTCTACACAAACCCATAGTGAGCGTAGGTACATACTGAGTGCGAGTGTCGAGTGCCGAGTGAATGGGAGGGATGGGTGACTATGGACCTGAGATGATGCATTTGATTTCATTATTGTTGCACTTAGTTTCCATGTATCACTTTCTTGAAATTTCTGAAAGATATTACACTTTGTTTCATTTAACTTGTCATGGAATAACTGTTTGACCTAATTTATCGAACTTGAGGGCATGCTTACTTTCCTATGTTGAAATCATTGTAATTGAACTATAATTGTAAAGCTCGTCACTACTTTCATTTCTTTATTTAGTATTGTTACTTACTGAGTTGGTTGTACTCATACTACACCTTGCACTTCGTGTGCAGATCCAGGTGTTCCCGGCCACAGTGGGTGTTAATTTCTTCACAGTTGATCTTCCGGAGATTTCGAGGTAGCTGTCGGTGTTTCGTAGACCTTGTCTCTCCTTCCCTTTCTTTACACTTATTGTATTTAGTTTCAGATTATCATAGACAGTATTTTCCAGACTTGCGATGTATAGATGCTCATATACTCAATGACACCCTGATGTTGGGAATTTGCGCATTGTGTTTTAGATTTTCTATCATGGTTATGAGGAGGTTTATTATTTAAACTACTTTACATCCATTTTCTGTTAAAAGTGTTAGATTTATTTCGTAAATGTCGGTTTGCCTAGTACTACGATAGGCGCCAACGCGACAGGTTAGGATTTTTGTCGTGACAACTCTAAAGCTGTAATACTCGCAGAGGATGAGATGCCGTCTTTAAGAGTCATTCAAGAGGCATAGTTGGATGAAGCAAAATGGACATGGTCAGATAGGAGCAACTCATGCTCATTGATGAGAAAATAATGAGTGCAATATGTCATGGTCAGCTATATCAGAACATGATGGCCAGTGCATTTAACAAGAAAGTGAAGCCTCGCCAATTCACACCGGGGCAGTTGGTTTTGAAGAAAATCTTTCCTCATCGAGAAGAAGCCGAGGGAAAGCTCGCACCTAACTAGCAAAGTCCTTACGTGGTTCACCGAGCACTATTGTGCGGAGCTCTAATCTTTGTAAAAATGGATGGAAGAGTCAACACGAAGCCCATCAACTCAGACGCGATCAAGAGATACTGTGTTTGAAGACAAATAGAGTTAGGTTTTTGATGTAACAGAACTACGTTCAACCTGACTTCCCACGAGGGGATATGTAGGCAACCCACGTAGGGTTCAGATTCTATTCCCCCTTCCACTTGGAAAAGAAAAACCAAATATCATTTTTGTACGTTGCTCAGGAACTACGTCGACTTGATTTCCTCAAAAAGGAATACACAGGCAGTCCTCATCGGATTCAGTCGTCTTTTGTAATTGAACTACATTCTGGCCTGATTTCACTTGGATACGTAGGCTGTCTGAGTCAGACTCGGCCATTTTTATTCATAATCTCATCATTTTGCATATTTTATAATCGAACTACGTCTTTACTTGATTCCATTTGGATACGTAGACGGCCTGAGTCAGGCTCGGTTATCTTCATCATATTGTATCATAATCCACGAACTACATTCAGACCTTATTCCATTTTGGATAAGTAGGCAACCTGAAAAGTTTCGGTCATAACCTTAGGAAAATCCTCATAATGCATTAGTTCAAACCAGGACGCAGTCATGACAACAAGCAGCAGTGTTGTCAGAAGTACCACGGGAGGTCGACATCAGCAGGGCAAAGTCTTCAAGAGGATACGTTCGCGTGTGGAGAACCTTTCGTAACATATCATAATCCAGAACGACGACATTTGCCTTAAAAACAAACTATTTTCAAAATGTTTTCTAAAAGACAATATATAAATATAGTAATTTGTTCCATCTACCGAACTTCGCGACCCAATCATGTCAAAGACCGGGGCAAACCAACAATGTGCTCGACACAAACAACTCCCCACCACCACTAAGAAGTTTTCTTTGAGTGAAGAGTCAACAGGGAGGAAGGAAGCACTAGGACAACACCGGGGCAAATGATGGACCCGTCACTTGCCTAAGATTATCTCTCTTCCTTCTTTACTTGAATTGTCTCTGGCACAGCTAAAGTTAACTTTTGAATCCTTTGCAGGTACCTCGGAATCAGATAGATTACACAGAAAAACTTGTACATAACACCAATTGAAGTTCTGTATATAGTAAATCGTCAGCTCAATCAATTGGAGCGCCCTGTATAAAATCGAACGTCGGCTTCGCCAATCGGAACTTTGTATATAGAAAACTACAAAACTTCTCCAACAAAGCAATTAGCATCGTTGCTCCATCACAACAGATGCCAGAATAGATAGTCGCAAACCTCGTCATCCACGTTCTGCCAATCGATGGCCGCAATTTTGCTTCGCAGTCAAGAGTACTTCTTGGACATGCTTTTACTTCATTTACTATTACTTTGAATGTTTTAACATTTTGTTCACGCAACATCAGGTACTATTACAATTTAGTCAATCAGTCTCAAGCGAAGATTACTTTACATTTCATTGCAAAGCTCTCCCAACAAGCGGAGACGCACTCTTCAAATCAAGCTCTCCCAATAAGCGGAGACATTTTCTCATTCCATAGCTCTACTAACAAGCGGAGATTCACTCTACAAATCAAGTTCTCCCAACAAGCGGAGATAATTTTCAAATGCTCTGACAAGTGAGAAATAGTACACAGCCGGCTAACAAATCGAGTCAAGATCAAGTATCATATCATAGCAATCCCAAATAACAGCTCGCCAAAAACCATGCATCATCATTCATGCATCATTTATATCGCATCTTATTATATTCTGCAATACAATATATTGGTATGTGTGTATTTCATTTGTTTTGCAGGAACAAACACCGAAGCATGGAACTGTTCTTAGCAACAGACCGAACCACAACACTATGGGGATAGCCAACCAATTAACGGGCCTAGGATCCAAGCTCAAGACGACCAGTGACACTCAAAATTTTTGAATCCTTCCATTCGAGCCGTAAATTCAAACCATCATGAGTGCCAGACCCTTCGTCTCGCCGTATAGTCATAATATGATACTGGGGCCATTCCTGCGAGTGTCGCTTCCCCAAGACCTCCACTCCAGAACAACATGAGGCATGATCCTCGTTAAGCCCGAGGTGTGTAAGGAATTAAAAGGCATAATTTGGACCTAATATCCCGAAAATATCCCCAGATTCTTCCTTAACTCAAACTGGCAATTTACCATCCCCATTTCCTGCAATACATGCCTAAGTCGGGACAAAATTGGCTTTGGTCCAATTTCTATGCCCCAAAACTCTTTCAGCATCTCCGGTCAAAGAGGGACATTTGTTGACGGCCAATTTTAACCCTCCACTTTTAAATTAATTTATTTATACTTAATAATTTACAATAAATATTTTAAAGGTGTTTTCTAGTAACAAATACTTATTTTACAAATTAATTAAGTATTAATTTCTAAAATTAACCGCATAGTATTAAAAGTATGTAATTACAAATATATTTACTATTTTTAAGATTATCAAAATAATGCTTATATATATACATTACGTAGGTTCTATAATTAATTTGATAAATTACTCTTTAATTTCTACTTAATTAAATTATTATGTGAAATTCGAAATTAGTATTGGAATTTAGAAAAACAAAGTATTTTATAAATAGTTAATTAAACTAATTAGTAGTATATATAGTAATTATATTTTCATCACATTTGTTAAAAATTATTAATTTATTTAAATTAAATTCAAAAAGGGATTAAAAGACAAAGGCCAAATGGCCATTCTTTAAATCATTTTTGGCCCAATTACTGAAGCCCAAACGGTAATATACCCAGTCCAAACATACTCATATCTTCCCTGTTGGTGATCCAAGCCACCCTATTTGCACCAATCTCGGCACGCCACATCACCCTCCCTCATCACTTACACAAAAAACGCAATGCATCTGAGTCGTTGATCCATCTAATCAGTGGCTCACGTTTATTCTCTGATTATTCCTTTGATTTTAATACCCGCCCCAGAGATCTAATCTCAATAGTCCAAAATCCCATCATCCAACGGCCAGCAAAATTTCCCCCTAAAATCCTAACTAACCAAATTATCAGGACCGTTGATCTCAAACATCAACGATCGAGGTTCTATCTCTCACCGCTTAGCCCGGAGACCAACTCCCAATTACCCCAAAACCCTAATCATTTCTTCGGAGACTAGCCATCTCATTTCCCCTTCCTCTATCTATTCTATTAGATTCCTACAGACCTGAATTAGCCAAAGATTGCACAAATTTGTGTAAAGTCTCAAATCAATCACAAAATCATTCCCATTGCCAGCTAAACCCGCGAATCCTATTGTCATCTTCCCTTTTTCAACGTTAAGGTTAAAAAACCCCAAATTCGAAAACCCTAAGTCAGAAATAAAACTTCCATGGTATTTCAAATACATGGCATGCATGGCCATCAATCTTGTCTCTGTACTACAAATCTTGTTGTTTTCTTTCTGTTTTTATAGTTTAATTTCAAAATCCCTAGTATCGACATCATAGACCAAAGAATGAAATCTCAAATCGTCTGAGACCTTCTTTGTTCTTTCAAATAAAAGAACATGAGGATCTGTTTCAGAGTTTCATCATGTGTATTCTGTACGCAGAGGTCAAACGTAGTGACCTCTGGGTTTTGGAGCTTTATCTGATGGGTTTTCCTTCAATGGTTAATTTCTCCCCAGTCAGGTAAAAAACTATCACTAATTCCCCTTTGTATCTGAAACTTTTCACTTGATTTCCTATCATCATCGACCTTTCGTCACTTTCCACTATTGTCTTGAATCTAGGAAACCTTAGAGCCTTAAATGGCACTAAAAAGGGGGCCTTTAATGTTCTCACCAAACACACGAACAAAATACCTAAAAAAGATCTATATAGTAGTCTAAGAGCAGTTCTGAGATTAAAAACCTATGGTTCCTTACTATTTTCTTTTTTTCATTTCTGAGTACTATGGTTCGATCTTAAAGCCTTTGAGGTCTTAAGAACCTAAGAAAGATCTTTATTTGGTCTACTTCCCTCGAAAAGGTCAGTGCATTCCTAATTTCTCTCTTTTAATCATTTTATACGAACATTATGAATATGTTGTTTGTTTTCTGTGAACTATAGTTATTTATGATGCTTACCATTAGCATGGAAATATTTATCTTCCGTTTGTGACAATATGTTGTCTGTCTATGATCACACGTCCTGCCTCTTGAGTCTTTAATTAGTAATTGATCAAACTATTATGCGATTCTTGATGACTTTCATTCTGAGTCTAAACAATCTGCATGACTAAAGTGGTAATGTGCCTTGAATAATTGTTCATTCTTACATAAACTTTATAGCCTTTTATTGATGATTATGCATTGACCTTTACCTTTATATGTTACTTTTCTGTATTTTGTTTGTCTTGTGGTCGAGTTTATTATTTTATAATCATGAGTCAGATGAATCTAAAAGTTCATAAGTTCTTATCACCTACCATTTAACAGTAGCATGAAAAATCTAAGTGTTTATATTCTCTTCTTCAATTTACTTGTATCTGTTAACTCTAAAGGTAATTTTCTGGGTTATCACCACGACATTCTCACAATTTCATCTAGCTATTGGTTGCATCTGCTAAAACAATCTTGTTTGAATTAAACTTTCTTCTTTTCATTAGTACCAATAGCTCTACCCGTATATGTATAAAATTACAACCTTACTTAAAGTGTTCATATATAACTGGCTGAATACTGTATGTTCCTGTTTGACTGCTGATCTCATGCTTTGTCTTTAACTGTCCTCGGTCCTATTTTTATTTTTAATTTAAAATTGAATCTGGCCCTTAAACCTTGTGAGAAGTCATTGTTTGATACTACCCAAGCATAATAGTTTGTTTAAGTTTAGTGTTGTTATGAGAAGGACTCAGTCAAAACATCTTTAGGAATTCTATGTTGAATCTATAACTTGTGATCCTATTATGAACCCTGATCATTGTCACTCCCCAACCTCGGAGAGCGCGACCGGCGCTCAACCGAGTGAACCCGGTCGAGCAAGCCTATTAATGTGATGACCCAAAATATTATTTTTAAATTTAATAATTAATTTTATGTTCTAAGACTACGAAAAGTACTATTAATCATTCTTCGACTTGCGTGCATAATCTATAAAATTTTCCGAAATGTGTTTCAGGTGAAAATGGATTAAAATGTGAATTAGAGCTTTAAAACTCAATTGAGTTGACTTTGGTTAACATTTTGAGCAAACGGACATGGATTAGTATTTTGACAGTTCCGGTAGGTCCGTATCGTGATTTGAGACTTAGGCGTATGTCCGAAATCAAATTCCAAGGTCCCTAGCCCGAGATATGGAATTTTGTTGAAAAATTAAAAGTTTAAGTTCAATAGTGAACGGATGTCAAATTATAAGCAATTGACCATGGAATAGAATTTTGATAATTCCAACAGCTCCGTATGGTGATTTTGGACTTAGGAGCGTGCTCGAAATTTTATTTGGAACTTCGTAGTGGAATTAGGCTTGAAATGCCAAAAGTTAAATTTTTGGGAAGTTTGACCGTTGGGTTGACTTTTTGATATTGAGGTCGGAATCGGATTCTGGAAATTGTAATAGGTATGTTATATTATTTATGATTTGAGTGCAAAATTTGACGTCATTCCGAATTGATTTGATGTGTTTCGGCACAAGATATAGAATTTGAAAGTTCAAAGTTTATATATTTTGATTTGAGGTGCGATTCATCATTTTGATGTTGTTTGATATGGTTTGAAGCCTCAACTAAGTTCGTATTGTAATTTGGGACATGTTGGAATAATTGGTTAAGGTCCCGAGGGTCTCAAGTGGATTTTGGAAGGTAAACAGAATTAATTTCGGACAAAGAGTGTTGCTGGAAATTTCTGTTGCAGAAATTTTGCCAGAAGTTTTGGTGCATGGAGCCAACTTTGGAAGCTTATATCTTGCAATGCATAAGGAATCGGAAACTTTTCAAAACATAAAAGTTGTAGTCGTTGGATTCTAGTTTCCATAAATATAAACCATTCATTATTTGGACATTTGTACAGAACGTTATGATGGATTGAATGAAGGCTGGTAGAGCAGTTCGCCCGAAAGTTCGCCAGAAATTTCTAATGCGTGGAGCCGACTTTGGAAGTTTATATCTCACAATTCATAAGGAATCGGAAAATTTGCAAAACATGAAAGTTGTAGTCGTTTGATTCTAGTTTCCAAAACGTTAAATCATGCATCATTTAAATATTTGTACATAACATTATAAACGATTGAAGGAAGGCTGGTACAAGCAAGTTCTGGTAGACTTTTAGTGACGGAAAATGGACTTTTAGTGATGGATGGGCAGAAACTTAAGGACCGAAAATGGTCATTTCCTTCATTTCGTTTTGGATTTTTGGAGCACGGTTCTTGGGCGATTTTTACGGGAAAATATTGGGGTAAGTATTCCTTATCCTATATTGATTATATTTCATGATTCCATACTCATTCACATCATGAATCCGTGAATTTATGGAAGAAAAATCAAGATTTTTGCAAAATCTTCTAAAAACGAAAATATAAGATTTGGAAGTCGAGTTGTTATTGGAATTTGGTAAAATTGGTATGGGTGGACTCGTAATTGAATGGGTTGTCGGATTTTGTAAGTTTTGCCGGATTCCGAGATGTTGGTCCAACAGTCAAATTTTGAGCTAATTTCGAATTTTATTGAAAAATGTAATATTTTCTTATGAAATTGATTACTATAATTTTTGTTGACTGTATCGAATTAATTATGACTCGATACGAGTCGGTCAGAGTCGGAAAATCGAGGAAAAAGCATAATACTTGGTTAAATTAGAGCAAGTCGAGGTAAGCGACTTGTTTAACCTTGTGTGGGGAAAATTCCCCCTAGGATTGATAATTGTAATGTGTGAAAAGTCATGTACGCGAGATGACGAGTGTGTATACGGGCTAAGTGTGAAAGATTATGTTTTAAATTGTGTAGATCACTGTTGCGCATTAATTAAATTATTTCATTTTGTTATATTCTTCATTATTGATTTAATGTTTATATTTTAAATTTGGTTGACCTTTTCCTCCAAATTGTTTTATCTCTTTAGTTGGAACATGGTTTCTTTTATTATGTGCATTATTTGAAGGTTGATTTTCTTTAAATTAAATATTATTTATATGAAGTATTTGACATTTTTAAACTTGATATTGAAGCAACGTATTAAAGATTTTGAAATATTATTTTCCTAAATTATTTACTCCTGAATATTTTTGTAAGATTTTCGTAATCATTGTGTTGGAGCAGTGAGCTCTTTGTTATGGAAAAGTATTGTTGTTGAATTATTTTGACATGAGCCGTGAGCTCTTTGTTGTGGAAAAATATTATTGTTGAATTGTTTTGACATGAGTCGTGAGCTCTTTATTGTGGAAAAATATTATTGTTGAATTATTTTGACATGAGTCGTGAGCTCTTTATTGTGGAACAATATTGATTGTTGATGAATTATTTTGGCAAGTTAAATTATTTGAGCACCTGAGGTGCAAATTATGATATATTGTGATATTGATACGCATGCGGTGGTATAAGGTCTGGGTATTGAAACGCATGCGGTGAGATAAGGGTGGCTTGATACGCGTGACTAGTATGGGAAACTACTAGAAGTCATGATGAGTGATAAGCATGGATAAAACACGGGATGCTATTTCGGGAAAATTATTTTCTTTAAAATAAATTGTGAAGGCTCCCGCGATGAGATAAGGAAATGAGATATTGTGAATTTATTTATGATTTGGGACTACGAGGCGGTACCTCGGGAGTGCCCTTGTTGATATTGATTTATGGTCATAGTTTCCTTTGATTTTTGTTGTGATCTTTCTTAAAGTTGAAAAGCAATTCTTTTTTGTTTGAACGAGGTATTTATTTGCCATTATTTGGTGTAATTAAATGTGACATACTACTTGATTCATTTCTATTGTTATTTTATCTTATTATATTATTTAAACATTTTTACCATGTCATTATTTATTCTCTAGTAGGGCCTGACCTGCCCTCGTCACTACTCTACTGAGATTAGGCTTGGCACTTACTGGGTACCGCTGTGGTGTACTCATACTATGCTTCTGCACATCTTTTAGTGCAGATGCAGGTACATCTTATCAGACTAGGCATCGGTAAACTAGCTGTACGAGGAGACTTTGAGGTATATCTGCTAGTGCTCGCAGACTCCGGAGTCCCCTTCTATTCTTGTTATGTTGCTTCCTTATTTTTGTTAGACTCTCTTATATAGAGACATTGAGGATAAATTCTTAGAAGCCTGTTACTTATTTCTACCGGGTTTTGGGAGTTGAAATTGTTTGAATTGTTGTTTATTTATTTCAAATATTTATTATTTTTCCGCATTGATAGGCTTACCTAGTCTTAGATACTAGGTATCATCACGACATCCTACGGAGGGAATTTGGGGTCGTGACAATTAAAACTTTCCTACCCGACTCATTCGTCATCCAAAAAGGGAACACATCGTCGTTTGTTAAACAGGGGAGAGATCAGTTATATAAATATATAAACGTTGCTAGTTCATTTTTCCTTATATACATTATGACACAGTTATGTTTCCAAAAGCCCATACAGTATACAATCTAGTGGAAAAGAGTTTCAAAATACAACCTGATCCAACGACCACCCTGACATTCATACATGACCCACATAAACGTTTACAGAGCCTCTAAAGATACAAAAGACCCACATGACAATACCAGTAACAAGGCCCCGGCTATACCTCAAAATGTGAAAACTTATACAAAAGAAGAACTACATGACCCCTGGAAGAAATGGGGCTCACCAATACTGTTGTGAGGAGTGAAAGAGAGCACCACTATCTGCGATCAGCGCTATCTGCGATGGAACCACCTACATTCATTCAAAGATATAGCGCCCCCGACAAAAGGGACGTTAGTACTGTCGAATAGTACTAGTACGTAAGGGAAAACACCAATCTTAGTAGAATGAACAGTGAAACAAGGAGAAGTCAGTCACAAGAATCAAAAGTGCTTCATAGAAATACAAAGAAACATAAAGTAAGGATCACATATATTTTGAGTCAATCTTTCCATCTTTTTAGATTAATAATCTTTAGTGCCAAGTGCCACAACTCACAATGCCACCATGATTTTACATGGAGTCCGGTCTTGGCCCGACCGGCTAAGCCATTTCAAGTGAGACATATCCATATCCACAATGTAAATCAATAATTTTAACACAAATGCCACCATGTGTATAGCATGGCGTCCGATCTCAGTCCGATCGGCTAAGCCATCCCACTTGAGACATAACCTCTTTCAATTGTTCACTCAATTCTCATTTCTTTCCCATCTTGCATTACATGGCACACACAGCCTCATCTATTAAATAGTTCCCGGCATATTTTACAATTCAAGTCTTTTCCTTTTTATTCGTTCAAATAAAATCATCATTCATGTCGATAAGTACTACCATATAAGGGAAGGAGCTTGGGAAAAAAATCATAATTACATTCTCAAATAACATGATGACATGGTAAACATCTAGAATAATTAGGGAGCATGAATCTTTCAACCCAACACACTAAGGCAAACAATTCTAGTATGATCAAGTTGGAACTTACACCAATTATTCAGACACCACGAGTTCGATTCTAAGAAGAAGAGAGTTAGCCATACATACCTCAATCAAGATTCTTTGACTCTACAATTATCTGGAACTCTTAGCAACCGCAATCTATTTTTAGCAATATAACAAGTTGAACCGAAATTAGGAAGGCATTTATGGTTTAAGCCCACTCGAACATTTTATCAAATTCAAGTGTTTATTAAGGTTTCAAGGTTCTTTTCATGGAAGGTTTCATCCTTCATAAACCATTCATCTCCATTCTTAGCCTACATTCTCTCTACATCCTTTTTATCTTACATGCATGCAATGTAATCACCCACATCCCCATGAAGTATCACACAATTACCCCATTATAGCTATGTTTGGAATTAAGAGCTCGGGTGATGAAGTCTTACCTAGTAGGATGAAGAATTTGGTGCCCTACTTGAATATTTTCAAATCTTTAAGTGATAATTGAAGATCAATTTGATGAAAATTAGGCCCTCCCTCTCTCTCTCTCTCACTCTAGAAAATATCAGAAAATGGGCTCAAACTTGTCTAAAGGGGTGTTATAACAAAATGGGAGTCGGGTTTTAAATTAAGAAAATTGGTGCCCCAACACAGGTCTGCGGTCGCATACGCGACCGCAAAATGGTTATGCGCTCCGCAAAGTGACCGCAGAAATGGTCCCAGGGGCTTGAATTGACTGACTGTGTATGCGACCAGTATGCGGTCCGCATGCTGATGACGTCCAAATCCAGTACTAAAAAGTAAATGGACACGGTCGCATGCAATATAATTTACCCAGCTATGAGTCGGGGTCTAATCCCACAGAGAATAATATATAGGCGATTAGGAATATAAGAGAATTATCACTTATTATGCAATGCCAAACACTTAGAATGGTTGTTGAGAAAATATTATAGCTAAATGCGAAAACGTAAACTAACCTAGAAGTCAAGTAAAATGATCAATGGCTACAAGCATTGGTGCATCGGGATTTACACTCAAGTAACGATCCAATATATTTCACAATTTTATAAATATGAGCGAGTTTATTATTTATTAGCCTCGGATAATAATTCTATATTAGTTTCTCTCGAAGACTAATATGGCTACAAGTAGTTCATTCCTATCCCTAGGTAGAATCTATAAAGTGAGAGTTAACGCCTCAAGTTCTTGTTAATTAATCTTTCCCAACCCTGAATTATTTTTTCCAAAATTAATCCGAAGGGAATGGGTGAGTCCTAGGGTTAGCTAATCCCTTTGGAAATATTTAAGAACAAGAATAATAAAAGAAACAACAGCTCGCTTTATAATAAATAAAAATCTTTCAATACATAAGCACAAGGTATTTAATCCAAACTTTAAATATGAATATTTCCATAAGCAAGATTGAAGTGTTGGAAATAAATACTACACACGTAGATATACAATACAAGGCAAGGAAATGAAGAAATGAGCATAAAGGAGTAAGAAATTCTCAACCAAAAGTTTCAAATCTTCAAGACCCAAGTGTGTGTGCAAGAACCCTAGCTTCCAAAACTTGTTCTCTCTAGTATATGGACTGAAAATAAGCCAACGATCGTTCCAAGATAAGATTGTTCGTGTATTTGTGGGTTTGGAGTTGAGAAAATGTGAAATGCCAATACTGCCCAGGTCAGAAACCCGTTGACCGCACCTGCGGAAAGATCCTCGCAGGTGCGGCTCCGCAAATGCGGGCCTTCAATTGCAGATGCGTGAACTCAGGAATTTCGCCTACCCCGCAGATGCGGACATTGTGTCGCAAGTGCGACTCCGCAGATGCAGATAAGCCATCGCATGTGAGAGCCCATGTAGAATTCCTTTCTCCGCAGATGCAAACAAAATAGTCGCACCAGCGACTCCGCAAGTGTGGATTATTGACGCAGACGCATTCCCAGTGAAGCTTAACTCCGCAGATGTGGAATCACTGAAGGATTTTGTACTTTTGTACTCTTTGTTTGCTCAATTCCACTTCACTTGAATTCAAGTCTTTTTGTGGCATCATTTACCTGAAAATCTAGCAATACACACCATAAACAACCTCATATTATAATTAAAGGACGCAAAATCTAAAGAAAAGAGAATAGAATGAGTGGTAAAATCACCACTCATCAACACCCCCAACTTAAAGCTTTTGCTTGTCCTCAAGCAAATCAAAACTAACAATTTAATGAGGTTCTACCATTTAAAGCACATATGGCATTGCTATCATAAACGAATCACATTCTCCAATTAAGGACCATACTTATGGATTTGGTTGGTACTAATAATTAGGCTCAAGCATGTAAATCTCAACCAAACAACTCCCTCATTTAAAATCAAATTTTAGAAATGCAAAGGAGTTTCAAAATAATGAAGTGACAACAAAAGGCCTCAAGAAGTGACTCAAAAGCACTAGTCTACTACATATGCTCAATTTACTCATTTCGGGATACATCAATGTCACCAATCCATCCTAATTCGTGTTCCCTAACAAGAAAGAAAGTCCCAAAATTACCATATTTACAATAACAACACAAGGCACAAATGCACAAAGACACTCACTCTCAACAAAGAATTTCAAGTGTTACAAAATATCATGCCATAAGCTTGCCCTTATTTTAATTCGCCACCTATTCAAGAACATTCGGTTGGAGATCCCATAAGTACTTTTTAAGATTGTAATGTAGGTTTAGAGAATGGTAAGATAAGCATTTGGGATACAAGTGACTACACCCTCCTTGAACACTACTCACATTTGTCTTTCCTTTTGCACTTTGCTTCTTTTTAAAACACATCGCCCTTATTGGCATCTAGTGACCAACATAGAACTACCTTAAAGTACCTCTCTAATCTTCTCAAGACTCCATGTTTATATATATAAATATTATTCTCTCCTTTTTTTTCTTTTTTTTATACTATTTTCTTTTGGAGCTTGAGCAACTTCATATGAACAACTTTGAGGTATATGTTTCTACCCTCAATGTACAACCTTACCAATTTCTAACTTGACACCAACACCCCCAACTTAGTATTTTAGCCTCATTCTCAATATTCAAGGAGGGACGGGTTCAAAAGAGGGGATTATTTCACAAAATGCTAAAGGTTTGCAATGAGGTGGCCAAAGAAAAAGTTGAAGGCTCAAATGGGGTAAACTAGTGATAATATTTATGCAATGGTAGGCTTGAAAGGCTAAAGAAGCTTTATTAAAGATTACAAAGAATGCCTAAAGTCATCTCTCCAACAAAACATAATTAACACTAGCATTAAAAGACCAACCGGGCAAGTTCTAGATGATAGAAGTAAACACAAGAATTATTTATAATAAAAACTAACACACATGGCACATGAACTAATCAAGACGAATCAATTTCACTTTTTAATATGAGCATCTTGAGAAATATCATACCAACTAGTGGGCAAAGAGTCACCAAAAGAGCGAAAAGGTTATAACATAAATTATTTTTTTCCATGCAACTTACTTTTTCAATTTAAAACCAAAAATTGGAGGGGTATTCTTAATTAACACTTCACATACAAGAGAATAATTTTGTTAGTACCAAATAATCCAAAAATCTCCACATAACAAAAGAAGACTAATTCCCTTAAGAAAGTCGTCACGCCATCCGTCATAGGGAAAAGTCACCCGGTTCAACAAATAAATATTCCTTGGGAAAGAACCGTAGCATAAAGAAAGCTTAATGACATTTATTGAAAATTATATTACTATTAAAAGAGATAAAAATAATATAAACTAAAATTACTTAACAAGATAAAATAAACACTACAGAAATAAAAATAAAAGGACAAAACTACTAAAAGAAGCTAAAATAACAAAAGCAACTAATACTAAACGAACAAAAATAACATAAACTAAAAACTACTAAAGAAAATAAGTAAATATATATATATATATATATATATATATATATATAATAAATTAGAATAACAAAAGTGACTAATCTTGACTATGTACAACCAATCACAACTACGCTCGGCAAGAGCACATGATAATCAATAACAAAACAAGCCCGGCAAGGGAACACAATATTTATACCAGAACATAAACCCGGCAAGGGCAAATATATAGCATCAATGTACGAATAAAGTATAATCCCTAAATCCACCCCCAACTAAAAATATTGCAGTGTCCTCACTGCACAATATCAAAATAAAATAAAATAGTTTGAGGGTCTCTCTGAGGTCTACATCAGACTAGCAGACTGCGGGAGAAAGGCTAATCACTGTTGCTGAGAACTCTCGGCCTCATCATCCTCAATGCCATAATCATCAACACTCGACATGAAAGAGTACTCCTCACTATCCTCAGCATCAGCAACAAGTATCTTCATGTTTG
The DNA here is from genome assembly GCF_000390325.3 of Nicotiana tomentosiformis. Taxonomy (NCBI): domain Eukaryota; kingdom Viridiplantae; phylum Streptophyta; class Magnoliopsida; order Solanales; family Solanaceae; genus Nicotiana; species Nicotiana tomentosiformis. Next base: position 69,103,862 of record NC_090821.1, on the reverse strand, counting down.
GCTGCCCCCATTTGAAGATGGCTTTGATACCTCTCCACATTTTGATCATAAACTTGCCCTTCTTCTTGTTGCTCGCTTTCTCCTTTTCAAAGTCTGACTGAATATTTACATGTGCCTTGGCCAAGTTGCCATAGGCGGACTCAAGTTTTCCAACAGATGCTGCTATTTTCTCCTGAGACTCTGCCTGCTTTTTCTTTGCATCTAAGTAGGTCTTCATGTCATCCCTGGTGAAGTACTCGGGCATAGGCTGGGAGTGTGAGGGCCCACTAGGGAGCTGTGACACTAAGTCATGAATAGAAGTAAGTTGGGCATCCCAAATAGTCCCTCGGCCTGAGCAGTCTGTGAGGCGGACCCCCCACCTACAGTAATCTCCACTTTCCTCTTCTTGCCCTTGAGTACACTGCCTGCTCCTGTCACTCTCAATGGGTGTAATGGCTTGTCTGCCGGTATCAAATGATATCCATTCCATTTCTCAACATGTGCACACCGGCACAACTCTGTAATCAATGATGGAAAGATCAATAATGTGCCACCTTGAAGCACATACTCCTTCAACTCCCAAACAAAGTAGTGACCGACATTCACAGGAATGTCATAAAGGATGCAAGCAATTATCAAGGCCCTGGTATATGGAACATCAGACACGTTTCCACAAGGAGACACTCTGCTCGCAATGATATACAACCACATTTTTTCTTCGGCTTCTTTGTAGCCCAAGTCACTCTATGACCTGGAGGACATAGCTTTGCGACTGGCCAATCACCATTGTTACATGTATCTCTTTCTTGCACTGGCTCGAGCGGATGATTTGGGAGCCCATAGACATCATTTATCTCTTCAACTCTGAATCTCATAGTCTTCCCTCTTATAGTTATTTCATGGTTTTGGAAATGTGTACGCCTTAAATTGGCATATAATTCCCTAACCCATTCCTCATTGGCATCGCATGGAGTGGGGATAAAGCAGGTGCAACCGCTTGAAATGAGCCGGCCATGGAAATTCTGATGAAGTTCAGACACTTTGTCATCGGTAATTCCCTTCTCAAGTTTGAGCTTCTTCGTGAGTAGATCAACAGAATATCGGGCTTGGCACTAGGAAGACCTGAATCAGGTAGCATCATAGTTCAAGTCCTCAGCCACTTCTTCAATTTCGTGAGCAGGCGGAGCATTTTTGTTCATGTTCGGGTCCATTTTAGCATAAAGTACTTGTGTAGTCTTGTGCTTGAGAACTCAAAAGTGAGCACTAATGAAGAGCAGTAGCGTGTGAGATGAGAGGAGTTTGAGTTTGGGGGAAATGTTTTTAGAGTTTACCTGATGAAATGAGGGAGTTATTTGATTAAACCAGTTCGATATCCGCACCTGCGACTCCCGAAGCGCTTATGTGAAGCCGCTTCTGTGAGTTTCATGTCGCACCTACGAATAGTTGCGCATATGTGCCATAGTTTCCCCTTCTGCGTGAGCGCATCTGCGTGCTTATGTCCGCAGGTGCAGTTATGCCAGGATTTGGTAGGCCAATTCTGGGCAGCTACTGCTTTGGTTTGTTCCAACACCCCAAACTTCTTAATTCAACTCCAAAAAATCTGAAACTTGACAGATTAGTCAAAAATAATACACTAAGCTATACTAAAAAAAGAAAATTTTAAAAATGACCGAAATTTTTGAAAACGATGGGTTGTCTCCCACCAAGCTTCGCATTTAACGTCGTGGCACGACGCGGATCAACTTTATCACTTTTCTCGCCACTTGGATGGTATGAATTGGGCACTTAACTTGGAATCAAGCTTGTGACCACGAGCAACGGGGGAGGGGTGGTAAGTAAATGATCAAGCTAAACTTTAATTTCTTCATTTTGTGTTTTTTGTCTTTCATGTGAGAAATGTCATTTTGCCTTTTTGAATATGCAAATTGCAAAATGTATGGATCTTTTTTTTCTTCTTTTCACTTCCATATGGATTCTCCAGGCTTAATTCTCATATCACCATGCAATTCCAAGGTTGAAAAATGCTTGGAATGCAACCTCAAGCCTTCAAATTGCAAATCTTCCTGGAATGTGACATTCTTTTCCCCCGAACTAGAGTCGACTTCAACCATATTTTCACTTACACCGGTTGACTCTAATTTCATATTTTTCTTAGCATCATTAACACTCATGGAGTCAGTTGGCGGAAATTCAATACTTGATTCCTCAAAATGAAGCTCACTTTCTTCCTCTAAATCAGATTCTTATTGATCTCTTTCCATACTCTCAAGTTAGTGGGCATAGTGAGCTTCAACCAATATTTTCATTTGATTTTCCAAAGTGCGTATATCCTCATCATTTTGAGTCAAGCCTTGTTTCAAGTCCTCGAATGCCAAGCTTTGCTTCTCCTCATTTTCAAGAATGGCCTCCAACATAAGCATCATCCTCTCATTTTGAGCATTTGAGAGTTCTTCTTGGTTTTGATCAAGTGACAAGGAAGGGTTTTCGACTTCAACCTCTAAGGAAATATTTTTGGCTATCATTCACTTCCGAGGCTTTTTGGACTTCTAAAGCTTCAGGCATTTCTTCCATTTGTGAGTTCAACCTGTCAAGCACCAAGTCATTTTGGAGACTATTTTCCAAAAGCTCCTCCAAGTATTTTTCTCTTTGTTTCCTCCTTCAAGTAGGCATTCTAACACGAGCTTAAACTCTCCATTTTGACCATGCTCAATTTCTTCCACTTCCATATCCCTATAATTTTCATCACAAAAAGTAGAATCATCATAGTGGGGGCTTGGGGAAGGGAAGGACAAATAAGTACAATCATCCCAATGACCATTTTGACGACCATACTTATCATAAATACTCCACTCTTGGATTTGAGATTGTGCGCACAATTCACCCCCGGGAGAATTTAAACACTTTTTTCCACGAGTGTGGTCCTCCACAATAAGGACAAGGGTCATCAACGTATGAACAACTACCATCCGACCAATTTTCATTATATGATGACATTTGTTTTCTTTTCAAAATTAAGAAAATAAACAAGAAACAAACAAGAAAAAATAGACCAAGGTAAGAAAAATAATTACATAATTATTCATAAGTTTGGACCAAAGCACTTACGCGTATTTCCCAAACAACCTAAATTATGCCAAATTGTTCCCCGGCAACGGCGCCAATTTTGATGACGTCCAAATTCACTACAAAAAAGTAAATGGACACGGTCGCATGCAATATTATTTACCCAACTATGAGTCGGGGTCGAATCCCACAGAGAATAATATATAGGCGATTAGGAATATAAGGGAATTATCACTTATTATGCAATGCCAAACACTTAGAATGGTTGTTGAGAAAATATTATAGCTAAATGCGAAAACATAAACTAATCTAGAAGTCAAGTAAAATGATCAATGGGTACAAGCATTGGTGCATCGGGATTTACACTCAAGTAACGATCCAATATATTTTACAATTTTATAAATATGAGAGAGTTTATTATTTATTAGCCTCAGATAATAATTCTATATTAGCTTCTCTCGAAGACTAACAAGACTTCCTAATTGAATTATCCCTAAAACAATTAAGAGATTAAGCACACCCGAATATGGCTACAGGTAGTTCATTCCTATCCCTAGGTAGAATCTATAAAGTGAGGGTTAACGCCTCAAGTTCTTGTTAATTAATCTTTCCCAAAATTAATCCGAAGTGAATGGGCGAGTCCTAGGGTTAGCTAATCCCTTTGAAAATATTTAAGAACAAGAATAATAAAAGAAACAACAGCTCGCTTTATAATAAATAAAAATCTTTCAATACATAAGCACAACAAGTTATTTAATCCACACTTTAAATATGAATATCTCCATAAACAAGATTCAAGTGCTGGAAATAAATACTACACACTTAGATATACAATACAAGCAAGGAAATAAAGAAATGAGCATAAAGGAGTAAGAAATTCTCAACCAAAAGCTTCAAATCTTCAAGCCCAAGTGTGTGCAAGAACCCTAGCTTCCAAAACTTGTTCTCTCTAATATATGGACTGAAAATAAGCCAAAGATCATTCTAAGATAAGATTGTTCATTTATTTTTGGGTTTGGAGTTGAGAAAATGTGAAATGTCAATACTACCCAGGGCAGAAGCCCGTTGACCGCACCTGCAGAAAGATCCTCGTAGGTGCGGCTCCGCAAATGCAGGCCTTCAATCGTAGATGCGTGAACTCAGGGGATTTTGCCTACCCAGCAGATGCGGACATTGTGGCGCAAGTGCGATTCCGCAGATGCGGATAAGCCATCACCGGTGCGAGCCCATGTAGAATTCCTTTCTCTGTAGATGCAGACAAAATAGTCGCACCAGCGACTCCGCAAGTGCAGATTTTTGCCGCAGATGCGGTCCTAGTGAAGCTTAACTCCGTAGATGCGGCCTTCCAGCTCGCAGATGCGAGGTCGCATATGTGGACAGTGTTCCGCAGATGCGGAATCATTGAAGGATTTTGCACTTTTGTACTCTTATTTTTCTCAATTCCACTTCACTTGAATTCAAGTCTCTTCGTGGCATCATTTACCTGAAAATCTAGCAATACACACCATAAACAACCTCATATTATAATTAAAGGATGCAAAATCTAAAGAAAAGAGACTAGAATGAGTGGTAAAATCACCACTCATCACATACATGTTCTGTGGTCGCGTAATGCACCACAGAACTCCCCTTCGCAAAAGTTAAAGACAGATATGCGATCAGTTTGCGACCCGCAAAACGATTATGCGATTGCATAATTAGGCCGCATAACTGGCCTCAAAATTCCGCATAATTGGCCACAAAAATGTGTTCTTCAGTGAAACATTTTCTTCTCAGTCTGTAGGGTACCGTCCAATCCAAAAAGTTCGAACAATAACGCAGGAAGTTATCTTGGCACCACGAAACCCCGAGTTTTTGGTTTAAATTTTTACGGGTCCTTACAATCATGTTTGTTACACCCAATATTTTTGTATGTGAAATTACATCGTAAGTCAATTGATGTAAGCTCAAAAATGATGAAATCCTTCTATAAGGCTAAGGAAGGTTTATCGAAGTATTAAGTAAGTTAGGATGAATGAGACTTGTTAATAATTATGTAAATGCATTTAAAGTCATGATATGAGTTTATATGATAATTGGATATAAAATATAGAGTTTGAAAAAATCAGATTTAAGTTGTGGAAAAATCAAACTAAGATTTGCCTTGTAACGAGCCGTTTTGAGAAATTACATTCGTAAGCTTTATGATATAATTTTGGGACATAGATCATACCAAAATTAAGGTCTTGGAACCTAGTTTCCAATGGTCCAAACCGTTTATTCATACGACATCGGGGTAGATAAATATGGATTTTTAAACAAGGATCGTCAAGTCACGTCACCACAATTTGGAGAAACTGGCAGGTTTATAGGCCAGGTTGCGAGACAGTTTTTTCCTAATTTATTGAGAGTTACATGGATATATTTATATGAAATTAAATCCCCATATGTCTAGTTTCTAACACTGAAAATTGTTTGTCAATGCGCTATTGGAGTAGAGAGATACAAGTGTCCGAATTTGCACTGCTCAAGCTGCCAAGCAGGCAGCTTACCCACCTGCTTGGAGAATTGAAGCGGTGGGCTTATAAGTTGTCTTATCCCCTTATATCTCGTAAAAATACAGAGAATACTTACCAAAACACTTTCAAGCTCTCCAAGAACTGGTCCAAGAAATTCCAAGCAAGATCAACATCCCTTTCACGAAATCAAGAAGCGATAATATTAGAACAATCCCTACGACATAAGTATCACTATACCGCCTCTCGTTTTCTTTGTAGTTTGAGTTTTGGAAGTTACTTCATGGTTAAGAAAATACCTACTCTCTATATTTATGCTTTTAAATATCAAGGAAGGTTGATAAATGCATTTTCTAATAGTTAGAACTCACGGGACGGTGATCGAAAGCCGTGAGTTCAATTTATTTTACTTTTAGTGGAATGCTAGTCTACTTATGTTGGCCTATTATGCTACTGATTTATGGAGTATGGAAGGATAAAAGGGTGTGAAGAAATGTCACATGTGGTAGGGTAGTGGGCTAGTCGCTCTTCGTTGCAATTTCAAGCTGATTGATAACTTGTTAATTGAGTGTGTTATGGTATATTGGGGTTTTTTGTTGGATTAAAGGTCCCGAATTGTAGTAGGTTATTTTCGAGTTGTGGGTTATATTGTGTTGTTTTCTCTCCTATAGTAGGCTTGAGGGTGCAGTAAAATCAAAGGAAATACTGTCCGTTTTATTTTAGAATCGAGTTATCGTTTGAAATACGTGATACACTAGTGACATCTAAGTTATACATGTATTCTTTGTTATAGTGTTGGAGATATAGTTGTCATAAGCTTTTTTATAGTTGCATTGACGACTTGAGGTATGTTAAGTATATCCCTTCTTTTCTTTTGGCATGATCCATATGATACAAACGAAACGAGCAAATATACAACTGCCATAAATGACTCTATTCTTAAAAGTACTAGGGGTGTCTATGTTTTTTATTCCCCATGTGTCCTATTATTATATCGTATGTTCATGGGTCTCAGAAAATACGTAAGTTGATAAAGTTTATGTCATGATATTAATCGAAGGCATATTCATCTTATGATATTTTGAGAGATCTTACTAACTTACTTAATTATGCATTACATTCATTTATACATGTACATTGACCCATGACCAGATGGCATTATATACGCGTATATTATATGTATAAGGGATATAGGAAAAGGTTATGGCATTATATACGCACCACCACTTGATCACCTGGTATACATTGATGATTTCGCCCACAGTGGCCGAGATAATATGATGGGATGCCCTTAGAGGCTTGATGATGTTATGTACGCATATACCTATGCATGGTATGGCATTTATACATATATGCATGACATTAGCAATGTCTCATGATTCACAGAGATATTCAAACTTATAGGTTGAGTCTTTTACTCCATGTTTCTTTCATGTATATTATATATTGCTTTTCATGCCTTATATACTCGGTACTTTATTTGTACTGACGTCCATTTTGCCTGGGGATGTTGTATTTCATGCTCGCAAGTCCCGATAGACAGGTTGAGAGTCCTCCTAGTAGGTTATCAGCTCAGCGGAAGGTGTTGGTACACTCCACTGGCTTTGGAGTTACTTATTTGGTCAGTATGCTTTGGACATATATCTATTGGTATGGCGGGGCCCTGTCCCGGCCTTTATGACGTTTATATACTCTTAGAGACTTGTAGACAGATGTCATGTATATGAAAGATTGTATGGCCTTGTCGGCCTATGTTTAGTGTACGAGTGATCATTTTGGTCTTATAGGCCCGTATGTCATATATATAAGTTTGTATTACACGTTCGGTCATCCAATGTCGAGTATTCCCTTTTGTTTTATTCTGGTTATCTTATGATGCTCCTTCTGTCCCATTTACCCATAATGGTATAATAAGAAATATATGTAACATTGGTACTCGGTTGAGTAAGGCACCGGGTGCCCGACGCGACCCTACCGTTTGGATCGTGCCAATGTTTCTACTACTTTTGATAATGCCTGAAAAGCTATTAGGTATGATTATTTGTTTGAATCCTCATTAATGCATTCTAAGAAACCCAAGTAGTATGGTCAGTCTATGCAGTACTTAAGATAATTAACTCACAATTAGGCAGGAACATCTGTATTGTTGTCTATATGAATTATGTATAGCTTACCCTACCATTGAATGTGTTCTTCTCTAATGTTTATACCTTTAACAGTATGTTATGATGTTTATGCTTCTCTATTATGTGTATTCACATGTTTGTCCTTCAGATTTATCTAACATGTGGATTATTCATCTGTTGTTTAAAAGAATGTAGAAGTGTTTATGTACCCTTATATTGTTCTATTAGAAAGGAAAGTATACTGCTGGGGTAAGTAATGCTATAGCATTTAGTTTACATTGAAAGGGCCTCATTGGAACTTAAACCCATAGGAAAAATTAGTCGTTAGTGATTAAAGGTATTTGGGAGTAGAGTTTGACTATAGGTTGGGCTGCCCTCCCTAGCATGAGCATTGTCCTAGGCCTTGAGTCCCTTGTGAACTTTACAATGTCGGGGGATTCAAAGGGGGCATCGACCTTGAGTATAACTCCCTCCTTAGCTCTTAATTCATTGACACTTTTGGTTCCTTATGAATTTAGTATTTAATGACAACGAAATACTTTCAATGTAAATAATTTTCCATGTATAACTACCACATTAGTATAATTTCTCGTAGTGTTAGACTAGTGATGTTTTAATATGGTTCCATCCATCTGTTTACATATGTTTCATGCATGGTTAAATATGCCGAAAATATTAAAAATGCATCTAATGACTTTCTTTCTTTTTGGGCTTGTTGAGTTCATATGGAACTCATGCCCAATCCCAGCCTTATCACATTTTGGAGAGTCCAAAATTAGTTGTAGTCGCGTGCATATCTCTACTGATGGGCCTTTTTTCTTGAGACCCAATTACCAAAGTCGAGTCCTCTTTCTCTCAATCCTTTTCATTATTATCTATTGCTTCGTTAATCAAGTTTACTGCTTCATTACCTTTTAATTATCTTGTTGCTTTTGACTTTGTAATCATATATATGACACTCATATATTAGATTACGTACTTTATCTTCACGCTTTAATCTCATATGAAACATAGGCAAGCGTTAAATAATTTAGGATTTGTTTTAAAAGATTTTTGAAGCCCGGAATCTAGTCAAAACAGCAACCCCATTTTCAAAAACGAAGAATCATAAAAGAATCGCCATCTTTACTATCAAGAGATAAATAAGATTTCTTATAAAAAGGTGAAGTACCATCGCCCAAATGTATTTTCAAAAGACCACTTCTCTTCAAATCTTAGAAATCAAGGTACATTCAGGTTCACCTTCTTACAAATACCTTTTAGAGTTATATGAACATAATTCCCTAAATCAATTTTTTTCATAACTTAACCTCATTCTACAAGCCTTATAAAATAGGGACTACTTTCAGAACTCTTTTAACATATCTCTAAACTCCTTTCTAAATTCCCATTCCTCTTAAGTCTCACATCCCCTTTAATATACTCTCCCTTAGAGATATAGTAATCCGTACTTTTAATAGTAATCAAGCATATTACAAATTATTGATCCCGTAAAATTAGTCTAATTCCTATGGAGCTATCTTAGGTAGATTTTAAAGGGTGTCTAACACCTTTCCCTTAGAAGAACATGAACCCTTACCCATAATCTTACTAGTTTGCAGACCTTTAAGGAACATGACTTAGTAATTAAATAGGGACCCTAGTATACCTTTAAATATTAGGTGGCGACTCTCTTTTATCAACAACAGAGAAATCACAAGTTGAATCTTGTTTTGTCTAGTGCAAAATAGGGTGTAACACCTATTGGCCCTTGACCACGACTTAATGAAAGGTTAAGTTCGGCCAAGTTCGAGCAACACCTATCGGCCCTCGGCCACGACTTTATGAAAGGTTAAATTCGACCAAGCTCGAACAACACCTATCGACCCTCGGCCATGACCTAATGAAAGGTTAAGTTCGACCAATCTCGAACAACACCTATCAGCCCTCAGCCGCGACTTAACGAAAGGTTAAGTTCGACAAAGTTCGAACAACACCTATCAAACCTCGGCCACGACTTAATAAATAGTTAAGATTGATCAAGTTCAAATAACACATATCGGCCCTCGTCCGCAACTCATTTAAAGGTATGATTCGACCAAGCTCGAACAACACCAATCGGCCCTCGGTCATGACTCTTTTAAAGGTATGACTCGACTAACTCGAACAACACCTGATGGCCCTTGACCGCGATTTAAATTAAAAGTATGTTCAACTGACTCGAACAAAGGCCGATACACCCACGGCCACTAAACACCAAAGCTATCACAACTTAGAAAATAACAACAAAGGAAACAAGTACAGAAACAAAGGCAAAACGGTGCGTATGAACCAAGAACAAACTTTGATATTCAGATAAAGAGTCTTTACAAGGGCGCTTGAAGACGCCAACAAATATATATATATATATATATATATATATATATATATATATGCAAGTTAAACAAAAATTAGTGGCCATCACCACCCCGGCCTCCGACGCCCTCTCCATCCTAACCTCGACCGTAAGTGGAGTTACACCAAGCACTATCCGCAAGCTGGTACACACTCTCTTCCTCATCCTCCTCGAAATCAGGCTGAGGTGTGGCGGGATCATAGTCACAGGCAAGCTGGGCCTTGTGAGCATTAACTTGAGCATCCTCGAGGGTCGCCTCAGAAATTGAGCCCACCTTATTTAAATAGCAGATCACGTCCAAAGGAGCTTCAACATGGATCCACTCCTCGTACTACTCTCAAGGAATATTAGGATACTCAGAGGCAGTAGATGTAGAGGGTCGCGCAAGCAGTTGGGAATTCTCGTCCTCGAGAACAGCAACCCAGTCATACAACTCAGAGTTCTCCTTACTTAATTCCCCAACTCTCTTCTTGAGCCTGGCCTCCTTAGCTTTGGTCGCATATAGAATGTTGTCCCGCTCAGAACGGAGAGACTTGTTCACCAAATCCAAAACCGTCATCTCTCTTTGAGCCTCTGATCGAGAGGATTCCACCTCCTCGAACATCCGCTACTTCTCGGCAACTTTCACCCTAGAGTGTCGATTTAGCATCCGTCCAACTCGCTTCGCAGTTGAACCGACTGATTCTGAAAGTTGTTGTATTGGGCCTCCACGCCCTTACTCAACTCGAGCTTTTTTTCTTTCCTCCTCAATGCTCCTCGAGAACATTGAATCTCTCCATGGCCGCCATCAACTCCTCTTCTTTTTTCTTTAGCTCTTTTATCAAGATCGGCACGTTGCCCTCCTCGTGAAGCTTTCTCTAAAGGTCTCGGTACTTCCCAGGGTACTCCTCGTACTTACCCTTCAACTTCACATAAATTTCTTTCTGCCACTTCTCCCTTCGAGCACTCTCAATTTGAAGAATGACAGTTTGCAAATCAAAGAAAGACAAAAGGTAAAGCTCATAAACAAATTACGACAAAGGGAAAAGAGCGAACAACAACTATACTTACCCTGAGAGCAAGGCCAGCAATGTTCTTTGAAAAGGTACTATCATTTATCTCTTTGAGGGTCACACGCCTGGTGTCGGAGCTAAGAGGACTAAAAGTGGGAACCACCTCGGTATTTCTCAGAAAATCATGATTGACTGGGATGGTGATAGTCCTTGAGCATCCCTCCATCCTCACCTCGATCTGAGTGAGCCCCTCATCAATCATCCTGATATCCTCATGGTCTATGTCAGAACCTTCATCACCCTCGTCGATAACATCCTTTCTTTTGTCTTCATCTGTCGGAGAAGTATCCGGTTCCGTCCTGGAAGATGAGGCCTTCTATTACCTCATAGACAAAAGGTTATCACCAAGCATCCTCTCCATGACAATCTCCTTCTCAGGACGCAAAGGCACGCCCTCATGAGCCTCTTCTAGTTGTGGGGCCTCGAAGGTCACCCCAACATCATCTCCAATGTGTATCATCGTCGTCTCCGAAAGCCTGAATTCACCTTCTACTAAATCGACGGCCAAAGGAACTCCCCCTAATACGTCCACAACCTTCCTTTTACGGGGACTTAGGTCCCCATCACGGGGAGGGACTTCATCATCATCATTGATGTGTCAAAATGAGGGAGGAACGAGCGCAACAGCTGAGACGGGGCGGAGGCTGAAGGCACAGCAACCGAAATATGGGCGGAGGCTGATGGCGTAGCAGTCCTTCTCCTCCTAAATGTAGGAAAGGGTGCCATGTTCCTTCTTGTATCTCCCTTGAGTGAACCTAAAAAAATGCGTAAGAATTTAGTGCAAAGGCATGAGCCGGTATGAATACGATCACAACTAGAAGAAAGAGATTACTTGTCAAGGGGAGGGCTAGTTTAAACTTCTAAAAGAAGCTCGGCCAGTAGCAAATCTCCACGGTATAATGGAGAACCTGCTTAACCCAGTCAGTGAGACGTGCCGCCAAAGGAGTAGGACGACTGGTGGCCGAAGGAGAAGAAACACTATTCGACCAACTTGGAACAAATAAAGTACTTGAAAGGGTAAAAGCTAAAAACGCGAACACTTACATGAATGGTTCCAAGCCTTAGGTAAACCATTAACATTGGCCGCAATGGCCTCAGTCTTGACAAAGAAGTAGTCAATCCAGAACTGCTGACTACCCTTATCTTCCATCTTCACCACCAAATATTTGCCCCCACGATGTCGAAGATTCAACATCGTCCATCTGTAGAAGCTAGACGCGAACAAATGAATCAAGTGCCGCCCCATTACCTATACCCCGGCAAGTTCAACAAACTTTTATAGCATCTTGATGACCTTGTAAACATAAGGGGCAAGCTGAGCGGGGCAAACACCGTAATAGCGGCAAAACTCTTCCACCAGAGGGAGAAGGGAGAACAAGTAGCTAATGGTAAACGGGTATGCATAGAGAGCATAATACCTATGATAGAGAGAAAAAGAAAAAACTGGAACATTGCCTCCTAGAAAATCACTATACTTCTCCTTTATTTCATAGTAAAAATAAAAAACAAATGATAAAACGATTAGTTTCTATTATTTTTCTTTAATGATTCTTTAACACGCGTCATTTTGGATTTTTTCTGCAGCCAACAAAAGAGCGTATCAAGCGCTCTATTTGGCTCTGACGTGCTAAAAGCCAAACGCTAAAATAATAAAATACAACAAAAGTACTTTATAAGAAAATAATAATGATAGAGATCTAAGATTGGACAGACATAACATATATTACTTAAGTTTTGTATATATATGGCGTATATTACGACACCTTGTCCAAAGAAACAAAAGAACAAAATGCCTATTTATTTAATTAAAAGAAGATGCCTATTAATGGAAGTATCTAACCGCATATTTAATTTATCCGTTGCAATTTTTAATTAAAAGAGATGTCATTTTCGCTAGAATATTCAAAAAGTGACGACAATAAGAAAATCTTGATCTTCCACAGTCTTATGTGGTTCCTTAATATATCAAAGGTCAAAAAAAGTGTCACCAACCAATTTGCCAGTTCAAGTAGAGACATGTGAAATAAAAAAAAAAAATGAGTAGAGACAAGTGAATTTATTAGTAGTATATAAATAAACATAGTAAATCCATGCACATGCACAAAGACCTTTCACATCTACTAGCCCATAATTAGACATAAAATTGTCCTTTTTAATTACCAATTTCTTTTTATCCTTTTTTACTTTTAAATTTTTAGGATGGGGGTAGACTTTTGCGTATTGAAAAGAGAAGGAACAAAATAGGAGGGTCTTTTATTTTGATTTGAACTTTTGTGTATACCTAATGTTTGATTCAAATCAAATATAAGGTTTATCATATTCAAATTCTGGATCTATCTTTAATTATTGCAGGCTAACACCTTATCTATGTATATAGAATAGGAGAAACAAATCAATGTGATGATTCCAAGTGTCAGAACAAAAATTTAATAAGTGTCAAATTTTAGGACAAAATTAGTTAAGTTAGTTAATAATTAGTTACTCTTTTTGAATTTGAATTATAAAATAATTAAATATCTATATATTTACTCAATCGCTCCGTAATAAATAGAGAAGTGAAGAATAGACAATTGAAGATTAAATATATCACGTAAGTATTATATATTTAGACAATTGAAGAATTTTGAATAGTACTTATTACATAAGTTTTAAAAAATAAAAGTATTCCCAAAGTACGAAAATATATATATCTATGTTATATTAAAAGAGAAATAGTATCAAAATATTAAGCCAGTTGATAACTTAATAAAAAGTCACACTAGTAAATGTATAATACTAAGTACTTGGTAATCTAATAAAATAAATAATGAACAAACAATTTATTTGATTACTAAATAATGTGTATCTTTTGAGTTTGTATAGATTTTATTATACTTATGCACACTATATTAAAAAATAAAATAACAACTAATATTTATTAAAATAATATGATATATTAGATCATAATTTTATAATATTAATATTCTGTAAAAATAGTAATTAAGAATAGAAGGATTATAAAATTTGTATTCTATGAGGCGCTTTTTAGTGGATAAACCTAGGAGGCGTACTACTATAAAGCAAGCAAATATCTAACAATCTGAAAAATGAACGGAAAATTTCTATCTACTATACGAAATATATATTTTTGGTGTGATCTACAGAGCTCTTGTTATATTTTTGGTGTGATCTACAGTGCTCTTGTTATATTTTTGGGTCATTATCCTTGCACTTCATACTAAGGGAACTCCAACCTGAAATATTACAAATTAAAGGTTAGTTTTAAACTCCAGTCAAGAGTAGAAAGGTAAATTTAGACCTTTTCTCTGAATTGTTTTGACACGTGACAACCATTCAGACCAAGATGTAGCCCCGTTAAAATCATGAGCAAATACAAGGGCTTGTTCATTTACCTTCACTAGGAAAAATATTTGTTCTCTCTCCTAGGGGGACATAGAGTTGTAATACTGGGTTCAATTAAACTTGTATTATTAACACGGAGCATAAATTTATGTCTAAAAGTTCAATAAAATTATATCACATAATAGGTTAGAACCTATAATTTTTAAAAATTCAATGGGTTCCGAACAAAAAATTTTCAAAATTAAATTCATAAAACTTAAATCTTGAATACGTCTGTGCTCTATCTGATTTTTTCTTTTTTAATAAACTCAGGTTGCACGAATCTCGACTCTCCGATTATTTGTTACAGCTGCAAATTGGAATAGAAGTAAATAGAGACGTTCTTCAAGTACTCTTCCCTTTTACTTCCTATTTGAACCAGAGTATAAAGGAATATCTACAGTCATAATTTCATGAAATCAAAGAGCTAGCACGTTTACAAGACTAAGAGGGTTGCATTGCGAGGGGACCATTTTATTTCAATTATTTAAGTCTTCTTTAATACTTACTTGTCTGGACTGACATTGATGACATTGGAGCTAATGTCTACTCAAATTAATGATTTATGTCCATGAGTATTCATTTTTCCACTACTGTAACTGGTAAGCCATTTAAAATAATTGTTTAGGCTTGTGCTATTGGATCTAACAAATCGAATCGGAAACTCCATCAAACCGAAAATTCAAATCAAATTGATTAAAAAATTCTATTAGATTTGATTTGATTTTGTTTGATATATTGAGTAAAAGAACACGAATCAAACTAACATATAAATATATACTTTTTACATATACTTTTAAGACATTGTATAAAATTTAGTTAAAAATATCTAGATATATTTGTGATTATCTTATGGGATTTAATATTTAGTTAAATATGAACTGATCCATATTTATTAACTTTAAACAATGAATTTTATTATCACTTTCTTATCAAATATTAATAAAATGCGTTAATCTCTTTTGTCCAAATTTTCTAAAGTAGCATATGACGCCTTTTTCTAAAGCTTGCTAACATAGAAGTGTGCTAGTCTTTTTTCTTGACCCGCCCTACATTGAGGCGTCACATTATGACAAATAATATTTCTTATTTCTTAACAAATAATCAGCAAATAATTACACCAACCCACTATAAGGATTTGGATTCGGGAACCGTGAAAACTCGAAGCTCAGAACACTACCAATTACCAAATACTATCAGTAGAAGTCGTCACAAAACATTAACGAATATTTAATGTTTTAATTGAGAAGTCTCTTTAAATCATATAAGATAATTTTTTCAGTGTTAATTTTGATCTTTTTTGGACCATTTCCAATCTTTGTTCTGCGAAAAAAATTAAAGGAATTTTCCGTAATAATATGAAGTACTACCAACTATTGCTTGCAGAGGTTGAAAAATACATAATTAGTATATCGGCAGAGGCAGTTTCTCTAATCTGCTTCTGTCAGTAGAAACCCTAATTTCCAAAAAATACTCTATTTATTGAAAAGTTGGAAAAAGCTTTAATTTTTTAACATTTTTTACTGTGAAACCTATGGACATCACATGAGTTGATCTTGACTAATGTGGCTAGTTGAAACTTGAACCTATGCTAAAATTAAATTGTTAGTACTATTTTATATTTCTAACAGCTAGGAGGACCATAATATACAACTAAAGATTTATTTATTATTTAAAAATAGACAACAGAAATGGAAAAACCTTAGAATTTGTTGGGTTGGGATATTGTGGAACTAAATGTCTTTTCCTTTACGTAATCTGGAGTGGAACAACTAATATATATGTCGTAGTTGTATTTGTGATTTTGTTAAATGTTAAGATATAATTTTCTTATAACAATTTCTATAAATTAGCTAGTTATAACTTTCGAATAAAAGAAAACATCCTTTCTTCAAATTGTTTATACTATGTGCTAAATCCACAATATGTCAACACTATTGACGTATAGACAATAACCATGCACAAATAAATGGTTTACCTTCAATCTCACGAAAAGGATGTTGTAATTGGGGACTTTTCTTCAATATTTGTTCTTCCACTTCAATCATGAAAGAAGTAGACAACGAAATAAATACAATAATAATATGATTCTTCACGGTCATTGTAAATAGGAGAGAAAATTGAATTGAATTCTTCGTTTTCCACAGCTAGTTGCTCGTACCAGATAGTCAAGGAGACAATCTGCTCACACAAAGTACCCATATGATCTGCTCAAGTTTCTACTAAACAAGAGCATGCTTAGAATAGTTGCTGATTAATTAGGAATGATCTTCGTTTTAGAAGCTTGAGATGGTACTAAATTATCCTATATACTAACAAGAAAAATAAATATAAGATCTTACCGGAAATCAATCAAGACTTTATATATACAAGGAAATCAATCTCCATCCATATATCATGCCAACACTGACCTTGAACAGTCTAAATTAAAACAGTTTAGTTTTTTAATAATTAAAATTTAAAGTAAGAATACATAATACTTAATTATGATTAAGCAATACATACTAATTTAGCCGCAGGATGATTTATAACCTAGTTGGGCACATGCAGATGCGGGTCTAGGATTTCAAGCTTATGGGTTCAGAGTTCTAAGCATTTTAAGTTATTGAGTTCTAAATTATTAAATTATGAATAATTAATAAACTGTTTTGAGCAAATATATAGTTTGAACCAAAGTTATTGGGTTCGCCGAATTCGTAGCCTGAACAGTGGCTCCTCCGACCCCCTTGGCACATGTAGTTAAGTTGATGAAGAAATAAAGGAAAGAAGGCTGTCGCAGTCGTGAAATTACCCCTCCCGGAACACATTAGACTCTGGTTACTGTCTTCTCATATAATTTTCAATTTACTCACAAAATATTTGGCTATGATTTAATGTGTGAAATAACTTACAAAATTTTCGATAATAGTCTAACGTTTAATATTTTGAGTTTGCTCAAAAAAATAATTAAAACCGTGGTATAAAAAGTCCATTAGTTGCAATAAAAATAGAACAATGGCCATTTACTAAACAACTATAGAAAAAGGGACAACCAACAAAAATGTATGTGGACGATGTTTCTCATTTAAATTCATCTTAGACCATATTAATATTAGGATTTATCGTGAATTAGTTAGTTTTATGTTGTCTACCAGCATACACAATCTTCTACTTTATTCGGGCTTAAGACCTACAACGTGAATAAAATCATCAATACTAAGAGAATTATAATCTTGACTAGTCTATTTTGTAGAATATCCTTTTTCATGGTTTAGAATTTTACTGTTTCAAGGAAGATGGTAAATTTTTACAGTAGCTCTTGTCAAATGGACTGTACATAAAGTAAGGAAAGATGAAAATGGAAACAGAGAAAATACTTAAGGTAATACTCCCTCCGTTTCAAATTAGACGGGGTACTTTCCTTTTTAGTCTGTTCTAAAATAAATGACACATTTGTAGATTTGGAAATAATTCAACTTTAAACTCTTCATTTTACCCTTAATGAGAAGCTTTAAATAACCATACAAATGTCATGGCCCCACACAACTTTTATCCCTTAAATTTTTAAGATGACAAGTTTAAAAAGTTTTTTTTTTCTTAAATTTCGTGCCGAATCAAACTACTCATCTAAATTGAAACGGAGGGAGTATTTTTCAATTGACGCCGTCTTTTGTTGTTTAACCTCACTAATTATAGACATAAACATATATAATCGTGGCAGTCGTAATGATATATTTAACAGTTGAAGAAGTCTTTACAATTTTATGAGGAAATATACTTTTCAACTTTTTAAGAGAATGATGCTATAATTCACCGTTTTTCCACAAGCCTTTGGAAAATTATCATTGTAAGAAATTCAACACACTAACAAAACGTGCAAGCCAATTGGTAGTTTGTTTCACGACCCGAAATTCCCACCTCGGACCGTAATGGCGTCTAACATTTCACTTGCTAGGCAAGCCAACGTTAGAATAACATTATCCATTTTTAAAATAATTTTAAATATATTAACAACAAGGAAGCAAATGCAGAAGTAATTTTGAAATAATCCATAATAACAACGGTGGCTAAATATCATCTCAGAATTCGTGTCACAAGTGCACGAGCTTCTAGAATAAATACAAATAAAGGTCTAAATAAAAATAAAGCTGTCTGGAAATAAACACACAGCTAAAGTAAAATAGACGGGGACTTCAGAACTGCAGACGCCATGCAGTTATCCCTCAAGTCTCCTCTGGTAGCTGAAATCCGAGCAAGTCTACGGTACGTCGCTGGGACCAACTCCAAAATCTGCACAAGAAGTGCAGAGTGTAGTATCAGTACAATCGATCCCATGTACTGGTAAGTGTTGAGCCTAACATCGACGAAATAGTCACGAGAGTAAGGCGGGTCACTTACATTAACCTGTACGCAATATTAGTAACAACAACAATAATAGAAAGAATTCAGGTAACTCATTTATAATAATTGAAGCCAACTCAGCAGTCATAACCAATTATCATTTCCATCAATTCTGTTGCAGCGTACAACCCGCTCTTACCATATATTCACATTCAATTCTATTGCAGCGTGCAACCCGCTTTCACAACCTATTCACATTCGATTCTGTTGCGGCGTGCAACCCGTTCTTCCAATATATTCATTTTAATCAAGTCTTTTATATATTTATTTCAATCAAGTATATATATAGACTTTTTAATAAGTATGTTGCGGCGTGCAACCAGATCCTCCAATATTAACTTTTCATAAGTCTGTTGCGGCGTACAACCCGATCCTCCAATATTAACTTTTAATAAGTGTGTTGCGGCGTGCAACCCGATCCTCCAATATAGACTTTGAATAAGTCTGTTGCGGCGTGCAACCCGATCCTCCAATATATTCATTATAATTAAGCATGTTGCGGTGTGCAACCCGCTCCTCCAACATTTTCATTTACCAATTCTTATAGAAGAAATTTTTCCAATAAATGTAACAAATAATATAAAATTACAAGACAACAAGCATACAATAATTATGGTTTAATTATGAAGCAAACAATGACAAATAGAAAATTATTATGAAAATCGGGGAGCAAATAGGCAGTTTAATATTTATTATGCTAAATATCAAATAACAATTAAGGCACATAATTCAAATAGCATGTAACAATTAATGGAGGAATTCAAGAATTTATATTTGTGAAGAATAAGAGAGAAACAATTATTATAATAATTAATTTATTATTAAAAATAAATTGTGATTTTTCAAGTAAGCAGGCAAAAAATTAATTTGACGACGTATAGACACTCGTCACCTCGCCTATACGTTGTTTACATGCAATTCACATAAGAAACAATTTAAGGGTTCTATTCCCTCAAGTCAAGGTTAATCCCGATACTTACCTCGCTTTACGAATTCCAATCAATTATTCAACCACAACTTTTCATTTTAAATTTGCCTCCGAAATCTTCAAAACTATTCACAAATAATTCAATATTTTCAATACAAATCATAGGAATCAATTCCATATGAATTTACAAAATTTTTCGGATAAAAATCTGAAATTCATTAAAATATTTCGCAGTGGGCCCCACATCTCGAATCCCGAAAAAATCACGAAATCCGAACACCCGTTCCGATACGAGTTCAACCATATCAAATTTGTCCAATTCCGATATCAAATGTACCTACAAATCTTAAATTTTCGTTTTTCAAAAATTTTATAAAAATATGATTTTTCTTCCATAAATTCACCGATTCATGATATAAATGAGTATGAAATCATGAAATATAATCAATATAGGATAAGGAACACTTACCCTAATATTTTCCCATGAAAATCACCTTACCCGAGCTCAAAAATGGGAAAGAATTGAAAATGGGTCGAAACCCCATTTCCACAACTTAAGTTCTGTTTTTGAGATTTTTACCCTTCGCGAACGCAGTCCGTGCCTCGCGTTCGCGAAGAATATTTTTGTGCTGTCAAAACTTTGCTCATCGCGAACGCGAAGAGTGAATTTCACCTGCCTCGAGTTTCTTCTTCGCGAACACGAGCCACCTCTCGCGAACGCGAAGAAGGATACCAGAAGCAGATTTCTGCAGTTTTTCCCAAGTTCAAAAATGGTCTGTTAATAACCCGAAATCAACCCGAGCCCTCGGGGCTCCAAACCAAACATAGACTCAAGTCCTAAAACATCATACGAATTTGCTCGCACGACCGAATCACCAAAATAATACCTAGAACTACGAATCGGACACCAAATCAAAGGAAGTTTTCAAGAAAACTTTAAAACTTATATTTTTACAACCGGACGTCCGAATCACGTCAAATCAACTCTGATTCTCACCAAATTCGGCAGACACATCATAAATATTATATTGGACCTATACTGGGCTCTGAAACTAAAATACGGATCCGAGGTCAATAAATCCAACATCAGTAATTTCTTAGAATCATTAAACTTTCAAGCTTTTAATTTTTCATGAAAATTCTATAACTCGGGTTAGGGACCTCGGAATTCAATTCCGGGCATACGTCCAAGTCCCAAATCACGATACGGACCTTCCAAAATTTTCAAAATAGTAATCCGGGTCATTTGTTCAAAATGTTGACCAAAGTCAACTTAGTTGAGCTTTAAAGCTCTATTTTCTATTTTAATCCATTTTTCACATAAAAACTTTTCTGAAAAACTGTACGACTGCGCACGCTAGTCGAGGAATGATAAGTGGTACTTTTCGAGGTTTTAGAACACATAATTACTTATTAAACTTAAAGATGGCATTTTGGGTCATCACAATTTGGTTCATTAAACTTTCTAATTTTCTTGGGGAAAGTTGGCAATTAGTACATGTAATTTTGAAACTATAGAAACACATCACTATCAACTGTGATTGGAAGTTATGAGGATTCATTGCACATAGCCTAGCGCTAGTTTGGTCAATTGATTTGAATTCCACATTTCTAACTTGACCTTTTGACTGGAAAATGGATTATTCATATTCTTATTATATTTGGTATTGCCTCTTCCTTTAAAGTAACAGGAGAAACTGGTGTAGCTCTTGTTCTATTTAATTATTTTTTTAAAGGGTGAAGAAATACGTAATTTTCTCTATACTAGTCGAAATTGAGCAATTTGTTTGTATCTGCTAAACTTTTGATCCATTCATATTCTTTTGTTTAGGAAAAAGCATTGTATTTGTCTCTTTGCATTACCCGAACTCCTACGTAAAATGAACGAACATCACGTGTTCAATCCCAATGAGTAAAAATTTAAATTTATCTCTCAGTTTATGATTTTCGTATAAAATTACCTTCATATTGGATCAAGAAAAAACGATAATTTTTCTTAACAATGAGGATAAAATCACCAAGTTTGAAAAAGACGAGTCGATCAACTTCATATATATAGTATAGGGACAAATTTAATCTTTTTTCCTTTCTTAAAATTTCCCAAACAAGAAGGAACTAGAAGCTCGACATAATTTCTTTCCTGTATTCGTTTTAAGGTTGATGCTACCAAAATTATTAAGTTAAGATGAATATATTTAATTCACTGGATTATAATTTTTTTTAATACTAAGAGCTTGTTTGGCCAAGCTTATGGGAGGTCAAAAATACTTTTTTACCCCAAAAAAGTACTTTTAAAAAAAATTAAGTTGTTAGGTCAAGTCGGAGAAGTTCTTTTGGCCAGCAGCAGAAACATTTTTTCTACTTTTAGGAAGAAGCAGTTTTTCTACTTTTGGGAAGAAAACACAAAATTCTAACTTCTTCCAAAAAGCAGAAGTATAAGCAGGAAATTAATTTATTCAAGACAAAACTATCCTCACCATAATTTTTTTTTTCTTCCAAATTATCCCTTGCTAACTTATGTTTTTTCTTTTATTTGTTGTTTCTAGTTTCTACCATTCTTTTAAAATTAGAGATATCATGTATATGAATATATTGTAACTTTCTAAATTTTGTTTTGACTTTTCTTGGTTTAATTTTTCTTTGTGTAATGTCTTGTAACTTTCCAAATTATCTTCTTCTTTTTTCACACTAAAGCAAATTTTATCTCCTTCTTTGGATTATCAATTCTCTTCGTATAAATAATCATTTATAATTTCTTATGTTATAGGCTATTAATTCTTGAATCTTTAAAACAGTTATCAAATCTAATTTGTGAAAATTACTTTTAAATAGGTAATACATTTATAATTGTATTGCATAATCTATATATTATTAAAAGAAGAAGAAAAAACCCCCACGTTAAGCCAAGTGACAGTCTCACAATAGGTCACTTAGAAATTTAGGACAAAATTAGTTAGGTTAGGTAATAATTAGTTTTTAAAAAAATTAAATTTAAAAAATATATATGCATTATGTGTTGTTAATAATTAGTTACTCCTTTTGAATTTGAATTTAAACATACTTAACTATTTTTGTTACGAAAACAATTATTTTTTATATATTTAAAATCATTTCTATTTTACGCCCAATGCCATCTTTCAAGTTTGACACTTATAATCATCTTGTTACAATTACCATAGATATACATAATTTCACCGACAATTTTGTTCTACCTATTATGCTAATGAAGACATTACTGCAGCGATTGAGGAAGGAAATGAGCCTTCTGGTATTCCTTTAGAAATGCAAGGCAAGTCTTCTACTAATATAGAGTCGTTGTGTGATAAAATTAGAGATGAAATTGTTGAGAAATATTGTCATATGTGAGTGAGTTTGCTTATTATTTCATGGTGGATTATCAAACTATAGTAATTTATAGAATAAACTTCTAATTCATGCCGAATGATGACAATAAGTAATTATACTAGATAATATTATATTCTTTGGTATAACTATATACATTAAATTGATTTAAATCTTTAATATGCATGCTTATTTAATTTTATGTTTAATAAAAGACTCTTACGATAAATATTTAAGTTCATTGTTCTCTTTAAAATAATTATAAGACCTTGATACTATCCTTTTTGGTAATATGACACTCAAAAGTATTTTTTAGAAAGATTGGTTAAAAATAATTTGTTTACCAAATGTTGTAAAAAGTACTTATTAAATGAATTGGCCAAACATAAACTATTTTTTCTCGAAATTACTTTTGGAAAAAACACTTCTGAAAAAAAATATTTTTCAAATAAGCAGATTTTGGCAGCTTGGCCAAAAGGGCTCTAACAATGTATATAACTATATAATATGAGACTTGCTCTAGATGGAGTTCTTGGATTATTTTGAGAGGGAAAAAAATTTTGTTTTTAGACTATGCAAATCTATAGTTGGCAGATAATGCAAGGCCGTGTAATCTCTACATGGATTGCTTCCACGTACTGCTTTTGCTGTGTATCTGTGAATGCAACTTTAATTTCTTGAATTATTTATTATGCAAATTCGTGTATCTTTAAATTTTTTAAAATTCCTTCTCATTGCGTTCTTTTTCTTGTTTAAATTGAAATTAAATTATCAAGTTGCAAAATGCCAGTACATTACTCAATATGAGTTTTCAAGTAGAATCGTTGAAACTTTCAAAAAAAGTAGTTTCGTATTCATAACTTCAGAGTTCGCGTTATATTATATATCAACTCACTTTTTTTTAAAAAAACAAATCTTAATTACGTGATATTCTTCATATGGAATTAATTATTGCAAATTGCAAATCAACAATAGCATCCTTTTTGTACTTGGTCTATCATGTTTAATTAATATTTGGACACATGCAAACCTAAAAAATTGGAAGTCCTGGTAGATAAAAAAAAATCGAATCGTTGGAATGGACGGAAAATATATAAACCATAATTTTCATTCTCTCTGGCAGAGACGAAGCTAGCATATTAGATACAGTTTCACGTAAATTCAGTAACTTCTTCTCAAACCTTATAAGTATGTATTAAAAAATTTATTAAATAACTATAAATACTTGATTGTAAAATCCAGTTGTTATTGCATAATAATTTGAGGTATCTATTTGAACCCATAAACATCAAATCCTATTTACGCCTATGTTCTCTGGGTGAACGCAATTACTACAAGCATAATACTAGAAAGTCGTAAATACTAGCTGAATGATTTAAATCTAATTTCGTTTTTGAAGTGTTAGGACTACATGAAGGAATATGGGATGCTGGGATGCTGGTGTTAGTCTTTTGTATTTGGGCCTAGCCCAGTTTATTTATAAGTAGCTTAGTTGTCTAATTTTGGAAAAAGAGGCCCAATGTATATATAGGGATAGAGACAGAATATTCTAGAGACTTTTGGGATTTTTGATCGTTTAGAGAATAAGAAATATCTTCTCTCTAGCTTTTCCTGTTCCTTCAAGCCCTAGATGTAATTTGCCAATTTCTCTTTCACTTTTGTATGCTAACATGGTATCACAGCGGGGAATCCGATGATTCTCGTCATTCTCTATCTAGAGATGTTACCCTCGTTAGATTTCTTTGAGTTTTTTGTCTTCGTCGGAGGTTTCTGATTTTGCTGGAAATTCGTGATTTCTTTGATTTCCATCAGAATTTTGAAAGTTTTGTGTGGTTTTCTTCTCCTCTACTGCCCGAGTTTTTTTTTGAGGATAAAGCTTTGGTGTTCACTTAGTTTCGTCGTCTCAATTTCACCGGACCTAAAGTCGATTTCTGCAACATTTTTCTTATCAAGGCCTTTGCTTCTTCAGGTTGCGAAGAAGTCTGGTATATTCGTTCTCTGTCTAACTTGGTGCATGCGTAATTGTGTATGTTGTTGTACGATTGACGATGTAGACTCTTTCATTTTTTGATCAATTCACTTGCTACTATGGTTAATTCTATTTCTGAAACATCTTCGTCTGCGTACACCCCTGAGCCTTCTAGCTCGTTGTTTCTCCTTCATTCTGATGTCCCTAGCATTTCCCTTGTTCATGTGCCATTCTCGGGGACTGGATTTGGAAGATGGAGACGTAGCATGATCATTTCGTTATCTGCAAGAAACAAGATAGGTTTTATTGATGGGTCTTGTGCTAAACCTGCCGAAAATTGTCCTCAATATAGGCAATGAAATAAGTGTAATAACATGGTTATATCATGGTTAACTAGCTCGTTATCACCGGATATAGCTGAGAGTGTGCAGTATTATGAGACTGCTGAAAGTATCTGGTTGCAATTGAATAATAGATATGGGAGTCTTAATAGAACCAAAGTTTTTGAAATAACGAGAGAACTTGCTACTACTTTCCAAGGGTCTCTCGATATTGCTTCATATTTCAACAAACTTAAAAAATTATGGGATTAATTGGGGATTATGTGCACTAGTCATGCAAATTCTAGTGTTTGTACTGCTAAAGGTGGGTCTCCAAAAGGAGAAGGAAGAGGACAAGGTCAATCAATTCCTCATAGGTCTCAATGAGGTTTATATAGGAGTTAGAAGTATTATTTAGATGATGCAACCAATTTCATCCCTTGATATTGTCTATAACATCCCGTTGCAAGATGAAAACAGAGACAGGTTATCCCCAACACTCAGTTCAACTTAGAATCAACTTCTTTTAATGCAAATTCCAACAAGCCTTCTGCTCAATTTCCACCTCAAAAGCAATATACGAAAAGAGTCAATTTTGATCAAAATGACCAGAAGGTGAACTTTGATCAAACCAAGGTTTCTCTGTCTTGCAAGTATTGTAAACAACCTGGTCACACAATTGTAAAATGTTACAGATTACATGGATTTCCTCCAAATTTCAAATTTACAAAAGGGAAGTCTAAAATATTAGGTATTATTGCAAATGTTGAAGGGCAGTCTCCTGGGATATGTAACACTCCATAAATTTGGACTAGGTGTGAACATGTTAAATGAGTATTAATGTGACATCTTAGACATATGAAGTCCTAGCGAGATGAGTATGGGTAAAAATAGTTGTTTTGGAATCAAGACGGAGAGTGAGGTGCATAAGATTCGATAAAAATGACTAAGTTCATGCAAGGTTTGTCTTGTACAAGACTTTCGTAAACATATGTTGGGAATTTTGGAAAACGTAAAACATAATAGTTGTAACCCTTTGAAATAGCTTTCCAACGATATATTGTGAAGCTAGAAAGGATTTCTGAGAAAAATGTTATGTGCATTTTACTGGACAATGCACAGTATGCACGCCCAGGTGCGTGCCCAGATGGTGCAGTGCGGGGCCGCGCACTTGCGGCAGTGCCACTGCCCTGATGCGCATCCAGGTGCGCGGTTGGGACTTCAGGTGCACGGGAACGCACCGCGGGGGTCATTTTAAAAGTCCTACTTCGTCCCCTACACCCTAAAATACGAAAACTTGCTCTAGAAATGGAAGCTCTCAAGAACCTAACTCCTCAAAGGTTCCTCCACCATCCAAGGTAAGTTCTAATGGCGATCCTAAGTTTATTTCAATTCTCCAACACCTTATTAACATGGATAAACCCTTCAAATAATTAAATATTCAATTGGGACATCCGTTTTGAGAGACGAAACCCTAAAACTTGAATTCAAGAAGATTGAACGTCAAAAGGTAATATCTTCACCCTCTCATTGATTATAGCATTGGATAAATAATTATAGACTCTATGTTCATGAGATATGAGTTGATGGATTTGATAGAAAAGCATGAACGATTATAGGTTTGGGCTGTTGATTGTTGATTATTGATTAAGGGTATTGTTTATCTTATGGGTAATGAAGAATAATATTGATTATAGCAATTTGAGATTTTAAAATTTATCTAGAAGCAAGAAAATGGGTTGTTGGGTGTAGAAACACCACTAATGAGGGCTATGAAGCTTTATACCCACCAAGTATTTGATAAAATGCCTAAGTGATCAAAACATGAGTATTATTGCTAATATAGAATCCCTTTGACTTGTATTGATATAGATTGAAGATGAAAGGGTTGGTGGATGTTGGTTTACGCTCAAGAGCAGGAAGTTAAGGTATGTGAGGCGAACTCTCTATGTTTGAAAATGTTAATGATTCTCCCTACACTACATTTCTTTTACGATATTACTACGTGCCTCAGAAATATAGTTAAGCCTAATTCCTTGAATAGTCTTCTATTATCTAGCTTCATAACTTGTTCATGACTTTCATTCTGAATGTTGTGAGCTCAGTGCGTAATCAGTATAGACATGGGTTTGATGCCCATGAGTCTCAGTCTATATTACTCAGCATGTCATAAACAATTAAAGTTTCAGTTTTCATAATCAGTTCAAGAATACATGTCTCAGTCTAGTCCTATTCAGTATTCCAGTATCATGTAACTCAATATGATTCAGTATTTCAATTTCTCATATTGCAGTATGATTCTCAGTTCCTGAATTTAAATCCCTAAATGTTGAACACCTATATTTGGGCCTGAGGCCGTAGTTTATGCTTTACGCCTGTTTGGACTTGAGGCCATAGTTTATGCTTTATGCATTTTTGGGCATGAGGCTGTAGTTATGTATACACATACTTGGGCCTGTGGCCGTATCTTGTGCACATATATATTGGGCCTGGGGTCATAGTTTATTTAGATAAACAAGTTGTTCATCATTCTGAAGAGGGAGTATTCATATCCTTAATTCCTTTATCAATTATCAGTTATTTGTTATCATTTCAGTTATCAGTTATGAGTTATCAAGTATTAGTTATCATTTCATTTTTAGTTTCAATAGTTATCAATTATCAATTCTCAGTTATCGGCTTAGTATCACTTTTGAAATATATAGATCTTTCTTTCAATTGCTTTGCATACCAGTGCAATTCAAATGTACTAAATTCCCTTTTGCCCGGGGCTTGCATCTTACGATGCAGGTAATGATTTATAGGTTGACGATTCAGAGCGCTAGGATTCTCATACCAGCTATTTGGTGACCCCAATTTTTCGGGGCATTATCATTACCTTATAGTCTTCAGTATTTTCAGATGGTCAGTGTTTTCAGTACTTCATTAGAGGCTTCATAGACTAAAGAAATAGTTAGACAGAGTCACGGGCTTTTCATGTTAAGCAATATTTGCTACAGATATGTTTCAGAATTATATTAGTGTTTTAGCTTTTTGAGTTATATCATTTAGACTTTTATTATATCAACATGTGTTAGTTTATCTTCTGCATTCAGTATGTTATGATATCACATGTTGATTCAGCCAGCCAGTTGGTTCGCTTGGTCGAATATAGTCAGGCACCGGGTACCGTGTTACGTTCAGGCCCAGGTTCGGGGCATGAGGTTCAAGTGTCCTAGGGAGTTTATGAAGCCGTGTCTAGTGGAGTTTCCTTTATATATGTGTGCCAACCACTCATATAGATGGTTAACTACTAAGACATTCAGGATTGTCTCATTATTTTCTACTCTAGATCGTGCCATGAAGCTTAGAGCAATAGGTAACCTTCTCTTCTTATCGAATTCCAGACTTATCGAATGCCCAAGCGACACACAGAAAAAAACACCCAAGATCCCAGAGAGGATGATTTCCCATTGGGGTATAATTATGGAGTATATGTTGGTAACAAATAAGACTTGAAAGGATGCAATAGATAGTAGTACATATTAGAGAATAATCTTATCAGAAAGCACAAAAGCAATTATCATGTTTTATGGTTATCAGTTTACCTCAGTTACCAGTTATATAATTTTTCAGTTAGCAGGTTTATGATTATTCAGCACGCCAGTATTCTGTTATTTAGTTACCAGATCTCCAATTTTCAATGTGTCCAAATTTTCGGTGAGTTGTGAGTATATAGTGATGCATATGGGTGCTCAAAGAAAATGTAAGTAACAGTAATTATAGAAAAATCATTGCATGTTTTAGGTCCGGATTAAGACCCAAGACTCTCCGGATGGTGCAGGAACTGATTTATCAGATGATGGTACACTCTGAAGGAGACGTTTGTGTATGGTAGTATATCCATATGTATTTTACCTCACAGAACAATTTCTTTTAATTATTGAAAATGGATCCATAGGTGGGATGATGACAATTTAGATGTTAGACTCCACACACAATTAGTTAAGAATATAACTGCAACGGGCATAGAATTGATCAATATAGTTTTGGACAGAGAAGAGCCTAAGGGCAAAATACCTAGGAGTCAGAAATATTTGTTCTTAACAAAGATGTGCTTTTCTTACGACTCATGTATATGACTAAGAGGATATGATGTATGAAATGAAAACCAAGAGCAGTCGATATTGAATTTCGGGAAATGATTTTAAGTTGTTCATATTTATTCAAATCAGAATTAGAAAGTACCACGTTAGTGAGTTACTATGAGAAGCAACTATTATTGTGAGATAAAGATATGACAGTTCTCCCTTAGGTTATGTGACTAAGTGTTTATCCCAGATGTTTATAGTCTGATATAATTTTGAACTGTATAGAAGTTTGGTGTTAGATATTCCAATTTCATTTAAGACAGATAAACTTTCCCTAAGTGTGATCCATGTACATAGTTCAGAAAAAAAAAATAGTATGCGACCGTAGAATAGGGTCTGATAGTGAGGGAAGTTAGAAATAACTTTATGCTTTAATTAGTTATTCAAAGTAGAACAAGAAAGCATGATGCTAGCAGGTGGTTAGTAAAGGAATAACAAGTAAGTATTTAGTAGATACAGTGAATTAGCAAATTCAGCAGAGCTAGTAGATGTAAGATTTGATTTATTTAGCCAGGTTAACTCTAATGAGTGGATGACAATTTGAAATACTGAACGCATGTTAGAACCCAAAGAGTTTAAGTTAAACCCGAAGTTTAGTGACAATGGAAGACAAAAAAATCAGTTCAGTAGTAAAAGAGCAAGCTACAGAAGAATATCCTTTAAGAGTTATCAAAAATAGGTTTCTCAAAGATTGATAGAGCGAGCAGAGTTTAATCATTAATGTTGTATATTATAGTTGTGAATACATTAGATTTCGATTTATGTAAGTAATCTAGTTTTTCCTAGTAAAGAAGTTTGGTCAGAAGTAAGTCGGAAGAGGATTCATCATTGATGTAAAGTGAAAAAGATTGCAAAAGATAAGGAAAGTTGTTCGGATCACAACAAAAAGGAAGGATCCGCAAGTACAAGACCTTAACCTTTGGTCTAAGGGAGAGATATAAAAATCATCAGTAAGTCTGATTGGAGATTTGAAACCTGTATGGTTAGCATAGGATATAAAGACTATAAAATCATGCTCAGTTGTGTATCATGAGGGTAGTGCCATTGCACGAGACTCTGATATTCGAAGTACTGATCAAAGACTTAGCCCACAATAATTCTATAAGTGTTTTCAGGAAGTACCTTAAAAATATAATCAAGTATGGGAAGTATATCTCATTATTGAGGCAGACAAGAGAACTATGGTGAAAGAAGTTCAACACTTATCCAAGCTAGGATTTTGATATTCGGACACCGAAGATGGTGGAGTTGTTGTCCAGAACAAGACTTGTTCCTCCTTAGTAGCCGAAGTTAAGGAAAAACAATTTGATGATCCCTAATTGTTGCAGGTGAAAGATATGATTCACAAGCATAAGATAATGGCTTTTGTACAAGGGGGAGATGATGGTACTTGGAGGTACTAAGATGGACTGTGTATTCCATACATAGATGGGCTTAGAGAGCGGATTATGTTCTGAAGCCAAGATTTTCAGGTATTCTATTTACTCAGGTTCCAAAAATATGAATCATGCCCAAGGAGATTTATTAGTTGAATGACATGAAAAAGAACGTTACGGACTTTGTGTCCAAGTGTCTGAATTGTCAGCTAATGAAATAGTCGAGCAGCAAAAGGCCTAGTGTTTTACCACAAAATACACATATTTTTGAGTGGAGATGGTAAATATGGAATTTATAATAGGATTATCTTGCTCAATTTGAAAGCATGATTTGATTGGGTGATTGTAAATCGACTTACCAAATCATCCCACTTCTTACCAGTAAAGACCACAGATTCAGCAGAGGATTATGCCAAGTTGTATATCTTGGAAATTGCTTGATTGCATGGGACTCCGTTTTCCATCATTTTAGATCGTGGTGATCACATTACAATGAACTTTTAGAAATCCTTTCAAAAAGATAGGCACAAGAGTAAACCTCAACACATATTTTCATCCTCAGAAAGATGGCCAAGTAGAGCGCATTTTTCAGACACTTGAGGATAAGTCCTTGATGTTAAAGGTAATTGGGATGATCACATACCTCTCATTGAGTTTGCTTATAATAACAGCTACAATTCTACTATCAATATGGCACCATAAGAAGATCTGTATGGGTGAAGTTGTAGATCTCCAATTGGTTGGTTCAAAGTTGGCGAAGCAGAGTTGTTGGGACCAGATTTATTTTATCTGGCTATAAAGAAAGTCAAGTTGATTCAAGAGTGTTTGAAGACGGCTCAGAGTCACCAAAATTCCTATTCGGACGTGCGGCGTAAAGACTTAGAGTTCCAAGTTGATGATTGGGTGTTTCTGGAAGTTTCGCCTATGAAAGTTTTTATAAGATTTGGGAAGAAAGAAAAGCTCAGTCCCAGCTATATCACGCCGTATATGATCCTATAAAAGATCGTACAAATACCTTATGAGTTGGAGTTGCCACCAGTATTAGCGGTTGTACACCTAGTACTTCACGTGTCATGTTATGACATTCAAGTTTCCAGATACTTATGTCAGTTCAGTACTCAAATACTCATGTCAGTTCAGTACTGAGATACTCATAACAGTCCAATACTCAGACATTCATGCCATCTTAGTACTCAAATATTGATGTCAGTTCAGTACTAAAATATTCGTGCCAGTTCAGTATTCATATATCCATGTTAGTTAAGCATTTACATATCTATGGCAGACCAGTATTCATATATATGTTTCATGTTATGCGCATTGTGATGCCCTGTGAGGCTTGTGACATGCTATGATAGCTAGAGGGTGTTTCGGAGAAATGTTGAAGGTAACTAACCTTTTCATTTGAACCTTATATTATAATCTCCATGTCTATCAGTATTCAATCAGCTCAATATTCAGTCAATACAGTAGTTATTCAGTCTAGTATCTCAGCAGTTCAGTAATCAAGTATTCATTTAGTTTAGTATGCAAGTGCTCATGAAAGTTCAGTGTTCACATGTTTCCACCAGACCCGTTTAAGGTCCAGAGTTAGTCGTAGTTATAACCAGGACAATCATTCGAGGATGAATGATCTCAAGGGGGAGATAATGTAACACTCCATAAATTTGGACTAGGTGTGGACGTGTTAAATAAGTATTAACATGACATCTTAGACATATGAAGTCCTAGAGGGATGAGTATGGGTGAAAATAATTGTTTTGGAATCAAGACGGAGAGTAAGGTGCATAAGATTTGATAAAATCAACTAACTTTATGAAATGTATGACTTCTAGAAGGATTTCATACACATCCGTTTGGAATTTTGGAAGACGTAAAACATAAAAGTTGCAGCCTTTTGAAATCTCTTTCCAACGATATATTGTGGAGATCGATCGGATTTCTGAGCAAAGATTTATGTGTATTTTACTGGACAATGCGCAGTATGCACGTCCAGGTGCGCGCTTAGATGGTGCCATGCACGGCCGCGCACTTGCGGTAGTGCTACTGCCCTTTTGTGCATCCAGGTGCGCAGTTGGGCCTTCAGGTGCACGGGAGCGCACCCCGGGGGTGATTAGTGGGGATTTTGACTACTTATTAGCCCCTTTTAGATTTTGTTTTAATCTAAAAGCATTGAATTGTGTTCCCGAAACTAATGAAATGTGCAAAATTACAAGAATGTTGGAAGTTGGACTCCAGAGATGAAATCAGGCTCAAAGAGGAGTAGTCTGAGGACAAGGCAACAAAAAGGCACAGAAGCATACAAAGTGCGGTCCGCAGAAGAAATTCTGCGGTCGCAAAAGAAATTGCGGTCCGTAGAATTTCATCTGCGACCGCAACCAAAGAAGGAAAACCCAGCATACTATCGTGCAAATTTTGAACCGCACATGAATTGTGCGGCCGCAAAATAAGGGCTCAAGACCAAGATTAGAGAGATGAAAAATCAGCCAAGTCCAGAACTTCATTGAATTGTGGTCCGCATAAGATTTGTGTTGCCGCAGAAGATTGTCTTGCTGCCGCAATCATACTATTGTAGATCGCAGAAGAGGGCCTTGCGACCGCAATTCTAAATCTATGGACCGTAGAAATATTGTCCCGCAGCTCAGTTCAGAATTATACGACCGCAGAATACCAGCTCCTGCCAGATGAAGAATTTTGCGAACCGCACATGGAATTGTGCGGCCGCAGAACCTCCCGAAGGACATTTTATACGAAATCTCCAGCATTTTATAAATAGACGAGCTTCACAAAATTGTGTTAAGTTTTGACATCAGCAAGTTCTGTAGTCATTTTTCTTTGCCTATTTTGGAAGTTTTCTATATTTTGGTGTATTTTACTCTAGATTTTATCATTTTAACTTTACATTATGAGTTTAATTAGTATTGTTTCTTCTTTTTCTTCAAACCCAAGCATGAGTAGCTAGATGTTTACTAGGGTTGTGACCCAACCCTAGTGTGTTAACCTTATGGGTAATTAAATTAGTGCTAGTTTATGATTGTGTGTTTATTATTTAGCCTAGTTCATGCTTTAATTTGTGAAATTAATGGTTGCAAACATTAGTTCATTCCTATTTGACTTCGTCTCTACTTGAGAAAGAGAGACTTGGTCTAGAAAAACTTGGCTAACAAGGAATTGGTTCAATCAAAAGATTGATTAACCCAATCAAAGGATTCAACCTAGAGATAGTAATAACCCGACTTGAACTTTGATCAACTGTTTTGTGTGATACCTATTTGGTCTTGAGAAAGCCAAATTGGAAAAATCACTCTCTGACCGAGAGGTATTGAGTGGGTAATTGAGTGTTCATATCTATAATACACCCCGATTAGAAAAACATGTATTTAGGTTTTTATCCCATAAGGAAAATACGTAGGTGATGGTCACAACCCTAGGTTATTTACCAATTTGAAACACATCAAAAACAATCATCCTAGTCTTATTTATTTATTCTCCAAACTTTAGTGTAAAATTAGAAATAGAAACAAAATCCTTTTTGTGGAAGTGCAAATTAAGATAATTTAATTTCGCGCATTAGAATATATACCCCTAACTCTCATCTAGCCCCTTGTGGATTCGACCCCGACTCTTCGTTGGGTTACTATAATTGCAATCGACTGTTTCATACCTTATTTTGATGTGTGCATTTGAGTGCGATTCAATTTTTAGCGTCGTTGCCGGGGAGTTAAAAACGGTGTTAGCTATATATTTGGGTGTGTTTTTGGAATATCTTCTTTTCCTTTCATGTTACTAACATGTTTGAGAAATTGTAGGTGCAATCATGGCAAATAATGAGCTCGAAAATATTGCTTTAGGTGATGTGGACATTGAGGATGATCAAGTGGATGAGGTTCCTCTTGAGCCTCAAGCCAATAGAAGACGTCGAGTGACTCAAGACAATGTGCATGTTCCACCCCCACCTGCACCATGAGCGGCTCCATACCAGGTGTTGCCCAATGAAGGATATGCAAGTGCAATAGTCCCTCCCCATATTAGGGCGGAAAACTTTCAAATAACCAATGTGATGCTCACTTTGCTAGAGCAATGAGGCTTCTTCACCGGTGCTCCAGGTCAAAATGCATACAAACATTTGAAGGGGTTTGTGGATACGTGTTGGGGGAGTAAACAAACAAATATCTCCGAGGATGCTTTGAGGCTAAGAATTTTTCTCTTCTCTTTACGGGGGAAAGCCTTAGATTGGCTGGAACGTTTGTCGAACCATTCCATTCACACTTGGGATGAATTGGCGGAAAAGTTTATTTATAAGTATTTCTTTCTGGGGCACATGGCTACACTTAGGGATGATATTCTAGCATTCAAGCAAGAGCCCAGTGAACCACTACACGAGATATGGGAGCAATATATAACAATGGTTAAAGAATGTCCCAACAACTATATGACAGAGAACATGATTCAATAAACTTTCTATCGTGGGATCAACACAACTAACCAATGTGTAGTGAATCAACTTACCGGTGAGAACGACTACGCCTTATGGGGAGGCGTGTGAGATCTTAGATGAAATGGCGGACACATCATCGACATGGGAATCTCTGGCTAATGTTCCATAAGGTGATCCCAGCGTGATTCACCTCCACAAAGAGTTGCATGACCATAGGCAAGCCATAGCGGAATTGACTACTACCATGAATCAACTAGGAAAGGATCTACTTCAACTAGTGCAAAATCCTAGGCAAGTCTATGCCATGGAGGGAGTAAACATAATGGTGAACAAACGGAAAACTAAGGGTCCACAAGTGCAACAACGAGTGGACAATTTTGTGCAAGAAGATAGTGGATTTGATCAAGATGATTCTTACAATGACCAAGAAGAGGAGGTGCAATATGTGAACAACTTTCAAGTGCAACGAAACAATTTCCAAATCCCAAATCAGCAACAATGACGACCTCAAAACAATCAAGGCAATTGGAATTATAATAAACAAGGTAATTGGAGTGGTGGAAATAATCAAGGAAATTGGCATAACAACAACAATTTAGGAAATTGGAATAGCAATAATCAAGGTAATTTTGGAGGTAACAATCAAGGTAGATGAAACAATAATCAAGGCAACCGGGGGTCGGGTTTTCAAAGGCCCCTGATGTATCAACAACCGAGCAACCCGCCTCCTTATCCTTTCCATGGTACTAGTTCTTCAACCAATAAGATGGGACGCATTGAGAACATGTTCAAGCAAATGATGGAAAAGAATGTTGATTTTGATGCCCAACTTGCCTCATACAACACATCGATCCCCAACTTAGAAGTTCAAATGGGGAAAATCTCTCAAGCTCTAAATTCTCGTCCTAAGAGGGCACTACCAAGTGACACGGTGGTGAACCCAAAGGGTAGGAACAACATGGGGCATGCCATGACTATTACTAAAAGAAGTGGAAGAGGTGGGAATGCACCCACCTCAAGTCAAAGGAAACTTGTGGATGATGAGCAAGTGCTACAAGAAGAAGAGGTCCCGAGCAATGTGATGCAATCAAATAATGAAGTTCGGATTGATATTTATGACAATATGGAAGAGACTCAAGAGGAAGTGAACCTGTCTAGGGATCACGTTACTGACATACCGAAATCGATAGTGCAAAAGGCTAAGGCACCATTTCCTAAGATTCCTCCTCCATATCCTCAAAGTCTTGCCAAGAAAAATGGCGAGAATCAATTCAATAAGTTCATTGACATGATGAAGAGTCTCTCGATCAATGTGCCATTAGTTGAAGCTTTGGAACAAATGCCCGGTTATGCAAAGTTTATGAAGGATTTTGGTGACCAAGAAGCGGTCAATGAATTTTGAAACTATCAAAGTAACTCATCAAGTGAGTGCAATTATGCATTCAATGGCTCATAAATTGGAAGATCCCGGTGCTTTCACAATCCCTTGTACCATTGGAAGTGCTGTGTTTGCTAAAGCTCTTCGTGATCTTGGGGCAAGTATCAATTTGATGCCATATTCAGTTTTTAAAAATTTTGGAATTGGGAAACCAAGACCCACAACTATGGGATTACAAATGGTCGATCGTACAATGAAGAGACCGTTGGGAGTGATTGAAGATATATTGGTTCGTATTGATAAATTCATTCTTCTGACGGATTTTGTCATTCTTGATTGTGAAGTGGACTATGAGGTGCCTATTATTCTTGTAAAACCTTTATTTGCTACAGGAAAGTCTCTTGTTGATGTGGAAGTCGTAGAACTCACTTTCCGGGTGGGTGATGAAAATGTGGTATTCCACATGTGCAAATCTATGCGAAAACCAAATAGCAATGAAATGTGTTCTTTTGTGGACTTGGTGACTGAAATGATTGTTGATGATACAAGTGCCACGATCAATGTGGGTGATATGTTGGAGGCCTTCTTGCTCAGCTTTGATGATGTCGAGATGGATGGTTTTGCGGAATGTGTGAATTCTTTACAAGGAATAAGGTCGTACAACTATGCGCCACGGAAACTCTCCTTGGAACTTGAAAATAGGAAAACTCCTCCTACAAAGCCTTCAATTGATGAGACTCCGACCTTGGAGTTGAAGCCATTACCTCTACATCTTCGGTATGAATTTCTTGGCCCTTGTTCTAATTTACCGGTTATTCTTTCCTCTTGTTTGACTAACGTGCAGGTTGACTCTACATTGGCGGTTCTATATAAGAGAAAGAAGGCTATTGGATGGACATTGGCGGATATTTGGGTAATAAGCCCAGTATTTTTCATGCACAAGATCAACTTGGAGGAAGACACCAAACCATCTATTGAACATCAAAGCAGACTCAATGAGGCTATGTAAGAAGTGGTCAAAAGGGAGATTATCAAGTGGTTGGATGCCGGGGTTGTCTACCCCATTTCTGATAGTTCGCGGACTTCTCTGGTGCAATATGTCCCAAATAAGGGGGAATGCGGTGGTCACCAATGACAAGAATGAGTTGATTCCCACAATAACGGTAACCAGGTGGAGAGTGTGTATGGACTATCACAAGCTCAACAAAGTCACAAGGAATGATCATTTTCCACTTCCCTTCCTTGACCCAATGCTTGATAGGTTGGCCGTCCATGCTTTCTATTATTTTCAAGATGGATATTCGAGCTACAACCAAATCCTTATTGCTCTGGAAGATCAAGAGAAAACAACCTTTACATGTCCCTATGGTACTTTTGCATTCAAGAGGATGCCAGTTGGTTTATTTAATGCACCGACGACTTTTCAAATGTGTATGATGGCTATCTTCACAGACATGGTGGAGGACTACCTTGAAATTTTCATGGATGACTTCTCGGTGGTTGGGGATTCCTTTGATGATTTCTTGGAAAATTTGGATAAAGTATTGGCAAGATGTGAAGAAACGAATTTGGTGCTAAATTGGGAGAAGTGTCATTTCATGGTCGAGGAAGGCCTTGTCCTTGGCTATAAGATCTCAAAGAATGGAATTGAAGTCGACAAGGCAAATATTGAGGTGATTTCTAAACTTCTACCTCCAACTTCAGTGAAAGGCGTGTGGAGTTTCTTGGGCCTTGTGGGGTTTTAACGGCGTTTCATCAAGGATTTCTCTAAAGTGGTAAACCCATTGTGCAAGCGTTTAGAGAAAGATGCTAAGTTTCACTTCAATGATGATTGTATGAGAGCCTTTGAATTATTAAAGTTTAAGTTGACAACCACTCCTATTATCACCGCTCCTAATTGGAGTATCCCTTTTGAGCTCATGTGCGATGCTAGTGACATAGCGGTTGGAGCTGTTTTGGGACAACGCATCAACAAGATTTTTCATCCGGTCTACTATGCTAGTAACACCATGAATGGTGCCCAAGTCAACTACACCGTTACGGAGAAAGAGCTCCTTGCCATTGCATTTGCAATTGAGAAGTTTCGCCCGGACTTGACTGTTGCGAAAGTTATTGTCCACACGGATTATGCGACACTTTGTTATCTTGTGAGCAAGAAAGATTCCAAAGCTCGGTTGATGAGATGGGTACTTTTGTTGAAAGAGTTTGATATTGACATCCAAGATCTAAGAGGGAGTGAAAATCAAGTGGCGGACCACTTGTCTCGTTTGAAGGAGGAGTGGAGGCCTCATGATGGCCTTGAAATCAATGACTCCTTCCCTAATGAGCAACTCTTGGTTATTTCAAGGAAGGAGGTGCCATGGTTCGCATACCTAGCAAAATTCTTTGTGTGTGGAATTATCCTGAATGAGTTCTCTTCAAACCAAAGGAAGAAGCTCAATTGGGATTGTTGAGATTAGTATTGGGATGAGCCATACCTTTTTCCGATTTGTACGGATGGGGTAATTAGAAGATATGTATCGAAAGAAGAGCAAAGTGATATTCTTGTGGCTTGTCATTCTTCTACATATGGTGATCACCATGGTGGAGCAAGAACGACGACCAAAGTTCTAAGTTGCGATTTCTATTGGCCCACTCTTTACAATGATGCAAGTGATTTAGTGAAAAGATGTGATGAATGTCAAAGGGCCGGTTGAATCTCAAAGAAGAATGAAGTGCCTCTCACTACCATTTTGAGATTGATATCTATGATGTGTGGGGTATTGATTTCATGGGTCCTTTTGTGAGTTCTTGTGGAAACACCTACATCTTGGTCACAATTGATTATGTGTCTAAATGGGTTGAGGCCATTGCTATGACCAACAAAACAACGAGGAGTGTGGTGGCGTTCTTGAAGAAGAATATTTTTACAAGATTTGGTACTCCGTTAGCTATCATCATCGATGGGGGCTCGCATTTTTGCACCAAGGCTTTTGACACTTTACTTAGCAAGTATGATGTTACTCATAAAGTTACAACTCCCTATGATGTTACAAGCTAGCGGTCAAGTGGAAGTCTCTAACCGGGAGATAAAGAGTATCTTGTCCAAAACAGCGAATGCTAACCAGATGGATTGGTCCAAGAAGCTTAGTGATGCACTGTGTGCTTATCGGACTTCTTTCAAAACTCCTATCGGAATGTCTCCATACCGGTTGGTGTTTGGAAATGCTTGTCATCTTCCGGTGGAACTTTAGCACAAAGCCATGTGGTCTCTAAAGAAGTTGGATCTTGATTGGGATGTAGCCGCTAACTTGAGGGTTGCACATTTGAATGAATTGGATGAGTTCTGGTACCATGATTATACAAGTCCGTACTTGTACAAGGAAAAGATGAAACATCTTCATGACAAATACATTTGGAACAAAGAGTTCAAGGTGGGTGATCTTGTATTGTTGTTCAACTCATGATTGAGGATGTTTCCCTGAAAGCTAAAGTCTAAATGGATTGGTCCCTTTGAAATTGTGGGTGTGACACCTTTTGGTACATTGGACTTGAAGAACAAAAATAATGAGGTATTCCGAGTTAATGGTCACCGGGTGAAGCACTATTTGGGAAAAGTTGGTGATGGCCACGTCATGGGGGTGATTCATTTCAAATGATGGTAATTTGCATCGTGCCACGACGTTAAATCAGGCACTTCTTGGGAGGCAACCCATGTGTTTTTATTTTCTTTGTTTCTCTTGTAGTTAGGAGTTATTTTTTGTGCTAACTTGATTTGAAGTATGCTGCAGGGATTAGTTGTACTTAACAGGAATTGTGCCTAGAAATCTGGTTAAGTACGGAAAGAATTGCGGTCCGCAATTGCATTGTGCGGACCGCATAATTTTAGTTGGTAAAACAAAATGGTGATCTGTGGCCGCACAATTAAATCGCGGACCACACAAATTAAAGGTGGAAAGTGACAGCTCTTTGAAGCTGGCCTGTCAGAAAAATAGTCGATCTGCGGCCGCAACACAAAATTTGCAGTCCGCAACAAAATCTGCGGCCGCAAACACAATTTTGCGGACCGCAAAACGAAAGGGCAACTAAGCCCCCAGGTAATAGAGTGCGGAACGCAATTGGAATTTTGCGGCCGCACTCACTTCTCCTTCCCTTGGCATAAAATCGAATAGTATAGATAGATAGGTTAGGGCACTGTTCCCCTTTTCCCTCTCTGAGAACAAAAATTGCACCAATTTGAAATCCCTTGCTAAATCATCTTCCCACACGTCTAGTAATTGTTGATCACTCATCTCTTACACTCATTTATATCTGGTATGCTTCATAATCTCATTAATTTCCTTTAATTTTTAGAGTTTTAGTAAAGATTTAGACCATTTGTCTGATTGAATCTAGTTGAATAACCATATGGGGTAAATCTGTAGTGGGTAGACTGGAAAATGCTCTAGGGGGAATGGATCAATAGATTTTCATGCTTAGATGTTGTTTCCATGTCAAAATTGTGCAAAAATTGCAAGCCCTAGGCAAAACGTACTGCTTGTTAGTCAATGTTTTAAATTTGCAGCCGCACAAGAAATTGTGCAATCCGCAGAAGTTGAGTCTAGGGGTACTTTAGAAAGGAATGGTTCTGCGGCCGCAAGAAAGTTGTGCGGACCACAGAAATCCCATTGCGGCCACAGAGAAGTGTTTTCCTGAGATCAGAGAGTTGTCAACTTGGTGACTCACATGGGCGGCCGCAAGACAATTTGTGTGAACTGCAGAAAATTGGTTGCGGCCGTAAAACAACCAATTATCTGTTATCAGAGAGTTGGCATATTGGTGGTATCTGAGCTGCATCCACAATGCGGACCACAATTAAATTATGCGGCCAAAAAATAGAATTGTGTCATCCGCAAGTCCCTTTCTGCGGTCGCAATGAAAAATCTGCGGACTGCAAATCCCTATCCTTGAAACATGTTTCAACTATGTTCCTCATTGTATCTTCTGGTGTTTCCTTACATTCATTGTATGTATAAACTTGAATTGTACCTAACAATCGCCTTTTCTTGTTACAGAAAATGGTTCGATCTAGAGGCAGAGGCGACACTTCAAAAGGAAGGGGTGACCCTTCTTGAGGACGAGGGAAAAGACCCTTACCTAGTGCCCAGTAGGTTGAAATTAGAAAGCAAATAGCAGTCGGCAGAGGGAGAGGTGTAGACCTTTCCGAGACCAGTTCTTATGCCCCATTGATGGAAGTATCACAAAGCAACTCAACATCTGTTACATGAGCTGCCGACTGTCTAGTCAAGGCTGCCAGAGAGGTATCAGCTCAGGGACGAGCCGTCCACATCTCATAGCACTTCTGAGTGCTTGAAAGTGCTAGTCAAGCTTCAAAGCCATCTACTACACCTGCCCCTGAGGCACTAGAGACATCAGTGTAGGACATCCCCGATGATGGTAGAGGGGGAGATACTACTATTACCAGCCTCGGGAGGTCAAAGAAGAAAGAGGTGTGGGAGGACCGGTTTGCGAGTTTGTCCGCCTTCACCAGCTTCCGTGAATGGTGGCCAATGAGGTCTCTCACTCTTGAGCGATAATTTTTGTTAAAAGATCTTGAGAGGTATAACCTTGCAGTATTGAGAATGCAAAGGGTAGATATGGTTTACCCAGAGCATGGTGGATGTGAAGAAGTACCTTGTCCAGGAATTCTACGCCAATGTGGCTCATATCAAGAAAGGGAAAAAGGTGACTAAAGTGAGGAACCTCAAAGTGCGATTTGATCAACACACATTGAATACCTACTTGGGGTTTGATGATGTCGAGCCCAAAAAGTACTTAGAGAAATATGCACTTGGGGATGCAGCTCGTCCTTGGCTAGGTTAGATTCTAGCAACTCCTAGGCCACCACCACCATGGATCACAACAAGGGTTTCAATTTACAGAAGTACGCTAAGCTTTGAGGCAAAGAGGTGGAAAATCTTTGTATGCAGCAGACTAGACCCCTGCCAGAACGAGACATATCTTCCGATCGCTTGAGCTGTTCTAGTTGCTTCCATCATGGCCGGGTACCCTATCAATGTGGCTGTGGTGATGTCGGCCAACATCTATGTGGTCGCTCGGCAAGCTGACACATCCTACCTGTATCCCAACACCATTACAGAGTATCTCATGGATACGAGGGTAAAATGGAAGGATTTTGACACAAAGGTGCGGCCGAAGAAGCCCTTCTCATGGTACTCACTAATGGATGCACACAACCCTAAGAAAAAGGGTCAGCCGTCTACCACCACAGGACAATCTGATGAGCCATCGATGGTAGTTACAGAGGCAGTTGAGATTCCATCCACATCGGTCGAGCCTTCATCTAGTGTCGCAGTTATGCCTCTACCACCATCCTCAGTTCCGACAGTAGTCCCTGTCACAGGTTCCACCCCGGCTTTGAAGCCGGCGCCCATGCCTACTACTCCACTTTCTACACTGCGAGTCTCCCATACATTGGCGAGCCTTAACAACTGGATGCAGACAGCCACTGGAAAGCTGTCTGACTTATCCAGTATTGTTACAGCATAGTCTTCTATTCCTGCAAGAAGCTCCTGGAGAATCAAAACACAATCATGGCTACTTTGGTACAACACAAGTCAGTGGTCGAAGAGCTGGGCAACGAAGTAAAAAAGATGAGAAAGTCCCAGGCCTCCAAGAAGTCAGTGGACAATCTCTTGAGACAGGTTACCAAGCTTACTGCAGCCAGAGATATTCCATTTGACATGCTAATTGACCCACACCCACCCAGGCCCAGATCCTACAGCACCAACAGCACATATGGCAGTAGCTGGCCAGTCTGAGGAGCCAGACTCTGCTGTCCACACTGCCGAGGCAGTGCGTCAGATGCTCACGAACCCAGACACTCCTAGAATTGAGGATGATGAGATTCAGTTGGAAGAGACTGATGGTGGTGACATTGCTGGTGACACAGAGATGTCCAAGGATCCATAGGGAGTCTTCTTCACTATTTCCCTTCTTTTACTCTTATTTTGTTAAGCATTGGGGACAATGCTTATTTTTATTCGGGGGGG
This sequence comes from Nicotiana tomentosiformis, assembly GCF_000390325.3. Classification (NCBI taxonomy): domain Eukaryota; kingdom Viridiplantae; phylum Streptophyta; class Magnoliopsida; order Solanales; family Solanaceae; genus Nicotiana; species Nicotiana tomentosiformis. Next base: position 69,060,100 of record NC_090821.1, on the reverse strand, counting down.
GGGGAGTTTATTTGATCTTATTTGATAATTCTGAGATAATTGGTTTGTAATAACACTTGACATTATTTTTCTTCTCGTTCCTTATTTTGTATATATTCTCTCTTCTTCTTTCATTATGTATATATCTTTTCCTTTTCCCCCATTGTGTATATTCGTTAGGCTTTCAATAGTTTTTGCTTTGTAGCTTCTTTATGTTTGTTTTCTTATAAGTTAGTGTTTAAGTGAGTAGCTTGTTTTTGAATTAGTAGCTTCTTCTTGATTTAGTAGCTTCTTTTTATGTTTTAGTAGATAATAAGACTTTTGTTTTCTTAATGCCACGGTTCTTTCCAAAGGTAGTTTTTGTGTGAACCGGGTGACTCTTCCCAACGATGGATGGCGTGGCAACCTTCTTAAGGGACTGAGTCCATTTTTGTGTTTAGGTAATAATAGTAGTAGTAATGAATAAAAAGACCTAATTAAGTCATGCTCGAAGAGTCAAACATGCTTCACTTGGTACCAACACACTTAACTACGTGCTTATGGTTAGAAACAAGGTTTTTGAAAGAAATAGCTCTAGTTAGAGACTTTGTGACTCTTGTGTTAATTTAGGCAATCATCAAGTGGTTTAATCAAACCATAGTGATTTTCAATCTTGAATATGGTCGTTGTGGTCCCTCGACTCTTTCCTCTTTAACAATCCAATTGTATGAGGGGTGAGATGCTTTGTTGTTAGTCCAAGTACCTGTGTGTTTCAAGGCGAAATCCTAAGTTTTTCTTGGTTTGAGAAGTGATTGTAGGATTTTCTTGGCCCCTTTGAGTTCTATATTGCCTACCAATGATGTCATCCCTAGTCAGCCTCTTCGAACCTTTAGCCTTTCTTATTTGAAAACCATGTTACAAGCCTTTACCCGTTCTATTGTGACCCTCTCTTGGCACCCGAGCTTTCATTAACACTCATGTGAAACAAATGGCTAAAAATGTAAGTTTGGGGGAGAGACGAGGAAATTGAAAAAGGGTATCAAGGCACAAAAAGAGAAAAAGAAATGATGAGAATAAAAAGCAAAGAAAAGAAAAGAACAAAAAGAAAATTGCAACAAAAATGAATAAGTAGAAGAGTTGAAGGGATTCAAAGAAATACAATGAGCCCAAACATAGAGAAATATGAGTGTAATGATCAAGAAAAAGTGATGTTAAGTCTCTCTAGTCCCCCAAGGAAAAGAAAATGCCTCAAAGAATTGGCAAGGTATGAGCCGAGAATAAAAAGATGGAGTGCTTGAGGAATGGTGTAACCACTCAACCATATTGTATCCAACCCTAAACCAAAAGCCTTCATTACATCCCAAAAGAAGTCCTAGCTGATTTCAAGCTGAGTAAGCTTACATTAGTGGCGATCTACATGAGGGGCAAGCCTGTGGTACTTGAAGCCGTACTTGCGACATTCTCTTGAGAGAGATGAGTCAACCTTTCATAAATCTTTGGACTTGGTGCTAAAATTCTTAAGTGAGATAGGCAAACAGAGAGTAGAAGAGGAGGAGTTTGGGATCCATAATGACCTACATGAGAGAGCGAGCTTCCTTGATGACTAAAGTCAACTCTTGATGCTCAAGTGTCACACTAGAACTATATGTGCATAAATGTTTAACTTGTCGCCTTGTTAATAATACATAAGTAGTGTGGGTAATTGTTTGTCCCAACTGATATGTGTATGGCTCACCTTTGACTGGCTGAAATGACCCTTAACTTGTGAAGGTGGGAACTATTTTGTTTGCTTGAGGATAAGTAAAGACTTAAGTTTGGGGGAGTTGATAAGTGGGGATTTTGACTACTTATTAGCGCCTTTTAGCTTTTTTTAAGTCTAAAAGCATTGAATTGCATTCCCGAAACTAATGAAATGTGAAAAATTGTAGGAATGTTGAAAGTTGGACTCGCGAGATGAAATCCGGCTCAAAGAGGAGTAGTCTGAGCACAAGGAAACAAAAGGGCACATAATCATACAAAGTGCGGTCCGAAGAAGAAATTCTGCGGTTGTAGAAGATGTTGCGGTCCGCAAAATTTCATCTGCGACCAAAACCTAAGAAGGAAAACCCAGCAGACTTTCGTGCAAATTGCGGACCGCACATGAATTGTGTGGCCTCAAAAGAAGCGCTCAAGACCAATATCAGAGAGATGACAAAACAGCCAAGTTCAGAGCTTCATTGTATTGCGGTCCGCATAATATTTATGCGGCTGCAGAAGATTATCTTGCGACCGCAATCATACTATTGCGGATCGCAGAAGAAGGCCTTGCAGTCGTAATGCTAAATCTGCGGACAGCAAAAATATTGTCTCACGGCCGCAGTTCAGAATTGTGCGGCCACAGAATACCAGCTCCTGACAGATGGAGAATTTTGCGGACCGCATATGGAATTGTGCGGCCGCAGAACCTCCCGAAGGTCATTTTTGTCCGAAATTTCCATCCTTGTATAAATAGACGAGTTTCACAAAATTAGGTTACATTTCGAGATCAGCAAGTTCTGTAGCCATTTTTCCTTGGCTCTTTTGGAAGTTTTCTATATTTTGGTGTATTTTACGATAGATTTTATCATTTTAACTTTACATTATGAGTTTAATTAGTATCTCTTCTTATTTTTCTTCAAACCCAAGCATGAGTTGTGTCACGACCCGAAATTCCCACATTCGGGGTCGTGATGGAGTCTAATATTTTACTTGCTAGGCAAGCCAACATTAGAATAAATCTTTGCCATTTTTAGCAATTCAGTTTAAATGATAATATATCAACCAAATATCTGGAATAAATATGAATTAGAAATTTAATAAAATTCCTAAAACTGGTAGTACAAATCACAAGCTCTATAGAGTTTACTAGAAAATCTCTAAATATAATTGTTCCAGAACAGAATCAGCAGTGCAGAAAAATATCAAAAGGTGATTCTGAGGCATGCGAACGTGATAGCAGGTATACCTTAAGTCTCCACAGTAATGTCCGATCAATTAGTAAGATTATCAGCAACACTGAAGTGTTTGGATCTGCACAAAAAGATGTGCAGAAGCGTAGCATGAGTACACCACAGTGGTACCCAGTAAGTATCAAGCCTAACCTCGGTAGAGTAGTGACGAGGCCAGGTCAAGACACCTTCCAGACATATAAACTTGTACAATATGTTACATAAAGCTAATAAGGAAAGAATATCAATATAAGGCCAATAATAGAATAATTGCCCATTCAATTCAACAATGAAAACAAAGAAAGCATGGATGGCACCGAGCAAACAATCAAGCAATTAAGCAACAACATAGTCAGAGTACAACAATAATATAAACACGGCACGACATCACCCATCGTGCTCTTACTCTCGTCCTTACCATAAAATGATGAATAATTTAAACACAATTGAATACAATTCCAATTTGAACATAGTGAAGTGTCTAATGAGTTATTAAGCCAATTTAGGATTTAAATAAGGTAAAATAGTGGATAGGTTATACAAATAGAATATCAATTGAACTTAGTTTAGAAATATATGATATCCTATAAAATATTATATTTATACACATAAGACACTCAATCAAATCTTAACGAGATAAATATGGAATTTATTAAAGTAATACTTGATAATAATTTTTACGTAAATTATCTGACAATAATATAATGATCAAATTTGAGATACCAATTAGAGTAGAAATATAATCACCATTTAGATTAGTAAATCTTCGAATAAAATATGAGTTTTATTTTTGAAAGACACACAAGTAGAATCTCTTGAAAATTCTTTCATTTATATCTGCTAAGTTTCAACAACATATCATATCACATAGGATGCATGACTCACACAAGAAGTCCATATTGTTCCATTTTTAATACATTGGCGGTTAATTAATTATGTTCAAAATATAATGAAGTGATTTAAGAAACCACAATAACCGTCCCAACATGGAATGCATCACGAGAATTACAATCGGAATTAACCTTAATATCACAATAATTTCATATTTAAATTGCGCTGCGGCGTGCAACCCGATCCTCCAATATATTCATATTAAATTATGTTGCGGCGTGCAACCCGATCCTCCAATATATTCATTTTAAATTTCGTTGCGGCGTGCAACCCGATCCTCTAATATATTCATTTTAAATTCCTGTCACGACCCAAAACCTAACCCGTCGTGATGGAGCCTACGTGATACTAGGCAAGCCAACATCTCCAAAACACTTTCAACATTTAACAGAAATGAATTAATATATTTAAAATAATCGAAGTCTTTCATAGAAATGTGGTAAAACCCAAAGCATAGGAGCAGAAAAATAGCCCGACATCAGGGTGTCACTGAGTCATGAGCATATAGATATCTAGTCTAATACAAACAGTGTCTAAGTATCAATACAGAAAAGAAAGAAAACATAGAAGGAGAGACAAGGTCTGCGGACGCCGGCAGCTACCTCGTAGTCTCCGGTACTTGATCGCGCACGAACTCAACGACCTCTATGATCAAACACACCTAGATCTGCACATGAAGTGCAGGGTGTAGCATGAGTACAACCAACTCAGCAAGTAACGAAAATAAATAAGGAACTGAGAAGGTAGTGACGAGCTATACAAATACAGTTCATTTTCAATAATTCCAGCAAAGAGTAGACATGCTTTCAAATCCGGCAGTTCAAATCAAATCAGTTTTATACAGTTAAAGTGCAGGTAAATCCGAATATAGAATCTTTCAGAAATTTGATGATAATGACAGATAGCAACTAAGTGCATCAACAAATGAAAAAGAAAGTATAACCTCTCAGGCCAACAGTCACTCAACTCGTCATAACAGCTCAATCACTCGGCTCTCAGCCCTCAGTACCCATACTCAATAGGTACTTGCGCTTACTGGGGGTGTGCAGACTTCGGAGGGGCTCCTTCAGCCCAAGCGCTGCATCGCTGTGGCGTGCAGCCCGATCCCATATAAATAGCCATAAGGCTCATTGCAACATGCAACCCGATCCCCATTATATATATATATATATATATATATATATATATATATATATATATACAGTTCTAAGGCTCTTTGCGGCGTATAACCCGATCCATACATACAACCTAGGGCTCGTTGCGGCGTGCAACCCGATCCATACATATAGCCCTAAGGCTCGTTGCGGCGGGTAACCCGATCCATACATACATATAGCTCACAGCTCGGGAGTCAGGCCCTAACTCAGTCACCAACCTCTCTAGTCTCTCGGGCTCTCAGAAATCATAAATTAAAGATCAGCCCAAAAATAAATAACATAGTGTATCAACAAGAATCAAGAAGAGACTAAGATATGATACGCAAGTAAACCATGGCTGAGTACAAGGCATAAATTAGCAATTACTTCAACAAGTACGCGACATATGCGGGTCCCAACAGTACCATCACATATCCTAAGCATGATTTCTAACATGATTTGTAGTCAAATTTCTATAACACACAGAGTACAGGTAATTAACAATTGGCTATTCGACTTTACAGTCTCACGGGACGGACCAAGTCACAATATCCTACGGTACACACCCACGCGCCGGTCACCTAGCATGTGTGTCACCTCCAAAATAGTCACATCATACCAAAAGTCCGGGGTTTTATACCCTCAGGATCAGATTTAAAACTATTACTTACCTCAAATCGCGCAAAATCCTACTCCGCAATGCCCTTGCACCTCGAATCAATCTCCCAAACCTCACGTCAAAAACACACCAACTAGGTGTAAAATCAGTGGGTAAATACCATTATTGAAGATAAATAGGCACAAGGAACTTACCTCAGCAAACACTTCAAAATCCTCCAAAATGCGAGTTCTAAAATGTGAAAATGGTGAAAAATCTTGAAGTCTTCTATTTATAGGTTCTTCCCGGCAAAACCACACATGCGGACCTCATGTCGCATCTGCGACGCCGCACCTACGGAAATTCCATCGCAGGTGAGGATCCCACTTAAGCTCCCAGATTCCGCATCTGCGGTCATATATTCGCACATGTGGGCCCTGCCCGCTTCAGCGATCTTTCCCACTTAGGCCTTTTTCCGCATCTACAGTTTCGCAAATGCTCTCCTAGCCTTGCACTTGCGCTTCCAGTCCAACCCAGCCTTGCCTGCAACTGCCTCCTCCTCTTCAATTCTGCGGGGCCGCACCTGTGGGCTCCCACCACAGGTGCGAAACACCAAAACACCAGAAGAAACCAGCAATGCCTAAGTCCAAATTTCTTTCTGATGGGCCACTGAAACACCCCTGAGGCTCCCGGGACCTCAACCAAACATACCAACAAGTCATATAACCCCATGCGGACTTAGTCGAACCTTCGAATCACTCAAAACAACATCAAAACACCAATTACACCCGATTCAAGCCTAAAGAACTTCTAAACTTTTAAATTCCAAAAACAATGCTGAAACCTACCAAACCACGTCCGATTGACATCAAATTTTGCACACAAGTCATATTTAACATTACGGACCTACTCTAAATTCTAGAATTGGAATCCGACCCCGATATCAAAATGTCAATCCCCGGTCAAACATCCCAAAAATTTGACTTTCGCCATTTCAAGCCTAAATTAGCTACAAACCTCAAATTCATAGTCCAGACACGCTCCTAAGTCCAAAATCACCCAACGGAGGTAATGGAACCAACAGAACTATATTCCGGAGTTGTCTTCACACACTTCTGACTACGGTAAAAAATCCTGAGACTTAAGCTTCCGTTTTAGGGACTGTGTCTCAAAACACTCTGAAACCAAAAACAAGACCTCCCGACAAGTCACTTAAGCAGAAATAGATACGGGGAAAACAGTAAATAGGGGATCGGGTCTAATACACTCAAAATGACCGGCCGGGTCGTTACATCGAGGATAACGGTTGCGCATATTATGCTCGGTCTCCCAAGTCCCCTCCTCGACTGGATGACCCCTCCACTGAACCTTCACAGAAGCAATATTCTTCGACCTCAACTTTCGAACCTTCCTATCTAAGATTGCCACCGACTCCTCAGCATAAGATAAATCCTTGTCCAACTAGACTAAGCTGAAATCCAGCATGTGAGACGGATCGTCGTGATACTTCCGGAGCATAGAAACATGGAATACTGGATAAACGCCTGCTAGACTGGGAGGCAAGGCAAGCTCACAAGCATCCTCCCCAACACGCCACAATACCTTAAATGGACTAATAAACCTCGGGCTCAGCTTGCCCTTCTTTTCGAACCTCATAACACCCTTCATGGGTGACCCCCGGAGCAAGACCCGCTCTCCAACCATGAATGCAATATCGCAAACCTTCCGATCTGCATAACTTTTCTGTCTGGATTGGGCTATGCGTAGTCTATCCTGAATCACCCTAATCTTCTCTGGAGCATCCTAAACCAAGTCTGTACCCAATAATCTAGCCTCGCCCGGCTCGAACCAACCCACTGGAGACCTACACCGCCAACCATACATAGCCTCATACAGTGCCATCTGGATGCTCGACTGGTAACTGTTTTTGTAAGAAAACTCCGCTAGAGGCAAGAACTAATCCTACGAACCCCCAAACTCCATCACACACACACGGAGCATATCCTCTAATATCTAAATAGTGCGCTCAGGCTGTCAGTCCGTATGAGGGTGAAATGTTGTGCTCAACTCCACTCGAGTACCCAACTCATGTTGTACGGCCCTCCGGAACCGTGATGTAAAATGCGTACCCCAGTTAGAAATGATAGATACTGGTACGCCATAAATCCTGACGATCTCGCGGATATACACTCAATCCAGTTGCTCGGAAGAATAGGTAGTCATCACAAGAATGAAATAAGCTCACTTGATCAGCCGGTCCACAATCACCCAAAATGCATCAAACTTCCGCTGAGTCCGTGGAAGCCCAATAATGAAATTCGTAGTGACCCGCTCCCATTTCCACTCCGGAATCTCTAACTTCTGAACAAACCCACCTAGTCGCTAATGCTCATACTTCACCTGCTGGAAATTTAGGCACCGTACTACATGTTCCTCTCAACCCTCAGCAACCCCGGTATCGCCAACGTCATGATTTTAGCATGACAATCTAGAACAATATGACATGGAGACAACAAATGCATACCCAAAATCACGTCAAAATCGACCATACTAAGTAACAAGAGATCCACTCTAGTCTCCAGACTCTCAATAGTCATCACACATGACCGATATACACGGTCCACAATGATAGTATCGCCCACTTGAGTGGATACATGAACAAAATAAACTAGTGACTTACGAGGCATAACCAGATAATGAGCGAAATACTAGGACACATGTGAATAAGTGGAACAAGGGTCAAATAATACAGAGGCATCTCCATGGCAAACTGAGACAATACCTATAATCACAGCATCCGAAGAAATGGCATCTGGTGTGGTAGGAAGATCATAGAAACAGGACTGGCCGCCCCCTGATCGGTCTCACCTGATCGGGAGACCCCTAGATGACTGGGCTCTACCCCGAGTTGGCTGAGCGGGTGGTGAAGAAACTAGTGCTGATGTCATAGACTGGCTCCTCTATTGAGCCGGACCTCCCGTAAGGTGGGGAAAATATCTCCTGATGTGGCCAAACTCTCCACACTCATAGCAACTCCCCGGTACTGGTGTTGGGGACTGAAGGGAGCCCCGAGCCCCGGGATAACTGGTAGAAGGACCTGGCATAGACTAGCCCTAACCCGATGGAGCACGGAACGAACTCTGAGCTGGGAGGGCACTGAGAGATGACTGACTCTCTTGATAACTATGTGAACCATGGCCAGATGATGCACCACGGTGAACTGGGTGAGCCGTCTCAGTATGCCTGCAAGGACGACCTCTACTGTGGTGAAACTGCCCCTAGAAGGAACACCACTAAATCCACCCAGTCCACGAGGCCTTTTGGCCTCCCTCTCGACCCGGCCCTAGCTTCGAACCATCTCAATATGACGAGCAATATTGACAACCTCATCAAAAGTAGCACCATACACTCTCTCTCTAGTCATAAGCAATCACAGCTGAAAAGTGAGGCTATCTATGAACCTCCTGATCCTTTCCCTATCTGTGGGAACCAACCAGATAGCATGATGGGCCAACTCTGAAAATCTCATCTCATACTGCGTCATAGACATATCACCCTGACGAAGCTGCTCAAACTGTCTGTGTGGCTCCTCTCAGCGGGACTGAGTCACGAACTTCTCCAAAAAGAGAACGGAGAACTGCTACCAGGTAAGGGGTTCTGTGCCGACCGGCCTACGCCTCTCGTAAACTTCCCACCAACCGAAGGCAGCCCCAGAGAACTGAAAAGTAGTGAAAAAGACCCCACTAGTATCCAAAATACATACCGTACGGAGTATTCTCTGACACGTGTCCAAGAAACCCTGTGCATCCTCTCCCTCTGCACCACTGAAAGATGGAGGTTGGATCCTCCCAAACCTTTCCAATCTACGATGCTCATCCTCAGGCATAGCAGGAACCACATAATCCTGAGCAGCGACAATTGGCTGGACTGGTGGTGCCCCAGGTGTCTGGAATCCCTGTACCAACTGCTCTGGTGTGCGGGCGGCGGGAGTCTGAGCGCCTCTCTTGGCCTGAGAAATGGTTGCTGCGGACGGAACAGATACCGCCTGAGCAAGACTGGTACACACGGTCAGAATCTAAGCTAAGGCCTCCTGAAGGCCTGGAATCACAATGGGCACGGGTGGTGCCTGAGATGGTCCCACAGGCTCATCCACAACTGAAGTCTGCTTCTGAACTGGGGCAACTGGTGGGTCTGCAGGTACTACCCCAACTGTTGTGCGGGATGCACCTATGCCACTACTGCGGCCTCTACCGTGACCTCAGTCTCTCGCGGCCCTGGCTGGAGGTACTGGTGGCTGCCCATCCTATCCCATAGTACGAGTCCTCACCATCTGTGAGAGAATGAAACAACAGATGTTTAGTCACAAGAATAAACATATTCGCACAAGAATTCAAGAATGTGAAGTTTTTCCTAAGGGTTCGGCAGCCTCTCGAAGATAAGTATAGACGTCTCCGTACCGATCCGCAAGACTCTACTAACTCTACTCTTGACTCGTGAGACCTATATAACCTAGGCTCTGATACCAACTTGTCATGACCCAAAACCTAACCTGTCGTGATGGCGCCTATCATGATACTAGGCAAGCCGACATCTCCAAAATACTTTTAACATTTAACAGAAATGAATTAATATATTTAAAATAACCAGAGTCTTTCATAGAAACGGGGTAAAACCCAAAGCATAAGTGCGGAAAATTAGCCCGACATCAGGGTGTCACTGAGTCATGAGCATCTAGATATCTAGTCTAATACGAATAGTGTCTAAGTATCAATACAGAAAAGAAAGAAAACATAGAATGAGAGAGAAGGTCTACGGATGCCGGCAACTACCTCGTAGTCTCCAGTACTCGATCGCGCACGAACACAACGACCTCCATGATCAAACACACTTGGATATGCACATGAAGTGCAGGGTGTAGCATGAGCACAACCAACTCAGCAAGTAACATAAATAAATAAGGAGCTGAGATGGTAGTGACGAGCTATACAAATAGAGTTCATTTTCAATAATTTCAGCAAAGAGTAGACATGCTTTCATATCCGGCATTTCAAATCAAATTAGTTTTACATAGTTAAAGTGCAAGTAAATTCGGATATAGAATCTTTCAAAAATTTCACGACAATGACAGATAGCATCTAAGGGCATCAACAAATGAAAAGGCAAGTACAGCCTCTCAGGGAAATAGTCACTCAACTCATCATAACAACTCAATCACTCGTCTCTCAGCCCTCAGTACTCACACTCAATAGGTACCTGCGCTCACTAGGGTTATGCAGACTCCAGATGGGCTCCTTCAGCTTAAGCGCTATATCGATGCGGCGTAAAGCCCGATCCCATATAAATAGCAATAAGGCTCGTTGTAGCATGCAACCCGATCCATATATATATATATATAAATATATATATATATATATATATATATACACACACAACTCTGAGGCTCGTTGCGGCGTGCAACCCGATCTATACATACAACCCTAAGGCTCATTGCGGCGTGCAACCTGTTCCATACATACAACCCAAACGCTCGTTGCGGCGGGTAACCCGATCCATACATACATATAGCTCACAGCTCGGGAGTCAGGCCCTAACTCAGTCACCAACCTCTCTAGTCTCTCGGGCTCTCAGAAATCTTAAATTAAAGATCAACCCAAAAATAAATAACATAGTGTATCAACAAGAATCAAGAAGAGACTGAGCTATGATACGCAAGTAAAACCATGACTGAGTACAAGACAGCAATTAGCAATTACTTCAACAAGTACACGACCTTTGCGGGTCCCAACAGTACCATCACATAGCCTAAGCATGATTTCTAACATGATTTATAGTCAAATTTCTATAACACAGAGAGGACAGGCAATTAACAATGGGCTATTGGACTTTACAGTCTCACGGGACGTACCAAGTCACAATCTCCCATGGTGCACGCCCACGCACGAGTCACCTAGCATGTGCGTCACCTCCAAAATAGTCACATCATACCAAACATCTGAGGTTTCATACCCTCAGAATCAGTTTTAAAAATGTTACTTACCTCAAATCGCGCAAAATCCTACTCCGCAATGCCCTTGCCCCTCGAATCAATCTCCAAATGCCCTGAATCTAGCCACAAGCAGTGCGATATAATTAATATAGGCTAAAAGAATCAATTCCACAAGCAAAACACCAAACTATAAGCCAAAATCCGAAATAGGCTCAAACCGGGCCCCGGGCCCACGTCTCAAAATTCGACAAAATTCACAAAACCCGAAATTCCATTCACTCATGAGTCCAACCATACCAAATTTATCAAAATCCGACATCATTTGCCCTTCCAAAACCCCAAAATTTACTCTCCAATTCACAAGCCCTAATCTCCTAACCTCACCTCAAAAACTCACCAACTAGGTGTAAAATCAGTGGGTAAACACCATTATTGAAGTTAAAAAGGCACAAGGAACTTACCTCAGCAAACACTTCAAAATCCACCTCAAAACCCTCCAAAATTCGAGTTCCAAAATGTGAAAATGGTGAAAAAACTCGAAGTCTTCTATTTATAGGTTCTGCCATCAAAACCGCACCTGCGGACCTCCTGTCGATTTGCAACGCCGCACCTGTGAAAATTCCATCGCAGGTGCGGATCCCACTTAAGCTCCTAGATTCCGCATCTGCGGTCACATATTCACACCTGTAGGCCCTGCCCGCATCTGCGATCCTTCCCACTCAGGCTTTTTTCCGCATCTGTGCCTCCCCTTCCGCATATGCAGTTTCGCAGATGCGCTCCTAGCCTCGTACTTGCGCTTCCAGTCTAACCTAGCCTTGCCCGCATCTGCGTCCTCCGCTTCAGTTCTGCGGGGCCGCACCTATATGCTCCCACCATAGGTGCGAAACACCATAACACCAGAAGAAACCAGCAATGCCTAAACCTACCAAACCACATCCGATTGACCTCAAATTTTGCACACAAGTCATATTCAAGATTACGGACCTACTCGAACTTTCGGAATCGAAATCCGACCCCGATATCAAAAAGTTAACCCCGAGTCAAACTTCCCAAAAATTTAACTTTCGCCATTTCAAGCCTAAATTAGCTACAGACCTCAAATTCACAGCCCAGACATGCTCCTATGTCCAAAATCACCCAACGGAGCTAACAGAACCGATGGAAGTCCATTCCGGAGTCGTCTTCACACACTTCCAACTACGATAAAAAATCTTAAGACTTATGCTTTCCTTTTAGGGACTAAGTGTCCCAAAACCAAAAATAAGATCTCCCGGCAAGTCACTTAAGCAGAATCAGATACGAAAACAGTAAATAAGGGATCAGAGCAAATACACTCAAACGACCGGTCGGGTCGTTACAACTCCGTTGCGGCGTACAACCCGATCCTCCAATATATTAATTTTAAATTTTGTTGCGATGTTCAACCCGATCCTCCAATATATTCATTCAAAAATTCTGTTGTGGCGTACAACCCGCTCCTCAAATTAAACATTTAACACATCTGTTGCGGCGTGCAACCCGCTCCTCAAGAAACACAAATTAAACAACCAATTTACAACCAACTATGGTGTACCAAAAAATCATAAGGAATAACGAGTCTATACAAAGAAGTCACAATTAATGAAAAATCTACACGATAGCTCACGAAGTCAAATAACAAGGTAATAACAATCCATAATCAAGGCATACAGCAGACAAGCAGTAATTCAACAAGTGACTATAATCAACAATTAGCATATAAGGGTAAACTTGACAACAAGGATAGAACATGTACTAACAATTTCAAGTAAAACACGTACAAACAATTCCAACAACAAAAGATATAATCATAACACGATATTTACAAACAATTGTATAAAAGGAGTCTAATGGTCCTAACCGGTCAAATACCATATATAGGTCATGTACCACTCGTCACCTCACGTATACGACCTTCACATAACATGAATGATGCAATCATCTCAAATCCTAAGGGGTGGTTTCCCCCACACAAAGTTAGACAAGACACTTACCTTAACGGAGTTAGGCCGATATTCCAAAATAGCATTCTCACGTGAATTGACCTACGGACGGCTCTAATCTTTCTTGAGCTTTCCTTACATTACTACAATGTTCCGCAAATCCTAGAAACTTCAGTCTATTTAGAAACATAACAAAAGTGAAATATAATTAGGAATATATTCATGGGTTCACCTCATTTAAGCATTTCATCAAACATTCGGTGTGCATCTTGATTTCAAGGTTCTTCTATGGTGGATTCTTTCATCCCACAACCCAATCTTTACTTATTTGAGCTCAAACATCTCCACACAACCTTTTTGGTACAAGCATATATAGATAATACTCGTACACCCATGAATCGTACTCCCAATCACCCATCTTTTACCCCAAACTCGAAATTGAAGACTAGGGGTTTGAATCTTACCTCTTAGATGAAGATCTTGTGATTGGCTTCCTTGATTCTTGAAAATTAGTGCAAGATTGGATGATTAGAATGTTAGGTTCCCTCCTTCTCTCTCTAAATCCCTCTTACTTCTCTCTAAAACCCTCAGAAAAACACCCCAAAATAAGCCCCAAAGGCTATTTATCAAAATGGGGTCGGGTTATGAAAATAGAAATATTAACTCTCCAAACTCAGGTCTGCGGTCACATAATGGACCGCACAATTGGTATGCGGGCCACACAATGCATCGCAAAATTGATGCCCAGAAATGGTCTTCACTAGACAGGTCTAGGACCATTTTGCGGTCGCATAACCACTTCGGCGGCCTGCAGAATAATTATATGGTCGCAGAATTGGCCGCAAAATTGCATTCTGCCAGCCTTTAGTAATTTAGTCATAACTTCTTGTAGGAGTATCCAAATGAAAAACGTTTTGAAGAGTTAGAAACTAGACTTAAAGTAATTTAATTTGATAGGTCATCCATCCCATAAATACTTATATGTATGTAGATATGCTCGATCAAAGTTTGGTCTTGTGCGTACCCACTTGAAACTTTAGTCTATCATGACATTTCCAACTTGACTTGGACTTAGGGCTCATCTTAGACCCCACATCACTTATAATATGCCTCGTCCACTTATTATCATATCCAATTTGTATCCATCATGTTAATAGTCCTCTTCTGCACACAAAATAATATAATTAGCACGCATCAACATTTTACTTTCGCCAAAATGCGTTGAATTATTCTACGAACTTCCAACTCCAATTTCGGACATACGCCTAAGTCCGAAATCGCCATACGAAGCTACTGGAACCATCAAAGTTCCATTCCGGAGTCGTTTGCACAAAAATCAAACTCCGGTCAACTCTTTTCATTTAAGCTATCAAAACAAGAATATATTATTCTTTCAATTAAATCTTGAATCATCCAAAAACCAAACTCGCCCACGCGCGCAAGTGATAATACACATTATGAAGCTGCTCTAGGTCTTAATTCGCTGAATGGAATGGTAATTATTAAAACGACAAGTCGGGTCGTTACATTCTTCACCTCTTAAACAAACTTTCGTCCTCGAACGTGCCAAGAATTATTCTGAGGTTACCAAATTGAGGATTTTACATTTACACATATACTCACGGTTGATCCCATGTTACCACATTTGACATAATCCCGACAACACCATCTCAATTGAGATTATTTCTTTTATCCATATTTGTAAACTTTAAGACAAAATTTCCTACACTTCAAACATTTTCAAAAAGTTTGATTTTCACATCAACGCACGGTATTAGTCTCAACTGGCTATAGCAACTGCCTGCGCGCACATCAACTTTCTTAATAGTGCTTAAGTACTTCAAAAGATTTTGGAGTGTTACATCCTCCCCCACTTAGGATCATTCGTCCTCAAATGAGAAGTAGAGTCCGCCCTCAAACACATAACATAACTTATCTCTTCTTTCGCACATATCAATCTCCCAAATTTTACTAACTCTCAAATTTTTCAGAAATTTCGGCAGAGTCTCTCCTATAATTGGGCCTATCCACCTGCTAGAGTAACACCAAAACAACTCCTAACAACACATCCACAACCCAACAAAGCACCACAATGTATATATATCAATAACACTAATCTTAACATTACAATGACTACATTATCATAATGATATTCGGACATGAAATACATCATATGTATGCCCATAACCTCATCTCTGGTTTTAATAGTTGTTCATAATCGATTACAGCATCGCCAATTAACCTTATGTTAACAAAAATCTCGTTTCAAACCTCCACTTTACTAACAATGAGACACGAGGCATGAAGACCTCATAATTATTTACCTGAATTAATGAGTCACATTTTACGCCACCTGGGCACTCGCCTCGTAGGCTAAAACTCAATAATTACAACACGAATTTGGTAAATTATGTAAAGAGAAACTCATACAAGAATTTTCAAATAAGCCTAACAGGCATGACTCCCTATAAGTATTATAGTACAAATTTAATTTCACAAGGGAGAATTTAAACACATAAATTTTCATCACAAGGATCTCGTCCTTATATAACTTCCATCGCCGCTCGTAGCCCGATTTAAACATATCAAATCATATTAAAATGTGAGGATCTCGTCCTCAGTTCTAAATAACAAGTAATATACACATCGTGCCAATCGAAACATTCCATTTTATTCTTTTAAATAATTTCCGTTAAACAAAATCACAACACATAATGAACCCTCATACCGGTAGGGAATATAATTCAGAATTGAAATCAATTATCTGGAAATTAAATCAAACTCACCGAAATGATAAACAAAGTCACTTTTAGCCTGACAGTTATTTTTAGTGACCAACACATAATGATAGACATATCTATCTCCAAATAATCTCCCAGCAAGAGTATTCACATAAGTAGATTTCAGGATTATGAATCTCACTTATAAGTGGAGCATATTAGGAGGACTTGCCTCGATACTCAGAACCTAATCAAGTTAAGGAAATTGTTACTTTATAATAACTCGAGATCGTTCTTGTAACGACACCATCTGGTGTAGCGACCTCAACCATACCAAAGCAAATATATCAATGGGTCGGGCCTCCACCTCTTGGGTGCCTTCTACCCGTCGGTCCTCCACCCCTAACTGGTAGTTTAGGTAGAGAAGTAACTGTAATGGAATTTGTGGCCTGAGTATTCTGATGAAATAGCTTTTTCCCAAGTCTGGGACAATTTCTCATGATGTGCCTAGTATCACCACACTCATAACAACTCATTTGCGGTTCGGCTGCACATTCTGAGTCTGTGCCGGATAACTGGAATAACCATTATAGGAATCCCATGCAAGTGGTGCATTAAAAGATGACTGCCCCACATTAGTGTCCGGATTAACTGGAGCACTACGAGTATTCTTAAATGCGGTTTAGGCTGGCCGACTGCCCGAGCCTCCGCTATAATGGCCCATAGTTGTAGAATAGAATCCATGAATCTTCCAGAACCTCGAGACCTCTAGGTCTCCTTAGTTTCATTTTCCTCACCCCCAAACACTTTCTAACATCTTAGCAATTTATACCACTAGCTGAAATAGAGTATCATCATGTAGCTCCCGAGTCATACAAAATTTTACGATCATAATTGGGTCCTTTAATGAATCCGTGGAATCGCTCTCTGCTGTAGGAACCAAAGTAGGAGTATGACGGGCTACCTCACTAAACCTGATGGCATATTCTGACATCGTCGTGGTGTCCTTACACACCTGTTCAAACTCTGTGCGCCACATATTACGGAGAGTCTTGAGAACAAACTCTTTCAAAGCATTTCTGAAGACTGAGCCCAAATAGGTGGTGTTGCATTGGTTGGTCTTCCCTCTTCATAGGCTTGCCACAAACACCGGTGGAGAATTATCTCTCCCAAGGACAATATCTTCTTTTGCTATGTTGACTCAACAATGCTGAGCTGACCCATTTATTCACATATTCTTCGATTCTTCCTTGGGGTAACTCTTCCCCCTATTTATACACAATGATCACAAAAGTAGATCTCCATACAGACAAATCCTGGCACAAACCATATAGTACAGAAGCTCATCAATGACTGTACTTCCTCTGAAGTACCCCATAATGTCGTAACCGAGACGCCCACACTGAATAGACCTTATGTAAATTTGGAGTTGTTTCTCTAACTCCTTTTATTCTGAAGTATAATATTATTAAGGACGCAGACATACCGCAAGTCCCAATATTATCTCCTACAAAATCTCAGGCCTTAAACATGTACAAATTTTGGGAAACCTTTCGGTACCACATACATATACATGTAGGGCCCAAACTGATATAACATGTGACCCCACAATTCGTCCATTGATAGTGGACTCCCCTACTTAGCGCGACGTCATAGGTCACAATGTCTGATGATCCACAATATTAACCTTCACAGGTCATACAAATCAACCAGATGCCAAGGTCTATTGTACTCCCACATGATTTACTGAGTGATCTTTCAATACATCAGCATCTTCGGTCAGAACCACACATTGAGACAATGTTGAGCATACCTGGCTCCCTCGTAGTCAATCCGCGGTATCACAAACTGTCAGCACACAACTGATACCGAGTGTGCAATGTCATACACGAGTGGATGAAAAGGAATGTGAGATATATGTTTCGTGCTGAATCAATGCCGCACAACAAGGAATGAAAGAAGTGAAATTTCTTAATAGTTTACGTAGCCTCTCGAAGATAAGTACAGATGTCTCCATACCAATCCGCAAGACTCTACTAAACCTGCTTATGACTTGTAGCACCTATGAACCTAGAGCTCTAAAACTAACTTCTCACGACCCAAAATTCCTACCTCCGGGGTCGTGATCACGCCTAACATTTCACTTGCTAGGCAAGCCAACGTTAGAATAAATCTTAGCAATTTTTAACAGTTCAGTTGAAATGATAATAGATCAACCAAATATCTGGAATAAATATAAAGTAGAAATTTAATACAAGTCCCAAAACCGGTAGTACAAGTCATAAGCTCTATAGAATTTACTAGAAAATCTCTAAATACAAATGTTCCAGAATAGAATCAAGAGTGTAGGAAAATATCAGAAGGTGACTCTGAGGCCTGCGAACGTGACAGCAGGTATACCTTAAGTCTCCACAACAATGTCTGATCAATTACTAAGATTATCAACAAAACAAAGGTATCTGGATCTTCACAAAAAAATGTGTAGAAGCATAGCATTAGTACACCATTGCGGTACCCAGTAAGTATCAAGCCTAACCTCGGTAGAATAGTGACGAGGCCAGGTCAAGACACCTACCAGACATATAAACTTGTACAATATGTTACATAAAGCTAACAAGGAAAGAATATCAATATAAGGCCAATAATAGAAGAATTTTCCATTCAATTCAACAATGAAAATAATGATAACACGGATGGCACCGAGCAAACAATCAAGCAATTAAGAAACAACACAGTCAGATTACAACTATAATATAAACACGACACGACATCACCCATCATGCTCTTACTCTTGTATTTACCATAAAATGATGAATAATTTAAACATAATTGAATACAATTCCAATTTGAACATAGTAAAGTGTCTAATAAGTTATTAAGCCAATTTAGGATTTAAATAAGGTAAAATAGTGGATAGGTTGTACAAATAGAATATCAATTGAACTTAGTTTAGAAATATATGATATCTGATAAAATATTATATTTATATAAATAAGACACTCAATCAAATCTTAACGAGATAAATATGGGATTTATTAAAGTAATACGTGATAATAATATTTACGTAAATTACACGACAATAATATAATGATCAAAGTTGAGATACCAATTAGAGTAGAAATATAATCACTATTTAGATTAGTAAATCTCCGAATAAAATATGAGTTTTATTTTTGAAAGACACACAAGTAGGACCTCTAGAAAATTCTTTCATTTAAATCTGCTAAGTTTCAACAACTTATCATATCACATAGGATGCATGACTCAAACAAGAAGTCCATATTATTCTATTTTTAATATATTGACGGTTAATTAATTATGTTCAAAATATAATGAAGTGATTTAAGAAACCACAATAACCCTCCCAACATGGAATGCACCATGAGATTACAATCAGAATTAACCTTAATATCACAATAATTTCATATACGATCCTCCAATATATTCATTTTAAATTTTGTTGCGGTGTTCAACCCGATCCTCCAATATATTCATTCAACAATTCTGTTGTGGCATGCAGCCTGCTCCTCAAATTAAACATTTAATACATCCGTTGCGGCATGCAACCCGCTCCTCAAGAAACACAAATTAAACAACCAATTTACAACCAACTATGGTGTACCACAAAATCATAAGGAATAACTAGTCTACACAAAGAAGTCACAATTAATGAAAAAGCTACACGATAGCTCACGAAGTCAAATAGCAAGGTAATAACAACCCACAATCAAGGAATATAGCAGACAAGCAGTAATTCAACAAGTGACTACAATCAACAATTAGCATATAAGGGTGAACTTGACAACAAGGATGGAACATGTACTAACAATTTCAAGTAAAGCACGTACAAACAATTCCAACAACGAAAGATATAATCATAACATGATATTTACAAATAATTGTATAAAAGGAGTCTAATGGTCCTAACCGGTCAAATAACACATATAAGTCGTGTACCCACTCGTTACCTCGCGTATACGACCTTCACATAGCATGAATAAAGCAATCATCTTAAATCCTAAGGGGTAGTTTCACCCACACAAAGTTAGACAAGATACTTACCTTAACGGAGTAAGGCCGATATTCCAAAATAGCATTCTCACGAGAATTGACCTACGGACGGCGTCAATCTTTCTTGAGCTTTCCTTACATTACTACAATATTCCAGAAATCCTAGAAACTTCAATCTATTTAGAAACATAACAAAAGTGAAACATAATTAGGAAGATATTCATGGGTTCACCTCATTTAAGCATTTCATCAAACAGTAAATGTGCATTTTTATTTCAAGGTGCTTCTATGGTGGATGCTTTCATCCCACAACCCAATCTTTATTTATTTGAGCTCAAAAATCTCCCAACCTCATTGGTACAAGCATATTTACATAATACTCGTACACCCAAGAATCATACTCCCAATCACCCATCTTTTACCCCAAACTCAAAATTGAAGACTAGGAATTTGAATCTTACCTCTTAGATGAAGATCTTGTGATTGGCTTCCTTGATTCTTGAAGATTAGTGCAAGATTGGATGATTAGAATGTTAGATTCCCTTCTTCTCTCTCTAAAATGCTCTTACTTCTCTCTAAAACCCTTAGAAAAACACCCCAAAATAAGCTCCAAAGGTTATTTATCAAAATGGGGTCGGGTTATGAAAATAGAAAAATTAACCATTCGAACTCAGGTATGCGGTCGCATAATGGACCGCACAATTGGTATGCGGGTCACACAATGCACCGCAAAACTGATGCCCAGAAACAGTCTTCACTGGACAGGTCTGCGACCATTTTGTGGTCGCATAACCACTTCAGCGGCCTGCAGAATGATTCTGCGGTCGCAAAATTTGTCGCAAAATTGCATTATGTCAGCCTTTAGTAATTTAGTCATAACTTCTTGTAGGAGTATCCAAATGAAAAACGTTTTGAAGAGTTAGAAACTAGACTTAAAGTGATTTAATTTGATAGGTCATCCATCCCATAAATACTTATATGTATGTAGATATGCTCGATCAAAGTTTGGTCTTGTGCGTACCCACTTGAAACTTTAGTCTATCATGAAATTTCCAACTTGACTTAGACTTAGGGCTCACCTTAGACCCCACATCACTTATAATATACCCCGTACACTTATTATCATATTCAATTGGCATCCATCATATTAATAGTCCTCGTCTGTATATAGAATAATATAATTAGCATGTATTAACTTTTTAATTTTGCCAAAATGCGCTGAATTATTCTACGGACTTCCAACTCCAATTCCGGAAATACGCCTAAGTCCGAAATCATCATACGAAGCTATTGGAACCATCAAAGTTCCATTCCGGAGTCGTTTGCACAAAAGTCAAACTCTGATCAACTCTTTTCATTTAAGCTTCCAAAATAAGAATATATTATTCTTTCAATTAAATCTCGAACTATCCAAAAACCAAACTCGACCGTGCGCGCAAGTCATAATACACATTACGCAGTTGTTCGAGGTCTTAATCCGGTGAATGGAACGCTAATTCTTAAAACGACAAGTCGGGTCGTTACAAGTAGTTAGATTTTTACTAGGGTTATGACTCAACCCTAGTGTGTTAACCTTATGGGTAATTAAATTAGTGTTTGTTTATGATTGAGTATTTATTATTTAGCCTAGTTCATGCTTTGATTTGTGGAATTAATGGTTGCAAATATTAGTTCATGCCTTTTTGACTTAGTCTTTACTTGAGAAAGAGAGACTTAGTCTAGGAAAACTTGGCTAACAAGGAATTGGGTCAATCGAGAGATTGATTAACCCAATAAAAGGGTTCAACCTAGAGATAGTAATAACCCGACTTGAGCTTTTATCAACTGTTTTGTGTGATACCCATTTGGTCTTGAGAAAGATAAATTGGGAAAAACACTCTCTGACCGAGAGGTATTGAGTGGGTAATTGAGAGTTGATAGCTATAATACACCCCGATTAGCAAAACAAGCATTAAGATTTTATCCCATTTGGAAAATACCTAGGTGACGGTCACAACCCTAGGCTTTTTACCAATTTGAAAAGGATCAAAAACAATCATCCTAGTCTTATTTCTTTATTCTCTAAAACTTTAGTGTAAAAAATAGAAATAGAAACAAATCCCTTTTTGTGGAAGTGCAAATTAAGATAATTCAATTTCACGCATTAGAATATATATATACCCCTAACTCCCATCTAGCTCCCTGTGGATTCGACCCAGACTCTTCATTGGGTTACTATAATTTCAATCGACCGTTTCATACCTTGTTTTGAGGTGTGCATTTGAGCGCGATTTAGGTGGTTATTTTAAAAGCCCTACTTCGTCCCCTACACCCTAAAACATAAAAACTTGCTCTAGAGAGGGAAGCTCTCAAGAATCTAACTACTCAAAGGTCCCTCCACCATCCAAGGTAAGTTCTAATGGTGATCCTAAGTTTAATTCAATTCTCCAACACCTTATTAACATGGGTAAACCCTTCAAATCATTAGATATTCGATTGGGACATCAGGTTTGAGAGACGAAATCGTAGAACTCGAATTCAAGAGGATTGAACGTCAAAAGGTAATATCTTCACCCTCTAATTGATTATAGCATTGGATAAATGATTATAGACTCTAAGTTCATGAGATATGAGTTGATGGGTTTGATAGAAAAGCATGAACAATTATAGGTTTGGTTTGTTGATTATTGGTTAAGGGTATTGTTTATCTTATGGGTGATGAAGAATGATATTGATTATAACAATTTAAGATTTTAGAATTTATCTAGGAGTAAGAGAATGGGTTGTTGGGTGTAGAAACACCATTAATGAGGGCTATGAAGCTTTATACCTACCAAGTGTTTGATAAAATGCCTAAGTGGCCAAAACATGAGTATTATTGCTAATATGGAATCCTTTTGACTTGTATTGATATAGGTTAAAGATGAAAGGGTTGGTGAATGTTGGTTTACGCTCAAGAGCAAGAAGTTAAGGTATGTGAGTCTAACTCTTTATGTTTGGGAATGTTAATGATTCTCCCTACACAACGTTTCTTTTACGACGTTACTATTTACCTCAGAAATATAGTTAAGCCTGGTTCCTTAAATAGTTACAGAACTTCTATTATCTAGCTTCATAACTCGTTCATGATTGTCATTCTGAATGTTGTGAGCTCGGTGCATAATCAATATAGACTTAGGTTTGATGCCCATGAGTCTCAGTCTAGATTACTCAGCATGTCATAAACAATTGAAGTTTCAGTTTTCATAATCAGTTCAAGAATACATGTGTCAGTCTAGTAATATTTAGTATTCCAGTATCATGTAACTCAATATGATTCTGTATTTCAGCATCACATATTGCATTATGATTCTCAGTTCCTGAATTTAAATCCCTGAATGTTGAACACCTGTATTTGGGCCTGAGGCCGTAGTTTATATGATTTATGCATATTTGGGCATGACATCGTAGTTTATGCTTTACGCATGTTTGGGCCAGAGACCTTAGTTTATGCTTTATGCATTTTTGGGCATGAGGCCTGACAAGCTTAAAACACACGTGTCACTTGTGCTCGCTAGTCAAAGATAGTATAGTATGATATCGTGTCCACAAGGATTGGATTTAAACAGCATTATAATAGTTTGTAGCTTGATTGCTATCCATGAGGATCAACAATGGAGATTCATATGAATTCTAACTACAATTCACTAAGAACCTAAAACTATTAACTAATGAAAATCGCAACAAAGGTAAGCAAGGAAGTTATTAATGGGAGAAAATATAGGTTGATAGGATAGGTGCAAGATAATTGTTTGGGATCTAACTCTAGATAATTCACTTCTAATGTTCAAGTGAGTCTCTCGAATTTACTTAATTATCAGTACACTTGTTTAGTTAAAAATCCCCTCTCGATTAAGTCTCAACCTCACAATATGAACCAATTTAAGCTCGGTGAAGATATGCAAGAATTCGTAATGGATTGGTCTTTAGGAGAACCTCTTTCGATTATCCTCCTAACTAGGTTTAATCAAGGATTCAACTAGCCTATTTCGATTACTTAGAAGAATCTATGAACTCAATTAACAATATAGTGCAAATATATCACAAGTTATGCCTCTTTCGTTTATAAGAACAAGTAAATATAGATGCAACAATTAAATCTTCCAAAAACGATTCAAATACATAAAAATAGAGTTAAAATCCACAAACAACCATCAATACACCAAATCCATCAAAACCCAAAAGGCTCTACTCTATATACATGGAGGAGTTCTTCACAAATGAAACAAAAGTATAGGAAAACATCAATACAATCCAAACTCGGATCTTGAATGAGGAAGGAATGAGGAAATCCTTGTGCTTGTGTTCTTCAAACTCCTCCTTAGCCTCCTTGGCCTTTCTAGGTCGAAATCTGTCCAAAAGTCTAGAAATGGTGTTTTTCCCGTGTATTTAACTATCCCCGAAATAAATCTCGGGTGAAAATACCTTTTTTAGTGGAATTGGGAACATACTCTAAGAATTTTGCACTACCGCGCCGCATGCCGCGCTGCACCTTCTGTCGCCCCATGCCCCGCGGCAGTTGGGAATTTGGGAAAATGTAATACATGAAAGTTGTCACCTTTTTAAATAGATTTCCAATGATATATTGTGGAGCCCAAGCGGAATTCTGAGAGAAAGGTTATGTGCATTTTACTGGACAATGCGCAGTATGCCTGCTCAATACTTCGTTTCGTTCTTAAAGTGCACTATCATCTGTTGATCCCCGAACACGATCCCAACATAATCCTTGGGCTTTTACTCAGATTTCAAAGCTCCAAAATAGCTTGAATTCATCCCATAACAACTAAATAACTCGAAATCACTCATGCACAGCATAAAACATATAATAAGTGTAAAACACTACTAATTAAAGCTCAACATGAGTAAAGTGCAGTAAATAGAGTGCAATAAGCGACTAAAATACGGGATTATAGCCTACCATCAACACCCCACACGTTAACCATTGCTCGTCCTCAAGCAATCAAATTACACTTCACATAGACACAACCTTTTTAAATAACTCTCCTAACTCATCATACCAAGAATAATAGAACAGATTAAGCACAATACTGTAACATCCTCGGTTCAAGATTTGACTCAAAAGCACCACGCAATTTTCACAACCTGCTCACTTACTTTAACATAGAGGTCAAAGACTTTACCTACCTTCGTAAATTATGTGCCCTCACACAAACAATAGAGAGTAGTTCCACGCACAATAAAATTCAAGAACAAATAGGAACTCAAGATAAAAAGAATTCACTCGCTCTCGGAAGTAATATTCATGTGCCACAAAAGACATACCATAAGCTTGCCCGTAATGTATTACTCTACTAATTAAGCTCATTCAGTCAAGGATCAAGTAGAACTTTATTTGGTTGTAATGTAGGCTGCGGGAAGAGTAGGATACATTTGGATATAAGAGTGACTACACCTCCCTAAGCACTTTTAATACATATAATTTAAGATCCAAAACCCCACACTTATGTCAAACCAATACTACACACTTTGTCAATTTACATTAACTCCCAACTTCTTTAAGCACAATTACATCAAAAGTTACCACTATCAATGAATATAAACTATTTTTTTTCATCTTCTTTTTCGATTCAAGTGGCTCATACTTTTTCACAACAATGCACCTTTCTCCTTGTTTCAATATTTCCACTCAAAAGACAAACCAACCACCCCACACATCAACTTTTACAAAGTTCATACCAATTTCAAGTGCTCACGGGAGGTAAATGGTTCAAATAGATAAGGCTTGTAATGTGGTTACAAAAAAAACAGGATTACAGGCTCAACGGGATTAACTACGATACATAACAATTTGGTGGGTAACATATATAGCTGGCTCAACAAAGAAACGTCCATATCACTTCCAAGACAGAACAAATCTACTATTTCGCTTTGCAAATCATACGTGGCAAGTTCTAGACATCAATTGCAAGACACTCTAATCAAAGTAGTTAAGCAAAGTTAAGATCACACAATTTAAGGTACTTATACAAAAGTCAAAGACTGAGCCTAAGCGTCACAACTAAAGCACTTACTATTCTCAAGAAATAATGCAGTCAAGAGATATTGCTTGCATTTAAACTCACAGCACAAGATCTCCTACTAAAAAAAACTAACTATACCCGGTTCAAACAAAACCCTTGGAAAAGAACCGCGGCATAAAGAATAACCAAGGTGAAATTATTGTACTACCTAAAGAAAATAATTTTTTTTTCGACTTTAAAAATTCAATCAAAAGAAACGAAAACACACACAAGAAACACAAACAAATAGTTATTTACATATTTATATCCCCACCCCTATACTTTAAATTGTGGCATGTCCCCATGACACCAAATAAAAATCAAGAGGTAAATAAAACTCCCCTAGACTTTTTCCGCTTCCAAGAACTTGTGAACTCCACCCCTAATTCTAAATGAATTTTTTGATTTCGCTCCTCGGGATTCTTTATGTATCTCATCAGGCCAAAGTCCTTTAGGGATTTTTGAAAGACCCGCTCTTTTCTTTCTTTCAAGGCCTCATTTTGAGCGGAGGATTGTTCTTGTAGAATTATCCTTAACTTGTTTCTTCATTCATTTACAAGATTAATCCCTGCATATTCCTATAAATCCCAAAAAATAAAATCCGCATGATCAAGATTAGAATAGGATAATGAAGAAGAAGATCAGGTGAGTGTTCTTCTGGTATGTCTAAAATCATTTGTTCTTCATTCTCTTCTAATAAAAATTGTGGTTGTGGATAGGTGGATGGGGATTTGAACTCTTCTTTTATTGATGAACAATCAACCCAAGCCGCATCTTCAATCATCTCAGTTGAACAAGAGTCCTCTTGCAGAGTGAAAAACTCTCTCTGTAGATGTTCATTATCTCGGGTAGGCTCAATTTCACACGGTATCTCTTCAATATATTCACTATCACAATGCAATGAGTTTTCTGAAAGTGTAATTTAGAGTTCAATATCAAGAATATACTCTTTAAGATTTCTTCAACAAAAAAATCTTGAAGAGAATTTAACCAAACAAACTAAAAATAAAAGGAAAAAAATAAAAAAGCTAATTCCTGAATTAACACTACAAATTACTTCAAACACCATTGATTGCCAATTCCCGGCAACGATGCTAAAATTTGACAAGCTTAAAACACACGTGTCACTTGTGCTCGCTAGTCAAAGATAGTATAGTATGATATCGTGTCCACATGGATTCGATTTAAACAACATTATAGTAGTTTGTATCTAGATTGATATCCAGGAGGATCAACAATGGAGATTCATATGAATTCTAACTACAATTCACTAAGAATCTAAAACTATTAACTAATGACAATCGCAACAAAGATAAGAAGTGAAGTTATCAATGGGAGAAAATATGGGTTGATAGGATAGGTGCAAGATAATTTTTCGGGATCTAACTCTAGATAATTCACTTCTAATGGTCAAGTGAGTCTCTCGAATTTACTTAATTATCTATACACTTGTTTAGTAGAAAATCCTCTCTCGATTAAGTCTCAACCTCACAATGTTAACTAATTTAAGCTCGGTGAAGATATGCAAGACTTCGTAATGGATTTGTATTTAGGAGAACCTCTTTCAATTATCCTCCTAATTAGGTTTAATCAAGGATTCAACTAGCCTCTTTCGATTACTTAGAAGTATCTATGAACTCAACCAACAATGTAGTGCAAATATATCACGAGTTATGCCTCTTTCGATTACAAGAACAAATGAATATAGATGCAATAATTAAATCTTCCAAAAGCTATTTAAATACATAAAAATAGAGTTATAATCCACAATCAACTATCAATACACAAAATCCATCGAAACCCAAAAATATCTACTTCATAGACATGGAGGAGTTCTTCACAAATGAAACAAAAGTATAGGAAAATATAAATACAATCCAAACCCGGATCTTGAGTGAAGAAGGAATGAGGAAATCTATGTGCTTGTGTTCTTCAAACTCCTCCTTAGCCTCCTTGGCCTCCCTAGGTCGAAATCTCTCCAAAAGTACAGAAATGGTATTTTTCCCATGTATTTAACTATCCCCCAAATAAAACCCGGACAAAAATACCCTTTTTAGCGGAATTGAGAACATACTCTAAAACATTTTCACTACCACGCCGCATGTCGTGCCGCACTATGTGGCGCGCTTATGGAGAATTCCAGAACATTTGCAAAATCACTTTATGGGCACATTTTTCACAGCCGCGCCGCGCCTCGCGCATCCCCATGCGCCGCGAAAGTTGAGAATTTTGGAAAATGTAAAATATGAAAGTTGTATCCCTTTTAAATAGATTTTCAACGATATATTGTGGAGCCCAAACGGATTTCTGAGCAAAGAGTTAT
This sequence comes from Nicotiana tomentosiformis, assembly GCF_000390325.3. Lineage (NCBI taxonomy): Eukaryota > Viridiplantae > Streptophyta > Magnoliopsida > Solanales > Solanaceae > Nicotiana > Nicotiana tomentosiformis. Next base: position 69,031,512 of record NC_090821.1, on the reverse strand, counting down.
GTGCATTTTACTGGACAATGTGCAATATGCCTGCTCGATTCTTCGTTTCGTTCTTAAAGTGCACTATCATCTGTTGATCCCCGAACACGATCCCAACTTAATCCTTGGGCTTTTACTCAGACTTCAAAGATCCAGAATAGTTTGAATTCATTCCATAACAACTAAATAACTCGGAATCACTCCTACACGGCATAAAACACACAATAAGTGTAAAACACTACTAATTAAAGCTCAAGATGAGTAAAGTATAGTAAATTAGAGTACAATAAGCGACTAAAATACTTGATTATAGCCTATCATTAAGGCCGTAGTTATATATACGTATACTTGGGCCTGAGGCCGTAGCTTGCGCACATATATATTGGGCCTGAGGCCGTAGTTTATTCAGATAAACAGGTTGTTCATTATTTAGAAGAGGGAGTATTAATATCCTTACTTCCTTTATCAATTATCATTTCCGTTATTAGTTATTAGTTATCAATTATAAGTTCAGTTTCAGTTTCAATAGTTATCAATTAGCAATTCTCAGTTATCAGCTTATTATCAGTTTCGACATTTATAGTTCTTTCTTTCAGTTGCTTTACATACCAGTGCAATTCAAATGTACTGGCATCCCTTTTGCCCTGGGCCTGCATCTCATGATGCAGGTAATGATTTACAGGTTGACGATTCAGAGCGCTAGGATTCTCGTATCAGCTATTTGGTAACCCCTAGTTCTTTCGGGGCATTATCATTACCTTACAGTCTTTAGTATTTTCAGACAGTCAATATTTTCAGTACTTCATTAGAGGCTTCATAGACTAAAAAAAGAGTTAGATAGAGTCACAGGCTTTTCATGTTAAGCAATGTTTGCTACAGATATATTTCAGAATTATATTAGTGTTTCTGCTTTTTGATTTATATTATCAGACTTTCAGTATATCAACATGTGTTAGTTTATCTTCCGTATTCAGTATGTTATGATATCACATGTTGATTCAGCCAGCCAGTTGGTTCGCTCGGTCGCATGTAGTCAGGCACCGGGTGTCGTGTTACGTCCAGGCCCAAGTTCGAGGCATGACACTCTAAACCTCCTTCATCATATTCTTCACATGAGCAAGACTCTTTAGTTCCTGGCCTGACCAAAGAGTAGTATTCTCAGTTGATGAACCTGCTACAACAGTCTACACTGGGTGAATCTAGTTCCCAGCCAATTCTTATGGGCTCTGCCAATTTTGCTGGTAGTAATTCTTCATCGCATGTGTGTTTAAATGGTGGTTCTACTGTGCGCATGTTAACTAGTGTAGCTGGAAGGGTTTGGATAGTGGATTCTGGGGCAAATGACAATATGGCTTCTAACAAAAATCTTCTTTTTAACATCACACCTCTTCTGGTCGTCGATCTAATTTCTCTGCCTAATGGTTATAAGGTTAAGGTTACCTGCACAGGTTCTTTAACTTTGTTGCCATCCTTTACCCTTCATCATGTCTTGTACATTCCTACTTTCAATTATAATTTTATTTCTCTGAGCAAACTGATTATCCAGTTCAATTGTAATGTGCTATTCACTTCCTTTTCATGTATACTTCTACAGGCTCACTCTATGAAGAAGCTTCTAGAGCTTGGTAGAATGGACCAAGGACTATACAAGCTCTACCTTAATCATTTGCTCCTTCTAAACACTTTATTTTTGTTATCGTTGATAATTCTGTTTCTGCTTTTAATAATGTGGTACAAATTATTACTGATTTTTCATTGCATGCAAATGAGCCAGTTGTGAATTCAAATTCTGTGATAATTCTGTGAATAAAAATGATTTTTTTTGGCATCATAAATTAGGACATGTTACTTTTGTGCAAATGAAAAATATACCTTGTATTTCTAATGACGTGTCAGCTAAACAATCTTTTACATGTCCTATTTGTCCCTTGGCTAGACAACCTAGATTACCTTTTCCAAATAACTTGTCTTAGTCTACTTCTTTGTTCCAACTTATTCATATTGATACTTGGGGACCTTACTGTACTCAAACATATTCTAGAGCTAAGTACTTTATTACCATAGTTGATGACTATAGAAGAGCAACATGGACACATTTATTGCACTCTAAAAGCTATGAATTTTCCTTGATTAAAGCATTTATAGCCATGATGAAAACCCAATTTTAACTTTTTGTCTAAAAGATTAGAAGTGATAATGCTTTAGAGCTTGGATCTTCTACCTCAGCCACCCAATTTATTTTTCAAATAATGGGATAATCTATCAAATCACTTGCCCACACACACCATAATAGAATGGTGTGGCTGAGAGAAAATATAGACACCTACTTGAAACTTCAAGAGCTTTGTTGTTTCAATCCAATATTCCTATAAAAGTTTGGGGAGATTGTGTTTTGACAGCAACTTACCTCATTAATAGGTTTTCATCTTCAATTTTATCCAAAAGAACCCCTTTGGAATTATTGTATGGTCATCCTCCTTCCTATTCTCATTTAAGGGATTGTGGTTGTCTTTGTTATGCTACATTCCCCAAGTATCACAGGGATAAGTTTCACCCTAGATCTTTTCCTTGTGTGTTTATTGGGTATACTTTTGCCGAGAAGGGATACAAGTTATACAATTTTCAAATTAAGTCTGTTTCGTTTTCAAGAAATGTTATGTTTCATAAATTTGTGTTTCCTTATAAGATTTCCTCTCCTGCCCCTACTACTTCTCCTTCTCCTTCTCTTCCTTTATTCTATGATAATTCTCCCACTGTTTCTGTCCCTACTTCTGCTACTTCTTCACCTTCTGATGAATCTACGCCCCCTTCTAATGAATCTATGCCTTCTCCTTCCTCAAATGATAATGTATTACCCCCTCTTTCTAAGCTTAGGAAAAGCACCATATCACATCAACTTCCTTCCCATCTGCAAGACTATGTTGTTAACCTTCTTTATTCTATTTCTTTCTCCACCACTACCTCTATTTCAACTACACAACCTGTTGCAGTGGAGCCTTGTTCATACACTCAGGCTGCTACCATTCCTATTTGACAAGAGGCAATGAGACAAGAATTTGAGGCTCTAAAGACAAATCAAACTTCGAAAATTGTTGAGCTTCCTATTGGTAAGAAGCCTATAGGCAGTAAATGGGTGTATAAAATAAAATATAAAGCTGATGGTAGTGTGGAAAGATATAAGGCAAGATTAGTGGTTCGAGGTGACATTCAAGTTGAGGGGACTGATTTCAATGAAACCTTCTCTCCTGTGGTTAAAATATGTACTGTCAGATGTTTAGTTGCTATTGCAGTTAAAAAATAGTGGCCTTTATTTCAGTTAGATGTTAACAATGCCTTTTTACATGGGGATTTAGATGAGGAGGTTTATATGAAACTCCCTCAAGGCCTTTTAATTGATTCCTCCTCTTATGGATTCGTTCCATTAGTATGCAAGCTGCAAAAATCTCTTTATGGCCTAAGACAGGCCTCTTGTTAGTGGTATGTCAATCTATCTCAAGCCCTTTGTTCCAGGGGATACTCTCACTCTTTAAATGACTATTCTTTGTTTGTTAAAAGAATTAAGTCTTCTTCTGTTTTTATAGCAGTTTATGTTGATGACATTATATTAATTGGGATGATTTATCTAAAATTTCTGCCCTTAAGAGTTTTCTTGATGCTCAGTTTAAGATCAAAGGCTTGGGTTTGCTTAACTATATTTTTGGTATTGAGGTATTCTATCACAAGTCTGGGGTTCTTTTGCATCAAAAGAAGTTCATTTCTGATTTGCTTCTTGAGTATAATTGCCTTGATGCTTCTGAAGTGGTTAGTCCTTTGGACATTGCTCACAAACTGCATTCTGATGTTTGTGAGTTATTACCTAAGCCTGAAACTTATAGGAGTTTGGTTGGTTAAGCTAAATTTTTCGACTCATACTTGACCAGATTTATGCTTTGTTGTCCAACATTTGAGTCAGTTTTTAAAGACACCCTAGGTCCCACATATGGCTACTGCTTTGCATGTTTTGAGATACATAAAGGGGGCTTCTAATTTTGGAGTGTTTCTAAGTAATTCTCCTGATTTCTCTTTGCTTGCTAGTTGTGATAGTGATTGGGCTGCATGTCATGAATCTGGACGCTCTGTCACTCGTTTTTGCATTCATTTGGGTGGTAGTCTCATTAGTTGGAAATCTAAAAAGCAGAATATAGTCTATTTGTCGTCGGCTAAAGCAGAATATAGGGCTATGAGTAAAGTGGTGGCTGAACTAGCCTGGTTGGTAAGGTTGTTATTTTATTTGGGTCTTTCTATTGATGCTCCAGTTCCTGTTTTATGCGACAGCCAAGCTGCTATTCACATAGCCAAGAATCTGGTGTTTCATGAGCGCACCAAACACATCAAAGTCGATTGTCATTTTATTCGCGCCAAATTAGCTGATGGCCTCATTTCTTTATCTCAAGTTCCTACTTTTTCTCAAATGGCTGACATTTTTACCAAGTCTTTGACAAGTTTACAACATCGCACTTTGACTGACAAGTTGGGTGTGTGCCCACCCTCCAATTTGAGGGGGGTGTTGGGATTACATGAAGGAATATAGGTTGTTGGGCTGCTGGTGTTGTTCTTTTGTATTTGGGCCTAGCCTAATTTATTTATGAGTAGCTTAGTTGTGTGATTTTGAAAAAAGATGCCCAATGTATATATAGGGATAAAGACAGAATATTCTAGAGACTTTTGGCATTTTTGATCGTTCACAGAATAAGACTTCTCTCTAGCGTTTCCTGTTCCTTCAAGCCCTAGACGTAATTTACCAATTTCTCTTTCAATTTAGTATGCTAGCAATTTTGTTATCAATAAAAATAACATTAATGAAGAACTTATCTTACTCCCTAGTGAACAGAATTTTCGTCATTTTTGGACTCTCCATACAGTTGTTGAATTATATTGTTCCCGTGGAAGAACTAAATTGCCATTTTAATTATTTTCACGTGGCCGATAGCTGAAATAACTTTATTATCACAATGATAAATTGGATTATTTTGATAATTAATAGATTGATATACGTACTCATAAGATTAAAAATAATAGTAGCACATTAAAACTTTTTCTCCTTTTCATAAATTTTGCTTAATTCCATTGAACGAAAAATGACGGAATAAACAACGAAGAAAAAATATGGTATAAAGTAAAAAGAAAATTAAAGATGTAGAAGAGTTCAATATTTTCAGTCTTCTTATCTTGATAAAACTTCATAGTATTATACTTTGCTGTTCATAGCGCAAGATAAGCGTCATTATCTGATAATCTTGCTTTGTGGCTAATTAAGCTAGTTAAAAAATCAGATGGCCGTGTGATGAATTGAAATGATAATATGTATTAATTAATCATAATCAAATGAAAAAAGTGTATGTAAAAGGCACATATTATATACTAATAGAATCGATGTAACACTAGATATGAGCAACTTGAATGACAAAAGTAGGACAATTTGGAGTCACTGTTGATTTTTTATACCAATAGCAGAAGTTTGAAAAAAAAAACACTAAAATTTTAAAGTTTCTTTACCTGGATTTTTCTGGATCACCATAACTTTAAAGCATGCAGCAATTATGGTGGCCATTAGAATTTTGCACAAATATCGATTGCTTCAACTGGCGAGTGCTTCAAACTTCTGACGATCACGTTTAAAAATTCTGATACGGGACTATTTTTTCAAAAAGTTTCTTAGTAAGATCAAAACATAAGTAGTGATTTAAAAAGGTCGATCCTGCATAATTTTTAGTTTTTTTATGATAATGTATATACAAGGCTCATCATCGCCACACTTGATTTTAAATCTTTATTAATGGGCTTAAGCTAGTTAAAAATCTCATCAGTAAAAGGTGTTTTCAATACAAGTTATGCATGGATTAAGTTATGTATATATTATATAATGTGGAGATTATTAATTGATTGTAATGTAAGAATTAATAATACAGAGATTGTAATTTATGATTAATACTGTATGGATCATGAGGGTATATTTTTCATTTTAGTTGGTTTAATCCACGTATTACTAATACCTATATTATTATTATACATTCTATCATACATAAAATAATATATAAATTCTCGCATAGTTTAAAAGCATAATATTCTATGAGAAAAATAAAAATAAAAATTGAACAATGTATAAAATAAAGTTTTTATACAATAATTAATTCTCCCAACTAGCCAATTTTATATCATGACTAATTCTTCCTTACAACCCAATCAGACGGGCCCTAAGTGCACTTCTGCATGTGCATGGACATCCGTTTTCATCTTCATTTACAAGATGGGCATTATAACCATTTCAGAAAAGGAGAAAGAAACTATAGAAATTGAACAAGTTTAAATTCGATGAATTGTCAGTATAAGAAGATATTTATTCAACTAACTCAAACACAATTAAAAGTAACTGTATATAATAATTACTGATCGATAACTTAGAAAAAGTGGCAAGTAATCGATTTAAACCTTAGTATAGCGTTAAAAATGTTTTATAAAACTAGTGTATATAAACTTTAATCTAATAGGAAAAAGAAATATGGAGGAAGCAGGGAATAATAGACGACAAGAAAATTGGAGACAATATAGTAGTATGATAAAGACAAGTCAAACCCCATGTTGTATTCCTGGGCCATAGCATTTTGGGCGTGAAAACTATATAATATAGTCGCTCCCAAAATAATAACCGGTAAAATATAAATTTTTATATTTTAATATATAATATACATAAAATATACTGTATATTTTTTATACAAAATTAATGTATTTTTTATATATATTTGATAAGTGGATATAATTTACTTTTGATCGACCGACCAAATAATATACAATTTGCTCTTTTTTATGGGCCATAGCATAGACCCAATATTGTAGTAAAACTTGCATGAGGCGCCCTATTTGATCGCCCATTTTTAATTTGAACCCGTTTTATTTTTCCGTTTGCATTCGTACCTTCTTTTTTTTTTGTTAAAAGCGTTTTAAAAAGACGGTTTTGCCCTTCTTTAATAAAAGACTATTGACAAAACTGTAGACTGCAGGACAAAATTTCAGCATGTTTTGGTATGAAATTTTAGCAAATGAACTAAATAACTTCAACATACATTAGCAAAAACTCATTAGAAAATTACATACTGCAGAACAAAAACTTAAGCATGTTTAGTCTGAAGTTTTAGCAAATGAACTAAAAAATTTCAGCATGTTTAGACTGAAATTTCGGGTAAAACTCATGTCAAAATTGTAGACTGCAGGATAAATAACTCTAGCATGCATTAGCATGAAGTTTTAGCTTCAATGTGAAATTTTTCACGAATGAGGTTGCAGATCACGTGATTAATGCGTGATGCAGGTTTTATATATTTTGTCAGGGTATAATTGTCATATTATTACAGATTTTTTGTCAGCTAACTACCAAATCAATAATTTTTAAAAATAAGGTACAGGTTAAAAGGTGGCACAAATATAGGGTCCAACTGCAAATCCCCTCCGCAGACCTAACTCATGACACGTATTATCTGCTTTAGGCCTAGGTACGCATATATTTATCTTTCATGTCACGTCGAGCCCCAAAAGCACGCGTACCAAGTGAATTTGTATTGTGCCTTATAAATTTCTTCAGTTTTCACTCATATTCTGAGATGGAATTCATCTAAGGTGACATGTGCATCTCTTCTTCAGAAACTTGCCAGCCTAGAAGCCTAATCCTGTTTGATCCACCATCGTCTGCCCACTTCCGTCATGTGTGTCATAGAATTCCAATACAATGTTTCTTTTTAAACCAATCGGTACTTAGTATTTATTGATTCCATTAATCAATTAAGGCTTTCATAAAATAAAAAATTACTATAATTGTCAAATTATTTTATAAGTACTTGCTACTTTTTATTGTACTTTGTAGGCTAGCAACTTCTTTCATCTCCATTTCCAAAAACTATAAAATAAGATATATAAAATTAATTACGTTCCTTCTTAGTAACATTTTACTTTATGTATCTGGTCAGAAATTATAAACAGGAAAATTATGAAGCTAATATTTAATAAAAGCCAGTGTAGTACAAGGTTGAAACTATTCATTCTTGACAACAAAGACGGCGCCACATATGCATTTTCCTTAGTGTTAGTCAAAATCAGTTGCCCTATATTCAAACTTTGTGTACAACATGTTTAATGCAAATAATTACATAATATTATTTTAATATCAGCTCAGTTATCTAGGAACTGCCTTTAGATAACTATATAAAGCTAAGTGTGCATATTATTTCCCCTACAGCAAAATCCAAAACCCCAACTTAATTATCTCTAAAGATTTCAACAATCACTTCAAAAAAAGAAGGAAAATGAGTCCATCTTCATTAGCCATCTCCTTCTTCTTTCTATGTATTATCTTCAGCTACATCTTTAATAAAGCATTTCAAATGTTTCCTCAATCAAAATTACTAAACTGCATAGACTTTATTGTTACTCATTTGAAATGGGCTTGGAATGTTGTCCTCTTTCAATCTTTCTCTCATTCTTGTAATTACAACTTCACTACCATTTCTGAAGATTTAGCTAGAACACCTCATGATCATAATAATGAGCTTAGGGTTAGGCATTTCGAGCACGATTCGGGGTCTAATTTGGATTCAGTGGAATGTGCTATATGTTTGTGCAAGATTGAAGAAGGAGAAGAAGTAAGAGAGTTGAGATGTGATCATCTTTTTCATAGGGTTTGTTTGGATAGGTGGATGAATTGTGGACGCAATATGACTTGCCCATTATGTAGAAATCATCTAAAGCCAAATGCAGTATTCTTCTCTGAGCTCCATCATCATCAAGAAGTTATCCATCTAGATTTCTTGTCAGGGAGATCGAGAGATCGCTGTCAATGGTGGCTAAGATAAATTTACAGAAGCGCGGCGTTTAAGAAAGGCAGTCTGATGCACAAAGCATCTCACGTTCACGCATGGTCTAGAGAGGGCAGCACCCAAAGGGTGTGATGTAAACATCCTATCATCGTGCAAGTATTAATGACTACTTTCACGGCTTGAACCCGTAGAAGAAAAATTCTAAATAATAAAAGTATTGTTGTGGACATGGAAGCTGGCCGGCCATGGTCATTTGTATAAGTCCATGGTTTTCTTCAGTATCGGCTCCGCCATAATTATCTGGGATTTTGGCTTAGTTTAATTTATTCAATTTATTTTGGTGATCACTTCTTGCAAATTAAGGAAACAATATGACATGATTTGATCAATTTTCATTTTTAATGAGGAAATTCATATTGGAATGTTGCATTTACTTGGATCTCATTATAATTGCTAGTACTCACTTGTTAGAAGCTCTTTTTAAATTGTCACACCCATGGAAAAAAAAAAAGGGTGCAGTATCAACTCGCGTAATTCCCTCAACTATATGTTAATCCTTTTTTAAGCGAATCAGGACTTTACATTTAATCCAAGATCACATTTTTTCGTAAGGGTCGAAGTTTTATTTTAATCTTAGTTTTACTACTCAAGGAAGTACGACAACCCAATCACACACAATATAGAAGTATACCTAGTCGCGTTATCAGTTCTTTTTCATTCAGTATATTTTTACTCTATAGGCTAATTTTACCTGTTGTAAAAGAAAATCTATCTTATTTTCAAAATTACAAATCTCATACTTTAAGGAGATTTTACCTGTAAATGTATTTTGAGGGATTTGATAGTGTATAAAATTCTTTACGGTGAAGGTTTATATAACTTAAACTCTTTTTAATTAATGTCATGCTAACACGAACGACGCAGATTCCAAGATTCCAGTAGCACAATCGTGCAACTTGAGTCTACCACCACACCTCTTCACAACGTCATCCACAAATGTTTTCACTTAGGGATATAAATTGATGAGTTTAATATGTTATTTTATGGTTAATGGAGATTTACAAAGATAATTACACCATTGGAGATCATTAAGGATTTTTTCAAGCAATATACGTTGAGATTTAGACATATATTTCATTGCCTAGGATTAGTTTTATCATGGTTTATGTCATAAGTGAATGGACAGTGATTATTAATTTGTATTAATTAGTATAATGGACAGTGATGTATGAATTAGGGATGGAATTTCTTAATTTATATTGTGGGGCTCTTGCTATTTAAATTAATGAGTATACTTGGATTATGGAATCTAATTAATGTGGACTATGTACAAATTTCTATATCATGTGGCCCTAGGTTTATGAAGGGATTGTTACAGTTACTTGTTCAGGATCATGCCCAACCCAAGCAAGATTGAAACTAAAAGAGAAAACTACCGATCTATAGCCCATCAAATTTTTATTAGCTCATATTTTTCTCCATAGATCCGAAATAACTTTTAGGTCCAATTTATTGACAAGTTATAGCCATTATTTCTAATACACTTCCACTCTCTTTCAACCGCCTACTTCTCCTCTCTCTCTCTCTCTCTCTTCTCTCTTCTCTCATCTTCTCCAATCTTCAATCTCCTATCTTTCCCTTTCTTCTTATCTTTCCCTTCTTCACTCCTTTCCTTTTTTTTTCTTTTCTTCTCCTATAGCGACACCAACACACGTTTTTTTTAATTTTCTCTTTTTTCTTTTCGATCTCCTCCTCTTTTACTTAGATACAGAAATATCTATCTTCTTTGAGTAATTTCTGGCAAAAGTCTAGCGGTGATTGTCGCTTTCTTCACTTTCTGTCCACTTTCAGATATAGTATTGCATGATATTTTTTCGGATGACTTTTGCAACAAGATGAGAAATGGAAAATAAAATAGCCGCTGCCGGAGAAAAGATTTTTCTGGCCAAGTTCGGTGTCCTCCATTATCTCTCCTTTATTTATACATTGTGTAATCAGTGTATAATAATTGTATAATATAGTGTATAATCAGTGTTTATACATTATACACTAATAATATATTTATTATACATTTATTATATACGTATTATACAAAACTAGACGTGAAAGATTACGGTGACTATGGTGTGTTGAAAATATTGTATATAATATGTATATATTATGTATGCACATTTATATGAAAGGTGTATCTACATTGATATAATGCATATACACTTTTTATACAAATTTAATGTTCCTATAATTTTATATATAAAGTGTATAATAGTACATATATTGTTCGACGATGTATAAAAAATATATATACACTTTATACTAGTGTATAATGTGTATAGTATGTGTAAAACCTATACATCACCTTCTTCCTCTTCTTATGTCATGAGTATTTTTGCTTATGAAATATTATATTTTTCTAGATTGGATCACTAAAAATTTAATTTTTTTAGTAAAAGATTAAAAAAGGGATTTTGGTAGTTATGAAGAAGACAATTGGGTTTAATGGAATTTTGGACTGAAAGGATGGATTTTGATGGGGATTTCACTAGGTTTGAAGGATTTTTGGGGGTGATTTGTCAGGATTTTAAATATTTTGACTATTAATATTAAGTGTAAAAGAAGGTTGCATTGAGGAGTCAGGGTTTTCGCTGGTTTTCTAGGTTTCACTTGCTAGCCCTTATAATTATTTTTGGACTATGAATTGTATGCCTTATTATATGGCTACCAGTTGTCATTAGTTTTCACCGAGTAGCTATAAAATATTTTTAGGTATCCATGTATATACTAATTTTAAAGAAATTTCATTTTTTTTAAACATAAAAGACTTAATACTCTTGTATATATAGATCATTAGATCTTGTCTTTTGGGATAATCTATTTAAAAACCTAATAGCTTCTCGTGGAAATGACACCATGTAGCCATTTTTAAACATGTTGTTTAAAATATATCCATATTTTATAATGTATTTAAAGATTAGCCAATTTCGTTCAAACTTCAAAAGGTCAAACTTCCTGACATCGTGTCTGAAAGTTAAAAAATTATGTCCTGAATTTTAAATTATTAGTTCAAAAATTTAGTCCTGAAATTTTGATGAATTAATCTTTAAATACATTATAAGTTGTGAATATATTTTAAATAGCGGGCTTAAAGTGGCTATTGTTGCACTTTGCCCTCTCTTTTCAGTGACCATTATGCATGCGTTTGGCAGGCTTTCCAATCGTAAGCAACCATTTAGTATTCGGAAAGATTGAGCCGATTAATTATGGCTCTCCAATCGTAAATAATAGTATTCAGAACGTATTGTCCGATTAATTATGGTTCATGTTGCGTAGGGGTCATTTAAGAAAAAAGCATTCTCTACGGGTATTTCTCTATTTTAGAGCACGAACTCGAGAACTATGGAGAAATCCTATTTGTCTCATCACACCAGTTGGTGGTGGTACTCTCTTTCTTGATCAAACTTGCCATACATATTTTTTCTCTTCTATACATCCAAATATTGGGACACTTTTATTGACCTATTTCAGACAGTTGAATGCCACCATTCAATCTACACCACATACCATACAATAAAATAGCACTCACAAATAATATACTTAATATTTTATTAATTACAAGAGAAATTTCTAAGCGCCCGCCTCATCACAAGTAGAAATAAAAGATGGTATAGAATAACAGAGATACAAATCGTGAAATAATATTCCACATGTTTAATTGATAGAAATTTATATAATTTCTCAACATCAACTCAGTCCTCCCTTTAGTAAACTATATAAAGGAAAATGTGCATATTATTCTCTTACAGCAGAAAATCACAAACAAAGTTATTTCTCAAGGAGTTCAATAATCACTTAAGAAAATGAGTCCAGCTTCATTAGCCGTCTCCTTCTTCTTTCTTAGTATTATCTTCAGCTCCATCTTTAAAAGAACATTTCAAATGTTTCCTCAATCAAAAATACTAAACTACATAGACTTTATTGTTACACATTTGAAATGGGCTTGGAATGTTGTCCTCTTTCAATCCTTCTCTCATTCTTGTAATTACAACTTCACTACCATTTCTGAAGATGCAGCTACAACACCTCATGATCATAATAATGAGCTTAGGGTAAGGCGTTTCGAGCACGATTCTGGGTCTAATTTGGATGCAGTGGAATGTGCTATATGTTTGTGCAAGATTGAAGAAGGAGAAGAAGTAAGAGAGTTGAGATGTGATCATCTTTTTCATAGGGTTTGTTTGGATAATTGGATGAATTGTGGACGCAATATGACTTGCCCATTATGTAGAAATCATCTAAAGCCAAATGCAGTATTCTTCTCTGAGCTTAATCATCATCAAGAAGTGATCCATTTAGAGTTCTTGTCAGGGAGATCAAGAGATCGCTGTCAATGGTGGCTAAGATAAATTTACATAAGCGGAGCGATGAGAGGGTAAATTGTAAATAGTAAAAGAATATTGTTGTGGACAAGTATGCTGGTCTGCTATAGTAAAATTCCATATGGTTTTCTGCAGTCGGCTCCGCCATAATTGACTGGGGTTTAGACATATATAGTTTGATTTATTTGATTTATTCAGTTACCTCTTTGCAAATGAAGGAAACAACATTTTGACTATTGATTTGACCATTTCATGATTTTGATATATATAAACCTAAAGAAGATCACATTTTTTGAGCTTTATATAATCACTACATCCACATGGTGAAGGAGTTCATTAAAACAAAACTCAAAATACAAAGAAAACATAGGTGTAGGGTGGTAAGTTGTGATCCTACTCCTTTGTTTTTGTTTTCTTTTTATCAATCATAAAAGAAAAACATAAAGATAGACGACGAAGAGAAGTTTACTACGAGAGAAAGGCTCTTTTCAGTAAATGATGTCTTACATAAGAATTAGGACTACGTACAAAGAAAAAGGACAGCCGATGCACAAAGAATTCTGCTCACACAGGGTTCGGGGAAGGGTCGCACCCCAAGCGGTGAAATGTAGACAACATACCTTAATGCAAGCATTAGCAGAGGTGTATCTAGGATTTTAATTCTATGGGTTCAACATTTAAAGTTTTTAGTATTGAACCCATTATATTTTAAAGTTATAGGTTTATATCTACTATTTATTATAAATTTAGTGATTTTTACATATAAATTAATGCTCTGCGTCGAAAGTACCGGGTTCAGTTGAACTCGGTAATTGTATGCTGCATCCGCCCCTGAGCATTAGTGGTTGCTTCCACAACTCGAACCCATGATTTATAGGTCACACAAAGACAACATTATCGTTGCTCCAAGGCTCCCTTGCCATAATGCAAGCGTTATATCATGACCCGCCAAATCATCATGTCACGTAGGTGCCAGTTGGCGTATATTTTTTCCATATGGAAAACTTACATAGGAAAGAGGTTAGAACTTGTAGGAAAGTTCTAGAGAAATATAGAGGTTTCCCTAGGAAGACCCTAGAACCCTATGGATTTGATAGGAAAGTCCTTAGAAGATTCTAGATATGTATATAATTCTAGAGAGGGGTCTTACTCGTAAATAATAAGGGACTTGTGTAATAATTATTATTTACTCAATAGCTCCTAAGAAACTAGTAGATAAAGGAGGACATTCATTGGTAAATTTACCAAGTAAAACAATCAAGTTATCTCTAATACAAAAAGCTTTCTTTGGCAATTCTCCTGTGTTCTAATATTCTCTTGGCGATCTTTAGTGTAACAAGGCCGACTTAGCATAGCAAGAACGTGAGCAAGTTTTGCAAAATCGCGAGCGAGTTGTCAAGTGCCGCAAGTCTGGCACGCACGCGAGGTGGCAGACTTACTTTGGAGGATGAACAAGTACTTTGAGGTAGTCAAGGAGAATGACGAAGTTGTTAAGGTACGCAACGCCTCAATGTACTTGCCCAAGGTTGCCGCGTTATGGGGGCGTCAAAGTGTACTGACATGGAGAAGGGGCTATGCAATATTGAGACGTGGGAGCAGTTCACGAAGGAGTTGAAGAAGCAATTCTACCTGATGAATGTGGTGTACGAAGCTAGGTTGAAGCTAATGGAGCTCTGGCAAACGACCACAATTAGGGAGTATGTGCGCGAGTTCACTACCTTAATACTGCAAATCATGTCATTGTCTGAGGAAGATTCCCTCCTCTACTTCATGGATGTGTTGCAAAATTGAATAAAACATGACTTAAGAAGACATCAAGTATCCAAGATGGACGAGGCCGTAGGAGTAGCCGAGTCGCTCGTTGACTTCAAGATGGAGCCTTCCAAGTGAAAAGAAGGCAATGCCGAAAGAGGTAGGGGAGATCAAGACAAGTACAATGGGAAAGGCATAGCCGAGGTATATAAAGGAAATGAAAAGGGGCGGTCCAATAACAGACAAGGGTCCAAGAGAAACGACAAGGGGCCAGAAAATGGTAGCGAGTACGTGCCTAAGGGATGGTTCTACTTCTGTAGAGGATCACATCGGGCAAGTGAATGCCCAGAGTTGGGGAAGCTTGCAGCAATGATCGGAAACTTTGCTCAGGATCATAAGGGTGATACAGGAGAAACCAACCACTTGCATTGGGGGGATGCTCTTGGAATCTAAACCGAAAGTAGAAGATTCCAAAGCATATCTTGGCGCCATACAAATGGAGCATGGTGGTAGCAAGAAAGGTTGGACGGACATAGTTGAAGAGGATGTCAAGTTACAAAGTGATGGCACGTTATCGGACTTAGGCAATGCACTAAGCAGAGGGGTCAAGTTTGCCAGTAAGGCTATGACCACGGAGGGAAGCCAAATAGGGAGTAGAAGTATGTACCCGATACTTGAGAAGTTGCTAGACTTGGTTAAGTCATGGGGAGATTCAGGCCAAGAGAATGAGAGGCATTCGATGGGTGGAGGATCGAGGCCATCATTGCTAGTCGTCCAAAGTACAAACATGACAAGAAGAAAGGTGACCAGTACCTTGTGACATGGAAAGGCGTACCACTCCATAGGGTATCACGGCTAAAGGACAAAGATCTTTGATGATGCCAAGGCGAGGTACGCACGTACGTGTCGATACTTTGTGCCGAGGGAGGCACAAAATTGGGTGGGGGGAGTATCATGACCCGCCATATCATCATGCCTCATAGGTGTCACTTGGCGTATATTTTTGCCATATGGAAAACTTACATAGGAAAGAGGCTAGAACTTGTAGAAAAGTTCTAGAGAAATATAGAGGTTTCCCTAGGAAGAGCCTAGAACCCTATGGATTTGCTAGGAAAGTTCATGGAAGATTCTAGCTATGTAGAGAATTCTAGAGAGGGGTCTTACTTGTAAATAATAAGGGACTTGTGTAATAATTATTATTTACTCACTAGCTCCTAAGAGACTAGTAGATAAAGGAGGACATTTATTGGTAAATTTACCAAGTAAAACAATCAAGTTATCTCTAATACAAAAAGCTTTCTTTGGCAATTCTCCCGTGTTCTAATATTCTCTTGGCAATCTTTAGTGTAACAAGACCGACTTAGCATAGCAAGAACATGAGCAAGTTTTGCAAAATCGCGAGCGAGTTGTCAAGTGCCGCACGTGTAATTAGTCAAAGACTAAGGACGACTAAGGACGCAACATTTAGGACTATAAAGAAGTGCAGTTATATTCCAAATAAGCAGTTTTGAAACTAACACCAAATACATCACATTCTAGAATAATCTTAGTTTCTTCTGCAACTGAAAGTTCCATGATTTCAATTCCTCTGTGTAGGGTCCAGTCCTAAAATAATAAGTAAAAAGGAAAAAGGAAAAAGAAAAAATAGTGATTGGTTGAAAGAAAGGCAAATGGTGAGCTCTGCAGAACAATTTGCAAAACTAATTCAAAATTGGTTTTGGGCGTTGCCCATCATACCACTTGCAACGAACCAAACAATTTGATTGGTTCCTTGGGTGGCCATTTATAGCAGTTGCATTTCTCAGGAGTCCAAAATCTAAATGTGGTTCTTTTTGTCGAGTAGAACAAAAATAAGTGTAAAAAGAAAAGAGTGATTTATTTATGTATAGTGCTCTTTAAAAAAACGTTATACATATAACGCTTTTAAGAACCGCGTTTTATATGGAAGTTGAAAAGACATGTAAGTATAGTGCTCTATATAAAAGCGCTATATGTATAGCGCTTTTATATACCGCGCTATACTTACATAAGTATCGTTCCTTCCCTTTCCCCATGCAGAACCAGAATCCCTCCCTTCATTTTCAAAAATCTTCATCCCCCCCCCCCACCTATTTTGTTGATAAAAAATTTAAGTGGACCCCACCCGTCCCATTAAAAGACAAGATTGTTGGTCCCACATTCTAGCCATCCATTCCTATTGTTGTGGTTTGTTTGTTTCGGACTCAAATATTCAATTCTTCAACTTTCCGAAAAATATAAATCGAGGTACTCCGATTTAGTTTATGTCGAAACTCGTATAAATAATGCATATTAGGTGTTTTGAATGTGTTCCATGTTGTTTTGTATTTTATTTGCGTTTAAACTGCTATGTTATTTTTATCCGGACTAAGATATTAGTGTTCTAAAAAAATATGTAAAAATTGAGAAATTATTATTATTTGTTAATAAAAATGTTAATAAATTACTT
The DNA here is from genome assembly GCF_000390325.3 of Nicotiana tomentosiformis. NCBI lineage: Eukaryota > Viridiplantae > Streptophyta > Magnoliopsida > Solanales > Solanaceae > Nicotiana > Nicotiana tomentosiformis. The sequence continues at coordinate 69,014,098 of NC_090821.1, read as the reverse complement.
TTACTGTTTTGTATGTATTTTCATGAATGTTTTGTGATTAAAATGTATTTGTTGATTCTATCTAATTTAGATTATTTATTTGTTTAAAGACTAGTAATATAGTGCCCTTTTAGCTTAGTAAAATGTAGAGCCTTTTAGCGTAGTATCCCTGTTATTTAAGTATATCTTATACTGATAGATCAAACACAAACTCTGTACAATATACAAAAATTATTTATTTAATTTACAAACAAACATATAAAATTATGAAACTAACATGTAAAATAATAAAATTGACACACATAAGAATTCAGGATAGCTTGGTGCTAGTGGGCCTCAAATATCAAGCTTGGAACCCATATGTTAATACTCTGTCCAATTAAATATTGTATAATTATAAAAATTAATTATTTAATTTACAGAACAAACATACAAAATTATAAAACTAACATGTAAAATAATAAAATTGACACATACAAGAATTCAGGTTAGCTTGGTGCTACTGGGCCTCAAATATCGAGCCTGGAACCCATAGATATATACTATGTCCAATTAAATATTGTATAACTATAAAAATTAATTATTTAATTTACAGAACAAACATACAATTAATGTTGTTTAATTTACAGTAGACGACATGGACGTGCCGCCTATGCATCTCGGACCTTTCTGCGATGAGCTATTAGTGTTATAGGGCGATCATAGGTCCGCCCATGTATGGGAGGGAGAGTTACTGGCCCAGACTCTCCACGCCAGGAGAGTGGATGACATGTGGGATTTTATGAAGTATAGATATCTTTATCCCCGTGTAGTCCAGCGCCTGCGGGTTACGGGCTTCTACAGGATTTTGGAGATCGGTCGTCTGCAGCTCGACTGGTCTTTGGTCATGGCCCTGATAGAGCGGTGGCGACCGGAGACGCACACATTCCACCTTCCCATTGGCGAGGCCACCATCACACTACAGTACGTGAAGGTTTTATACGGGCTGCCCGTTGATGTACCGCCCATTGCACTGCCTCATGCCATGAGAGAGATGACGCGTGGGCAGTATTTGGACATGCTGCAATAGCTCACTGGTTTCAGGCCACAGGATGAGACTGCACACGCAGGGGCCAGTATCATGATTTTGACAGCTATTCGACAACATTTGGAGATATTACACCCTGACATCACTGGCGATACAGATGATCTGCATATTCGCCGGTATACGAGGATGTTGTTGCTCCTTATGTTTGGAGGGGTCTTGTTCCCGAACACTTCGGGGAACCTAGTCAGCTTGAGATTTCTTCATCATCTTCAGGGGCTAGATGATTTATGCAGTAAAGCTGGGGTGTTACTGTTCTCGCCTACTTGTACAGGAAGATGTGCCGGGTGAGCATGGGCACCCAACATAATGTATGTGGATTTTTGCCGCTGCTACAGGTGACAACATATTCGAATACTCTATTCATTATAACATATCTAGTAAAACTTTATCTGAAATTTTACGTCAACTTTGTATGTTAGGTTTGGGCCTGGGAGCTATACCTACAGTTGCAGCCACCTCTACCACCATTATCTCCGGATGTACCACCTCCGTTTCTCCCTCTAGCTGGGAGGTGGGTTCTCCGGCGGTGATATGTACATATCTACGAGGCTTGGCATAATCTCCCCCTTTGCAGGGATTTGTTGGATATGCTGGAGGGCGCAAAGGTAAATGTATACCTACGTTTACTTGGTATAGCTTCACATGTGTTGCGCATACTCACGTTTTCTGTTATTATTTAATAGTTCATCTGGACGCCATACAACGACGACTTGATAGGTGGTCTGCCCAATTATTGCTCGGCCGATCGACTGATTTGGAGCATTTCCGTCCCGTTGATGTGCCTCGATATTGTGGAGCATCATGCCACGGAACGGGTATTTCGCCAATTTGGCCATCCGCAACTTGTACAGAGAGGGCCCACATGGGAGCCCACATATTATTAGCGGGATGATTGTTCCAGGATGGACGACGCTTATGTGGCATGGCTAGAGGCGCATGTCGATACTTGGGACCGGCGAGCTGACCTGATTCAGCCCCCCCCTCTTCACAGAGCCGGACGTATACTATTCATGAGTATATGCCCTGGTACCGCCGCGTCACCCAACCTTTTGTCGGAAATCCCATTCATCGAGCTAGCGGTCGGTACGTTCCATACGTCGGGCGGCATGAGGCCCTAGTATGTTTTCTGGTATTATTACTTATATAACTGTAACATAGTGTTCTGTAGTTTATATTTTATACGTTGTGCAGGCTTTTGGCCTATATATAGTCTACCAGATGGGATTGCAGATGCAGCAGCATGCCGGCGAGGGAGCGGCCGCTTTGCACGATTATGGTCGGCAGGTTGCAGAGGTGGCTGCCCGGAAACTACAGCGAGCCCGAGAGGATCAGCTCTTAGGACATGACCCTTTTTATGTGATGCCAAAGCAGTACCAGCGAGGTAGGGGTGTCCCATGAGGTAGGGGTGCCCCACGAGGCAGGGCTGTCCCACGGGATCGTGGTGGGCGGCGAGGAGAAGGTCCCCAGCAAGGGGGCATTGAGGCCCATGTTGATGATGTTGATGCTGATCTGCCGGGTGACCTTCATGAGCCAGACGAGTATCCCAGCAGCATTCTGTCATACAGCCTTGGGCAGAAGCTCACTCCAGGGACTTCGCAGGTGATCCCATCAAGTCCATTATTGATCACGGGCACGTACATTACCGGAGAGCATTGGGATCCATACTTCCCAGGCCCATCGACCGTTGTTGAGGATCGGCTAACCCGAGATATGGATAGTGGGCGCCGGTTGAGTTATGGCTCATCATCGAGGGGTGCTAGGGAGCTTTCATAGGCGCAGGTATGTTTTTATTAGTATTTACTTTATATTTGTTTTTTCTTTTCTCATTTATTTTCCATAAATAACTTTATTAATTTTCTTATTAAGGCTTCATCCTCGCCCGTCACGGAGGCCGCTTTGTGCGATGTTGACCTGGCTGCGATGGATGATTATATTCAGGAGCCCGATGATATCGTGGCAAGATAATTTAAATTGTCATGACTTAATATATATTTTCCTATACTGAGCTAACTTATTCTTCTGTAGGTTACTAATGGACCGACGACCTCTTCTACCGATCCTGCCAGCACTACTAATGATCATGCTGCAGCGCATCCTGCTATAAAGAGGCGACGTGATGAGGATGATCCGGATAGCATAGCCAGGCGGAATGGGATGCGCCTCAGGCCAGCGGCTGCATTGAAGCACACATGTTGTGGAACACATTGATTTTCTTTCTTTTTTTGTATTTGATGTAAATATTATTTTATGTAAATAATAGCAACAATTTTTATTGTTTTCGTTATATGCGCATTATGTATATATTTCTCGGGTTCTTCCTTATTTTAATACTGCAACACAAACACAAACACAACAACTTAACATAATTTAAAGTCGGCACACATAATGAAAATACATGACATGGAAAGCATAAAGATAAAATACAACACTCAACACATACATTGGTTTGTTTATCAACTATTCTCTTCTTCAACCACTCAAATTAATCCAACGGCTTATTTTTTTCTTCTTCCACCTCTTTTAGTTTCTCCTTCAACGCTGTAATTTCTCATTTATACATAACCTCACCACGTTCGTATCTTTTGTTCAAATCATGAATATACTGCAAAGTTTGTTTGTAGCATTCCTGCTTACAAGGTTCATCAATCCATATCTCAAAATTACAAAAAGGTTTGTCGGGAATCCTATAAAACTTGTTCACACAGATTCAGTATCGGCGCCTAACTTCACCATCATCCCAACAGTCCGCCATCATACATTTTTTGCCGTACTTGAACCTTGGTACATAAAGGCGGTAAGACATTTGTTAAAGCTAAAAAAACCCTGCTTTTATGGAGAGTTTTGCTATTGGTTATTGTTAAGCGCAAAAAATAAATAGAATGTGCCCGTTATTTATAGGCAAGACAATACACATAACGTAATATTTAATCGTGCTATGCTAACACATAACGTAGTATTTAACCGTGCTATGCTTCGCGTGTTAAATATTCTTTCGGATACAAAATAGCTTTTTCGCAGACGGGCAGCTTTTTTAGTTCGACAAGACAATACACATAACGTAGTATTTAACCGCGCTATGCTTTACGTGTTAAAGATTTTTTCGGATACAAAACAGCTTTTTTGCAAGCGTGCATCTTTTCAGTTCGACAAGATAACACACATAACGTAGTATTTAACCGCTCTATGCTTCACGTGTTAAATATTCTTTCGGATACAAAATAGCTTTTTCGCAGGCGGGCAACTTTTCAGTTCGACAAGGCAACACACATAATGTAGTATTTAACCGTGATATGCTAACACATAACGTAGTATTTAACCCCGCTATATATATTCACATATTTATCAAAAACCTTCCTCCTCTGACAGTGTAGTTTTCTAATAATAATTTTAGCTTAAAATTCAAAGGTCTACTAAAACAAATTTCGTTTTTAATCCAATACTATTTTTGATTACATGAACGGGAGGGAGAAATTCATTAATTTACTCAATTGAAAAATGGACCATTATCAATAAGATTTAACAACAATGGAAATATAATTTTATTTGATACATCTTGCAACATAAACAAGTACATACACTTATTGAAACTACATTACGAAACACAGTTACTACGTGTATCCTTGATAGTTGGGCACATTAGAAGAACTCCCACCAAAAGCTGGATTACCACCGCCACCCAAACCAGTCGAAGGACATTTTCGACGGTCATGTCCTATTTGCGAGCATATACCACATTTGCATGCATAAATGGTATCGCTAACATCCATTTGGTTCCGTATACGCGTTCTCTTCTGCACATGTATTCGACGCAAAAACTCCTTGTTACACACCATTTTAAATGGTTCCGGCAGCCAATAATGCTCGCCGCCCACTGACTGCAACTGCCCATTATAGGTGTTTAAGTATGCAGCAACACTATATTATTTATCAACGTAGCTGGTTGGCCCTAAACCAACATGTTGAAAGCACCCGATGGCATATGAGCACGGCATGTGGTAGATGGACCATTTCCCACAAGAGCATAACTTTGTAGATTCATTTATGGTATGTACATTATTCCCCCGATTTTGATGGATAGCGGTGCGAACTTCAAAAACATTTCTGTCCTAATCATACTGTAAAAATGAATGCCAAAGTGCTCACCGCCTGTATTTCTCAAATCTCTTCATCGGCAGTAGCATAAATTTAACACCCTTTTCCATCAATGACGTTGTAGCTGCAGCCCTTTCAACAAACCTCTCTGCCATCTGCTTGAACGACATGCGCACCATGGTAGTGACATGCATTCCTCTTGCTGACTTCAATAACCTGTTAAAAGACTCTGACATATTTGTAGTCATAATTTCCCATCTTCATCCACCATCCGCATGCTAAGTCCACTTGTCAAGCTCATATCGCATCAACCAACGATAGGCTCTCTCGTGTTCCTTCCTGATAGATTCCATGTGCCTCCAGAATTTATGCTCTTGGTGGTATGTTGCTTCCATCCACATCCAATCATGCAGATCCTTGTTAGGATGTGCCTTCTAGAAATTGGTCTTCAGGTGCCTCACACAGTAATAGTGGTAGGCATAAGGTTCTTTCCATGCAGGCAAATTCTCTACAGAACATAAGATACCACCATGCCGATCAGATATTAGACAAATACCGAAATGCTGTTTGACAACGTGCTCTTTCAAATGGTTCAAAAACAGCGTCCACGTCTCTTGGCTTTCATTGGCACAAATAAAAAAAGCTAGAGGAAATATTTGTCAATTAGCATCTACTACAACGGCGATCAACAGCTTGATATCATACTTTCTATAGACATGAGTGTCGTCTATGGATATTACCGGACGGCAATGCGGAAAACCATCAATTGCTGGTTTAAATGCCCAGAACACGTAATTGACTATATATTCTGGTCTACCCGGACTCCGCTCAAGCTTCCATTCAACAATCGTCCCGGGGTTTAAGTGTTGTAGTGCGGCCATGTACCTGGGTAGAGCTGCAAATGACTTATCCTAGTTACCATAAACAATTTCAAACGTACGTTTACGCTCGAGAAATGCGTTTCTTTTGGTAATGGTATGGCCATATTCCTGGTGGACTGATGTAATGCACTCTTTGATTTTATACCTTATGGACGCTTCAAGATGTGGAATAAGGACAAGAGAAATCAAGTCAATATCCAAGTTATAGTGATTCCCATTGAATGTGTCCATTTCACATCTGTGGGTGGGAATATATTTACCCACTTTCCATAGACCTGTGTTCTTCTTGCTCGCACGCAGCATCCAATGACAACCCGTAAACCATCTGCGGCAAACAACCTTGTATACATCCGGACTTGACTCCCATACCGTCATCTCACGACACTCTTTTACGATGTACATTTTCGCCGCCCTGCTTAGGCGTGCTTTATCAGGAAAAAACATGCCTTTTGCCAGCACCGTTGGTCTAGAATCATCCCACATTGCTGTCCGAATTTCATCAAAATCCCTTGTGAGAGCATCCACATCCGGCATACTTGGCAAATGATCAAGGTAGGGAATCTTCCTTGAATGAAACGGTACTTGGGATCTTGGTCTAACGGGGGGTGGAGCATACTCCCTCATCAAATCAAGTCATTCATTCTCTTCCTCCTCATCACCATCCTCATGTGGGAAGGGTGTGCCATCTCCAGAATCATCGGCATTGTTGTCATAATCACTGTTCTCTTCCTCACTATGTGCATATGTCAGATCCCGATTTAATATGTCGTCTTCGGGCAATTGAGTCAGGACAGGTGGTTCAACTTGCTCGTTTTCACTGCACAAAAAACAAAATAATAAGCTACTCAAATAAATAAATACTTTCCATATAGCTGTATCACTTCACTTACAAGTCGTAATGTGTTGACATTCCTTGATGGACATTATCATGTTAGTGATGACTCCCGAATGGACCACCATGATCCAACACACCATAACTACACATATTCTAACTGGGCGTGGGTTCATAACTTGTAAAAGTCATAGCTGGCCGGTAACCCCTATGGAATATATGAGTGTTAATACAAATTCAATACAACAAAAATATACATCGTAACAGTAAGGAAAACTAAAGTTTACCACTCGTCTTGTGGATTATGTAAAGAAGAAGAGAAATTATTTTCTCGCTCCTCATTCCCCCGTGGTGATAAGTTTAAATCAGGCCAAACTCTTTCAGCCGGAACCTGTCCGGCAAACAACTGCTCCAGAATAACCACCTGACGACTGAGGGTTATCCCTACTATGCTCAACCTTATTATTGCGAACGTCTTCGACCTTGACGTATATTTTCAACATTTTTAACACAAGAAATTCTCGGTATTCATCCAGAATCCTCAAAAAATCCCTCAAAGTTTCATCATCGTCGATGTTAAACTCAACATAACAAGTAACCCCTTGCGGAATGACGGAATACGGATATCTTTCGGTTACTTTAATCTTCACCGAATGTTTCCTCACACTCATTTTTTTTACATAACAACGATACCAATGTATCGTACTCCATTGTAAGTGGAAACTTAACATGACACTATGGAGATAAACTATAGCTCACAGTGTTATTCGCCACCAAAACCTCACCCCTCCCCCCCTAATATAATGAAACCCTTACTTTTCGCTTTTCAGACATTATGAAAAAATGCTTGAGAATTTAACAAGAAGAAAAATTTTAACAGGATGATAATTTATACGTCAATACCACACAAGGGGGGGGGGGATTTGTGTAGTGTCCAATGTTTCGCGTGCACAGATTATAAAAGGACCTGGTTCTTCTATGTGTTCCAACTACTACTGTTGTGGAATAATAAATACAGAAAATAAAGAACACAAAGATTTTTAAGTGGAAAACACCTGGCTCAAAAGATGGGGAAAAAAAGGAGACCTACTTCCCAGTAGGATTTTTCCAAAATCTCCACTAAATCACTGAGCCAAAAACTGCATTTACAAAACACTTTTATAAACCTAGGATTAACTCTATACCCGTTGTGGCACACAACCTCTAACTGTTGCGACAACTTCAAGTTAACTCTAACTTGAATACTCTGAGTACCTATTACAATTGCCTCTAGATAAACCTGAAAGGTACAATATGAAAACACATACTACAATTGAAATAGAATAAAAGGCAGACACTTGGAGCTGGTTCTTCTATCTGGTTCATGTAGCTTCAGGTTCGCACACTTGAATCACACACGAACTGCTTGCAAAATGCCTTGCTATTTTGCTCTCAATTCACATTTAACTTCTGCTTTTGTGCACTCCATGTAGAATTAGAACATCATGCGATTTATAGAGTTAGTAGAGTAGAAAAGAACTAGAGTTCTAATGCTACTCTTCCTTGGTGGAAGAGTTCTAGTTAATCTCAACTCCTAACTCCTTCCTTATATTGGATAATGTTCCCGTTGAGTATGGAGTCCTTCTCCTTATTAATTATGCAATCTTTTCGATTAGAAAATATTTATTATTATGCCAGATTTCGTTTATCTCCTGCATGTGCATCTCACGTGTTTTGACTTTGCCCGTTTCTATGCCTACCAGTGATGGACCTGGTTCATCCCTGAGTTCCTTTGTCAATCTTCAAAACTATTCTTTACTTGGCCAACAAATCCCCCCTTTTGATGATGACAAACTCTGTGCTTCCATAAGCTTAGGCCCTGTTTCAACTTACCTCAACATCAACACAATGTTAGAAACATTTTTCCTTTTTAATCACTTATCATCAAGGATCAGGTTCATTAGGTTATAAACATCAATGTTCAAAGTGTAAAGCACAACCTTTTTCCCTCTTTTGGCATCATCGAAAAGTTGCATAAAAAATGTGAGATAACCAGATTTTAAAACTTATTCATGGCCACTGGGGATACTTCAAATGCAATCATGGATTAATCATCATAGATCAAGCTAAGAATTTTAACCATCAAAGAAATATAAATAAACACTTAGAGTAAAAATAGTGAATTTCATTGATGATTGATACAATTCTTCCACAAAGCATAAAAAGAAATAAAAATACTGAAAACATGAGCAAACGAAACATCCCTAACTGGGTCATTGAAAGGTCTACACTGGCTAGAAGTTTAAGGTTTGGAAGAACTAGGTGCTTGGTTTTTGTCTTGGAGGAGTTTCAGCATATCCTGAAGAATACCATCATTCTTCTCCTTTTCTCTTGCCAGATCAGTTCTGAGAGCATCTCTCTCAGTCTCCACCTCTGCCAACCTCTTCTTCAACCTCTCAATCTCAGCATCCTTAACCTCATTTTCTTGCACCAAGGCTTGCACCTTGCTATTCACTGGTACCTTCTTAGATGAACCAGGTTCATTAGGAGTGACATGGACTTTATAGTCACAAGCAGGCAGCGTATTTGCCCCAAAATGATCCTTGCTTGTACCAACCTCCCTTTCTTATTAGGATTATAACTTTCAGTCACTTTCTTTAGTAGGTCTGCGAGGGTTTCCTGTTCAGATGAAACAGGTTCATCTATATTTTTCTCAAGTTGAACCAGCCCTTCAGCGGCTTCACCAGACCCACTTCCCCCTGTTTTCTTTACACTCTCCTCTACTCCAGCAGATTTTTCTCCCCAAACAACCATTGCAACCGTGTCTTTGGTTAAACTCACAGGAGTGAGTGAAGAATTAACCACTCTTTTACCCTTTCCCCTCACAGCACTTCGAACACACTTACTCTTTGTTTTTTCTTTTTCATTTTTACCACCAATTCCTTGATTTGTTCTCTCTCCGCAACAACCTTGCGAGCAAGCATCTTTACTCTTTTCTTAGAGGTTGGGGTGGTGGAAGGGATGATAGTGGGTGTGGAAGTCTAATCAAACTGAATTTCAGTTTTAAAAAGACTTTGGAATGTATCCTTAGAATCTAGGTACTTCAATTCGGTTGGGACTCTTTTGAACAGAACTGATTCACTTGTAACAGATAAGTCCAAAAGGAGTTTGGAATTAAGTAGGACTCTGCTCGTGATCCAAATATTATTATTTCAAATTATGCAGAGTGTAGAAAACATATCGTTTTATCTTGATGAACCAGGTTCTTCACTGAGAATACTCTTGTGTAAGTCTAAATTTGTCAAAATAGAGAAAATATCATTAGAGATTAATGAGTCATTTTAATACATGGCACAAGAGTATACTATTCAAAGTATGAGTTTGAGCAAGAATTAATCTAATTATATATACATTTTTAGATTTTCTAACCAAAACCAACATTTTTTTTACAATATTGTTTTTCGTTGTGAATTTTGAACTGATCCTTTTAGGTGATCTTAATCATCCCTAATTCTAACATGTTCCTTTCAAAGTGATATCTACTTAGGGCTTTTGTGAAGATGTCAGTTATTGCTTGTCAGTAGCACAAAATTCTATAGCGATCAACCCTTTTTCATAGTTATCCCTCAAAAAGTGATGCCTAACATCTATGTGCTTAGTTCTCTTGTGGTGAACCGGGTTCTTGGTCATACTAATAGCACTAGTGTTATCACAAAAAATGGGAATACAACAAACATCAATTTCAAAGTCCTTTAATTGTTGTTTGATTCATAACAATTGAGCACAACAAGAAGCAACAACAACATACTCAGCTTCAGCAGTAGATAAGACCACTGAATTTTGCTTTTTGGTGGCCCAAGACACAAGACATGAGCCAAGAAAGTGTGTCATACCTGAGGTTCTCTTTCTATCCATAAGAAAACCTGCATAATTAGTATCAACATATCCCACAAGATTGAAATTACTACCTTTTGGTTACCAAAGAAAAAGATCATTGGTGCCTTTTTAGATATCTCAAAATTCTTTTGACAACAGTCAAGTGAGACTCCTTCGGATTTGCCTGAAATCTTGCACAAAGGCCTACACTGAAAATAATGTCAGGTCTACTAGTAGTGAGATACAACAATGAGCCAATCATTCCCCTATACAACTTCTGATCGGCAGATGAACCAGGTTCATCCATATCCAACTTTGTAGTTGTTGCAATAAGAGTGTCAATTTCTTTGGAATCTTCCATTTTAAACAACTCTTTTACATACATTTGCTGATGGATCATAGTTCCATTTGAATTCACTCCCCATTAATTTAGCAAAATATTTACTTAACTTATCAGTAGTTGCTCCAAAGATTATATCATCAACATATATCTGAACTACCAAGAGATCTTTACCTTTTTCTTTCAAGAACAAAGTATTGTCAATTTTACTTCTCTTGTAGTCATGCTCAAGAAAAAACTTTGATAATCTTTCATACCATGCTCTTGGCACCTGCTTGAGCCCATAAACAGAGGCGGATCTAGGAATTGAGGTGTATGGGTTCTTACCGCAATTTCAAGTTAATATATCATAATATTCAAACTAAGGAACGAGTATCGATTATGAACACTATTTACTTCACCCGCATGTGCGTTAAGCCTTTCTATACCTTTATTCCAAGCCCTAAAACTATCTTTTGTAAAAGAATCACTTACCTTTTTACTATATCCTCCAATCTCATTTTTAAACAAGTAACAGCATAAGCAAAACGCTGTATCTTCTTTAATACTTTATTCTAACCATCCAGAATATGAAGTTTTAAACCATTCCGGATTAAAGTGATGCAATTTTCCACCAAAATTATTTTTTGTAAAAATAAAATTACGAGGCCGACAAGGCCCCCATTGAATATAATGTCTTCTCACTCGGTCGTGTAGATTAGGAGGATATTTTAAAATTTATTTTCTTTCACCAGGATCAGGGTTAGGAAGATTCAAATCCAACATAATATATTTGTGTGATGAATGAGAAGAATTGACATTGTCATTAACCACTGACATGAATGAGACTTTAGCGAAGGAGAACTAGAAGTAGAACCTGAAGAGGTTTGCGGCTTAAAAAATCTCTTGATCATCTTGACTCACTAAAATTCCCTTCAAATCATAAGACACAAAGTAAATATTACAGTAAAGATTTTTTCCCAAAAGATCACTTTACAAAGAATACTCCAAGGAGACGAGAGAATCAATAAACACCTCAACAAAAAAAGATTCTAATGTGATTCTACTTCTTGTTTATTAATTTTTTCTTAAAAAATAAGATCTAGAACCTAACTTCATAAGTAAAAATAAAAGATTAAAATTTACAAAAGCTAAAACTAATAATAAAAATTAAAGTAGATGATCCCAATCCCAAATCCAACGAATATTAATACACTACTTTCACAAGAAGTGATCATAACAATGGTTACAAAACGTTAAGAGCTATTATTTCACAAAATATAATATAAGAGGAAAATAATTATTAAAAAAAATTGAAAGAGGAAGAAGACCTGCAATGGATCACTGGCTTTGTCTTTGATAGGCAACAAAAGAAGAAGCCAAGATTCAAGAAGCCAAGAATGAAGAATAGTGGCTGCAATTCTCGTTTGAAACCCTAACCTTTGGTTTTTCAATGTTTGATGTGGGTATTTGATACAAAATAATTTTTGGGGAGATTTTGATATGGTTGTTTCTTTTAGGTTGTCTTTAGCCATTTATTACTATTTTTTATTTTTAAAAAGTAGACTAAAGGTAAAGTAGTACTAGCTTGATAGGGAGTTTAGTGTTTTGTGGTCCCCGGTACTTTTCTTTCATTTCTTCTAGTTCATATAAAGTATTTCTCAAAAAACAAAGAAAAAAATAAAATAACCTTACGGGGATTCGAACTCGCATTAACGGGTTTTGGGACACGAGCCACACCTAGGTTCCCTGATTTACCACAGAATCAACAATACATTTTAGGATTGGGTTCCCATATAATTATTCTTATACATTCAATGGATTTTTTAATACAAATACAAGGTCTAGAAAAAAGCTACTGGGTTCCCGGAAACCCATACCTATAACTGTAGATCCGCCCCTGCCCATAAAATACCTTGTCAAGTTTGTACACATGATCAGGACTCTCCTTGCTTTCAAATCCCGGAGGTTGCTTGACAAACACTTCTTCCTTTAGATAGCCATTGAGGAAGGCACTCTTGACATCCATCTGGTGGAGGGTGAATTCCATGTAAGCAACAAAGGCTATAAGGAGTCTTATTGCTTCCAACCTTGCAACTGGAGCAAAGGTTTCATCATAGTCTATGCCCTCCTCTTGGCTATATCCTTGAACCACCAATCTTGCCTTGTTCCTTATAACAATTCCATCTTTATCAAGTTTGTTTCTGAAGATCCATTTTGTGCTAATTACTAATCTGTCCAAGGGTTTTAGCACCAGATGCCAAACTTGACTCCTTTCAAATTGGTTGAGTTCATCTTGCATTGCATTTGCCCAGTATGCATCCTGCAAAGCCTCAACAACATTTTTAGGTTCAATAAGAGATAAGAAAGCATCTAAAGCACAAATATTCTTTAATGAAGATCTGGTTTTGATTCCAGAGGTTAGATCAGTAATTATGTTCTCAATGGGATGAGAACTTTGATACTTGTAAGGTTTCACAACCAACTGGTTTTCCCTTGGTGTTCTTTAAATGCTTTGTTGCTGTGGAATAGGTTCATGGACAGGTTCCCTTGAGGTTTGAGAATCATTTCCCCTTTGTTCTATTCCCCCTGTCAGGTTGCCCTGGGTAGATGGACCTGTTCCATCACTTGTTCCTTCTTCCAGTGCAACTTCAGTGTGGGCTGTGGTTTCATTTAAGTTTCTTACCAGCCCAATTGCTTTATCATCATGTTCCTGTCTCTCAGAAAGAATGTTAGTTTCATCAAAAACCACATGAACACTTTCTTCAACACACATAGTTCTTTTGTTATATACCTTATATGCTTTACTATGTGAAGAATATCCCAAGAATACTCCCCCATCACTTCTGGGATCAAACTTTCCTAGGGAGTCTTTACCATTGTTGTGCACAAAGCACTTGCATCCAAATGCCCTAAGATGGGATATATTTGGGTTTTCCCCTTTAAGTAACTCATAGGGAGTCTTCTATAAGGTCTTGTAATACACCTATTTATGATATAGCATGCAATATTTACAGCTTCTGCCCAGAATCTATGGGGCAACTTACTAGAAAGAAGCATAGTCCTAGCCATATATTCAAGAGTTCTATTCTTTCTTTCAACTACTCCATTTTGTTGTGGAGTTCTAGGGGAAGAAAAATTATGATCTATGCGATGCACATCACAACATTCAACAAATTTAGCATTTTCAAATTAAGTACCATGATCAGACCTAATTGATGCAAGTTGATTTCCTAATTGTTTTTGAGTTTTTCTAACAAAGGAAGTGAACATATCAAATACTTCATCTTTAGATGTTAGATAACAGTGTCCAGGTAAACTAGAATAATCATCAACAAGCACCATCACATATCTCTTACCACATCTACTTAATGTTCTCATTAGACCATAGAGATCCATATGAACCAGTTCTATCGTTCTGGTGGTACTTACCACTTTCTTGTATTTAAAAGAGGATCTTACCTGCTTCCCCCTTGCACAAGCCTCACAAACTTTGTCTTCCTTGAACTTAATGTTAGGAATTTATATCACCAAGTCCTTGGAGACTAATTTGTTGAGTTGACTTAGACTTGCATGTCCAAGCCTCTTATGCCAAAGGAGGGGATCACTATCTAGCACACCTAAGCAAGTTAGTTCATTCTCTGAGAGTGTGGACAGATCTATAATATATATATTATTCACTCTTTTACTCTGCAAAATAATCTTGTCAGTGATAAGATTTATCACAAAACATTTAGTAGAGGTAAATGCTACCAAGTTACCTCTATCACACAATTATGACACACTGATTAGGTTATACTTCAAGCCGTCTATCAAGTAGACATTCTCAATGTAATGAGAGTCATCCTTACCTACCTTCCCAACCCCAATGATTTCAACTTTCTTTCCATTTCCAAAGGAGACATTTCCTCCTTTAAGGTCCTCAAGTGAAAGGAACTGGTCCTTGCTTCCTGTCATGTGCTTTGAGCAGCCACTGTCCATGTACCATATTTGGCTGCTCCCCTTCACTTGAACCTGCAAAAAGAAATCAGGGGTTAGTCTTAGGAACCCAAACTAGTTTGGGTCCATTTCTATAGGCAAAAGGATTAATCAAATTCTTTTTAGCCCAACCTGGCAGCCTATTTTTCCCTTGAACAAACTTTTTATTCTTTTTAATAGCCTTTTCTTTTGCAGTGCATTCACTTTTATAGTGACCAGTCTTATCACAGTGTGTGCAAATTTTGTTCTCAGGAAGTGTGAGATACTTGCTTTGGGGATCCCATTTAGGTGGAATATTCCCAAAGCCAATTCCTCTTCTATTGCTACTATGATGTTCATGTAGCCATGACAGTTCATCGGAGGACCTGTTCCATTTAAAAGTTCTGTCTAGTTCATGTTTGACCTTGCCTAGATCCTTTGTCAAAAATTTTACCCGCTCATCCTTCTTATACAACTCATCTTTTAGTTTACCTACATTTTCTTCTAGAGTGAGTTGTGTGCAATCAGATGTCTTCTTACTTGTTCCTAATTTCAGTTTTAGGTTTTCAGATCTAAGTTCTAGGATATTTGATTCAAATGCATGAACCTAGTTCTTTAGTGCAGTTTTTTTACTTACAGTCTCACTAACTCTAAGTTCCAGGTTCTTACACTTTGCTTTTAAAATCACACATTCCTTAGACAACTGTTTCTTTTCATTGTTTATATCCTCAGATTCATCAATGAAATCTAGAAGTAACTCAGATAGCCTTTCTTTAGACAAAAACTTAATCTTGTCTTTTAGATAGATTATACTTACTTTAGATTCCTCATCGGATTCTCCAATTGCCATAAGTGCTTGTTCATCTTCAAATTCATCTTCATCATCTGAGTCCTCATCTGAGATTTCTCCCCAAGCAACAACCATAACCTTTGTTAATCCTTTGTTCTTCTTGGGATGAACTTGTTCCTTCTTTCTGTTTCTTCGTTCATCTCTTTCCTTCTTCCATTCAATTTCCCATTGAGTGCAGTTTTTGATGTGATGATCAGTCTTCCCACACTTGTAGCAGCCCTCATTGGTCTGGTTTTCAGGAACCCTTGGTTTGTTGTAGCCTCCACTTCTTGAAGAACCATTTCCTCTCATTAGGTACTTCTTTAAATCCTTTGTGATAATAGCCATTTCATCATCTTCTAGATCAGAACCTTCAGTGATTCTGAGTGCTAGGCTCATTTCCTTCTTGGGTACATCCATCTTCATGGTTTGCCGTCTAAGTTCATAAGCAGTGAGATTTCCAATTAGCTCATCCAGCCTAAGAGTGGCAATGTTCTTTGATTCCTGAATAGCAGTGATTTTGCTCTCCCATCAGACTGACAGAACCCTTGTCAAAATCTTCTCAACTTTGTCTTCTTTAATAATAACCTTTCCAAGAGACTTAAGTTCATTTGTTAGTGTGGTGAACCTTGTATACATCTCTTGGATGGTTTCCCCTTCCTTCATGGTGAAATTCTCATATTGAGAATATAGTAGTGTTCCTCTGGACCTCTTCACTTGAGGTGTTCCTTCATGGGCCACTTGCAAAGTGTCCCAGATTTCCTTGGCAGTGGTACAACTTTGTATTCTACTGTACTTATCTGGACTGAGTCCACAAACAAGCCATTTTTTGGCTTTAGCATTCTTCTCCCATTTCCTCAAGTCGTCAGCAGTGCAGTCAGCTCTTGTTTTTCGCACCTCTTCTCCTTCGGAATTTATCTTCATGGTAGCCAGTGGACCATCTATGATAATGTCCCATAGCTCATAGTCTTCTCCTATGATGTGATCTCTCATTCTGTTCTTCCACCAAGAGTAATACTGGTCGTTGAAGAGTGGTAGCCTAGCAGTGGATTGTCCTTACCAGTTTCTAGGTGGTGCACTCATCTTGATCTTCTCCTAAGGTGTTAGCCTCTTCAAGGATAACTTGCTCTGATACCAATTGATGTTTTATATGTCAATACCACACAAAAAGGGGTGATTTGTGTGGTATCCAATTTTTCGCGTGCACAGATTATAGAAGGACATGGTTCTTCTATGTATTCTAACTACTACTGTTGAGAAATAATAAGTACAAAAAATAAAGAACATAGATATTTTTACGTGAAAAACACCTGGCTCAAAAGGTGAAAAAAAACCACAACCTACTTCCCAATAGGATTTTCCCAAACTCTCTACTAAATCACTGAGCCAAAAACTGCATTTACAAAATACTTTTGTAAACCTAGGATTAACTTTAATCCCGTTGTGGCACACAACCTCTAACTGTTGCGACAACTTCAAGTTAACTCTAACTTTAATACTCTGAGTACCTATTACAGTAGCCTCTAGATAAAGCTGAAAGGTACAATATGAAAACACATACTACAATTGAAATAGAATAAAAGGCAGACACTTGGAGCTGGTTCTTCTATCTGGTTCATGTAGCTTCAGGTTCACACACTTGAATCACACACGAACTGCTTGCAAAATGCCTTGCTATTTTGCTCTCAATTCACGTTTAACTTCTGCTTTTGTGCACTCCATGTAGAATTAGAACATCATGCGATTTATAGAGTTAGTAGAGTAGAAAAGAACTAGAGTTCTAATGCTACTCTTCCTTGGTGGAAGAGTTCTAGTTAATCTCAACTCCTAACTCCTACCTTATATTGGATAATGTTCCCGTTGAGTAAGGAGTCCTTCTCCTTATTAATTATGCAATCTTTTCGATTAGAAAATATCTATTATTATGCCAGATTTCGTTTATCTCCTGCATGTGCATCTCACGTGCTT
The DNA here is from genome assembly GCF_000390325.3 of Nicotiana tomentosiformis. Taxonomy (NCBI): domain Eukaryota; kingdom Viridiplantae; phylum Streptophyta; class Magnoliopsida; order Solanales; family Solanaceae; genus Nicotiana; species Nicotiana tomentosiformis. The sequence goes on along the minus strand of NC_090821.1, from coordinate 68,996,299 downwards.
TGACTCTGTCCGTGTCTATGCCTACCAGTGATGGACCTGGTTCATCTCTGAGTTCCTTTCTCAATCTTCAAAACTATTCTTTACTTGGCCAACACAAGAGTTACGAATATTGTTGAATGGATTTTTGTAAAATCCTAGCGCCTTTAAATAAGGCAATGCCTAGCTCGGGGGAGGGGGGTGAATTGTTTTAGGTATAGCGCTCTTTTATAGGGCGCTATACCCATTTGAATTATTGTTATGTCAGTTAAATGCAGGAGACTTATTGGTGTCCCCACAAAACATGTATAGCGCTCTTTAAAAAAATGTTATACATATAACGCCTTTAATAACAGCGTTATAGATGTATAGCGCTTTTTTAAAGAGCGTTATACCTTAACGTCCAAAACGTCTGTTAATGTATAGCGCTCTTTAAAAGAGTGTTATACATAGATAAGTCACTCTTTCTTTTTACACTTATTTCTGTCCTACATGGCAAAAAGAACCACATTTAGGTTCTGGACTCCATTTCTCATTGTAAACACACCAAAATCGAGAGAAGCGAGAGAGAGTTAGAGCGAGTAATCCACATATTATAGTTTGTGAGATAAATATTGAGTGAGAGTAATATTGTAGTTAGGTGTTTAAAATAAAAGAGTATTTATTTCCTTAAAAGTTGTAGTAGTCTCTTGACATTACCAAGTTGTAATATTATAGTGGTACTATATTGCTCTGCTCGGGTATTGTATTTTACCCCGTTAAAAGATTTGGTGTCGTTGTTACTCTCTTGTGTTATTGTTATTTACCGTGAATATTATTCCTGGGCGGGATATTATTCCCAACAATGTGATATCAGAGCCATGGAGAATAATGATCCGCTCTCTTTTCAGTATCCCCGTCTCACAAAAGAGAATTATGAGAAATGGCGTCTACGTATGAAAGCCATTATTGGCTCCCAGGATGTGTGGGAAATCGTAGATAGAGGGTATGTAAAACCCGATAATGAGGAAACTCTACCTCAAAATGAGAAAGAGGTCTTGGCAAAGACAAGGAAAAAGGATCAACAAACCCTCACACTCATCCACCAATGTTTGGATGATGCCATGTTTGAGAAGGTGGCAGATGCTACCACCTCAAAAGAAGCTTGGGCTACCACCTCAAAAGAAGCTTGGGAGATTTTACAAACTTCTCTTCAAGGAGTTGACAAGGTGAGGAAGGTAAAACTTCAAACTCTAAGAGCTGATTTTGAAGTTTTAAAAATGAAAGAATTCGAATGCATTTCGGATTATTGTTCAAAAGTGAAGGCTGTTGTAAATCAATTGAGAAGATACGGGGAAGACATAGAAAATGTCCGTGTGGTAGAAAAGATCCTTCGCACTTTAACACTCAATTTCGATTTTGTGGTGTGTGTAATATTGAAGAGTCTAAAGATTTAGATTCTATGATGGTGGAGCAATTGGAGGGTTCTTTACAGGCCCACAAAGAAAAGATCAAAAGGAGACAATAAGTGCCACTGGAGCAACTTCTTAAAACTCAAGCATCCTTCAAGGATTATGGAGATGAAAAGAGCTATCGATGGAATGGACGGGGGCGAGGCCATGACGGCCATAGAAGAGGAATAAGTAATGGTAACAACTTCAACAATGAAGTTAAAATCCACCAAACATTCAGAGGCCGTGGCCATGGACAAAGAGGACGAAGAGGACGTGGCTACTACCAAGAAAATAATGGACAAAGGTATGACAAATAAATAATTGAGTGTTATAATTGTCATAAATTTGGCCATTACTCTTAGGAGTGTCATAACAATGTTGAAGAAAAATCTAACCTTGTTGACGACAAGAAAGAAGAAGATAAGTCAACGTTGTTGGTGGCACTCAAGGAAGAAAACATGGATGATTATAGCTCGTACGTATTTGGACAATGGAGCAAGCAATCATATGTGTGGATGCAAATAGAAGTTTGTGGAGATCAATAAAACGGTGAGAGGTAATGTGTCCTTTGGAGATACCTCAAAGATTCAAATCGAAGGGATAAGTATGATTCTGATCTCCTATAAAAATGGTGACCACAAGTTAATTCTAGATGTTTATTATGTCCCAAATCTAAAAAGCAATATTTTGAGTTTGGGCCAACTTCTTGAAAAGGAATATGACATCCACATGAAAAATATGCATCTTTGGCCTAGAAATTCAAGTGAAATTCTAATTGCTAAAGTGCATATGGCAAATAATAGATTATTTTCTCTGAATCTTAAGACAATTGATGCAAAGTGTTTGAAGGCTAATGTGCATGATGAATCATGGTGTTGGAACATGCAATTTGGGCACTTGAATTTTGAAGCGTTCAAATCAATGGGAGAAAAGAACATGGTGCATAGGATACCATCAACCAACCATCCCAATCAATTGTGTGAAGTTTGTCTTCTTGGAAAACATGCAAGTAGGAGTTTTCCAAAGGAGGCCATGTCAAGATCAACCAAACCGCTCCAGCTTGTTCATACTGATGTGTGTGGATCAATCAATCCACCTTCCTTTGGTAAAAGTAAATAATGTCTGCTCTTCATTGATGACATTAGCAGAAAGACTTGGGTTTATTTCTTGAACCAAAAATCTGAAGCTTTTGCTGCTTTTAAAATTTTTAAAGTACTTGTGGAAAAAGAAAGTGGTTATGAAATAAAAGCTTTAAGGTCCGATAGAGGAGGCAAATTCACTTCAAAAGAATCTAATGACTTTTTCCAATCTTATGGAATTCGTCTCCCTCTAACTGTACCCTATTCACCCCAATAAAATGGAGTTGTAGAGAGAAAGAAACGAACGATTCTTAATATGGCTAGATGTATGTTAAAAGCTAAAAGTATACCCATGGAATATTGAGCCGAAGCTGTTTCTTGTGCAGTTTATTTGAACAACAGGTCTCCAACAAGGAATGTTAGAGATCAAACCCCTCAAGAAGCATGGAGTGGAAGAAAGCCAAGTGTCAAGCACTTGAGAATCTTTGGGAGCATAGCATATGCTTGTGTGCCACAGCAAGGGAGAGCGAAGCTTGACGATCGAAGTATCAAGCATGTGTTTGTTGGCTATGATACAAGTTCAAAAGTATACAAGTTATACAACCCAAGCAGTGACAAGGTGGTGTTGAGTCGTGATGTTGAATTTGATAAAGAATTGGCATGGAATTGGGAAGCTCACGAAGAAACTTCATATGATTTTCTTTCATACTTTGGTGATGAAGAAGAACTAGAGACCGTGGAAACTGTGCAAGATGCAACTCCACCTCTTTCTCCAACCAATATCGCATCTTTTTCTTCTCAACAAAGTTCAAATGAACAACCACAACAGACGAGGAGTATTCAAGAGCTCTATGAGGACACAAAAGAAGTTACTAATTTTAATTTTTTATACTGTCTCTTTGCTGACACTGAACCAATGAATTTTGATGAATATGCTACAGACAAAAAGGTGGAGACAAGCCATGGAGGAGGAGATCGAGTCAATAGAAAAGAACAACACTTGGGAGTTAACAACTCTTCCCAATGGTCATCGAGCAATTGGAGTGAAATGGGTATACAAGACAAAGAAGAATGTTGATGGAGATATGGAGAGATACAAGGCACGACTTGTGGCTAAAGGTTACAAGCAAAGACAAGGCATTGACTATAAAGAAGTCTATGCACATGTTTCCCGTATGGAGAAGATTCATTTGTTGATCTCTTTGGCAGCGCAAATGAAGTGGAAGATCTATCAACTAGATGTCAAGTCAGCCTTCTTGAATGGCTATTTTGAAGAAGAAGCCTATGTTGAACAACCATTGGGCTTCATAGTCAAAAACCATGAAGATAAAGTGTTGAAGTTGAACAAAGCTTTATATGGATTGAAGCAAGCCTCGCGAGCATGGAACAGTTGCATCGACAAGTATTTTTAAGAAAATGGGTTTACTCGTTGTCTCCATGAATATGCTATCTACCTTAAAGTTCATACTAATGGAGATATCTTGCTTGTTTGTCTTTATGTTAATGATCTTATTTTCACGGGTAATAACCCAAGTTTGTTTGAAGCTTTTAAGAAAGATATGACCCGTGAGTTCGAGATGACGGATGTAAGGCTCATGTCATACTACTTGGGCCTAGAAGTGAAGCAGATGGAAAATAGAATTTTCATCTCTCAAGAAAGCTATACGAAGGTGATCTTAAAGAAATTCAACATGATCGATTGCAACCCCGTGAACACACCGATGGAGAGTGGGACAAAATTGTCCAAGTTTGACGAAGGAGAAAAGATAGATCCCACATTTTTCAAAAGTCTTGTGGGAAGTTTGAGGTACCTGACTTGTACCAAGCCAGATATACTCTTTGCAGTTGGAGAAGTAAGTCGCTTCATGAAAGCTCCTACCTCCACCTATTTGAAGGTCACTAGAAGAATTCTTCGTTACCTAAAAGGTACGATCGACTTTGGATTGTTTTATTCTTCTTCTAATGATTTCGACCTTGTGGGATTTTGTGATAGTGATTATGCGGGAGATATTGATGATAGAAAAAGTACAACTAGTTTTGTAATTTTCTTGGGTGATTCTGTTATTTCTTGGAGTTCAAAGAAACAATCAATCGCTATTCTCTCGACTTGTGAAGGTGAATATATAGCAACAACATCTTGTACATGTCATGTTATTTGGCTGAGAAGATTGTTGAAGGAGCTTAATTTACCACAAATTGAAACTACAGAGATTTGTATTGACAATAAATCCGCATAGGCACTCGCGAAGAATTCAGTGTATCATGATCGAAGCAAGCATATTGATACAAGGTATCACTTCATTAGAGAATGCATTGCCGAGAAGGAAGTCGTACTCAAATATGTGAAGTCTCATGATCAAACTACAGATATCTTTAAAAAGCCTCTCAAGTTTGAAGATTTTCAGAAATTGAGATCAAGACTTGGAATGAAGAAGATAAATCAAAATTAAGGGAGAGATTTGTAGGGTCCACTCCTCAAATAATAAATAAAAAAAATAAAAAAATAGTGATTGGTTGAAAGAGAGGCAAATGGTGGGCTATGCAGAGCAATTTGCAAAACCAATTGTTGCCCATCTTATTACTTGCAACGAACCAAACAATTTGATGGGTTCTTAGGTGGCCATTTACTGCTATAAATAGCAGTTGCATTTCTCACTGTAAACACACCAAAATCGAGAGAGCCGGAGAGAGTAATTCACATATTGTAATCTGTGAGATTAATATTGTAGTGAGGTGTTTAAAATAAAAAGTGTTTATTTCTTTTGAAGTTGTAGTAGTCTCTTGACACTACCAAGTTGTAATATTATAGTGGTATTATATTGGTTTTCTCGGGTATTGTATTTTACCCTGTTAAAAGATTTGGTATCGTTATTACTCTCTTGAGTTATTGTTATTTACCGTGAATATTTTTTCTAGCGGGATATTATTTTTCCCAACCCTCTCCAACTCTTCTTTTTCCAATCATAAAAGAAAATGCAATATGGCTCGAAAATGCCGTGGCTCGATACGATCACGATCTCACCATCAGAAGCACTGTTACAATATTAATAGAGCCAAGCCAACCTAGAAGAAAAGATCTGGGAAAAGCGATAGTATGCTTCACCCATTCTTCACTACTTTCAAACCTTTCGAAAATCCATAAATCCATCTCATTCAGATTCAAACGAGGATCAACTAATATGACAACTAATTTTCCCTCAAATTCTATCAAGTTAAAAAACTCTCGTAAGGGATCTTTCTATAACAACATAATTCTGAAAATTTCGGTTCTAACATTAAATTCCACTATGCATATTTTATTGTTGTTATCTCCGAAGAAATAAATAGCTCCATTGATGCAAACTCCTCCCTGCTCTAATAATGGAGAAAAATAGGGTGCACCCATTATCTCTCTCCACGTATCACTTGTGCCTAGAGTGAAAACCCAGTATCTTGTGGGTTCAGAAAGATGATAATAAGTATTCATCAAAATTTGTACTTCTTTTCATTTGGTTCAAAACCTAATGAATAATAATAACAGTAATAATAATCAACGCCCATGAGATTTAAGCAAGGAAGAGATCTAAATGTTGTTGTAGTGGGATTGTAAATAACATGGGGCTGTGCTCTTGAACTCCATAAGCAAATAAGCCTTCTACATAATCAAATCTAGGATACTTCATATAAGAATCATTCAATTTCTCAAAATAAATATAGAAAAGTTTTCGATGTCCGACCTTCAGGTCTATGGTGTAAAAATGTTCTTCCACACTTGAGCGTAAAAGAAATTTGATTGAGTGGCTTTGATTGATGGTAACAAAGTATGGATCCAATCAAAGAGAGTTACAAAACTTCCAAATGCACTTTTTAAAAAAAAATTAAATCCGCCTTGATGTGGTCGGGGAGGGGGGTTTGGTTTGGACCCCTACTTTGTATATTAAAGTCCAAAAAGAGAATACATGTAGGGGACATAAAACCTAACCTCCACAAAAACAAGAGATGAATTGGTCATTTCCAATTCTGAAAAGTATAAGTGCAATTGCTCTAAATTGTGATATGGGATAGACAATGAAATTTTCACATATGAATAGAGAAGACTTCTCTCTTTACAATATAAGTAACCAAGATACAAAATATACATTATGCTCATTGTTAGTCTATCCATGACATCATGTACAAAATGTATTCTTGGACCTTCTATTTCTGAAGTTTGAAACTTGTCTTTTGTCTAGTAGGTACGGTCTCTGGCTTGAGCTGGTAGGTCCTGATTATTCTAGAACCAGCTCTCATTATTTCTATATGCTCCTTCATTAGCTAGGGCATCTGCCACTTTATTGCTTCCCTGAAGCAGTGAATAATCTGAAATTCCTCAAAAACATTGATTATATGTACGATATTATCGATGTGATCTTTCAACGCTTGTTAGCTTGCTTAACTTTCAATGAAGAAGAAAACACTTTCGAAGATCAGCCCTAATTCCAGTAAGAGAGTAGCAATTCCACCATTGACAGCCATTAAAAAGCTTTGAATTCGAATTTGGGTTTTCAAAAACCATTATTTATTTAGATTGGGTGTTGTTGCAAACAATTGGGAATATTATTTGGAGTTTATATCTAAATTTTAAGGGTGTTTTGGTGAAGATTAGACTTGATTTTGGCTGAATTTCATATTGAAACTCGAAGAAGAAGAAGAAGAAGAAGAAGAAGAAGACATGACATATATTATTGTAACGACCCGACCAGTCATTCCGATAGTTATAGCCATGTTTCCCCATTTCTGCTTCTTTATGTTTTGTTCAGCTGTGTTGAGTTATATCGAGTTGGTAGGTTTGGGTTCGGAGTAGTTTTGGAGTGAAATGAATACTTAGTCTCTTAGTTAGAAAGCTAAGTTAGAAAAGTCAACCGGAAGTTGACTGATGAGTAAACGAATTCGGATTTGGATTTTTATGATTCGATTAGCTTCGTTGGGTGATTTTAGACTTAGGAGTGTGTCCGAAATATAATTTGGAGGTTTGTGGTAGAATTAGGCTTGAATTGGCGAAAGTTGGAGGTTTAGAAGTTCTTAGGCTTGAATCCGAGGTTGATTTGGTGTTTTGGTGTTTTTTTGGGTGTTTCGAAGGTTTGCCTAAGTTCGGGTAGTGATATATTACTTGTTGGAATTATTGGTTGAGGTCCCGAGGGTCTCGAGTGAGTTTCGGATAGGTTTGGGTTGTATTGCGCTCGTTTTTCTTATGTTTCGACGTCGTTTCTTCAAGCATATAAATGATATCATATCAAACAAATGAGCTCTGATTTCTGTTTTGATTAAAGCATTAGATCTGTATCGTAATTACGGACCGGTAGCAAAAAGAATCGTCGAATTTGGACTTCGTATGAGGATTTTATGATCATTTTACTAAGAATTAGGTTGCTAGATTTTTCAGATTAATTACGAAATTGCTACTGACGGCGTATTTAAAAATCTGCACGATTTGCAAATATTAAAACCCACATATTCAAAAGCTTAACTTGACTAAACTTTCACAAGAAATCCATTGGAGGCATAAAAAGCGAGTTTCAGGATCGTTTGTTACGAGAAACGAGGCAGAATAACTGATTGAAAAATATATAAAATGAGGGTTTGTTTATTCGATCATATTTTGAGTTGGGGAGCTCGGATTTGGGCGCTTTTCGGGGCGATTTTCACCATAAGGATTGAGGTAAGTGTTCTCTACTTATTTTTGGTTATATTTCATGAATTCATCTTCATTTTTTGGATTTGATTGATGATTTCAAAGTGAAATTGAGGGAGTTAGGGTTTGAGTTTTGGAGAGTTTAAGTGAGGATTTGAGGGACAAAACGGAGTCCTATTTTGATGAATTTATATATGGTTAGACTCGGGAGAGGACGAGGTTTATTATTCTGTAATTTTTGACTGGTTTCAAGACGTGGGCCCGGGGGCCGGGTTTTGGCCGATTTTGGAATTTTGGCACATTTATATGGTTTTTATTGTGGAAATTCGATTCTTTAGACTATGTTGATAGTAGTATTCTGATTTTTGGTTAGATTCGGAGCTTTTGGAGATCGAGTCCAGAGACTAGGGCATCCCGGAGTAGGATTTTATGCTGTTAAAGTAAGTAACAGTTTTAACTCTGGCTTTGAGGGTATAAATCCGGAGAATTTGATATCGTGTGACTGTTTGGAGGTGATACCCACTCTTGGTGACGGGCGTATGGGTGAATACCTCGAGGGATTGAGACTTGGTCCGTCCCGTGAGGCCTCATGGCCATCATCTGTGGTTACGTAATTACTTGTTGTTGAACTTATCTGCATTCATGTTAGAGATCATCCTTAGGCTTTATTCATGCTCACATTATTTGTACTTAGTGATAGCAATTATTGTACATATTTACCTCAGTCTCTATTATTTGCTAATATGTTGTGATACTTGATGTGGGTTGTATTCCCTTATTTGTAGATGATGGTGAGGCTAGTGAGGTACATGATTGAGTGAGGCCGAGGGCCTAGTTGTGAGGATATTCATGCCATAGCGTGTGATCTGTCCGCGTAGCATGTGATCTGACCGTGCAGGTCCAGGTATTGATACCATAGCGCGTGAGTTCTCCGCATAGCACGTGAGCTGACTGTGCAGATCCAGGTATTGATATTATGGCACGTGGGATGTCCGTGCTTAGCGCTTGGGCTTTGGGAGCCCCTCTGGAGTCTGTACACACCCCCAGTGAGCGCAGAGTGTTGAGCGTTGAGTGGTGAGTGATGGAGTGACATTGCTATGATGTTGCATTTACTTTTGTTGTTGCTGCATTTACCTGTTAATTTTCCTTGTAGTCTTACTGATTTATGAAATTACCTGTCTACTCATGTTTGTACTTAATTGTGGAAATAATAATTGGATTATTCTGCTTAGCTCGTCACTACTGCTCAGTTCCTTAGTTATTTTTGTTACTACTGAGTCGGTTGTACTCATACTACACCCTACACTTTATGTAAGGATCCAGGTGAGTTAGAAGGCGGCGATCGTTGAGTTCAGGACGGCTATCTTTGGAGACTGCAAGGTAATTGTTAGCGTCCGCAGGACCTTGTTACTCCTCTTGTCATTTCTTCTTTTGGACATTTAGACAGGTTATATATCTTAGTTGATAGTTTTAGATGCCAATGACGTAGTGACACCCCGATATTTGGGGCTCATTTCCGTATTTTCTATAATTATATTTAGAGTTGATTTAGTTTATGAAAAAAAAATCAAATATTTTATTAAATTCCTGTAATCGATTTAGTATTAATATTTTGGGAAATAGGCTTGCCTTGTAACACGATAGGCGCCATCACGACCATGGTTATATTTTGGGTCGTGACGAGTTAGTATCAGAGCTCTAGGTTACATAGGTCTCACGAGTCATGAGCGGGTTTAGTAGAGTCTTGCGGATCGGTACAGAGACGTCTGTACTTATCTTTGAGAGGATACAGAACCTTTAGGAAAACTTCACATTCTTGAATTCTTTTCGTGCGGTATTGTGTAACTCTCTGAATTCCTTCCACGTATTCGTATGCGCACATGGGTGCTTGGTATCAGTTGTGTATCGACGGCTTGTGATCCCTGGATGAGGTGCGAGATGTGATTTTTGTGTGTTGATGTCGGGCCAGTCTGGAGGACATGAGGCCGGGTTTTGACTGTAGCTTGAGCACTGAGGTGTTGATTGTGTGAGCGCGTGCTTGTGGTACTTTTGGGGATATTTAAGAGAGTATTCAGCGGCTTATGAGCCTTAGGGCGGTGTGGTTTTATGCTTGGGTCTCGTATGGTGAGTCTGGGTTGAGGATTGTGGTGTTATGTCGGGGCAAACTATCAATTTGAAGGTAATTCAGAAGGAACTCGGATAGATATGACATCTTGGTAGTAGGTTGGATCGGCATGATAATGGGTATGATTAGTTCTTTGGGTGTGTATGAGGTAATGAGTTCTACAGGTGTTTTGTGGCAATGTCCTTGGGTTTTTGGTGGTCTGCGTAGCTTGGTTGAGTTAGAAGGATTCAGTCCTGACGGATTGGTTTTGTGCCATTGGGTTCGGAGAGAGTTATTGATGGTTTTGAGAACAACTCTTGGCACGTTTGAGGACGAATGTTTGTTTAAGATGGGGAGGATGTAACGACCCAGTCAGTCATTCCGAGAGTTATAGCCATGTTTTTCCATTTATGCTTCTTCATGTGTTGTTCAGTTGTGTTGAGTTGTATCGAGTTGGTAGGTTTGGGTTCGGAGTAGTTTTGAAATGAAATGAACACTTATTCTCTTAGTTAGAAAGTTAAGTTAGAAAAGTCAACCGAAAGTTGACTTATGAGTAAACGAATTCGGATTTGGATTTTTATGATTCGATTAGCTTCGTTGGGTGATTTTAGACTTAGGAGTGTGTCCGAAATATAATTTGGAGGTCCGTGGTAGAATTAGGCTTGAATTGGCGAAAGTTGGAAGTTTAAAAGTTCTTAGGCTTGTATCTGAGGTTGATTTGGTGTTTTGGTATTGTTTTGGATGTTCTGAAGGTTTGACTAAGTTCGGGTAGTGATATATGACTTGCTGGAATTATTGGTTGAGGTCCCGAGAGCCTCGAGTGAGTTTCGGATAGGTTTAGGTTGTGTTGCGCTCGTTTTTCTTATGTTTCGACGCCGTTTCTTCAAGCATATAAATGATATCATATCAAACAAATGAGCTCTGATTTCTTTTTTGATTGAAGCATTAGATCCATATCATAATTACGGGCCCTTAGCAAAAAGAATCGTCGAATTTGGATATCGTATGAGAATTTTATGGTCATTTTACTAAGAATTAGGTTGCCAGATTTTTGCAGATTAATTACGAAATTACCATTGACGGCGTATTTAAAAATCTGCACGATTTGCAAATATTAAAACCTACATATCTCCTTTATTATAAGGTCAAATGGAGTGATTCAAACGCCTAACTTGACTAACATTGCACAAGGAATCCATTTGAGGCATAAAAGGTGAGTTTCCGTTTGGTATGAGAAACAAGGCAGAATAACTAACAGAAAAATATATAAAACAAGGGCTTATTCATTCGATCATATTTTGAGTTGGGGAGCGCAAATTTGGGCTATTTTGGGGGCGATTTTCACCATAAAGATTGAGGTAAGTGTTCTCTAATTATTTTTGGTTATATTTCATGAATCCATCTTCGTTTTTGGGATTTGATTGATGATTTCAAAGTGAAATTGAGGGAGTTAGGGTTTGAGTTTTGGAGAGTTTAAGTGAGAATTTGAGGAACCAAACGGAGTCCGATTTTGATGAATTTTATATGGTTAGACTCAGGAGAGGACGAGGTTTATTATTGTGTTATTTTTCACTGGTTTTGAGATGTGGGCCCGGGGGCCGGGTTTTGGCCGATTTCGAATTTTTGGCATATTTATGTAGTTTTTATTGTGAAAAATCGATTCTTTACACTATGTTGATAGTAGTATTCTGATTTTTGGTTAGATTCGGAGCTTTTGGAGACCGAGTCCAAGGACGAGGGCATCCCGGAGTAGGATTTTACGCTGTTAAAGTAAGTAAAAGTTTTAACTCTGCTTTGAAGGTATAAACCCGGAGAATTTTATATCGTGTGACTGTTTAGAGGTGATAACCACGCTAGGTGAAGGACGTGTGGGTGTATACCTCGAGGGATTGAGACTTGGTCCGTCCCATGAGGCCTCATGGCCATCATCTGTGTTTACGTAGTTACTTGTTGTTGAACTTGTCTACCTTCATGTTAGAGGTCATGCTTAGGCTTTATTCATACTCACATTATTTGTACTCAGTCATAAAAATTATTGTACATGTTTACCTCAGTCTCTATTATTTGCTAATATATTGTGATACTTGATATGGGTTGTGTTCCCTTATTTGTTGATGATGGTGAGGCTAGTGAGGTACATGATTGAGTGAGGTCGAGAGGATATTAATGCCATAGCGCGTGAGCTGTCCGCGTAGCACGTGAGCTGACCGTGTGGGTCCAGGTATTGATACCATAGCGTGTGAGTTGTCCGCGTAGCACGTGAGCTGACCGTGCGGATCCAGGTATTGATATTATGGCACGTGAGACGTCCGTGCTTAGCGCTTGGGCTTTGGGAGCCCCTCCGGAGTCTGTACACACCCCCATTGAGTGCATAGTGTTGAGCGTTGAGTACTGATTGCGAGTGCTGAGTGATGGAGTGATATTGTTGTAAAGTTGCATTTACTTTTGTTATTGCTGCATTTACCTGTTAATTTTCCTTGTAGTCTTACTTATTTATGAAATTACCTATCTACTCTTGTTTGTACTTAATTGTGGAAATAATAATTGGATTATTCTGTTTAGCTCGTCACTACTGCTCAGTTCTTTAGTTATTTCTATTAATACTGAGTCGGTTGTACTCATACTACACCCTGCACTTTATGTGCAGATCTAGGTGAGTTAGAAGGCGGCGATCGTTGAGTTCAGGCCAGCTATCTTCGGAGACTGCAAGGTAGCTGTTAGCGTCCGTAGGACCTTGTTACTCCTCTTGTCATTTCTTCTTTTGGATAGTTAGACAGCTTATATATCTTTGTTTATAGTTTTAGATGCTCATGACTTAGTGACACCCCGTTGTTTGGGGCTCGTTTCCATATTTTCTATAATTATATTTAGAGTTGATTTAGTTTATGAAAAAAAAAATTCAAATATTTTATTAAATTCTTATAATCGATTTAGTAGTAATATTTTGGGAAGTAGGCTTGCCTTGTAACACGATAGGCGCCATCACGACCATGGTTAGAAAAATTATATTCTGTTGTTTATATATATTCTTTATTTAAATATTGTATGAAAGTTGAACAATATTGTATAAAAATTATATTTAAGTTGTATGATATTGTAGTTGTATATAACTTGGTAGAAATAATGTATGAAAGTTGTAGATAAGTTGTGTAGTATATAATTAGTTATATGAAATTTATTTTTACTATGTATAAATCAGATACAAAATATACAAAAGACATATTGTATAAAAATTGTATTTAAGTTGTATGATATTACAGTTGTATATAATTGGGTAGAAATAATGTATGAAAGTGTAGATAAGTTATAGATAAGTTGTATAATATATAATTAGTTGTATGGAATTTGTTTTTACTATGTATAAATCAGATACAAAATATACAAAAGATATATTGTATAAAAATTATATTTGTATAATAAGGAATAGTGTCAAGAACAGAGAAGTGGCTGAATCTGAAGCCATTTTCATCTATTTTGTTATAAAATTGAAACTTCTTTTGTCAACTTTAAAAGGGTTTATTGGTATTGATTTTTGGCTTGTTTATTTATAGAAAAAATATGAAGATGTGAACAGACTAATTTTAAGTGTTAAATTGAAGCGCTGGATATTTGGTGATTGGTATTATAATCTGATTCGAAATTTTATCCCTATTAGTGTTCTCCATAAGATGAGGGCCACTGAAGGTGGTGAGAAGAAGAAATGAAACATGTATCCTTGGTTGATATCAAAGAACCCAGTTAGTTAATTCAGTAGCTTTTATGTTTGCAATGTATTTTTGTTTTCAAGAACGAAGACTTGTGACTAAAAGTTTCCGATTTATGTTCCATGAAGATTATGGAATTAGTGACATTTTAGACACTTTTGCCCAAAAAAAAAAAGATATTGACATTGAGAAGGATGGTAATTATTGATTTTTGTATAGGAAGATTACCGTATATTAAGGGGGAAGAAAAATAAAAAAAGAAAAGAGGAGAGGAAAAAGGAAAAGGGTGTAACTAAATCCCTTGATTGAAGGTACAAATAATGGATTGGGAGCCTTTTAAGGTGGATTGTATATATTTTGTAACTAAAATGTGTTTAGGTCGAGTAAATATCAAAACATGAACATTTTTCGTAATAAGATTTCAAATAGTGTATATGAATGGAAAAAAAAACCTTTTGTAATGAATAGAGATTACTCAATCCTAGTGATGTCAAATAGGGTGTTGGGCCGCAGTCGAAATGGGCTGATAACCCTTCCAAGAGCTATTTGAGCGGGATCAAGATGAGCTAAAATTTGGGTCATAACCCAAGCCGCCGAACTCTTACCAAACTTTCATTAATATGCGTTATTTTTTTTTATAAATTGTATAATTATTAAATAAGACTTTTTTTTCTTTTGTTATTCTCCTATAAAACATATCAAACAAAAAAGAATTATTTCTTAGATACTTTGACAAAGTTACTCTTGAATCGATTTAGGCTAAAAATCAATCCAACTTTAAATGAGTTGAGATGTGTTGGATCAAGATGGACTGATGTCAATAAATAGACTGGTCAATAACCAGCCCAACCTTTAGTGGGTTGGACAGGTCATTTGGGTTTGGGCCAAATCTTTCTTGGGGAAGTGGAAGCAGAGATTAAGGAGCCGCAGCTAAAGTGGTTTTGAAAAGTGACATTACGGAAAGAGACACCTTTGTTTATCAGTTTTAAAACAGAAGGAACGTTAAAAGACGAGTTTGTTGTTTTCTATGTGCACTATTTTTTCTTCATTTAAAAAGTGGATAAGGATTTGCCCATCTACTATTATAAATATGCCTTATTTACCTTCCTTTTAAGTTTTCTATCAAAAATATTCCTACAATTATATATTAGGTTCATATTTACCCCTTACACGTTAAAACGGATTACATTTGCCATTCGTTATACTTTCCTAATATATGTATCCTTACAATTATATTTTAGGATCATATTTTCCCCTCATACGTTAGATCGTCATGTCCCACCTTTATTTTTCTACATGGCGCCTATGTGGATTTCTTTTTCTTCCAATTTAAATATGATCACCTATTTAAGATAATTTAACCCGTTCGCCCAATTTAAATAAGAATTCATTAACTCCATTGTTTTGCAACTTCTCGTAATTTACTTTGATTACTGCAATAATTATGAGTTATACTAGATTAGTGATTTTGAGTTCAAAATTATTATTTGCCAATATATTTCCGTTGCTATAACTATTGTATTTCACACAATCTTCATAAATGACGTATCATAAAATTGCTTTTAATGGATCAATCATGGTCAATTGACCCAGTTTAGTCTTTACATAGTTGTATCTCTACAAATACTTCAAAACATCATTGAGTGATTCATGTCTCCTAACTCCTAAGTATTAAAGAAAAATAAATTAACATAGACAAAGGTGAAATAATTAAATAAATCAATTAGAGATAACACTATAGTTTCGTTCACTCACTGTCCAAAATCTTCTCGCTCTCCGAAAAGTATGGAGCTGACCCGGAGAAGAGAGATGGATTGGGGGGGAGGATTGGGAATTATGATTTTCATCTATTTTAGTTAGTGTGTCTTATTTAAATTGGGTGGGCAGGTTAAATTATCTTAAATATATGACCATATTTAAATTTAAAAAAAAAGAAATCTATACATGCGACATGTAGTAAAACAGAAGTGGGACATGGCGATCTAACAGGTGAAGGGCAAATATGATCCTAAAGTATAATTGTAAAGATAAACATGTCAATAAAGTGTAACGAATGGCAAATGTAACCATTTTTGAAGAGTAGAGGGGTAAATATGATCATAAAGTATAGCGAATGGCAAATATAACCATTTTTAATGTGTAAGGGGTAAATATGAACCTAATGTATAACGGTAAGGATATTTTTGATAAAAAAAACTTAAACGGAGGGTAAATAAGACGTATTTATGATAGTAAAAGGGCAAATAAGACCCTTATCCGTTTAAAAAGGCAAAGCTCTAAGAAAATAGATAAATATAAGCTCTTACATATTATAAGTGCCACATCAGACTCCTATGTCCCTGTTTTATATAGTTATATATAGAATATTTAATTTGTGAGTACTATTTCTTGTATGATATGTTGTATAGACTAAGTATCACAATTCAACTGTTCTATTTTGCTTTTCTCTTGGGAATTTTACAAAAATGTCTCAAATAAATTCTAATTAACCAACCTCTACTCATTAATCATAAACTTATCAAAACTAACCAAACAAATATAAAAATTAAAAACCCACACAAATATGGTTCTTTCTCTCCAAGAATCACACGTCAAAATCTCGTTCCATATTTTTAAACGTGATCAATAACATTAGATGCAATATGGAAAGAAACTTTCATGGATGAGGTAGCAAACAAGGTGATGAAAGACAACAACAAAAAAAAAAAAAAAAAACAACAACAACCCAGTAAGAATTCCACAAGTGGCGTCTGGGGAAGGTAGGATATACACAACTTTAACCCTACCTTGGAAGGGCAGAGAGACTATTTCCGATAGACCCTCGGCAAAAGAAGATGGAAGAAGCGCCGATAAAAATTCATAGAAAGACAATATATTTAGAAAACTAAATTGAATATAGCAATAAAGAATATGAAATAAGTACTGATAGCAAGTAATATAAAGACAATCTACTTAGAAACTAAATCTGAGGTCTGATAATAATAGAGAATATGAAATGAGCACTGATAGCCAACTAAGGAAGTACTTGTGACAAGTAATAACAGAACAAGATAAGCGAAAATAGCAAGCACAGGATAAAAGGGTACCATACCAACACTAACACTAATGAACTAATGAAGACAAAGGGAAACATACCACTACCTACTGAACTTCTACCCTAATCCTCAACCTCCACACCCTCCTATCCACGACCATGTCCTCGGTTAGCTCAAGTGGCACCATGTACCGCCTTATCAACTCTCTCCAAGACTTCTTTGGCCTACCTCTATTCTTCCTCTAACCATCCAAGGCCAACCTCTCACACCTCCTGATTGGGGCATCTGCACTTCTCCTCTTAATATGCCCGAACCATCTCAATCTTGCCTTTCGCATCTTTTCCTCCTCAGGGGCAATTTTTACCTTGTCTTGAATAACTTCATTTTTAATTCTATCTAATCTAGTATGAACATAGATCCATCTCAACATCCTAATTTTAGCTACTTTCATCTATTGGCCAAAAGAGTTCTTGATTGGCCAACACTCTGCCCCATACTTAACATAGTCGGTCTAACCACTTACCTTGTAGAACTTACCCTTAAGTCTCAACAGCACATTCTTATCGTACAAGATACTGGAAGCGAGCCTCCACTTCATCCAGCCTGTCCCGATAAGATGTGTGACACCCTCATCAATCTCTCCATCACTCTAAATTATAAAGCCCAAATACTTGAAACTCTCTCTACTGGGGATGACTAGCGTATCAAGCCTCACATCCTCGCTTGCTTACTAGGTAACACCGTTGAACTTACACTCTAAGTATTTTGTCTTGGTCCTTCTCAACTTGAAACCGTTAGACTCCAAGGTACGTCTCCAGACCTCCAGCCTCTCATTAACACCACCGCGTCTCATCAATCAGGACTATGTCATCTGCAAATAACATGCACCAAGGCACCTCCCCTTGAATGTATCGCATCAATGCGTCCATTGCTAAGGAAAATGAAAACCAGCTAATTGTTGATCCCTGATGTAGCCCCATCTCAACCAGGAAGTACTCAAAGTCTCCTCATGTTATCCTAACCCGTAACTAGCCCGAGGAATTACCCAGATTTCTATGGGCATACCGAACTACGGCCAAACATCGGGCCATGGCCATGCCCTTCCATGTACTGCCATGTCTGACGTCGTGCCATGACCATGCCCTGCCACGTCCGATGCCGGGCCATGGCCATGCCCTGCCATGTCCTGCCAACTCCTTGAACTTCGCTCGTGCCATACGATATGGTGGAATAGAAATGGAATGAGTGCCCGACAATAAATCAATGCCAAAATTGATATCTCTATCGGGCGGTGTGGTAATTCCAGCTCCAATAGCATATATTTAAGTTGTTGCAATTAAAAAGCTCGTAGTTGGACTTTGGGATGGGCCAGCCGGTCCGCCTTAGGTGTGCACCGGTCGTCTCATCCCTTCTGCCAGCGATGCGCTCATGGCCTTAATTAGCCGGGTCGTGCCTCCAGCGTTGTTACTTTGAAGAAATTAGAGTGCTCAAAGCAAGCCTACGCTCTGTATACATTAGCATGGGATAACATTATAGGATTTTGGTCCTATTACGTTGGCATTCGGGATCGGAGTAATGATTAACAGGGATAGTCGAGGGCATTCGTATTTCATAGTCAGAGGTGAAATTCTTGGATTTATGAAAGACGAACAACTGCAGGTATTCTGGAGACCAGTGGAGTCATGTGCTGGAGGTCGAACTGATGAGGAGGAACCAGACACTGATTCAGTCGGCTGAGCCATACCACCACCTCCTCTGTTAGGTCTTGCCACATTCGACGCCGTGTCATGGCCACGTCCGACCACACCCTGCCATGTCCTGCGTCGTGCCATGGTCATATCCTGCCATGTTCGATGCCGTGCCATGGCCAACTCCCGCGTCGCCTCTTGGTGACAGTCGCCCGGGTTGTTCTTCACTGTTTGCACATGCATGTCATGCTCGCCTCCAGCAAAGGACTTCACTGGTCTTCACTATGAGTGCTATTTCTTGTACGATATGTTGTATAGACGGAGCATCACAATTCAACTGTTCTATTTTTCTTTTCTCTTGGGAATCTTACAAAAATGTCCCAAATAAATTCCAACTAACCAACCTCTAGTCATTAATCATAAACTTACCAAAACTAACCAAACAAATATAAAAATTATAAACCCAAACAAATATGGTTCTTTCTCTCCAAGAATATCACGCAAAAATCTCGTTCCATATTTTTAAACGTGATCAGTAACATTAGATGAAATACAGAAAGAAAATTTTATGGATGAGGTGGCAAACAAAGTGATGAAAGACAACAACAACAACAACACCAACAACCCAGTAAGAATTCCACAAGTGGCGTCTGGGGAAAGTAGGATGTACACAGCTTTAACCCTACCTTGGGAGGGCAGAGAGATTATTTTTGATAGACCTCGGCTAAAGAAGATGGAAGAAGCGCCGATAAAAATTCATAGAAAGATAATATATTTAGAAAACTAAATTGAAGATAGCAATAAAGAATATGAAATAAGTACTGATAGCAAGTAATATAAAGACAATCTATTTAGAAACTAAATCCGAGGTCTGATAGTAATAGAGAATATGAAAGGAGAACTGATAGCCAACTAAGGAAGTACTTGTGACAAGTATTAACAAAACAAGATAAGCAAAAATAGCAAGCTCAGGATAAAAGGGTACCATACCAACACTAACACTAACGAACTAATGAAGACAAAGAGAAATGCACCACTACATACTGACCTTCTACCCTAATCCTCAACCTCCACACCCTCAAATCCACGACCATATCCTCAGTTAGCTCAAGTTGCGCCATGTCCCGCCTTATCACCTCTCTCCAAGACTTCTTTGGCCTACCTCTACCTTTCCTCTATCCCGCTAAGGCCAACCTCTCACACCTCCTGATTGGGGCATTTGCGCTTCTCCTCTTAACATGCCCGAACCATCTCAATCTTGCCTCTCGTATATTTTCCTCCACAGGGGAAACTTCCAACTTTTCTTGAATAACTTCATCCTGAATTCTATCTAACCTAATATGAACACAGATCCATCTCAACATCCTAATTTAAGCTACTTTCATCTATTGGGCATGAGAGTTCTTGACTGGCCAGCACTCTGCCCCATACTTAACATAGTCGGTCTAACCACTTACCTTGTAGAACTTATCCTTAAGTCTCAATGCACTACAAAAAAATGGGTAAATTGCGGATGTTTATTTGTGGAGGTTATAAATAACCTACGCAATTTGCATAAATTTGCGGCACTTTGTTATCCCCACAAAATTATACAATTTAAGGGGTTATAAACTTCCGCAACCCTAAAAAAAAAAGCCCCCAATTTATTTCACACTCCCTCATTTTTTCCCCCAATCTTTTCAGTCTAGAAACATCCGCCCTTAACACTTCCGCCTAATCGACTCCCCCTCTCTCTGTGTGTAGGAAACCACAATCTCTTGGTTCTGATTAAAATCCCTTAACACTTCCGCCTAATTGAAATCAATTCAAGGCAATCAGAAGACTTCCGCCTGATTCTCATCGTGTACAAGAGATCCAATCAGAAGGCTAACCACTCAAGGCAAGCTCTTTATCTGCACCTAAGCTTATTTTGAGATGAATTTCTTTTAATTTTTTTCTCATCTGGGGTTTGCTTCCGTTCTCTCTCTCTCTCTCTCTCTCTTTAATACTGGTTTTGTGTGATTTTTTACTAGGGTTTATGCCCCTGTTTGAGTACCGAATATGTAGCGTTTCTATAATTTCTTACTTTTATCTCTTCTTTCTGTTTCTTAATTTGATGCATGTTTGGGGAGTGCTGAAATTAAAATAGAAAAAATTGATACTTAAGGAATTAATTGTGCAATTGTTGTTTTTATTAATGCAATGATATTCTGAATAACAACAAATGCCTTTGTGGAATGTTAAAGATGTTCTATTTCTGTTCGATGGTGATTCTCTTTGATCCTAGTATCCACTTGTTACATCCTGTCAAACTTCTTTCTTCTTATTGTGTCCTTCATTAGTGAAAACAAAGGCTTGTTTATAAAGAAAAGGCTAGAAATGCACAGGAAATTATGCTCCTTCGAGTTGGTGGGTGAATTTGATTTTTAGGTGAAATTAGAGGGGGAAAATGTTTTTCACTTTCAAATTTTCTTGTGGGTTGTTATTGGGTCACTTTCAAGTTTTCTAAAAGAACTTTAGTTGGATTTTTGGAATGGCTTGATTCGGAGAATGCAGACATAGAATCTTCAAGTATTTTGAAATAAAATTTACATACTTAGAAAAACTATGTAAAAATATTATAGGTCACATAGTTAACTTTCAAACTATTTAAAAAGTAATTGAGAAAAAGGTTCTGCTCAAAGGAGGTAAGCCGTTTACAAGAGTTATGGGAATATCCTGAGTATCTTTGTTGGTGGCAACCACAATAGCCGCTACTAGTGTGAAAATTAACCCCATCATTCTTAGAACCATTTCATAGCTTCTACCTCTATCCCATCTACTTTTTTCCTCCTAACCAATATCATTTTACTCCATTGTCTTTATTTTCTTGATCTCCTCGTTGCACTCATCAAGTCCTGCTCTATTTGTATCCATCATATATAATGTTGTAATTCTGTATTCTATAATAAAGACTGAGGAACAATGTTGAGTATATATAGGATGAAAGTACATAACAAATATATAATGGAGCAGCGACAGAGTGGTTACGTGCAGATACTGTCAGTGTATAGGAGTAAATAGAGAGGGTAAATGATGTAGTTGTCTACTTACCTGTGGCATTGATTGGTGGGGGTAGTGGTGCATTCAATTCAATCAACCAAGTTTTATTATCAAATTATAGCTGAATGCAGTGTGGATGAGAAGGAGAAGAGAGAGCAAGTGGTGCATTGTTTCTTAATATTTGATTAGTTTGGTTAGATATATTGTTGAAATCAATTCACGTATAGTCCATAAATAACTTCGGATATACTTATAAATAGTGTTGGACAAGAGCTGCTCCATATTTATGCTTCTTTTTTCTTGATCTATAGGAGTTTTCCAAAATTTCTATGTTCTATGAGATTTCTGTATTTATATGCCACATATTTTCTTATACAGTAAAGGAATTTAAATAACATATTCTTTATATATGAATATTTAGATTACTGATAGAATCAAATCATTATATTTTATATCAAGGACTTTATTCCTATTAATTTCTCCAAATTAGATGCTTTGTGACAAATATTTTACAGTAAATTATTTCCTTTTGATAACTTATAGTAAATTTATTTTCTGTCATGATGCTTATAGTTTGTTTGACTTCCATGTCTTTGAATCTACTTATTATTGTTGGGACATGTGACTATGACTATGCAAATCATTCTTTGTTTCAGAATTTTCAATTCTGTAGTGTTTATGATTATAGATGGTTTTTTGTTGTATGTATTTATTGCTTAATATTTTGTATTCGTATTTTCTGTCTAATAAAAGAGAACTGATATTTTCTCTTTATATTCTGAAAGGTTCATCATTGAAGGTTAATACTTTCTTATGGATAAATCTTGGATTGGAAAGCTAAGGAACACCACTGAATATTTGCTTGGTTTAAATCAGTTTTTAGATTTTGCATTTGCTAATGCTGTTGTAGGAGATAAAATAAAATGTCCCTATCCAAAATGTGGATTCGCAAAGTGGCAGACTAGAGATGTAGTGCTTGATCATTTGATTTGCAAACCATTCCGTCAAAATTATGTCACTTGGAGTATTCATGGTGAAAGGAATGTGTTGCCTAATTCTAGAAATATTGAGGTTATACAAAATACATTACCTCTTGAGAATCCTGTAGAATTATTGATCAATGAAGCATTTAGGGGCCTAAGGCAAGATGGGGTTGATGTAGGTCCATCACAAGTAGTGGGTGGTAAATAAAGGTTAAATGATGAGCCTGCTTCAAATGACAAAGACTTTTTCGAGTTGCTTAGAGATGGAAGTCAAGAATTGTATGAAGGGTCCAAGTACTCAAAACTAGAATTTTTATTAAAATTGTATCACATAAAGTGTTTGTCTGGGCTAAGTGACAAGGAATGACCATTATACTAGATTTGTTGAGGGACGCATTTACATTTTCAAGGATCCATGATTCTTTTTATGAGGCCAAGAAAATCATTAGTAAGCTTTGTCTTGATTATATCAAGATAGATGCTTGTCCAAATGATTGTATGTTATTTTGGGGGAATGATGCTAATGAGGAAAAATGTAAGTATTGTCACACTTCTAGGTGGAAGCCTAACAATAAGAGAAATGAAGATCTTGTGTCTGCTACAGGTAAGGAGAAAACCAAAAAGAAAACCAAGAAGCCTACAAAGATTTTGCGTTTCTTTCCATTAAAACCAAGGTTGCAGAGATTGTTCATGTGCTCTAAAATAGCAAAACATATGAGATGGCATGCTGAGGATGGTAGCAAAGATGGAGTCATGAGGCATCCTAGAGATGGTGAGGCATAGAAGATGTTTAATACAACTTTTCCTGAATTTTCTTTTGATCCTCGAAATGTTCGGCTAGGCCTAGATAGTGATGGCTTCAATCCTTTTGGCACGATGAGTACTAATTATAGCATTTGGCCAGTTGTTTTAGTTCCATATAACCTTCCTCCTTGGTTGTGTATGAAACAAATTTTTTTTATTCTCTCAATGATCATTCCTGGTCCACGTACGACGAAAATAACATAGATGTTTACCTACAACCCCTTATTAAGGAGTTGAATGAGTTGTGGAGTGAGGGTATCGAAAATTTTGATTCATCAAAGAAAGAGATGTTTAGATTGCGAGCAGCTCTTATGTAGACAATTAGTGACTTTCCTGGACTCGATATCTTATCTGGTTGGAACTCACATACTGGTTTAGCATGTCCCATTTGTAATTTTGATGTAGAACCTTGTCGGCTTCGCCATAGTAGAAAGTGGTGCTTTATTGACCATCGTAGAGTTTTAGCAAGAAATTATAAATTTAGATTGATAAGGCATTGCTTTGATGGAAATGTTGAGGAAAGAAATCCACCAAGAAAGTTATCAAGATCTAATTTTTTATAACAAGTAAAAGATATTGATGTTACATTTAAAAAACCGGCTGAGTTGACTGAGAGAAGGAAAAGATCAAGACAAAGAAATATTGGGCAAGGTGCAGCGCAACAATGGAGAAAAAAAAGCATATTCTTTAATCTTCCATATTGGGAATTCAATTCGTTGCGCCACAATTTAGACGTCATGCACATCGAAAAGAATGTGTTTGGCAATATTATATATTCATTGCTAAATGATAAAGACAAGTCAAAAGACAATATTAAGGCACGAAAAGATTTACAAGATATGGGTATAAGGAGTGATCTTTGGCCTGATGAGAATGATGGTTGTCGGCTTGCTGTGTTTACCATTCCAAAGGAAAAGAAAGTGGCCTTCATCACAACTTTAAAGAATATTTCAGTGCCGGATGGTTAATCGAGTAATATTTCTCATTGCATTGATCCGGACCAAAGGAAAATCTTTGGATTAAAGAGTCATGATTGTCACATTATTACGGAACAATTGCTACCAATAGCAATTCGCAATGTGCTGCCAAAGGAGGTTGTTGCAGTCTCAGTAGAGCTTTCTTCTTTTTTCAAAGAACTTTGTCTTAAAAGTTTGTGTTTGGCGGATCTAGAAAGGTTAGAAGATCGCATTGTGCTCACATTTTGCCACTTGGAGATATTATTCCCACCATCGTTCTTTACTGTAATGGTTCATTTAATTGTCCATCTAGTAGATGAAGCAATACAAGGTGGTCCGGTACATTATAGGTGGATGTATTTTGTTGAAAGGTAAAATATTTCTTATTCGGAATTTTGATATATGTTATATTAATTCAAGTTAAGTGCTTGTTCTAAACCTGTTTCATTTTATGTTATAGATTGTTAGGTCATTTTAAGTCCCTCATAGGGAATAAGGCACAACCAGAAGGTTCCATAGCTGAAGATTATATTGTTGAAGAAGCTCTAACTTTTTGTTCTCGTTACTTTGAGGGGATTGAGTCAAGGCCGAATAGGCCTAGATGTGTAAATGATGAACCAAATCTTAATGAGGCTTTTAAAATGTCCTCTATCTTCCCTCCACGAGGTAAACCGGTTGGAGGCTCCTCAACATTCTCCTTGACTCAATTGGTGAAGATTCAAGCTCATCGATATGTGTTATTTAATTGTTCAGCAGTGAAGCCATTTATTGAGTAAGTAAATAAAATTGATATGCATAACGGCAAAAGTTTAGAGTTAAATTAATTAAAATCGATATAGTTAGCTCCTTTGAAGTGGGTTTAGGGATCACATAAGAAAGATCACAAGAGGACGGAGACCTTCAGCATCAGATTTAGAGAGGAGGGTTAATAGAGAGTTTCCTGATTGGTTCCCAAAGCGGATGAGTGAATGGTATAATAATATTTGCTTTACGTAGCTATTCTCCTGGGATTTAATATGCTTGACTAAAATAAGTTTGTTATTATTAGATTATGAACCCAGAAATTGCAGACACCATCTCTACTGATCTGAAGTTCCTAGCACGAGGTCCAGCACCAAATGCTAGAAGGTTCACTGCTTATAACATCAATGGATTCAAATTTCGAGTTTTGTCTAGAGATCAAGGATTAAAAACTCAAAATAGTGTATCTATTTCTTTTACTTTAATTAAACTATTCTGACTTATTTTTATTTTCATACATAGATGGCTGAGACTGGGAGTAAGCCCGGACGAGCACAACTTTATCTTGCTACACATACGAAAAAAGATGGATCATATGTAAATGAGGAGGCAAAAGAAATATGTGTAAGTTACAATATAAGACCATTACACCTGCATCATTATGTTTGTTTCAACCTTTATGTCATGATGTTTTGGTCTAGTCTATTGACTGACTCTTAGTGATAATTCTGTTCATGTTCTCATGTTGACTTGTTTGCCTAAATGACTCTAGTCGGCAGTCTTGTAAATGATACTATGTTGCTCTGAACAGCTAAGATAGAATGATCTATGTGTGACTATCATGAAAACTAGAATAAATGGAATCATATGGTGAACTTTGTTGATAAAAGGAATGCTAGTGACCACCAGTGTTCTTCTTCTATTGTTAAGCACATCAAAGCACCGGTTGATATTGTAAATATCATCTCTTTATTCCTAATATGTCTGTAAAAGTTGCGAATTTTTGTTCGTTGTTGATGTTTTTATCTGTAGTTTTTTTTTCTCTTATTCTCTTGAATTCTGGTTAATCTTGCTTTCGGAATATGTTAAGAGTCTTTTCTCTTCATTTTTTTGGGTTCTTTAGGATTTCAAGCTGATATCTTTTGTTTAATCTTCTCCAATAGCAATGGAAAAGAAGTTGTTATCCACAACTTTCTTAGACAGATAAATTGATTTTTGTTTGTTCCTATTGACTTTTACTGTGTTGTAAAGTTGCCTTGTGCACGGTCCATGAGAAATGCATGAAAATGATCTATTTTGTAATTTCAGTCAGAAATTTGCTGCTTGAATTGTATTTGGAAATATTGTTTCTTGTTATAAAGTTATATTAGCAGTCAGGAGAATTGTCTCCTTCAGTTCCTGTCCTGTTATTAGTGTAACAGATACTAATAAACTGGCCCTATGTTTTATTTAATTTGGTGTAGTTGTAATTTATTGAACATGACAAAAACATGTGAAGGAAAGTGTGGTAGTCGTGGGGCAAAGTGGGAAAAGAGATTTTTCAACGAGGAGAAAGTGATAACAACATTTTGAATATAGGGTGGGTGCTTAGCCTTTAACTGTGTTGTGGGCCTTTGGATATGTCTCAACAATTACTACATACATGCTTACCATTAATAATGTGTTTTTCATTTTCTTCTTTAGTTGCTTTTTTTCTAACTTTCACATTTAAAACCTGGAATTTAATATAGTAATACTATATTAGGGTAATGTCAGATTAATAGTGTCGGCAATAGCAGTAGCGACCTTTCTTTTTCAGGTTACTGATTCAGGCCGTAAAATATACAGTTATAATATTGGCTCATATTTTTTTTGTGTATTATGTTTTGGAAAAAATTAAGCTAGCAGTGAGTGAAAGTACAGTGGATGAGTCTGAAATTTCTCCAAATGATGTTGTTGGTAAGGTGCTAGGCAAAGAGCATCCTCGAAGGGTAAGATGTTTGGGATTAGGAGCTACTCCAAGCAATACTTTCAGAGAGACAAATCTTCGTCTTGGTAATATTAGAATTGTGAGTAATAATGTTGGATGTTTTTCTTCTGGATGCCAAGAGAAGTACAATCAATTGATAAATACTCTCAAAGCATACATGATAATGAAGGAAGGGTCAATACCAGAATAATTTGATGGGATCTTTGCTTCTCCTCCTACAACGGTACATGATAAGTTCTTTTATTTTTGGTGTATTGTGCAATTTTATTTTTCATACATGTCAATTTCAACTCTAAAACCAGCTAGTATTACACAATTTTACTTCAAGTCAGCCCCCAAACCTGCAGAAAACCAAATGATTCATATTTCTTTGTTCAAAGGATCACTATAACAGAACATTCTGGTCGAAGTTAGAGGATAGTAATTCAAAATGAAGAAGTAATCGTCTACATGAATTCTGCCGTAAGTGTTGTTTTCACTTATTAAACAAACGCTTTATTCTCTTTGTATTCGTGTTGCATACCGTCTACCTTTTAGACTAGAGGCTTCGTACCTTGTCCCGTTACATTCTTTTTTGTTGGTTTAAGTAGACAACATATATTTTATCTTAATGACTTGTTTCCTGATACTCCTCTTAATACTTGTATTGTTTTTTTTTATACTTTTTGCTGCAGCCAAGTGATGCAGCTAGTGGACACGTTTCACCGACAGATGCAAGAAGATCTCCCGGCGCTGAGATTCATTTTAATTGAAGTGGATATATTAAAGAAAGAATATAAGTATTAATTTTTTTTCCAACATTGAACATGTTCTACACAAAGAGCCACTGATTTTGATTCGCTAATTATTAACAGTTTCAACTATGTGGTGCACTGGCTTTTACCATCTTTGGAATTTTGCTAGCTGTTAAACTTAGAAATTTATTTCATATTATTGAAGCACGTTATTTAACTTTTTTTGACATTATTAACTAATTTTTGAAGCACGGGTTTCAATTTATGCTTAGTCCATAAAGTTAGTTCGTCATCGCGATTAATTTAGTATAAGATGTTAATTAAACTATGCATTAAATTAAGGTTAAATATCTATAACTGTAATGACTCGATCGGTCATTTTGAGTATTATAACCATGTTTCCTTATTTACTGCTAAATTTATACTTTATAGTCGTTTTACGACTTACCGGGTTAGCTGGTTCGGGTCCGAAAAGATTTCAGAGTGAATTGAGACACTTTGTCTCATAATTGAAAACTTAAGTTGGAAAAGTTGATCAAATGTTAACTTATGTGTAAACGACCTCGAACTTGAATTTGGATGGTTATAAATATTATGTTATTTCAAACAAGTGATAAGTAAGAGTCGTGAAGGTCAAACAGTAAACGAGTTGAAGAAAATGAGGTTGGTCGAAGTTTGATATTTTGGGATAAAATACGGTACAAACTATAATACCCCATATTTATGGACTAGTGCTATATAATATAACCTTGATAGTAATGTATATGAATTATATTAGTATTCAAGTGAAATGAGATTTAGAAATTAATTATGAGGGTAATTAGTTAAATGCAATGATATAATTAGGGATTAGTGGAAGACAAGTGTCCAAAATAGGGGACAATTATGGAGTCCATGTCCAAGCTTCTTTTTCTTATTAAATGATTATTACGTGGGCTCACAACTCACTAAGCATTAGTAAACTTCAAAGTTTCATTTTCATAATATGTATATTATTAACAAGCATCACCACCTAGCCTTAAAAGCACAAAAACATGAGAGATTGAGAGGCTACTTTGAGATTTTATTTTTAAAATTTTTCTATCTTTTGACGGGGCAAAACGTGGGCAACAAAATCATAATGGGGAATTTATCCCTCCATCTCTCATAGATTAGCTTGTCGTAGCTGCTTATGGCATGACTGTTTAGAGCATAATTGGCAGGTCCTAGTTTATTAAGGTAAGATTCCATCTCTCCTGCATGTTCTTGAGGTCATTGTTGTGTTATTATTGATATGCTTCTTGAAGTTGGAAGAAGGAAGTGTATAAGGTACCGTATAAGAATTAATTTTTAAATTATCATTGAGTATTTCGACTAGATTATGTGTTTTTGAGGTGCAATTAGAGGATTTGGGCCTAGGGATTTGAAAATAAGATTTGAGAATTTGAAGGTCGAGTTGTTGTCGGAATTTGATAAATTTGGTTTGGTTGGACCCGTGGATGAATGGGCGTTCATATTTTGTAATTTTTGTCGGGTTCCGAGACGTAGGCCCCACAGACGATTTTTGAGTGCAATTTTGGATTTTTGTTGGAAAATTTATATTTTCATATGGAATTAATTCCTATAATTTGTATTGATTGAATCGAATTATTTATGGCTAGATTCAAGGCATTTGGAGGCCGATTCGCGAGGCAAAGACATTGCTGAATAAAGAATTATATGGTTTGAGGTAAGTAACAGTTCTAAATTTGGTCCCGAGGGTATGAAAATCTGGAGTATGTGTTATGTGATTGGTTTTGAGGTGACACACATGCTAGGTGACGGGCGTGTGGGCGTGCACCGTAGGAATTGTGACTTGGTCAATTTCATGGATCTGTGTTGTTAAATAAATTGTTGCTACATGTACATTTTTCCACGTATTAGGGAAATCGAACTATAAATTATGTTTAAACCATGTGTTGACACTGTTAGGACCCACAGAGGCCGTGTACATGTTGAATTATCTGATAAATTACTATTTTGTACTCAGTCACGGTTTTACTTGCATATTACATCCCGGTCTCTCTTGTTCATTATTGATGGATCATATCATTATTGTTGGGCTTCTTATCATGATTCCTGAGAGTCCGATAGACTGGAGTGGTTGATGACTGAGTGAGGCCGATGGCCTAATTGTGAGGATATTTATGGGATAGGGTTGCACGCTACAACATGTTTTATTGATTTATGCCATGATTGGCTTGTTATAGCGCTTGGGCTGAAGGAGTCTATCCGGAGTCTGTACACTCCTTCAGTGAGCGCATGTACGTGCTGAGTGCTAAGTGCCAAGTGCCGAGTGATTGAGAGAAATGAGTGACTGTGAGGAATGAGTGGCTATGAGGAAAGAGTGATTGTGAGGTTGGAGTGAATGAGATGACTGAGTGACTGTTACTCTGAGATGATGCATTGATTTCATTATTGTTGCATTTCAACGGTCATAAATCACTGTTTCGGAAATTTCTAAAAGACATTATCTTTTTTTTTCAGTCGAAGTTGATATAAAATTATTGTGAAATTTTAAATGTTGAACTTGAGAGTATGCCTACCATTTTATGTTGAAATTAATGTATTTGGACTTAGCTGTGAAGCTCGCCACTATCTTCAGTTCTTTATTTAGTATTGTTACTTACTGAGTTGGTTGTACTTATACCACACCCTGCACTTTTGTGCAGATCCAGGTGTTCCCTGACATAGTGAGTGTTGATTCATTCGCACATTTGATTTTCCGGAGATTCTAAGGTCGTTGTCGTGTTTCGCAGACCTTGTCTCCCCTTCCCTATCTTTTGTTTACTGTATTTAGTCTCAGACTATTATAGACCATGTTTTCCAGACTAGTGATCTATAAATGCTCATGTACTCAGTGACACCGGATTTTAGGAGTGTATTATATCTAGTATTTATGGGATTTTCTCTTAAACTTAATTATTATGTTTTTCGTATTTTAAAGAAATTATGGGTTATTGATGTTGTCGGCTTGCCTAGTATTGAGATATGCGTCATCACGACGAGTGAGATTTCGGGTCGTGACAATAACCCCCATTATGAGAGTGGCTTCTAAATAATAATATAAAAAGGGAATACAAATACTTAAAAATTATAAAAAAATAGCAACAATGTTCTATACTGTTCAAAATAAGATTGGTATGTATAAATTAGAACAGCCAAGGTATTACAATGTTTCATTCATCAAGTAGTTGGGTTTAAAAACTCCGGAGATTTCTACTGTATAATTTGACCTCTCGTTATTGTGAAACAATTAAACGAGTTGTGACAAAGGTCTTAATTGTTGGGTGGCTAAGGCAGTATGAACTAGATGTGAAAGGCATTAGTATGACAAAGTTCCTTAGCCGTGTTGTTACTGACTCAAATTCTTTGAGTCTAGGCATACGTGCAGTTCTTTGGAAAATTTAGGCCATGAGGAATGAACTTGTGTGGACTGGTGAAGTTCTTCCTCCTACTTATGTATTATCCGAAGTTCTTTGGAATATTTGGATTATGAGGAATGAACTTGTGTAGAATGATAAAGTTCTTTCTCCTACTTATGCATGTGTTATCTGAAGTTTCGAAAGTTTTAAGCGAATGGAAGATCGCCATGACTGAAAAGTGATTGGGAGGTCTAGTGCGTGCTTCCACTCAGGTTGTAGCCCAGTCTCGGTCTAAGCCTCCACATGGGATCTGGAAATGTATTATAGATGCAGTTGTCTTCCATACTTCGGGCTACAATGGAGTAGGGCTATTATGCGTGATTCAGCAGGTCAGTCTATAGCTGCAGCTTCTTCGGTTTTTCGAGGTTGTATCAATGCGAGGCATACTGAAATTATAGGTTTACGTGTTGCTCTCGTCTAGTTGATTTAACATTTTAATGGCCCGGGTATAGTTGAATGTGACGCCCAGGAAATTGTGCTTTCTTGTAACTCCTCAAGTGAAGATTTTACAGAGTTTGGAATCTTTTAGAGGCTTGGCATTTCTTGTTAAGGAGATATCCTAATGTTTCTCTAGTTCGGGTTAAAAGGCAAGCAAATCTAGTTCTATTGGGAATATGTTCCTAGTTTTATCGTAAACTAGTTGATTGCTGGTTCAGTCTAATAAAAGTCTATGTTTGTTCAAGAGATAAGTAACTTTTTTTGGTTTTGTAATGAATTCAGAAGATTAGGGTGCAAAACATCACACAAAAAAAGAAGAAGATGTAAGTAACAAAAGAGTATATGTTAAGGGAGCAAATTAGCTAATTACTCTTAAAACAAATCTATATAAAGCATAGCCCTGTACAATAAGCTACGTCTTTAAACCCTAGTAAAATTGCCTACAAACACTTCAATTCCTCATGTAAAGAAGATGATGGAGACTGCTCGTACAAAATTTTCCATTCCTGACGAAATTATCTATGATATATTCTCTTGGCTTCCTATCAAGTCTTTAATGCGTTTCAAGTGCGTTTCTAAATTTTATAGCTCTCTTGTATCAGATTCGTGTTTCGTAGACATCCATCAGTATAACTCTATACATCATCCTGATAAAGCCAAATTCCTCATACACTTAAGGGATAAAGAAATTTTTTACAGCATAGACGTGGAGGTGGAACATCAAAAGCCTCTGTTATTCGTGTTGGGAAATTGCGTGGCTTAATAATTTATCCTAAATTTGGTTATGCTAAAGGCTTGTTTGGCTTATGGTGTAGTACAAGTCGGCTGCCCCCTGTTATTTATAATCCCATTACAAGAAAAGTAAGACCTCTTCCTCGCCTAAATTTCTTTGACGAGATAACTGATTGTTACTATTCATTAGGTTTCGAACCAGATAAAAGCAAGTACAAAATTTTGTTGGTTAGACATTCTTGTTTACCCTTGAGATATTGGGTTTACACTCTAGGAACAAGCAAATCATGGAGAGAGATCAAAAGCACAGTCGATTTTTTTCCATTACTGAAGGGAGGAGTTTGCATTAATGGAGCTATATATAACTTTGGTTTTTACAACAAAAGATTCTGCATAGTGGAATTTAATCTTAGAACCGAAATTTTCAGAATTGTCCCGTGGTGGAAAGATTTACAATATGATCCGGAAGGATGGTTTTATTACTTGATAGAATTGGAGGGAAAGTTAGCAGTTGTTGATCGGTCGACGAAAGGAGAGATGGATTTGTGGATTTTGGAGAGATCTAAAAGCAGTGAAGAATGGGTAAAGCATGCTATTGCCTTTCCCTCTGAACTTTCTGATAGTTTGAGGTCTTGCTTTTGTAGTAGTACTCCTGATGGTTAGATGGTATTCATCACTAACTCGCGGCTCGGGCCAAATTGGATTTCCTTTTATAATTGGAAGAAGAAGATTTGGAGGCCATCAAAAATCGAAAACACTGAACTTGGAAAAGATGTTGAGACTATTGGTATTTGTAGTTAGGCAGATAGCCTCTTATCCTTACTATCAGGATCGGAAACCCGGGTAGTACGGAATATAGCCAAACAACGGTATAATAGCAATAACAAAGATAATGAAAGTTGATACCAACGACAATTAAAGTAGATAAAGAAGACACAAATTTAACGTGGTTCGGTCAAAGTGACCTACGTTCACAAGCGGAGAGGAGCAATTTACTATAACAATAAGAGTACAAAAGAGAGTACAAAATTAGAGTAAACACTCTAATTAATCCCAAATACCCTAAGAGAATAACCTCACAAAGATCACTCCAAAGAAAGGGTTCACACAAGTGCTTCCCAACACTAACTCTCATACAAAACACTCTTAATAAAGGAAGAAAGGAAGAAACAAGAATTGAAGACTCAAGTCTTGTTGGTGTGTCTACAAATGAGGAGAAACTCCTCTATTTATAGCAAAAAATCCTTAGCCTAATAATGAATAATATGTCATGGCAAATGTCATGATCCACAAATATGTTATAATGGATATTATGTCATGGCAAATGTCATGAACCACAAATTTGTTATAATGGATATTATGTCGTGGCAAATGTCATGAAAATTTGGCCATATTACAAATCTCCACCTTGACCTAATTTTGGCTGATATAGTAAATTTGCTCCACCTTCTCCGCAAAAGCCCCAATGGGCATATGTCAAAATTTAATGCCATCAAAATCAGACAAATTGTCTAATACCGAAACTGTAGTAGGGCCTATAACAGTGGAGCCCAATAAAGTATACAACGAACCAGATCTGTGTGCTTTCATGATCACAAGAGCATCTTGAAAAACTTTTAAAACTCCACCTTCACTAGTAAATTTGCAACCAAGCGATTCTAGAGTGCCCAAAGATATGAGATTTTTCTTCAACTCAGGAACATATCTAACATCGGTGAGAGTTCTCACCACATCATCGTGCATTCTGACCCGAATTTTACCTTTGCCAATAACGTTACAAGTAACATTGTTACCCAATTGGACAACTCCACCTGCAACTGAATCATATATAGAAAACAAGTCCCTTCTAGGACACATATGATATGAACAATCGGAATCTGAAATCCACTCATTGTCTAATCTGAAACTAGTTTCATTTGCTAAAAATATAGTTCCCTCAATCTCATCAGTTGCTACACTAGCTTCGGCGGTGTCAGTATTTTTGTGCTCAGTTTTTATTTCCTTATGCTTTTCTTTATTTTTCAGCTTATAGCATTCGGAGATAATGTAACCTTTCTTATGACAATAGAGACACTGTAAATTATTGTATCTGGATATGGAGTCGGATTTTCCCCTAACAAACAAGCCAACTTTCGCTTGAGTTCCACTAGCTTCCCCAGTAATATCACTATCTATCTATTCCTTTGATTCTAAGATAGATTTAATATCCTTATACGAGATATTATCCTTTGCATAAAACATAGTATCTCTTATATGCTTAAAAGATGGAGGTAGAGAACAAAGCAGTAACACAGCTTAATCCTCATCTTTAATTTCAGCATCTATATTACTCAAATCCATAAGAATGGAATCAAAGATATCAAGATGAGAGAGAATAGAGGTACCTTCACCCACACGAATTGTATAAAGCTTTTTCTTCAGGTAAAGTCTATTTTCCACCGTCTTCTTCATATATAAGGTTTTTAATTTTTCCCACATGCCTTTGGTTGTGGTTTCTACAGAAACTTCACGTAAAACCTCATTTGAGAGATTTAAAATGATACCTGTTTTTGTCCTTTTGTCTATAACGGCAAACTCCTCATCCGTCATTTTATCCGGCTTCTTCTCCTTTCCTTGCAACGCCAAGTCTAAGCCATCCTGAATTAGGATAGCTTCCATGTTTAATTGCCACATTACGAAGTTTGCACTTCGGTCAAATTTCTCTGCATAGGTCTTTATTAGAGTCATTTTGGCTATTGAAACTAACCCGATTAGATCCGGCTCTGATACCAATTTGTTAGGATCGGGAACCCGGGTAGTGCGGAATATAGCCAAACAACGGTATAATAGGAATAACAAAGACAATGAAAGTTGATAACAACGACAATTAAAGTAGATAAAGAAGACACAAATTTAACGTGGTTCGGTCAAAATGACCTACGTCCACAAGCGGAGAGGAGCAATTTACTATAGCAATAAGAGTACAAAAGAGAGTACAAAATTAGAGTAAACACTCTAATTAATCCCAAATACCCTAAGAGAATAACCTCACAAAGATCACTCCAAAGAAAGGGTTCACACAAGTGCTTCCCAACACTAACTCTCATACAAAACACTCTTAATAAATGAAGAAAGGAAGAAACAAGAATTGAAGACTCAAGTCTTGTTGGTGTGTCTACAAATGAGGAGAAACTCCTCTATTTATAGCAAGAAATCCTTAGCCTAATAATGGATATAATGTCATGGCAAATGTCATGATCCACAAATTTGTTATAATGGATATTATGTCATGGCAAATGTCATGAACCATAAATTTGTTATAATGGATATTATGTCATGGCAAATGTCATGAAAATTTGGCCATATTACAAATCTCCACCTTGGCCTAATTTTGGCTGATACAGTGAATTTGCCTCACCTTCTCCGCAAAAGCCCCAATGGGCATATGTCAAAATTTAATGCCATCAAAATCAGAAAAATTGTCTGATACCAAAACTGTAGTATGGCCTATAACAGTGGAGCCCAATAAAGTATACAACGAACCAGATCTGTGTACTTTCATGATCACAAGAGCATCTTCAAAATTTTTTAAAACTCCACCTTTAGTAGTAAATTTGCATCCAAGCGATTCTAAAGTGCCCAAAGATATGAGATTTTTCTTCAACTCAGGAAACATATCTAACATCGGTAAGAGTTCTCACCACATCATCGTGCATTCTGACCCGAATTGTACCTTTGCCAATAACGTTACAAGTAACATTGTTACCTAATTGGACAACTCCACCTGCAACTGAATCATATGTAGAAAACAAGTCCCTTCTAGGACACATATGATATGAACAATCGGAATCTAAAATCCACTCATTGTCTAATCTGAAACTAGTTTCAGTTGCTAAAAATATAGTTCCCCCAATCTCATCAGTTGCTACACTAGCTTCGGCGGTGTCAGTATTTTTGTGCTCATTTTTTCTTTCCTTATGCTTTTCTTTATTTTTCAGCTTATAGCATTCGGAGATAATGTGACCTTTCTTATGACAATAGTGACACTGTAAATTATTGTATCTGGATATGGTGTCGGATTTGCCCCTAACAAAAAAGCCAACTTCCGCTTGAGTTCCACTAGCTTCCCCAGTAATATCACTATCTATCTGTTCCTTTGATTCTAAGATAGATTTAATATCCTTATAAGAGATATTATCCTTTGCATAAAGCATAGTATTTCTTATATGCTTAAAAGATGGAGGTAGAGAACAAAACAGTAACACAGCTTAATCCTCATCTTTAATTTCAGCATCTATATTACTCAAATCCATAAGAATGGAATCAAAGATATCAAGATGAGAGAGAATAGAGGTACCTTCACCCATACGAATTGTATAAAGCTTTTTCTTGCAGGTAAAGTCTATTTTCCACCGTCTTCTTCATATATAAGGTTTTTAATTTTTCCCACATGCCTTTGGTTGTGGTTTCTACAGAAACTTCACGTAAAACCTCATTTGAGAGATTTAAAATGATACATGCTTTTGTCCTTTTGTCTATGACGGCAAACTCCTCATCCGTCATTTTATCCGGCTTCTTCTCCTTTCCTTGCAACGCCAAGTCTAAGCCATCCTGAATTAGGATAGCTTCCATGTTTAATTGCCACATTACGAAGTTTGCACTTCGGTCAAATTTCTCAACATAGGTCTTTCTTAGAGTCATTATGGCATTGAAACTAACCCGGTTAGATCTGGCTCTGATACCAATTTGTTAGGATCGGAAACCCGGGTAGTGCGAAATATAGCCAAACAACGGTATTATAGCAATAACAAAGACAATGAAAGTTGATAACAACGACAATTAAAGTAGATAAAGAAGACACAAATTTAACGTGGTTCGGTCAAAGTGACCTACATCCACAAGCGGAGAGGAGTAATTTACTATAACAATAAGAGTACAAAAGAGAGTACAAAATTAGAGTAAACACTCTAATTAATCCCAAATACCCTAAGAGAATAACCTCACAAAGATCACTCTAATGAAAGGGTTCACACAAGTGCTTCCCAACACTAACTCTCATACAAAACACTCTTAATAAAGGAAGAAATGAAGAAACAAGAATTGAAGACTCAAGTCTTGTTGGTGTGTCTACAAATGAGGAGAAACTATCTATTTTTAGTAAGAAATCCTTAGCGTAATAATGGATATTATGTCATGGCAAATGTCATGATCCACAAATTTGTTATAATGGATATTACGTCAT
Source organism: Nicotiana tomentosiformis (assembly GCF_000390325.3). Classification (NCBI taxonomy): domain Eukaryota; kingdom Viridiplantae; phylum Streptophyta; class Magnoliopsida; order Solanales; family Solanaceae; genus Nicotiana; species Nicotiana tomentosiformis. The sequence continues at coordinate 68,958,588 of NC_090821.1, read as the reverse complement.
GGCAAATGTCATGAACCACAAATTTATTATAATGGATATTATGTCATGGAAAATGTCATGAAAATTTGGCCATATTACAAATATTCACCTTGGCCTAATTTTGGCTGATATAGTAAATTTGCTCCACCTTCTCCGCAAAAACCCCAATGGGCATATGTCAAAATTTAATGCCATCAAAATCAGATAAATTGTCTGATACCGAAACTGTAGTAGGGCCTATAACAGTGGAGCCCAATAAAGTATACAACAAACCAGATCTGTGTGCTTTCATGATCACAAGTGCATCTTTAAATTTTTTTAAAACTCCACCTTCACTAGTGAATTTGCACCCAAGCGATTCTAAAGTGCCCAAAGATATGAGATTTTTCTTCAACTCACGAACATATCTAACATCGGTGAGAGTTCTCACCACATCATCGTGCATTCTGACCCGAATTGTACCTTTGCCAATAACGTTACAAGTAACATTGTGACCCAATTGGACAACTCCACCTGCAACTGAATCATATGTAGAAAACAAGTCCCTTCTAGGACACATATGATATGAACAACCGGAATCTAAAATCTACTCATTGTCTAATCTGAAACTAGTTCCAGTTGCTAAAAATATAGTTCCCTCAATCTCATCAGTTGCTACACTAGCTTCGGCGGTGTCAGTATTTTTGTGCTCAGTTTTTATTTCCTTATGCTTTTCTTTATTTTTCAGCTTATAGCATTCGGAGATAATGTAACCTTTCTTATGACAATAGCGACACTGTAAATTATTGTATCTGGATATGGAGTCGGATTTGCCCCTAACAAACAAGCCAACTTCCGCTTGAGTTCCACTAGCTTCCCCAGTAATATCATTATCTATCTGTTTCTTTGATTTTAAGATAGATTTAATATCCTTATAAGAGATATTATCCTTTGCATAAAGCATAGTATTTCTTATATGCTTAAAAGATGGAGGTAGAGAACAAAACAGTAACACAGCTTAATCCTCATCTTTAATTTCAGCATCTATATTACTCAAATCCATAAGAATGGAATCAAAGATATCAAGATGAGAGAGAATAGAGGTACCTTCACCCATACGAATTGTATAAAGCTTTTTCTTGCAGGTAAAGTCTATTTTCCACCGTCTTCTCTATATATAAGGTTTTTAATTTTTCCCACATGCCTTTGGTTGTGGTTTCTACAGAAACTTCACGTAAAACCTCATTTGAGAGATTTAAAATGATACATGCTTTTGTCCTTTTGTCTATGACGGCAAACTCCTCATCCGTCATTTTATCCGGCTTCTTCTCCTTTCCTTGCAACGCCAAGTCTAAGCCATCCTGAATTAGGATAGCTTCCATGTTTAATTGCCACATTACGAAGTTTGCACTTCGGTCAAATTTCTCAACATAGGTCTTTCTTAGAGTCATTATGGCATTGAAACTAACCCGGTTAGATCTGGCTCTGATACCAATTTGTTAGGATCGGAAACCCGGGTAGTGCAAAATATAGCCAAACAACGGTATTATAGCAATAACAAAGACAATGAAAGTTGATAACAACGACAATTAAAGAAGATAAAGAAGACACAAATTTAACGTGGTTCGGTCAAAGTGACCTACATCCACAAGCGGAGAGGAGCAATTTACTATAACAATAAGAGTACAAAAGAGAGTACAAAATTAGAGTAAACACTCTAATTAATCCCAAATACCCTAAGAGAATAACCTCACAAAGATCACTCTAATGAAAGGGTTCACACAAGTGCTTCCCAACACTAACTCTCATACAAAACACTCTTAATAAAGGAAGAAATGAAGAAACAAGAATTGAAGACTCAAGTCTTGTTGGTGTGTCTACAAATGAGGAGAAACTCTTCTATTTATAGTAAGAAATCCTTAGCGTAATAATGGATATTATGTCATGATCCACAAATTTGTTATAATGGATATTACGTCATGGCAAATGTCATGAACCACAAATTTATTATAATGGATATTATGTCATGGCAAATGTCATGAAAATTTGGCCATATTACAAATATTCACCTTGGCCTAATTTTGGCTGATATAGTAAATTTGCTCCACCTTCTCCGCAAAAACCCCAATGGGCATATGTCAAAATTTAATGCCATCAAAATCAGATAAATTGTCTGATACCGAAACTGTAGTAGGGCCTATAACAGTGGAGCCCAATAAAGTATACAACAAACCAGATCTGTGTGCTTTCATGATCACAAGTGCATCTTTAAATTTTTTTAAAACTCCACCTTCACTAGTGAATTTGCACCCAAGCGATTCTAAAGTGCCCAAAGATATGAGATTTTTCTTCAACTCACGAACATATCTAACATCGGTGAGAGTTCTCACCACATCATCGTGCATTCTGACCCGAATTGTACCTTTGCCAATAACGTTACAAGTAACATTGTGACCCAATTGGACAACTCCACCTGCAACTGAATCATATGTAGAAAACAAGTCCCTTCTAGGACACATATGATATGAACAACCGGAATCTAAAATCTACTCATTGTCTAATCTGAAACTAGTTTCAGTTGCTAAAAATATAGTTCCCTCAATCTCATCAGTTGCTACACTAGCTTCGGCGGTGTCAGTATTTTTGTGCTCAGTTTTTATTTCCTTATGCTTTTCTTTATTTTTCAGCTTATAGCATTCGGAGATAATGTAACCTTTCTTATGACAATAGCGACACTGTAAATTATTGTATCTGGATATGGAGTCGGATTTGCCCCTAACAAACAAGCCAACTTCCGCTTGAGTTCCACTAGCTTCCCCAGTAATATCATTATCTATCTGTTTCTTTGATTTTAAGATAGATTTAATATCCTTATAAGAGATATTATCCTTTGCATAAAGCATAGTATTTCTTATATGCTTAAAAGATGGAGGTAGAGAACAAAACAGTAACACAGCTTAATCCTCATCTTTAATTTCAGCATCTATATTACTCAAATCCATAAGAATGGAATCAAAGATATCAAGATGAGAGAGAATAGAGGTACCTTCACCCATACGAATTGTATAAAGCTTTTTCTTGCAGGTAAAGTCTATTTTCCACCGTCTTCTTCATATATAAGGTTTTTAATTTTTCCCACATGCCTTTGGTTGTGGTTTCTACAGAAACTTCACGTAAAACCTCATTTGAGAGATTTAAAATGATACCTGCTTTTGTCCTTTTGTCTATGACGGCAAACTCCTCATCCGTCATTTTATCCGGCTTCTTCTCCTTTCCTTGCAACGCCAAGTCTAAGCCATCCTGAATTAGGATAGCTTCCATGTTTAATTGCCACATTACGAAGTTTGCACTTCGGTCAAATTTCTCAACATAGGTCTTTCTTAGAGTCATTATGGAATTGAAACTAACCCGGTTAGATCTGGCTCTGATACCAATTTGTTAGGATCGGAAACCCGGGTAGTGCGAAATATAGCCAAACAACGGTATTATAGCAATAACAAAGACAATGAAAGTTGATAACAACGACAATTAAAGTAGATAAAGAAGACACAAATTTAACGTGGTTCGGTCAAAGTGACCTACATCCACAAGCGGAGAGGAGTAATTTACTATAACAATAAGAGTACAAAAGAGAGTACAAAATTAGAGTAAACACTCTAATTAATCCCAAATACCCTAAGAGAATAACCTCACAAAGATCACTCTAATGAAAGGGTTCACACAAGTGCTTCCCAACACTAACTCTCATACAAAACACTCTTAATAAAGGAAGAAATGAAGAAACAAGAATTGAAGACTCAAGTCTTGTTGGTGTGTCTACAAATGAGGAGAAACTCTTCTATTTATAGTAAGAAATCCTTAGCGTAATAATGGATATTATGTCATGGCAAATGTCATGATCCACAAATTTGTTATAATGGATATTACGTCATGGCAAATGTCATGAACCACAAATTTATTATAATGGATATTATGTCATGGCAAATGTCATGAAAATTTGGCCATATTACAAATATTCACCTTGGCCTAATTTTGGCTGATATAGTAAATTTGCTCCACCTTCTCCGCAAAAACCCCAATGGGCATATGTCAAAATTTAATGCCATCAAAATCAGATAAATTGTCTGATACCGAAACTGTAGTAGGGCCTATAACAGTGGAGCCCAATAAAGTATACAACAAACCAGATCTGTGTGCTTTCATGATCACAAGTGCATCTTGAAATTTTTTTAAAACTCCACCTTCACTAGTGAATTTGCACCCAAGCGATTCTAAAGTGCCCAAAGATATGAGATTTTTCTTCAACTCACGACCATATCTAACATCGGTGAGAGTTCTCACCACATCATCGTGCATTCTGACCCGAATTGTACCTTTGCCAATAACGTTACAAGTAACATTGTGACCCAATTGGACAACTCCACCTGCAACTGAATCATATGTAGAAAACAAGTCCCTTCTAGGACACATATGATATGAACAACCGGAATCTAAAATCTACTCATTGTCTAATCTGAAACTAGTTTCAGTTGCTAAAAATATAGTTCCCTCAATCTCATCAGTTGCTACACTAGCTTCGGCAGTGTCAGTATTTTTGTGCTCAGTTTTTATTTCCTTATGCTTTTCTTTATTTTTCAGCTTATAGCATTCGGAGATAATGTAACCTTTCTTATGACAATAGCGACACTGTAAATTATTGTATCTGGATATGGAGTCGGATTTGCCCCTAACAAACAAGCCAACTTCCGTTTGAGTTCCACTAGCTTCCCTAGTAATATCATTATCTATCTGTTTCTTTGATTTTAAGATAGATTTAATATCCTTATAAGAGATATTATCCTTTGCATAAAGCATAGTATCTCTTATATGCTTAAAAGATGGAGGTAGAGAACAAAGCAGTAACACAGCTTGATCCTCATCTTTAATTTCAGCATCTATATTACTCAAATCCATAAGAATGGAATCAAAGATGTCAAGAAGAGAGAGAATAGAGGTACCTTCACCCATACGAATTGTATAAAGCTTTTGCTTCAGGTAAAATCTATTTTCCACCCTCTTCTTCATATAAAATGTTTTCAATTTTCCCACATGCCTTTGGTTGTGGTTTCTACAGAAACTTTACGTAAAACCTCATTTGAGAGATTTAAAATGATACCTGCTTTTGTCCTTTTGTCTATGACAGCAAACTCCTCATCCGTTATTTTATCCGACTTCTTCTCCTTTCCTTGCAACGCCAAGTCTAAGCTATCTGAATTAGGATAGCTTCCATGTTTAATTGCCACATTTCGAAGTTTGCACTTCGGTCAAATTTCTCAACATAGGTCTTTGTTAGAGTCATTTTGGCTATTGAAACTAACCCGGTTAGATCTGGCTCTGATACCAATTTGTTAGGGTCGGGAACCCGGGTAGTGCGGAATATAGCCAAACAACGGTATAATAGCAATAACAACGATAATGAAAGTTGATAACAATGACAATTAAAGTAGATAAAGAAGACACAAATTTAACGTGGTTCAGTCATAGTGACCTACATCCACAAGCGGAGAGGAGCAATTTACTATAACAATAAGAGTACAAATGAGAGTACAAAATTAAAGTAAACACTCTAATTAATCCCAAATACCCTAAGAGAATAACCTCACAAAGATCACGCCAAATAAAGGGTTCACACAAGTGCTTCCCAACACTAACTCTCATACAAAATACTCTTAATAAAGGAAAAAAAGGAAGAAACAAGAATTGAAAACTCAAGTCTTGTTGGTGTGTCTACAAATGAGGAGAAACTCCTCTATTTATAGCAAGAAATCCTTAGCCTAATAATGGATATTATGTCATGGAAAATATCATGAAAATTTGGCCATATTACACTTACGATATGCATACAACCTCTTATAGCCTTATGCAAGAATGGAGGAAAAGCATAGCCTCATGCAAATGGAAAAAGCCAGTGCTTAGCCTTATGCGACAATAGAGGCGGAGCTTAGCCTCATGCAGATAATGAAGGCACTGTTTAGCCTTATACAAGAATGGACGCAAATGTTAGCCTCATGTAGGTACGAGGGCTAGCCTTTAATCTTTAGTTTCTTTAGAAGGGAGAAAATCGAATTTCTTCTTGCATCAAATTCGAATGAAGTAAATTCCTATAGTATCTTTTTGCAATAATCAAAATTTTATTTGTTAATGGTGTGCTTAAAGTACCGGCGTATAGACATTATATTTTCTAATTGCACTAAGAGAGTAGCACCTGTATTAATAGAGGGAGTAAACTTTTTGTTTTTTGGTGCTTTCTTTTGCGGAGGTAAGGGTCGAAACCCCCTCCTTGTACAGCTTTACTATGAAGAATATAAGCACTCTATTGTGTTAAGACAAAAGTTACATTAGTGCTAACTACAACATTAGACTTGTTGCTGAGAGTAGTACTACCTCTCATCTATAGTGAAGTTTACAAGAAAGAGCATCTAGCAAAGCATTGATCTTGTAATGAATATCATTTTAAAATGAATATTTTGAATTCACCTTTCATAGGTCTAACTCGAAAGCTTGTAAAGCCATCTGCATAATTCTTCAATGTGGCTATAATTTGAGGGTTGAAACCATGCTACGAATATAGACCTTAGCCCCGACTCTACCTCAAAAGTTAGCTCATTTGGTGAGAATTGTCAAAAACCATATAAAGAGACTAAGTTACATCTCCCACACCGATGTGGGACTCAATTACACCTCCTACACCAATGTAATGGATTAAGCACATAGTAAATAAATAGGTTTTAGTTAATATATGGCAGCATTTTGATTACAATATTTATTTGACTATTCGATTAATATGATTAAATTCCTAATGGAACTTGTCCCTAATTGAACTTAGACTTGACTCTCATGTATTCTGATCATAATATACCAATGGAGATAGAGATATACCAGTGTCTATGATGATTCTTTTAGGGAAGATCAGACTTGAGCAGAGATGTGTCTTTTAGGGAGGATGTTTTTCCTTTCAAGTCCTCTCATTATAAGTTGAGACATCATGTTGTTGTTGACTGCTGGGATGATTCCCATGATCCTTTTGATCTTGAAGCAGAGGTTGTCACATGTTCATTGGAGCCATCATCTACTACTGACACTGTCCATACTCCTTCTAGCACTTCTGGTTCTATGTCTTTGGAAGGTATAACAACTAATAACACTGATGATACTAACAGACACACATTACCTATTTCCTTAGCTGATGAGATAGTGGTGCCTACCACTGGAGCTGGTTCACTTATGCTTGATGACACAACTCATGGTGCTGCTTCAGATCTTGTAGGTCCTAGTGTGTCCACAGGGCCAAGAAAATCCTGCAGAACCTCTAAGCCTCCTGACTGGCTAAATGATTACATACATAAAATGTCCAAGCCCACATCTCATGCAGTAGTGGGATCTACTTATCCCTTGTCTACATATATGTCTTATGCTTCACTCTCAAACTCCTACGGCCAAATTTTATGCAACATGTCCACTATCAGAGAACCTGATACTTATGAGGAAGCTTTACTCAATCCTCACTGGGTAGAAGCCATAAAACAAGAGCTGCAAGTTCTACAGGACAACCATACTTGGTTACTAGTTGAACTTCCTATTGACAAGAAGCACATTGGGTGTAAGTAGGTATTCAAAGTCAAATATAATGCCAAAGGAGAGGTAGACAGATACAAGGCTCGCCTAGTGGCCAAGGGCTATACTCAGCAGGAGGGATTAGAATACCAGGAAACTTTTTCCCCAGTGGTGATGATGGTTACTGTGAGAACTGTCTTATCACTAGCTGCTATGTTTGGTTGGAGGTTGCACCAAATGGATGTCTTCAATGCATTCCTTCGGGGTGATCTTGCAGAAGATGTCTATATGATTCCACCACCTGTTCTTTTAGGACAAGGGGAGTGCAGCAAAGTTTGCAAACTCCAGAAGTTTCTATATGGATTAAAACACGCCTCTCGAAAATGAAATCTCAAGCTTTGTGAAGCTCTTATCTCTTCAAGGTTCATTCAGAGTCATCATGATTATTCTCTTTTCATCAAAAAATCATGTTCTGATTTGGTCATTATCCTAGTCTATGTGGATGACCTTCTCATTACATGCTCCTCTGCATGTATGATTCAAGAGGCCAAACTCATGTTTCATCATCATTTCAAGATCAAGGATCTGGGGGAGATGAGATACTTCCTTGGTCTTGAAATTGGCAGAAGTAAAGATGGAATTTTAGTCTGTCAAAGGAAGTTTGCACTAGACCTTTTTGAAGATCTTGGACTAGCTGGTTCCAAACCTTTTGCCACACCCATGGAACTCCATCAGAGACTTACCAGCATAGAGTTTGATCAAGGTTGTGAGAATGAATGCACTACTGATGAAGTGCTACATGATCCTGCTGGATATCAAAGGCTAGTGGTAAAGTTGCTTTATCTAACTATGACTCGACCAGATATAAGCTACACAATATAGAACTTGAGTCAATTCATGCATTGGCCAAAGAAGTCACACATGGAAGGGGCTCTAAGGGTGATGAGATATCTGAATAATGCCCCTGGATTGGGAATACTATTATCATCCAAACCATCATCAGAGCTTACAGTTTATTGTGATGCAGATTGGGCAACTTTCCCTATGACAAGAAGATCAGTAAGTGGTTTTATAGTCAAGATGGGAGACTCTTTGATTTCCTGGAAATCGAAGAAGCAAAACACAGTGTCAAGGAGCTCAGCAGAGGCTGAATATAGGAGCATGACAAATGCAATTGCAGAAATAGTATGGCTTACTAGATTATATGAAGGACTGGAAGTGCAACTGAAGTTGCCAGTGAAACTGTTTTGTGTTAGCAAGGCAACACTTCAAATTGCTGCTAATCCTATATACCATGAGCGAACGAAATACATAGAGATTGATTGTCATTTCATTAGGGAGAAGATTCAAGAAGGTCTTATATGCGTAGAACATGTGCCCACAAACTTGCAGCTGGCTGATATCTTAACTAAAGGACTAGGGAAGGCACAACATGAAGTTTTATTATCCAAGCTGGGAATGTTCAACCTGTTTACATTACACAGCTTGAGGGGGAGTGTTGAAGGTGTCACGTGAGTGGAGTGACAACTAGATCCTACATGGTGAAGAATTAGTTAGAAGGAGTTATTAATTAACTAATTAGAAAGGCAATTAGGTCGGATATACTGTGTAGAAATATGTGTACAGTGTATTATTCAATATAGAAGTAAAAATTCATTTCCTCTCTTTCCCTCTTTGATTCTTCTCAGTAATATGAAGCTTTCCACAGGTGCATTCATGGCAGATGCTCAACAATTAAATAAAAGCGGCGATGACAATTGCCATCTTCAAAAGATAGTTGACCTATTTCACCGATCAATAAAGCAATGTACTGGTTTAGAAAGGCTAGCTAATTAAATTACTCGAATTAGTAAAAGCGTATCACCGAAGAAAAGAATTGAAAGGAAATATATTATTGTCAATTTTTCATAGTAAAAAGTAACTTGCCTCCGGAGAATATCCCCATTGGTGACAGTTTCATAGTCAAAGAATCAAAGAAAGTGGATGTGTATGTTTTCTCATTGTCTTAACTCTGGCCAAGAATCAATCTTGACACTTATGAGTATGACTGTGCTAATTCAGCTTCAACTTTAAAGCTTCTCACTTGTAATATAGTAGGATATTAAGATAACATATACGATAAGAAAAAAGAAATCTTCAATACCTCAAGAAATCTTTTATGACATATTCTCTAGGCTTCCCGTCAAGACTTTATTGCGTTTTAAATGCATTTTTAAATTTTGTAACTCTCTTTTGTCGGATCCATACTTTGTAGACTTACATCAAATCCACTCTATATATCTTTATGATAAAACCAAATTCCATGTATGATCAAGGGATCGAGAAAAAGTTTACAACATGGACCTGAAGATGGAACATAACCTAAAAAGCCTTTGTTTCTCGGATTAAGGAATTGGATGATTTTATAGACTATCATAAATTTGATTATGTTAAAGGTTTGATATGCTTATGGAGTACAAACGTGTTGCTCGGCCCTGTTATTTATAACTCCAGTACAGTACAAGAGAAGTGAGATCCCTTCTCTAATACTCCTCATTACAAAAAAGGATAATTAAGTAATTTATCCAAAACAATAACTAATAAACAAACAAAAATAATTCCAATATAAGATGAAATAGGGAAAAGCCCTATGCTAACAGAAACAAAAGAATAAGGGGGCAAGCAACTTTACTCGGTAGAAGCAAAACGGACAGAGACGATCAAAAACAACCACAAAGTGGTTTACTCTGTTCTAGCAAAGGGATTTACAAAGAAGGGGAACAAGCTAGGTAATTGAATTTTAAAACTTTTCCATGGTAATCTTATTTCTTTACTTAATACTTAGCACATTATTAGCTATTACTGTATACGGTTAAAACCGAGCCCATCCAATATTTCTATTATACTGGGACCAAGGAGCTGCATCGAAGGTCGGCCCCGTAGTGGATAAGACCAAGGTATGAGGATAAGGTACCGTATTCGGGATTCGAGGTACCTATTGAGATCGAGGCCAGCAGCGATCGAGACCGAATGAGACAGGCATCGAGCAAGATCGAAGATAACATAATAACGGAAAGACAAAATATCCGTGATTGGTCGAAGATCATGGCGGAGATCTCGAAACAGATCAAATTAGGAACGGTCAATTAGCTAATCATGGGATTTCCTTTTATAATTAGAGTTATACCATAAGTAGAATTCCTCTACTATATAAAAGGGAGGGTATTAACCATTTCTAAGGGAGACATTGTTCTCGCATAAAAATGCCAATATAGCTTTCTCTCTTTATCTTATACTCTTTTCCATCAGCTCGCTTTATTTTTAACTGTTTTGGTATCAATCAGTTCGAGGGCACCCTAGCTCGAGGGTTGAATTTCGTTACAACACTGGTTAGCTTTACTTTATAGTTCATTTCTGTTATTAATCTTCACATTTATCAATTGGTATTAGGTGAAATCACGTGTCCTTAAAACCACATTATAAGTTTAATTATTATCCAATTTTAATGATAAATAATTTGGCGTCCACCATGGGGATAAGGATAATAGTGATTGCTTAATACCGATTCTGATAACACACACTGCTTTACATTTGTTCTTGTAAGAATCTTTGTTTTCAGGATAAACATGTCAAACTCACAAGCAACACTTACACATGGTGACAACGACCTCGGATTTCATGTGGAAAATGATAATGTAGCCGCACCACGGATCGAGGTGCCTCAGGCTGACCTCGAAGGAATGCCAATTGCAAACCCCGTCGATGTCAGTTCATATGTCGCCCTAAATGCATATTTGGGGGTTGATCCCAAAGGTAGCGGACGCACGGAATTTCAATCAGTGGTCGAGGTACGCATGGTGGTTAAGATGGTGGAGTTAGCCTCTAATTGATATTCAAAATATTACAAGCTCAACAAGCCGCTATAGTACAACTACAAAATCAACACCGAACACTGAGTAGGATCGAACCAGAAGTTGTCCACAGGACCGAGCCTGTGCCGGAAAGGTCGAACGCTAACGAATCGGGGACTAACTCTGCCATTATGAAGATGCTCGAGGAGCTCACTAAACAGATTGAATCGGAAGAAAAGAAAATCGAGGCAAATAACAAGAAAGTAGAGAATACAATTCCCGGGTTGACCAAATACCGGAGGCACCGCCGATTCTTAAGGGTATGGATTCAAATAAATTCGTGTAGAAGCCTTTCCCTCCAAGTGCGGAACCGAAACCCATTCCGAATGCCAGAAATTCCTACGTACAATGGGAACACTGACCCTAACAAGCATGTCACTTCTTATAGATGCGCAATAAAAGGGAATGACTTGGAAGACGATGAGATCGAATTTTTTCTGCTGAAGAAATTTTAGAAACCTTGTCGAAAAGAGCAATGATATGGTACCACAATTTGCCGCCTAATTCCATCGATTCCTTCGCCATGCTTGCAGACTCCTTCGTAAAGGCATATGCCAGAGCAATAAAGGTTGTGACTAGGAAGTCGGACCTCTTCAAGGAGAAACAAAAAGACAACAAAATATTGAGGGAATTCGTATCTCGGTTCCAGATGAAACACATGGAACTACCACCGGTCACAGACGATTGGGTTGTTCAAGCCGTTACTCAAGGTTTGAACGAACAAAGTTCGGTGGCATCACGACAGCTAAAGCAGAATTTAATTGAATATCCAGCGGTAACCTGGGCCGATGTACATAATCGGTACCAGTCAAAGATCATGGCCGAGGATGATCAATTGGGGACCCCGTCCGATTCCGTTTATCCAAACAGGACCGTCGACAGAACTCAAAAGGATATCGATAGAGAACACCAGCCGAACAGAGATCGGTATCAACCATACAACGTAGATCGTATAAACATCAGCTTAGGACACAATTCCATCCGAAATGATCGAAGGAACAATCGAGGACAGAGCTCTCGAGGGCTTATGAGCAAAAATGGCTTCGATAAGCATGCCAATCCCACAGAAGCACCACAATTATCAGAATACAACTTCAGCATCGATGCATCAGGTATTATGTCAGCCATTGGGAGAATCAAAGATACTAGATGGCTCAAACCCCTACAAACCGATCCATCCCAAAGAAATCCCAATATAATATGCAAATACCATGGTAAACATGGTCATACAACCGAAGACTGCAGATAACTAAGGGAGGAAGTGGGCCGTCTATTCAACGAGGGTCACATTCGAGAATTCTTGAGTGACCGAGCTAAAAACCATTTCAGAGACAGGGATGCAAATAGGAAAAACAAGTAGGAAAAACCACAACACGTGATTCACATGATCGTTGGTGGGGTCGATATTCCACAAGGTCCCGTGTTCAAACGCACTAAAGTATCAATCACCAGGGAAAAACGAACTCGAGACTATGTGCAGAAGGCACTTTATCATTCAATGACGAGGAAGTAGAAGGGGCCTCACAACCCCACAATGATGCTTTGGTAATCTCTCTCCTTATGAATAAAATTCAGGTTAAACGTGTTTTAATTGATCCAGGAAGCTCGGCCAATATTATTCGGTCGAGGGTCGTGGAGAAGCCCGGCCTACAAGATCATATCATACCCGCAACTCGGATTCTCAATGGCTTCAACATGGAGAGTGAAACAACTAAAGGGAAATCATCCTACCAATAAATGTAGCTAGAACTATTCAAGAAACAAAGTTCCACGTGATCTAGGGCGATATGAGATACAACGCACTGCTCGAAAGACCCTGGATTCACAACATGAGGGTGGTCCCCTCAACCCTTCACCAAATGCTGAAGTTCCCAACACCGAATGGAGTAAAAATAATGTATGGGGAACAACATGCTGCCAAAGAAATGTTTGTTCGCGGTCGACGAAGTAACACCAGTATCGATACTTTAATTAACAAAGGAATCCAGGTCCAAAGGAAAATAGGAAGCTAAATAGAAACCACAACCACTAGCCTCGACTCAGTCGGAGAAGCAGGGAACGGATGAGGGCGATGACTACTGGATCCCTCAATCCTTCATAATCCCCGAGAACGCCACCAAATCGATAGTCGAAGAGCTGGAGCTAGTCATATTGATCGAGTATCTACTCGATCAAAAGGTATACCTGGGTCCGGGGTTAACCCCCGAGCTCAGGGAAAAACGCATTAAATTTCTTATCAATAACATGGATTATTTTTCTTGGTCCCACCTAGATATGACAGGGATCACGCCGGAGATCACTACACATCGACTGAGCTTGGACCCGAAGTTCTGCCCAATAAAATAAAAGAGAAGGCCCCAATCCGAGGTAAAACATGCATTCATCAAGGACGAGGTAGCCAAATTTCTCAAAATAGGATCCATTCGGGAAGTAAAATATCCCGAATGGTTAGCAAACGTAGTGGTAGTCCCTAAAAAGGAAATAAACTTAGAATGTGCCTAGAATATAAAGATTTAAACAAAGCATGTCCTAAAGACTCTTTTCCTCTGTTGAATATCGATCACATGATCGATGCCATGGACGGCCTCGAGATCCTTAGTTTTCTCGATGCTTATTCCGGGTACAGTCAAATACAAATGAACCCGGAGGATCAGGAAAAGACTTTGTTCATCACTAAGTATGGTACCTATTGTTATAATGTAATGTCGTTTGGACTAAAACATGCTGGTGCCACTTATCAACACTTAGTAAATCGAATGTTCGAAGAAAAAATAAGTAAATCAATGGAGGTTTATATTCACGATATGCTAGTTAAGTCCCTATAAGCAGAGAACCATTTGACACATTTGTAGGAGACCTTCGACATACTAAGGAAATACAACATGAATCTCAACCCGGAGAAATGTGCATTTGGGGTCGGCTCGGGAAAGTTCCTCGACTTTATGGTATCAAATTGAGGGATCGAAATCAACCCCGATAATATCAAGGAAATCGAAGACATCACAGTCGTGGAAAATGTTAAGGTCGTACAAAGATTAACAGGGCGCATAGCTGCCCTAGGCCGATTCATCTCGAGGTCTTCAGATAGAAGTCACAGGTTCTTGTCACTGCTCAAAAGGAAGAACCATTTTGCATGGACCCCGGAATGCCAACAAGCATTGGAAGAATTAAAGCGGTACCTCTCAAACCCGCCACTACTCCATACTCTGAAAGCGGACGAGCGACTCTACTTGTACTTAGCAGTCTCAGAAATCGCGGTAAGTGGGGTCCTAGTTTGAGAAGAGAAAGGTACGCAATTTCCTATTTACTATGTTAGTCGAACTTTAGGTGAGGCTGAGACCCGATACCCACATTTAGAAAAATTAGTGCTTTCCCTAAAAAGCGCCTCTAGAAAATTAAAACCATATTTTCAGTGTCACCCAATTTGTGAGGTGACTACTTATCCCCTTCGCAATATTTTGCATAAGCCCGAACTTTCGGGCAGATTGGACAAATGGGCCGTCAATATTAGTGGGTATGATATCAAGTATCGACCCCGAACGACCATCAAATCTCAAATCTTAGCGGACTTCGTGGCCGACTTTACGCCAGCCCTCGTACCCGAGGTCGAAAAGGAACTATTATTAAAGTCGGGTACATCATCGAGGGTGTGGACCCTCTTCACAGACGGTGCTTCGAACGTGAAGTGATCCGGGCTAGGCATCATTTTGAAGCCGCCCACAGGTAGTACAATTAGACAAGCTGTCAAAACTTCCAAGTTAACTAACAATGAGGCCGAGTATAAGGCCATGATTGCAGGTCTCGAGCTAGCTAAATGTTTGGGAGCAGAGTTCATCGAGGCGAAATGTGATTCCCTACTTGTGGTAAACCAAGTCAACAGAACCTTCGAGGTTCGAGAAGATTGAACGCAGAGATACTTGGACAAATTACAGGTGACTCTACATCGGTTTAAAGAATGGAACCTACAGCATGTGCCTCGAGAACAAAACAGCGAGGCAGATGCCCTTGCAAATTTGGGCTCATCAGTCAAAGACGACGATATTAGCTCGGGGACTGTCGTACAACTTTCAAGGTCAGTAATCAAAGAAGGCCATCAATTCCACAAGTCTGACCTGATATTGGAGGAACAAATATAGCGAGTACATAAACAATGGGAAGCTTCCATTAGATCTTAAGGAATTGAGAACTCTACGTACGAAGGCCGCACGATTCACATTGGCCGAAGATGGAACACTATATAGAAGGATGTACGACGGACCATTGGCAATATGTATGGGACCAGGAGATACCAACTACGTCCTACGAGAAATCCACGAAGGCACCTGCGAAAATCATTCTGGTATCGAATCATTGGTTCAAAAAGTCATTAGAGCAGGATACTATTGGGCAGATATGGAAAATGATACAAAAACGTTTGTTCGAAAGTGTGACAAATGCCAAAGGTATGCGCCGATGATTCACCAACCCGTAGAGCAACTCCACTTAGTCTTATCCCCATGGTCAATCATAAAATGGGGAATGGATATCGTCGGTCCTCTACCATCTGCCCCAGTTAAATCTAAATTTATTTTGTTTATGACTGTCTATTTCTCTAAGTAGGTTGAAGCATAGGCCTTCAAGAAAATTAGAGAGAAAGAATTCATAGTCTTCATCTGGGACCACATTATATACCGATTCGGGATGCCTTCCTAGATCGTATGCGACAATGGAAAGAAATTCGTAGGAAGAAAAGTGACAAAGTTTCTCAAAGATCACAAAATAAAAAGGATCATGCCAACGTCATATCATCCTAGTGGAAACGGACAGGCCAAATCGACAAACAAGACCATCATTCAAAATCTAAAGAAAAGATTGAATGACGCTAAGGGAAAATGGAGAGAAATATTACCCGAAGTCCTTTGGGCATATCGAACAATGCCAAAATCCAGTACGGGGGCAACACCGTTCTCTTTAGTATATGGCGCCGAAGCTCTAATCCCGGTTGAAGCCGGGGAACCCATCGTCAGGTTTTGATATACAACAGAAGAGTCAAATCACAAGGCTATGCATACAAGCCTCGAATTGCTAGATGAAAAATGAGAAGCTGCCCTCGTTCGAATGGATGCACATAAAAAGTGGATCAAAAGGTACTACAATCGAAGAGCTAATCTTCGACACTTTAAAATCGGAGACTTGGTTCTGAGGAAGGTCACCCTCAATACTCGAGACCCAAATGAAAGAAAACTTGGCCCGAACTGGGAGGGACCATATCAGGTCCTCGTTATCATCGAAAAAGGATCCTACAAACATTGGCATGATGCACGACAAACAATTACCAAATAATTGGAACATATCACTCCTCAAACAATATTACTGCTAAGGTACGACCTTCTCCACTTTCGTTTACATTTTATACTAACCATTTGCATGTGTTTAATCGAAGACATCAAAGGATTCTTCAAACACAAAGTCCTTAGGTCTGAAAGCATGCATTGCACTCTTTTTCCCTTAGATCGGTTTTTGTCCCAAATGGGTTTTTCCAGCGAGGTTTTTAACGAGGTAGCCATTATTCGTGCTAACTTAGAGCAATTAAACAGTATCCGAGGCTCCTTTACAATCAACCTTGAATACTGGGGGGCATCACCCTCGGATAGTTACAAGGAAAATACTTCATGCTGACAGGATCTCGATAGGTAAATTTTGTAAGGGTCAAACGGTCGAACGAACCATGCCCACAGATTACTCGAGCCTTAATGGAAAACATGTACACATGTTAATCTATTGAAAAAGTATGTTTCCTTGACAGATATTTCATGCCTTAAAGAAATTTATACTTTACAATGTCGTTCTTGTGATCTATTGTGGAAAGTGTCTTAAGGGACGGTCACAACTAAAATTCGAACAATTGACCCCGCACTAGGGACTGCCATCCAAAAAATCGACATGATCGAATTACTAAAACCTCAAGATCGTAAGACCTTAAAAAGGCAACCCTTGATTTTATTGGCCACGACCACCCCACTCGGGGAATGATACTTTGAACAAGTTCGAATTATAACAGGGGAACAATCCCAAAAGGCGAATCCCAAACTAAAGGTTACGGACAAAAAAAACATGGTTCAAAGACGTCCGATTTTCATTATAAAACAGGCCTTCGAATATTTTTATAAACCGGTTAAAAAGGTTACCCTCGGCTGAATTACTAAGGGAATCGATAATATCAACCCTCGAAAACCCTAATGGGTACAAAGTCGTTCGAACTCTCGAACAAATTCTCTATTTTATGCTAAGGGTCTCGATAATATCGACCCTTGAAAACCCTAATGGGTACGGAATAGTTCAAACTCTTGAGGAAATCCATTATTTCATGCTAAGGTACACCATATTTTATATGATTAAACAATAAACGTTTCAAGCCGAAAAGGGGAAGAAAGCCATTCTTTTTACTATGTCCGTATTAGCCTAATCCAAGAGCCTAAAGGGCCATTTTATTTTTGAGTCCGAGAAATCATCCTCACTCAATTAAAACCTAAGGGTAACCTTATTATGAGTTCGAGCAAGTACTCGCTCAATTAATATTACACTAGTCCGACTACAATCAAGTTGCCTAAGCCTCGAACTTATGAGCAAAATTTTCATAAAGTATTAATGAAATAGAATTTTCACGAGGCAAGAAATAGAATAAAGATAAGTCAAAGAGAAAAAATATATTTTATATATACGAAGATATTTACAAGGACCGATTAGGGTCTCGCACAAAAAATCAAAAAAGAAAAAGCCTAAGATTCCTAATTTTCCTCAGGGGAAACTTCTTCTCCATCAAGGTCCTCCCCATTCTCGGACCCGCTCTTGCTGCCATCATCATCATCATCAGTGGAAGAGGCCAGCGCTCTAGCATCAGCTTCATGCTCTCTAGACTTTATTATTTCATCAGTAAGATCGAAACCTCGAGCGTGGATCTCCTCAAGGTTTTCCATCCGATATTGGAATTTGGCGAGTTCAGCAATCCAATGCTCTCGAGTTTGAGTAGTCTCGGCTGACTCTCTCGCTTAGACATGAGCAGCTTTAGCATCGGCCTGGTAGACGACCACGATCGCATCTACCTCAGCCTTTGCCTTTTCGACTTCAGATTTGGACTTTGCAAGTTCGAACGTTAACCGAGCCTCGAGATGCTGTATTTTCTTTGCCTGAGCTGAGATCTTCTCCTTCATGCCTCAAAGTTGACTTTCGACCGATGACAATTGGGCTCGAGCAGTCTCTTTTTCTGCAGCAATGTGGTCCATACCTTCTTTCCACCCCAATGCCTCCGCCTTGATCATGTTGACCTCCTCGCGAAACTGCTTGATCCTCTCGACCTTTTGCTGCAACTGTGAGATTGAAATGTTAGCCACCGTTCCCGAATCGAGCCCATGAGATTTTATGATTTTCATTACCTGCTCGATCAGGTCGGTATGATATTTGTGAGCCGTGTCCAACTCGGCTTGGAGGTCCTTGATCTTTTCTTCTTTTTGCCCATCGAGAAGGTTGAAGGGCATTCCTCTCCTCGGTAAGCCTTTGAATGTTAGCCTCGTACCGACTTAGCTCAGCTCGAGACCGAGAAAATACTTCCCGATGAAACACTGAGTCCTACTCAGAAAGAAGAAAAGAAGTTAGACAAGAAGATAAAAATGAACACAAAGGCAATACCAACAAGGGGAGTTAAGGCTTACCCGATTCAAAGCTTGTTGCGATTCGTTGAAAAGGCTTGATGCCTCGCCCGAGTCCTTCCTCTAGACCTCCAAGTCGCTCAGACTGGTAGCATCTTTGACCCTAGTAAAGTAATCACGGAAGGTGTCCTCCCTTCCGTGGGCTCCTTCGATGGAGGGGGTCTTCAAGGCCCGATCCTATTGAATCATCTCCTTAGAAAACGAGGGGAGCAACGGGGAGCCTCCAATTTCTATTTCCCCAAGTGGATAACTTGGTGCATTCTCTGCATCTCGAGGGGCCTCGAGACCAGTCCTTATAGACGTACCCACTATTGGCTCATTATGGTGGGAGGCATCTTTAATCCTCGATAACTCGGGGACTTTGCCCAAGTCTCTTCCCTAGACCCCCTCATCTCGAGATGGAGTCTCTGTAGCCTTCACCGATTCAGTGACCTTTGGGGCCTCGGTGCCCATTCCCACTCCAGCCACCAGCCCAGAGTCTTCTTCTTCCTCCCTTAGACGCCAAACAGAGGCTTCGGTCAGAAGGATGATGTTCTTTTTCGGCTTACGAGCCGCATTCTTCTTAGGTTCTGGATCCTCGGAGGTTGAGGTCTTTTTCCTCTTTTTGTCCTCCGCTGGGTTCAGTGCTAAATTTGGATTTGAAGTTAAAAATAGATGGAGATGATAAGATTTAGCAGTGAAAATCGTAGATTTGCAGATGAAGAACTTAGAAAATGTAAAAGGCTTTGGAGATTAGAAAAGGTTGAAGGTAAAGTTTGAAAGAGTGTAAAAAGAAGCATATTTATGGGATTCACGGCGACGGTTCAAAGGCACTAGTGACCGACCACCAACTGATACACATTAATAACTTGGGGAACTGTACCGACGGGACGTTTCGGTCAGTTCCATCGCTTACGTCACGACGATGATGTCATGGCAGGTTGAGGTTAAAATCGAAGGCTCAATTTGTTTCTTGTCATTACACTCCAAACAATGAGGGGACTATCTGTATACGATTAAAACCGAGCCCACCTAATTTTTCTATCTGACCGGGACCAGGGAGCTGCATCGAAGGTCGGCCCCGTAGTGGATTAGACCAAAGTACGAGGACAAGGTACCGAGTTCGGGATTCGAGGTACCTGTCGAGATCGAGTTAAGCAGCGATCGAGACCGAATGAGACATACATTGAGCAAGATCGAAGATAGCATAATAACGGAAAGACAAAATATACGTGACTAATCGAAGATCATGGCAGAGATCTCGGAACGGATCAAATTAGGAATGGTCAACTAGCTAATCATGAGATTTTCTTCTGTAATTAGAGTTATACCATAAGTAGAATTTCTTTACTATATAAAAGGGAGTATTAACCATTTGTAAGGGAGACACGTTTCTCGCATAAAATAGCCAATATAGTGCTCGCTCTTTATCTTATACCATTTTGTTCATCAACTCGCTTTATTTTTAACTGTTTTGGTATCAATCAGTTCGAGGACACCCTAGCTCTAGGGTTAAATTCTATTTCAATACTGGTTCGCTTTACTTTATAGTTCATTTATATTATTAATCTTCACATTTATTAATTGGTATTAGGTGAAATTACAGGTCCTTAAAACCACATTATAAGTTTAATTGTTATCCAATTTTAAGGGTAAACAATTACTTCATTAACTAAGGGAAGAAACAACAAAATTTAAGTTACTTTTAATCTAGTACAGATAATTGAATTTTATATACATGATTCTTATAGGGCTGAGTAGATATAATTTTGGAATTTTGATTAAGAATTTGAAAGATAAAGTTAAGAAAATTTGGAGAAATTCATGAGTCTTTTTCATGAATTAACTGGGTATATCATATGAATAAGTTGTATTTAATAGATTTTGAAGTATTCTAAACTATCAGTAGCATGAGTAAGTATAAATTGACGAATTAAGAGTCAAACATTAACCCAAGGGTTGGGTATTCTAAATTATCTATGAATTCGATAAAACAAAAAAATTAACACGAGAGCGATTTATGTTTTCATAACTTGCATGATTTATACATGATTTTTAATATGAATATGTTACCGATTATTTTGAGTTGTATGTGGACAAGTATTTTACTCGATATGATACCGAAATAGTTATTTGAGATGATTACCATTGTTTTAACTATTTCCATTGCCATTAGAAATGTTTTACTGTTACTCGAATATACTCTTATCGAAACGAAATTTCATGATTTGATAAGAACCGATATGCCCTACAGTATTTTAGAATATTTTCCTACGAGTATATATGGATTACATAGACAAGTATAAATGAGAGTAGACTTTGAAGGATCCCGTAGCTAATGGCAGGTTCGTTAGAACTGGTGCACCTTGTAATTACCGATTACCGTTATAGCTTTCGCTAGTGGGAAGGTAGAACTAGCATACCGTTATCGATTTCCCTCGAGTTGGGAATACCGTTATATTTAACTTCTTGCGAAGAAGTCCACAGTTATACCGATTACATGATCCATTCATTGAAATCTCCCAAACATGAATATTGATATTACATAGTATTTACCGAGCTTATTACCGAATTGTCAATTGATTTGTATTACATGAAAAACATGATGGTATTGATTATTCTTTATTGTTTCTGAAAGGGCATTCTTATGATATTTTCTGTTTAATATATATACTAGCGACTCATTCTCCGCTAATAATTTTTACAGAGACAACAATTGACGTGGGCGAAGATTTCGTTAATTAGAGCGCACATGTTGATAGTTCTTGGTGATCTTCGCATTTGTTCGCGTGGGCGAAGATTTTATTTATTGTTATGATCTTTTCTTTGAACTCTTAGAGTTGCTCCATAGTCATTCTTTTAGTATCATGAGTACTCTTTTGTTATTATAGAGTTATGTTGAGTATCGCTCTTTATTATCTAAGTTGGAGATAAATTAGTATTTCTAATTGTTAGTGGGGGGACTATTAATGGTAGCTATAGGTTTGAGTTAATTGATAAAGTTATTATTGTTTGGATTGATATTAGGATGTTTGGTTGTTCATTTGAGATAGGAAAAGTTTTGGGATAGTCCAAAAACAGGGGAAACTCTGTCCGATTTTCTGTAAAATACCGACGAGGCTTACTTGGGGGCACTTGCTCCTAAATGCCAGTCATGATCCTAAATTGGGTCGTGACACCTTCCTTGATTAAATTTCTATGGAACCATTGTTATTGTTTATTAGGATTCTAACCAGAGAAAAAGAAGTACAAAATTTTGATGATTACAGTTCATTATTCTAAATATTATACATGCAAGAGATATTGGGTTTTAACTCTAGGCATCAATGTATCTGTCACGATCTAAAATCTAACTAGTCGTGATGGCAACTAACCTCACCCGCTAGGTAAGCCAAATAACAACAATCCGATTCAATTAATATTTAACTCACTCTAATACACTCCCCAAGGACTAGTAGTAAAAATCATGAGCTTCTAAAATTAGAATTTACAAAGCTGATGTGAAATAATAATACGTCATCTGTTTGAAGTATACATGAATAGATTTAAAAATTCTAAAGCTACCGAGAACAAGAGGTAGTTGTGACTGGATCGCAGGTACATCTTCAATGCTAGCTCTCATCATGTACATCAGCATCAACATCCAAAATCTCTACGCAAGGTGCAGAAGTATAGTATGAGTACAACCGACCCCATGTACTCAATAAGTAACAAACCTAACCTTAGGTTGAAAGTAGTGACGAGCTTGTACTAAGGACAAAATTCACACCAATAACCAATAACATCTCATAACAATACAATTTAAAGCCGCACAAATAATAACTCCATAATAAAATGCTCAGCTCGTATACAATTCCGGAAAATAAACATTCTTTTTCAAGTATAACACTAAAACTCAATTTTTTTGCTGAAAATCACCAAAAATATGAGTAAGTCTGAAATCTGTAATATTTCTCAAAAACATTAACCATAGATAAGAAATTTTATTATCAGATGGCAAGAGGAAAAATACTTCTCTATGCTTACATATCAAGTATGCATGTCTAATGCAATGCAGCACGGTGATGAACTCATGTACTCACACTCTCAGAGTACTCAATCTCACTATCTCGCATTTCCACTCATCACGCTCAATATTCTGTACACTCAGTCACTCGACACTGTACATGGTAGATCCAACCCAAATATAACTGTCAATTCTCACACAGTCACTCAGTACTATATATGGCCAATCCATCCTAGGAAAGATCCATCCCAAATATATATACACAATAACTGTCATTCAGTCACTCAATACTGTACATGGCCAATCCAGCCCAGGGAAGATCCATCCCAAATATATATATACATAATAACTAGCATTCAGTCACTCAGTACTGTACATGGCCAATCCAGCCCAGGGAACTCTATCCCAAATATAAATGTATTGTCACGCCCCTAACACAGGAAGCACGATCGATGCTCAACCGAGTGAACCCAGTCAAGCAAGCATGTAAGATACTTTCTACCCAGACTCACTTATGAATAAAGATAATACATATTTTCGTCAATTAGACAATAAAGAGATCACGTGTACAATACCAATTCATTACCATTAGTTACTTCATTTTAAATTCCTCAAAATATTACATTGCACATCCATAGTTTAGAAGTGGAACATGTGATACATTTACAACATCATTAGTTTGACCTTCCCAATACCAATGTACAATCCACACCATGTCTATGGAGCCTCTAACGGGTACAAAAGAGTACAAGGATAATGCCGGGGCACCCCGGCTATACCTCAAACACAATACATGAGAAAACAAAGATACATGGCCCCAGTATGAAATGGGGCTCACCAAGAAACCAAGCATAAGGTATACTGATGTCACTGATCGATGTCGCATGCTATGGAACCACCAACATCCATTAAAAGATGCAGTGCCCCCAGCAAAAAAGGACGTGAGTACATGTAGAATAGTACCCATATGCAAGGCAAACAGAACAACATATGAAAATACGGTAACTCAAATAAGAGGCATTTAAAGTGCACCAATAGACTACGAAACGTCCCATAAAATCAAATATCAAGCCTTATTATACTTGCATCATTCTAAACTTCTTTTAGGATCAACTGAGCCATATGAACCATACGTGGAATACATAGTATAATGTAATTGAAAAAACATGTACAAACAAGGCCAACGAAAGTGGCACCTATTGTATGCATTAATAATGCGTCTCCCTAGACCATCCATATCCCTCTTTTATTTTACGTCCATACATTTCATACACCGTCCTTAGTGTTCACATATCATATTATACACCTATGAGTTTCATAGACCATCCATGGTGTTTATTCATACCGTACACCTATACATTTCATACACAATACACCTATGTATTCATAGACTGTCCATAGGATTCCATATACAATGCACCTATGCATTTCATAGACCGTTCACAGGATTTCGTATCACAATATACCTATGCATTTCATAGACCGTCCATAGAATTCATAACACAATATACCTATGTGTTTCATAGATCGTTCATAAGGTTCATAACACAATATACCTATGCATTTCATAGATTTTCCATAGGGTTCCATATACAATGCACCTATGCGTTTCATAGACCATCCACAAGATTTCATATCACAATATACATATGCATTTCATAGACCGTCCATATGATTCGTAACAAAATATACCTATGTGTTTCATTGTCCGTCCATAGGGTTTCCACAACACATCACTATGCATATAATCATATATAAACTCAAGCGACATGACTAACGCTACTTTTAAGGTCGTAAGTTCCCAGATCATTGTAACACTTCATGTTTATGCTCATCATGGAGAAACATAGTTCTTTACATTAACACATGCATGGAAAATCACTAAGTAGATTTCAATGGTGCATGGACCCAATTTATTTTCTTATGGTTCATCATCATTAAGCATAGGGCGTCTCTTTTACACCACATTGTATACCTTTTTGTCATTTTGGGTCACTAGTTAAGTTCATGATTCTCGTTTTGGCAATGACCACAGCTCACGTTCATACTACCACTTACTTGTTTTAGTCACAATTAATCATAGGAAACTAATGACATTATTATATAAAGGACTTTCAGCTCATTTCATAATCTTTTACGCATCTTTTCATTTTATTAGCACTAGTGGCCACAAATGTAATATCATTCATGGCACGTCGGCCGTATTTCATATTTCATGTTCACCCCTTTCACTTTCATGCTTCATCATGGATTATAAACAACAAAGCATCTCTAAATCATGACTTTTAGTTCACATATGAGCAAATAAGAAATCTTAGGCACATTGCGCTTTCTTCAACAATTGGCGTGATAGCTAGCAATTGAGACATAATTGAATTCATAATATTTCGACACATGGTCACATTTAAATACAAACTAAAAGGATAAGAGCATTCAGAACATATTTTGAGCATATATCTTTCGGTACAGAGTTTGTTTGGAATAGTCAAGCATATAAAGAACAACTCGGTACATGAGATATAAGAGCTTGAGCTAATCATAATTACAACTTACGAGGACATCATGGAATCGATTCTACAAGAGAAATTTAGCCAACATACCTTGCTTCGATCCTTTTAATTTACTACAACGTTCCAGAAATCTTAGCCAATTCAATCTATTTAGAGATATAGCAAAATTGAACACAAATTAGGAAGGAGTTCATAGTTCCAGCTCACTCGATCATTTTATCAAACACTAGATGTGCAAATTACACTACAAGGTTCATCCACAAAATTTCCTTCGCACCACAACTAATTCAACATCAAAACCACCCAAGATTGTTCAACAACTTTACCACAATCCCTACTAGCTCATGCAGATGATAAATAACAATTCCCATACACAAAAATCATATTCCCAAATTACTCATCTCATACCCAAACTCGAAATTGAAGACTAGGGTTTGAATCTTACCTCTTAGATGAAGATCTTGTGGTTGACTCCCTTGATTCTTGAAGATTGGGACAAAAATAGATGATTAGAATATTAGGTTTCCTCTTTCTCTCTATAAATGCTCTTACCTATCTCTAAAATCACAAGATGGATGCCCCAAAATAATCCCCAAAGGCTATTTATCAAAATGGGGTGGGGTATGAAAATCAGAAAAATGAAGCTCTAAAACACAACGGTCGCATAATGCACCACAGACCTATTCTGCAGTCGCACAATGCACGCAGACCTATTATGCGGTCGCATAATGCACCGCAGACTTTCCTCCAAACTTGCCCAATTACTGCTTCACTCTGCGGCCATTATGCGGCCCGCAGAGTGATTCTGCGACCGCATAGTGGGCCGCAAAAATGTCTTTTTCTGTCAAAACATTTTCCTTTACGTAAACCCACCACGATACCTCGAAACCTTAAATTCCTTTACGAAATTTTACGGGGCCTTACATGTATAAAGCAACTCCATGCCCAGGGAACTCCATCCCAAATATAATATATAGGGAAACTCCATACCCAGGGAACTCCATCCCAAATATGAATATATATGGCAACTCCATGCCCAGGGAACTCCATCCCAAATATAATATTCACTGCGCTCAATGTGTGGGGTGCACACTCCAGAGGGACTCCTTCAGCCCAAGCGCTATAATAAGCCAATCTAGCATGTTGCGGCGTGCAGCCCGATCCCATAATCATCACTCACAATCAGGCCCTCGGACTCACTCAGTCATCAAGCTCTCCAGTCTCTTGGGCTCATAATGTCATGAAAATCATCCCAAAATGATGATATGAGGTATCAATAAATAGAAATAGAGATTGAGATATGATATGAAACGAATGAATATGTATGAGTACGAAATTTCAATTTAAACATATATTTCAATAACATAAATGACATCAATGGGTACCAATAATACCAACATATGCCTAAGCGTGATTCTAACATGCGTCACAATTCAGTTTCTCTAACACATAGCAAATATATGGAAAATAACAAGTCATTTCACTTCACAGCTCCACAGAATCAATTGAGTCACAATTTCTACGGTGCATGCCCATATGCCCGTCAACTAGCATGTGTGTCACCTCCAAACCAATCATATAATACGTATAATCAGGGTTCATACCCTCAGCTCCAAGTTTAGAAATGTTGCTTTCCTCGAACAAGCTGAATCTGATGCCGAGCAAGCTAAACAATACTTCAAAAATTCTATTCCGTGCGTATCAACCTCCGAACGCCTTCCTATCTCCTCAATTCCAATCCAAACGATTCGAAACAAGTCAAACAACGTGCAAATTAATCAAAATAAACTCCAATGCTTACAATTAACAATTTATAAAAATTCCCAACACCGCTCGAAAAGTTGACAGTGGGGCCCATATCTCGGAACCCGATGAAATTCACAAAATCCAACAACCCATTCAATTACGAGTCCAACCATACTACTTTCATTCAAATCCGACTCCGAATCGGTATTCAAAACTTGAAAATTCATTTTGTGGAATTATAGAAATTCCTCAGATTTCTCTTGAAAATTCAATAATCATATGCCAAAAATGAAGATTAATCCATGAAATATAATCACAAGTCAGTCAAGAATACTTACCCCAAGTCGTGTGTAAATATTCCTCTCCAAAGTCGCCCAAATTGAGCTCCAAAATCCGAAAATGTGTATAAAACGAACAAAACCTCAATTATAGCTTTTGCCGAGGTCTGCTTACACGTGCGATCCCATTAGATGCTTCTGTGGTGTCGCATTTGCCACTGGAACCTCACATCTGTGAAGTCCACTGCCCACCTGACCCCCTTGCACCTGTAAAAAAAATTGCTTTTGCAACATCGCAGGTGCGATGCAAAACTTCGCGCCTGTGCATACAGTCGCTTCTGCGCTTCATGGCACTGCTTCTGCGATCAGCATCACCGCATTTTCGGCTCCTTCCTAGAAGTGACTATTTCACTTCTGCAGTCGCGTACCAGTGACCAAACCCATCGCAGGTGCAATCGCACCAAAACTGCCAAACCAGACTTAGCCAATAAAATCCGAAACCATCTGAACCTCGTATGAAACCCATCCGAGCCCCCGGAACCTCAACCAAATATACAATACATCCTAAACATGATACGAACAAAGTTGAGACTTCGAATTGCATCAAACAACGTCAAAATTATGAATTGTACCTCGAATCAAACTTATGAATTTTTAAATCTTCCAACTTCTATAATTTTCTCCGAAACATATCAAATCAATCCGGAATAACTTCAAATTTTGCACACGAGTCATAAATGACATAATGGAGCTATTTTAATTTTTGTAATCACATTCCGACCCCGATATTAATAAATTCAATTCCCTGTCAAACTTCCAATTCTTCAATTTTTTTACTTTTGCCATTTCAAGCCAAATTGAAATATGTACTTCAAAATAAATATCCAGACACACTCCTAAGTCCTAAATCATCATACGGAGTTATTGGAACCATCAAAACTATATTCTGAAGTCGTTTGCAAAAAATTCAAACTCCGGTCAACCCTTCTATTTAAGCTTCCAACATGAAATTCATTCTTCTGAACTAATCCCGAAACACCTGAAAATCAAAGCCGACAATACACACTGGTCATAATATATGATATGAAGCTACTCAAGACTTCAAATAGTTGAATGGGATGTAAATTCTCAAATCGACAAGTCGGGTCATTACAGTATCATGGAAAGAGATGATGGGTCCATCCCATGTGAAAGGAAGACAACTTCCTTTGGCAGAGCTGGCTGTACCGTCCAAATCCAAGCTTGTTAAATAAATATTTTCTTGGCATGGAAAGTCAAAAAGGGAAGGAAGACAAGTTTGGTTTGCTAGTATTGATGTCACTCTCACATCTTTGAGAGGTTCTTCACCTCTATAAATAAGGAAGTATTCCTTCAGTTGTTGAACACACAAAAACAGATATAGTAAGAGAGAATTCACAGAGTTAGAAGAAAAATACTCTCTGAAGAAAAATATAAAGATTTTGAATGGTATTGTAGTGAGGTGGAAAAATCAAAAGAGGGTAATTTCTTTTGAGTGTTAGTGGTCTTGGAGTATTTTACTCGGCACCACAAATTGTAAAATCCTTGGTATAGTGAAATTAGTTGCTTCTCTTGGACAGTTCTTTTTCCCTTATTCAGAAGGGTTTTCCACATAAAAGTCAGGTGTCCTTGTTTCTCTTATTATTGTCGTTGGTTACTGTATTTTAGTAATCCACTTTTATTACAGTTGTATACCGTGAATAGTATTTCAGTGGAGGTTATTTTTCCCAACAACTGGTATCAGAGCACAAGTTCTGCTCATTCAAAGAAATATTATTTACAATCAATTTTACTTTATGATAAATAAAATGTCAGGAGTAAAATATGAAGTAAAAGATTCAATGGTAATGACGGTTTCTCAATATGGAAAAGAAGGATGAAAGACCTACTCATCCAATAAGGGTTAGACATTGCACTAGATGGAAAAGAGGCAAAGCCGAAAACCATGAAAGCTAAGGATTGGGCAGACATGGATAAGGAGGCGGCTAGTACAATTAGACTACACTTATTCGATGAAGTACTCAATAAAGTCGGGGATGTAAATAGTGCATGTGATATTTGGAAAAGACTAGAAAGTCTATACAAATCCAAATCCTTAACAAACAAGTTATTTTTGAGAAAGTAGCTTTATGCCATCCGTATGAGAGAAGGTACAAATTTCTTGTCTCATTTAAATATGTTCACTAGATTAATCACGCAGTTGGCAAACCTCGGAGAAACAATCACTGAAGTAGATAAGGTTATCATGCTTCTAAACCATCTTCATAATTTGATAATTTGGCAACAACCATCTTGCATGGTAGAGATTCCACCAATTTAAAGGAGGTCACATCATCCATCCCACTCAATAATAAGATGAGGAAGAAGCCTGAAAATCAAGGGGCAGACTCTTATCATGGAAAACAAAAGAAGAAGTTTTTTATAGAGCATCGAGTAGCCGTGATAAATCCAAAGCTCGTGGAAAGTCCAAGAACCGATCAAAGGGAAGGAATTGCTACAGTTGCAGTCAACCCACCCAAAGAAAGGTCGTGGCTAGAGTAGTGACCAGAAGAATGATAATAACACAACTGATGCAGTGCACAACGATGATTCAGTGGTTCTCTTTGTTCACGAGGAGGAAGAATGCATGCACTTAGAAAGCCAAGAGTCAGAATGGGTGGTTGCCACACCAACATCCTACCATGGAAACCGGTAAGAGAATTCTTCTATAGGTATAAAGCAGGAGACTTTGGGATGATCAATATGGGAAATACCAGTCACTCAAAGATTGTGGGGATTGACGACATTTGTATCAAGACAAATGTCGAATGCACATTAGTTTTAAAAGATGTGTGGCACGTACCAGATCTACGAATAAATTTGATTTCAGGAATCGCTCTAGATCGAGACGGGTACAAGACTCACTTCGCCAATAGGAAATAGAGACTCACCAAGGGATCATTGGTGATTGCTAAAGGAGTTTCTCCATACACGTACAAGATAACTACTGAGATATCTTAAGGTGGATTACATGCGGCTCTAGATGATATGCCTTGGCATTGGATATTGGGCCATATGAGTGAGTAGGGACTGCAGATCCTATCCAAGAAGTTACTCATCTCATTTGCAAAAGGTACAACTGTGAAATGTTGTGATTATTGTTTATTTGGAAAACAACATATGGTATCGTTTCAAGCTACTCTTGGAAGAAAATCGAATATACTTGATTTAGTATATTATGATATTTGTGGTCCAATGGATGTAGAATCAATGAGAGGTAACAAATATTTTCTCACATTTATTGATGATGCTTCATGGAAATTGTGGGTTTATTTCTTGAGAACAAAAGACCAGGTATTTCAAGTTTTTCAGAAATTCCATGCTCTAGTGGAAAGGGAGACATGTCAAAATTAAAGCGTCTCAGGACAGACAATGGAGGAGAGTATACTTCAAAGGAGTTTGAAGACTACTGCTCAAGCCATGGAATCAGACATGAGAAGACAGTTCCTGGAACCCTACAATACAATGGTGTAGCTGAAAGGATAAATCGCACTATTGTCGAAAAAGTGAGAAATACGCTCAAAATGGAAAAACTATCTAAGTCATTTTGGGGGTGAAGAAGCTCGCACAACTTGTTACTTTATTAACTGATGTCCATTAGTTTCATTGGAGTTTGACATTCTAGAGAAAGTCTGGACCAACAAAGAGGTGTCCTACTCCTATTTGAAAGTGTTTGGATGTAATGCTTTTGCACATGTGCCGAAGGAGCAGAGAACGAAGCTGGATGGCAAAGTTATTACCTGCATCTTTATCAGTTATGGAGATGAAGAGTTCTTCTAAAGATTTTGGGGCCCAGAAATGAAAAATATCATTAGAAGCATAGATGTGATCTTCAGAGAAGATGTGGTCAGGATTGATAGTGATCAATCAACAATGACAAAAAATGATAATGGTACAGTTACTAACTTTGTTAGTGCTCCTACTGTACATGTATGTAATCCTTCCACAGGCGAAGAATGGCACACAGAAGGCGTAGTTGAATAGGTTACTGAGTAGGGGGAGCACCCTAGTTCACAAGAGGAAGAAGAAAAGCAACAACAACAAGAATAAGGACAATAACCTTTGAGAATATATGAAAGAGAGAAGGTAGAGTCCATGAGGTATCCTTGTTCAGAGTATATCCTCACCACTGATGAGGGGGAGTAAGAGAATTTCAAGGAGGTGCTATCTCATTCGGAACAAATCCAGTGGATGGAAGCCATACAAGAAGAGATGATATCTCTACAGAAGAATGGCACGTACGAACTGGTTGAACTTCCAAAAGGCAAAAGACCACTTAAGTGAAAGTGGGCCTTTGAGCTCAAGAAAGATGGAAATGGCAAGCTGGTCAGATACAAAGCTCGATTGGTTGTAAAAGGTTTTGAACAGAAGAAATGTATTGATTTTGATGAAATTTTCTCACCTATTGCCAAAATGACTTCTATTAGAACTATCTTGAGCTTGGCAGCTAGCCTAAATCTTGAAGTGGAGTAGTTAGATGTGAAAACTGTGTTTCTGCATGAAGATTTGAAAGAAGAGATCTATATAGAGCAACCAGAAGGCTTTGAAGTAAAGGCGAAGAAACACATGGTGTGCAAGTTAAAAAAGAGTGTTTATGGGTTGAAACAAGCTAAGGCAATAGTACAAGAAATTTGACTCATTCATGAGAAGTCAAACATACACAAAGACTTTTTCAGATCCCTCATTCATGAGAAGTCAAACATACACAAAGACTTTTTCAGATCCATGTGTATACTATAAGAAATTATCTAACAATAAATTTATCATCTTGTTATTATATGTGGATGACATGCTAATTGTAGGACAATACAAGAAGTTGATTGCCACGTTGAAGGAAGATTTGCCCAAGTCATTTGACATGAAAGACTTGGGTCCAGTATGACAAATTATAGGAATGGAGATTGTCTGAGATAGGACAAATTGTAAGTTATTGTTGTCACAACAGAAGTACATTAAACGTGTACTTAAACGATTCAACATGATGAGTGCTACACCAGCTAGCACGTCTCTTGCTGGTTATATGAAGTTGAACAAGACAATGTGTCCTACAATAAAGGAGGATAAAGAAATTATGGCTAAAGTTCCATTTTTCTCTGCCGTCGGGAGCTTGATATATGTAATGGTATATACCAAACCTGATATTGCTCATGCTGTCGGTATTGTTAGGAGGTTTCTTGACAATCACGGTAAAGAACATTGGAAAGTTGTGAAGTGGATACTCAGGTATCTAAAAGGAACCTCGGATGAATGCTTGTGTTTTAGGGGGATCAGATCCAGTCTTGAAGGGCTATACATATGCTGATATGGCCGGTGATACTGATAATAGAAAATCCACTACTGGATATCTATTTACCTTTTCAGGGAGAGTAATATTATGGTAGTCTAAATTGCAGAAGTGTGTTGCACTTTCAATAACTAAAGCAGAGTACATTTCTGCTACAGAAGTCGACAAGGAGATGGTATGGCTCAAGCAGTTTCTTCAAGAGCTTGAATTGCATCAAAAGAAGTATGTTGTATATTGTGACAGTCATAGTGCAATAGACTTGAGCAAGAACTCCATATACCATGCAAGAACAAAATATATCAATGTGAGATATCATTGGATTCGTGAGCAAATGGAGAACGAAACCTTGCATGTCAAAATGATTTACACGAGTGAAAATCTCGCGGATATGCTGAATAAGGTGATACCATGAGACAAGTTCAACCTATGTAAAGAACTTGTTGGCATGAGTTCTATATGAAAAACTGGAGATACCTCTTACAGGTGCATGGGGTTGGAGGGGGAGATTTGATGGGTCCATCCCATGTGAAAGGAAGACAACTTTCTTAGGCAAAGGCTGCACCGTCAAAATCCAAGCTTGTCAAATAAATATTTGTCTAGCAAGGAAAAATCAAAAAGGAAAGGAAGACAAGTTTGGTTTACTATTATTGATGTTACCTCTGACATCTTTAAGGGGTTATTCACCTCTATAAATAAGGAAGTATTCTTTCAGTTGTTGGACACAAAAAAAACCCAGATAGAGTAAGAGAGAATTCACAGAGTAAGAAGAAAAATACTCCGTGAGAAAAAATATAAAAAGTTTGAGCGGTATTATAGTGAGGTGGAAAAATTAAAAGATGATTATTTATTTTGAGTGTTAGTGGTCTTGAAGTATTCTACTTGGTACCATAAATTATAAAATTCTTGCTATAGTGAAATCAATTGCTCCTCTTGGGCCGTGATGTTTTCCTTATTCAGAAGGGTTTTCACGTAAAAAATTGGTGTCCTTGTTTCTCCTATTATTGTCGTTGGTTACTGTATTTTAGTAATCCGTATTTATTACTGTCGTATACCGTGAATATTATTTTTGTGGGGGTTATTTTTCCCATAAGAAATGGAACGTGCACCCTCTTAAAATTCCATTACTAAAGGGAGGAGTTTCCCTGATGGAGCTATATATCTCTGCGGGTACAACTACGAAAAAACATAATGGAATTTAATGTTTGAACCGAAAATTTCAAAATTATCTCGTTGTGGGAGGATCTAGAGTATATTTCCGCAAAATATTCTTATATAGATTTTAGAGAGGAAAAATTAGCAACCATATGTATTGATCGGCCGGAGATGGGAGATATGGGATTATGGATTTTAGAGAGGTCGGAAAGTAGTTAAGAATAGGTGAATCATACTACTGCCTTTCCCCGGACTCTTTGTTCAAGCATGGAATATTTAAAGTTTTGCTATTGTAGTAGTACTCCTGATGGTGAGATCATATTGATTACTAACTCCACGCTCACTACAAATAGGATATTCTATTATAATTGGAAGAAAAAGAGTTGGAGATCAACTTTTATGAGTTTATCTATCCTTCATTGTGATCCTGCCTAAGCCCAAAAAACCAACTGCATTTTTATGTAATTCACTTCTGATGACAAGTAAGAGTCCACTAAATTATATAGAGAAACTGGTTCTCTATCAGTACCCCCAGAACACACACACAATGGTAAGTAAATAACACAACAATATTTTACGTGGAAAAATCCCAACTCACGGGATTAAAAACCACGACCTACGCTCGTAGGATTTCAACTTCACAAACCGAGCAACTTTAGATTACAACCTATTGTAACCTAGGAATTAAAATCTTCATTCCTCACCTACTTGCAATAACTATATTCCAAGCCTCTTTGTAATAACTCTATTTCAAAGCAACAAATATTGACTAATTCTGGTCAAGAAACTAAACCAAACAGTGGTTTAAATCTGTCCTACAAAGACACTTCTTGAAAGTAGTGTAGGATTACAAATGAAGAACAAATAACAAAGACTCAACAAACCTAAGGACTTAAGATATCCTCAATCTTTCAATCTGGTCCTTGAGGTTGCAACTGCTTTGTTCTTGAGAGAGATGGTGGCTAGCACTTGAGAGAATATGATTTTTGGATTTGCAAGTGTTAGGCAATGAAATCTCTTGCCTCATGTTGATAATATGTGTGTGTGAGGTCATTGGGATGATGTAAACAAAAATTTGGAACAAGGCATGCTTCATAAAGTGAATGATGCACTATTGTGTGTGCAGTGCAATAGTGCAGTGACTTTAACAGTTGTAAGGAGTTGAATTGTAATGTGATCGGAGGAACAGATCTCTATATGTTCCCTCTATAGTTCCCTCTACTGTTCCCTTAACTGATTTCATTGAGAGTTGAACCAGACATCTGACTAGTTACTCTGAATGCAAAGGAACTAATTGTGTTAGGTTCCTTATCTAGTTCTCTCATGAAGTTTGTCAAATCATCAAAATAAAAGACACATAACTTATCAATTTCCCACTTTTTTATGATGACATACTTAGAGTTGATATTCCCCCTGAGAACCAGATCTGCACATTATCTCCCATACGAATCATCCATATTCCCCTTGATAGCTTGTTTCCTCTCTTTTAATTTTCAAGTAACATATATGTTGTCAATTGATACAGTGCAACGACTTTTACAACTGTAGAGTTGACTGTACGACGATCAAGGGAACTGATCACATCTGGTCCATATGTGGTTCCTCGAGAGCGTTTGGCAAATCATCAAAACATGAAATAGCATAACTAATCAATTTTTCCTTTTTTGATGATGACAAACTAAGAATTGTTATTCTCATTGTTCAAACCAGATCTCCCATATTGTTCCCCCTGCAGAATAGCAATATTCCCCTTGAGAATTTTTCCCTATCTGGTTCTCATATGAAGTTTGTTAAATCATCAAAACACAAAGGCACATAACTTATCAATTTTCTACTTTTTGATGATGACAAACTTAGAATTGAAGTTCCCCTTGAGAACCAGATTTTCATATTGTTCCCCCTGCAGAATAGCCATATTCCTCTTGAGAACATGTTTCTCCCCTTCAATTCCCCCCCCCCCTTTTTGGCATCATAAAAAAGGAATTAGCCAAGTAAATGCAAAAGGAACTCCAGCAAAGTTAACTCATGCCATTTGTGTGCACACAACATAGCTAAAAACAGAACGCAAGAGTATAACATACAATAATAGACGACGATGCTCATTAAGTTAGGGAAAATATTTTGTAGCAGTACCATAATTACAAACATACAGAAGTCAGACAAAACTAGAGTACCACAGTCGAAAGGGAAGGACAACAAAAATACACAGTAATATTAAACAGGAGCTGACAAAGGGTTTGATAGGGGACACTTGATGGAGAAGGGAAGTATTAGGAAGCTCTGGATTTTCTGTAGGTACGGTGTCGAAGGTACACCCCAGGACCCACAGAAGCGAAAATCGTTAGGGCAATGGGGTTCATTTAATGTCGAGACTTAGGCTATTTTGGTTCATTTCTTTCACTTCTTGGACGATTTTGGAGCTCTTGAAGAGGGGTTTTCACCTAGGACTTTGAGGTAAGTAATTTCTATACAAGATGAGTTTAATACATGCACTTTTGGGGAGACTCTTAACACATAAATTGTAGAAATTGTGAGTTTAGTTGAAAAACCTAAGTTTTGATAAAAATGGGATTTAACAACGAAAATGATTATGGAATTGGTTGAAAATTATATATTTGAGTTCGTGAGGTTATGGGTAATATTTATCTTCGAAAGTTTTTAGAATTCGGGTACGTGGGTCCGGGGGTAAACTTTATGAATCTGCCAATTTAGGTTGGGTAATTACTCTAATAGCTAAATTACGAACTTGTGAGTGTATATTGATTAATTTATATAATATTTGACTAGATTCGGATTTTTCGGCACCAAGTTAAGACTTTAGAGTGAGTTCGTGGGCCGGAAAGTGAGCTTTGAGACGAGGTAAGTCTCTTGACAAACCTTGTAAGAGGGAATTTACCCCATGGATGTTTTAAATTTCTATCTGCTTATAATTGTGGGGGCTATGCACGCACGAGGTGACGAGAGTCCGTGCGTAGCTACTAATTATGCTTAATTCCAGGTAGTTTTAGGATCCAAATCATGAAATACTTGTATTGTTTGCACTCTACTTGTTAATTTAAGTGCCTAAATTATATTGAAACTTGATAAAGGATTCGTAAAGATCGAATTTCACTTACTTTGAGTTTTGGCGGGTTACTTGACCGTTAATGGAAATTGTGCTTCCTTGTGTATTAGTCTTGTAATAGCTTTTAAATCGGATGTTTATAGAGTATTCTCTCTTCTTGTGGAGCGGGTCGAACACCTCGGCAGTATAATAG
The DNA here is from genome assembly GCF_000390325.3 of Nicotiana tomentosiformis. Lineage (NCBI taxonomy): Eukaryota > Viridiplantae > Streptophyta > Magnoliopsida > Solanales > Solanaceae > Nicotiana > Nicotiana tomentosiformis. The sequence goes on along the minus strand of NC_090821.1, from coordinate 68,921,193 downwards.
ATGCATCTATGGTTTGTACCTCTCGACCCTCGGCAGTATACACATTATTATGGATCGGGTCGTACGAACTCAGCATAAATCGTGTGTGTTAATGCTTGGGGCCGAATACACTTGATATTATTTTTTTATGAAATTAGGGGTTATAATTCATTTATTGGACCGAATTTTATCTGGAGTTAGTATTTGTTAGTTGAAGATTTTTGGAATTTACTATCCGTTAAAGAATCATTTATTCAGTGCTTGTTATCGTGTTATTATTATTATTAACATATCTCATGCCTATTTAGAATTCCTGTATTTTATTTTTGTCCCATAGTAAGTATCGATGTCAACCCCTTATCACTACTTCTTCGAGGTTAGACCGGATACTTATTGGATATATGTTGTTTATGTACTCATGCTACACTTTTGCACTAATCGTGCAGGATCTGAGGCAGGTGCATCTAGCAGTCAGTGAGGTGCACAACCCCGTTACCCCGAGGCTTAGTGGTGAGCTAATTTCTGAGTCCGTTCTGCAGCACTTGGAGTCTCTCTTTTGTATTTACGTTTTGTCTACTCTATTTCATACAGTAGCTTAGTATTTTATATATTCTACTAGTTGCTCATTCACTTGTGACACCGGGTCTTGTTTGATAGTTTTTGGATATTTTATATCACTGTACTTGCTCCTTTGTGAGCTTACGCTTAAATTATTAAATTTTTCACTTCTCATTTACTTAATAAATACAAATCCACTACTTTGAAATTTTTAAAAAGAATAAATACATGCCTAGTTCACCGTTGGCTTGCCTAGCGGCGACGTTGGGCGCCATCACGATCTATAGGAGAAATTGGGTCATGACAACATGGTATCAGAGCGCTAGGTTCATGTAGGTCTCACAAGTTATGAGCAGGCCTAATACAGTCTTGCGGATTGGTGCGGAGACGTCCTTACTTATCTTTGAGAGGCTATAGGGTGTTAGTAAACTACTCTTTCTTCATCTCCTATCGTGCAGTTGATGTTGTGTTAAGTATCTTTATCTTATTCGCTCATAGGTGGTGAGAACGCGCGAGACAGATGTACCCGACCATGGAAGAGTTGCTCCCTCTATTGCTAGAGGCCGAGGTAGAAGCCGAGGGAGGGCTCCAGCTCGTGGTAGAGGATGAGGGCGTCCTAGAGTTGCTCCAGTTGTTTCACCAGTGGATCCAATGGAGGATCATGTTATTGAGGAGCAAGGTAAGGTGCCTACAGCGGAGCCAGCCCCAATGGATTTCATGTCCGCACCAGGACTCCAGGAGGTCATGGGTCGTATGCTACGATTCATAGATTCAATGACTCGGGCTGATTTATTTCTAGTAAACCCAGCCACATCTCAAGTGGTAGGGGAAGCACAGACCCCTACCGCTCAAGCTCCAGGGCATGCAGCTTCCGTATATTAGACCCCGGGCGCACTACCCGTGGGCGGAGCTCAGCCAATTGCAGTGGCTATATTATAGCCTAGACCAGCTTTGGATGTTAGGGAAGAAGTGTCACCCTTCTTTTGGTTTTTAGGACTGAATTTCTTGGTCTGCTTGAAACACCATGTTTGTGACTTCTTCTCCCCATACGCCTTATTTTTTATTTCAATAGCCATTGTTGTGGTGCTTGCGCTAGATAAATCCTAAACTGGAAACAGACTTAGTTAAGCCCGAATCCGCTCATGTAAACCAGATAGATACTTTATGCAGGTTAACGCGTCATTCAAGGATACTCCCAAGGTTAGTGCGTGTCATCTAAACTCAGTGGTGTAGTCATGTACTGTTTGATCTTTCTTTGTTCGTAGTCGATGCCACATGTTCCACCGCTTGTAACACCCCATACATTCAGACTAGGTGTGGATATGTTAAATGGGTATTAATTTTATATTTTAGACATGTTAAGTCCTATCAGGATGAGTATGGGTGGAAATAGTCGATTGGAATCAAGAAGGAGAGTAAGGTGCATAAGATTCGATAAAATCAACTAAGTTTATGGAAAGTCTGTCTTTCAGCCTTCTTTCATGAAATTGTATTAGGAATTGGACAAACCTCAAAACATAAAAGTTGTAGCCCTCTGAAATATCTTTCCAACGATATATTGTGGAGCCCGAACGGAAATCAAGTTAAAATGTTATGTGCGTTTTGCAGATCAATGTGCAATATGTGCGCAGGTGCGCGATTAGGACCTTCAAGTGCGCGAGCGCGCACCTGGCCATTTTTAAAGCCCTACTTAGTCCCCCACACCCCAAAATACAAAAACATGCTCTAGAAAGGGAAGCTCTCAAGAACCTAACTCCTCAAAGGTCCCTCCACCATCCAAGGTAAGTTCTAATGGTGATTCTAAATTAATTTTAATTCTTTAACACCTTATTAACATGTATAAACCCTTCAAATCATTAGATATTGGATTGGGATATCATTGTTGAGAGAAGAAAGCCTAGAACTCAAATTCAATAGGATTGAACGTCAAAAAAGTAATATCTTCGCCCTCTAATTGATTATAGCATTGGCTAAATGATTATAGACTCTAAGTTCATGAGATATGAGTTGATGGGTTTTATAGAAAAGCATGAACGGTTATGGATTTGGGTTGTTGGTTGTTGATTATTGATTAAGGGTGTTGTTTATCTTATGGGTGATGAACAATGATATTGATTATAACAATTTGAAGTTTTAGAATTTATCTAGGAGCAAGAGAATGGGTTGTTGGGTGTAGAAACACCATTAATGAGGGCTATGAAGCTTTATATCCACAGAGGGTTTGATAAAATACCTAAGTGACCAAAACATGAGTATTATTGCTAATATGGAATCCCTTTGACTTGTATTGATATAAATTAAAGTTGAAAAGGTTGGCGAATGTTGTATTATGCTCAAGAGCAGGAAGTTAAGGTATGTGAGGCTAACTCTCTATGTTTGAGAATGTTAATGACTCTCCCTACACTACGTTTCTTTTACGTCGTTAGTAATTGCCTCAGAAATATTGTTAAGCCTAGTTCCTTGAATAGTTGCAGAACTTCTATTCTCTAGCTTCATAATTCGTTCATGACTTTTATTCCGAATGTTGTGAGATCAGTGCGTAATCAATATAGACTTATGTTTAATTCACATGAGTCTCGATCTAGATTACCAGCATGTCATAAATAGTTGAAGCATAAGTTCTCATAATCAGTTCATGAATACATGTCTAAGTTCAGTTCTATTCAGCATTCAAGTATCATGTAACTTAATATAGTTCAGTATTTTAGTATCATGTATTATAGTATGATTCTCAGTTCCTGTTTTTAAATCCCTGGATGTTGAACACTTGTATTTGGGGCCGAGGCCGCAGTATATGCTTTATGCATGTTTGGGCCTGAGGCCGTAGTTAATATTTTATGCATCTTTGGGCCTGAGGCCGCAGTTATATATATGTATACTTAGGCCCGAGGCCACAGTTTGTGCACATATATATTGGGCCTTAAGCCGCAGTTTATTTATTAAGATAAACAGGTTCTTCATCATTCAGAAGAGGGAGTATTCATATCCTTACTTCCTTTGTTCAGTTCAGTTATCAGTTATCATTTCAGTTTCAGTTTTCAGTTTCAATAGTTATCATTTCAGTTATCGATTATCAGCTTAGTTTCAGTTTCAGCATTTATAATTCTTTCTTTCAGTTTCTTTACATACCAGTGCAATTCAAATGTACTGACGTCCTTTTTTCCTGAGGCTTGTATCTCACGATGTAGGTAATAATTTACAGGTTGACGATTCAGAGCGCTAGGATTCTCGTACCAGCTATTTGGTGATCCCCAGTTCTTTCGGGACATTATCATTACCTTATAGTCTTCAGTATTTTCAGACAGTTAGTGTTTTCAGTACTTCATTAGAGGCTTTATAGACTAGAGTAACAGTTAGACAGGGTCACAGGCTTTTCATGTTAAGCAATGTTTGATACAAATATACTTCAGACTTATGTTAGTGTTCCCACACATTAATTTATATCATTCAGACTTTCAGTGTATCAACATGTGTTAGTTTATCTTCCGTTTTCATTATGTTATGATATCACATGTTGATTCAGCTAGCTAGTTGGTTCGCTCGGTCACAGTAGTCAGGCACCGGGTGTCGTGTTATATCCAGGCCCAGGTTCGGGGCGTGACACCTCTCCTCTAAGTACCCCATAGGATAGAATTCCTTTCGTACTAGGTGCTTGAATTGACTCTATGTAAGGTCATCAACTTCTCTCGTTTTAGTAATAGCCTTCCACCAAGTTTTTGTATGTCTCGTTATTTTTAACGGTGTGTAGGTGACCTTTTGGGCATTGCTAAACCTCTGAAGAGTGAAATATGTCTCCAACTGGTCTAGCCATGGATCTAGTTTCTCTGGATCAACCACTCTGTCATACACAGGGATTTCAACCTTATCTTCCCCCTTAAAGATTTCTGGGACTAAGGTGGCTGTGTTTGTACCAGCATTACTAGCATCAGCAACGTCGCCAAGTTCTCGCCTTCCCAGGGTGCTGGCCACTTCCCTAGAAGTAGAATTGACATTCTCTCCTTCTCTTAGAGGCATGGATGTTTGATTTTTTATCCAATTAAGGACAATATCCATATCATATGTAAGCTTTGAAACTTTCTCAGGTAGATTAGAAGATGGAGCCTCGTCGTCACTGGCCATTGGAGGGACTGGTTGCTGCACTGAACGTCGATGTATGTGCAATTCAGAAAGTTGTTCACTTTTTGCTTTGTACGAGGACTTCATTTGCACCATCCACAGGCAGGATCTATTTTCTCTGATACCAAAAGTGAGCTGCTTACTACAGAGTTTACAAAGAGGAAAGACTTTCACACAAATTTTATGTTTCAAAGAAGGAAAGAAGATAAGAAGAGATAGCAGTAAAAACAGAAATTGAAATTCAGTCAACTCTTGGTTCTAGAATTGAAATGAATACATAAGAAATGTCTCCTATCTTCTCTGCCTTTCTCCTGTCAACCCTAAGCCCCATTTATACAAATCATAACTGATTCTGTTCCTAAAAACCTGCAAGTTTGTTGCTGAAAATCAGGACCGCTCAAGGAACTGATTCTGTTCCTAAAAGTGTAGCCATTAACCCTAGTTGTAATTACTTACAAACGATGAAGACTGCTCAAGGAAAATCTTCAATACCTGATGGAATTTCCTACGATATATTATCAAGACTTCCTATCAAGTCTTTAACGCATTTCAAATGCATTTCAAAAAGTTGTAACTCTCTTTTCACGGATCTATACTTAATTTGTAGACATCCATCAAAGCCACTCTATGTGTCGCTCTGATAAAACCAAATTTCTTGTACGATCAAGGGACCAAGAAAATTTTTACACCATGGATCTGAAGTTGGAACTGGCAAAAGCCTATATTTCTCGTATTGAGGAATTGGACGATTTTATAAACTGGGCTAGATTTGTTTACATTAAAGGTTTGATCTGCTTATGGAATACAAAAATATAGCGCGACCCTGTTATTTATAGTCCCAATACAAGAAAAGTAAGATCTCTTCCTCACCCAAAATTATATGCAACCGTTGATTACTGTTCGTTAGGTTTCGACCCAGACAAAAAGTACAATATTTTGATGATTACAGATACTTATGATTATTATCGTAGTCCCAAGAGATACTAGGTTTTAACTCGAGACACTGACGAATTATGGAGAGAGATTAAAGGCGAACCCTTTTTAGATTTCTTTACTATAGGGAGGAGTTGCACAAACGGAGCTATATATCTCCTAGGTAAAAACTGTAAAGACATAATAAAATTTCAGAAATATCTCGTTTCGGAAAGATATACCATATATTTCCTTAGGAAAGTTTTTTAACTTGATAGAAGTGGAGGAAAAATTGGTAGCCATACATATTAGTACTTGGAAGATGGGAGAGATGAATTTATGGATTTTAGAGAGGTCGGAAAGTAGTGAAGAATCCACGATTAAGCTATATTGGATATTCTTTTATAATTGGAAGAAAAAGAGTTGGAGATCAGAAATATTGGAGCTTAAAGAAAAAGTTACAATTACTGGTATCTATAGTTATGTAGATAGCCTCTTGCACTTGGGATGTATCTGATGTTAGTTTCTAACTCCAACGCTTTATTATGTAGTTATGAGCATAGCCTTTATTTCTTAGGACAAATTAGATTTTAAGATTAATTGAACTTTGAAGAAGATCAGATGCATTAAACTCTGTGAAGTCTTGTATATGCATTAGTCTTGTTTTCGTGGATTCATGCACCTTTTCTTACCCAAAAAAAAAAAGGTATGTGAATTTTCGACGTTTTTTATCTTTAACATTTTGTGCTTATGCTTCACTGAACCGAAAATTAATTGGAAACAGTCTCTCTAACTCCACGAGATAGGGATAAGTTATGCGTACACACTACCCTCCTCAGACCTCATTATGTGGTCAAATAATTGTGGCTTTTTATAAACTTGTTTTTAGTTTTATAACCCTACCTCTTTTTTTACACATAGGAGATTTACTTTACATATAATAGATTTGTATTTTACAAATAAGAGATCTAAAAAGGTTATTTTTTAAATTTTAAAATTATAAAGGGGCATAATACTCCATTTCCTCTTGAATTACATTGGGATTGTTGTTTTTATTTATGTTGGTGTAACATAATGTAAATTATTTTTGCACATGATCAACGACTTCCTCAACTCCTAGTACGGCAGAAAGACAAGTATATCACCACCACTTGGTGTTATATCTGCAAAATAAAGTATACATACATACCAAAATAATTTTGATTTGACTAATTAATTCACTCTTACTAATATGCCTTTTATTTTATTATGTCAAAATCTTTTTTTTTCAAAATAATTCAAATAATCATTATCTAACGACAAACAAGAACAACTAAATTGACCGGAAGAGGAAAGAGCCACAGATTTGGATTAATTGTGGATTATTTAGCCTCGAATATATACATCTAAAGCCTGATCAGTAGATCTGGTCAACAAAGACAGGATGCCTATTTTTTTCACATGGATTGATTTGCACTATTTTTTGTGTTAATTGAGAATGGATGCGAAAATTAATACTCCATCCGTTTCAGAAAGAATGAACCTATTACTATTTGGGAGTCAAACACGGTTCTTTGACCATAATTTTACAAATAGTTTTTAAATATTTTTAATTATTAACTATTGTGGCTTAGAGCTTGTTTGCACGGTGTTACATATTGTATCGTATTGTATTGTTACTTTAAATATAATTTTTGTTTTGATTGTTACTTAAATTATATTGTATTGTATCGTTAAATTTGTCGTTACGTAACGACGAAAAGTGTCACTTTATTTAACGACCGATTTAGTGTGATCGTGTCGTTACCTTATTTTTCTCTCTCATCTCGCCCTTCATTATTAATAAATAATCTTATTTTATCATTTCCCCTATCTTTTTATATAATGATTTTACCTCGTATCCTAATTTTGCTTTATAATATTGCAAGTTTATTCTTCATATTGTTGGTACGTGATATCATGAAACGATGGCAAACGATACAGCCTATACAAATATTGTATTCATCAAACGATATACTACAATACAATACGATACATATGAAATGATATGCAACAACCATCCAAACAAGTTGTTATAGTACTTTTTATGCTGTTCTAAACATGAAAATGTTATTTCAAAAACCTTAAAGATTCTAGGTTCAAATTCACACCAAAGATTAGTCAATTTGACCCTTATATCCCGAAAAATTTCAAACAAATTGATGTAGACGGAGTAGGAAAACTTCTGCAAATGGGGAAAAATGGAAGTGAGAAGAAAAATCGTCTCTCTCAGTTTTCACCTCTATCTCAATTTTCATCCTCAATTTACCAAAAAAACAAGTTTCCAGTATTCTTAGGTCTGTCTACTTGTGTTGAATTGTTTTTTTTTTCAAGGTGAATTCAATGGTTAGATAACGAATTTTTGAAAGTTTCTTTAAAAAAATGTTTACAAAAATAATTTTAAAAAATTATATTAGAAGAGAAAAATTAGTCAGATCACAATCTTTTTACACTAATGTTAAATAGGTTACAAGAATTATAACAAATATAAGGTATTTATACTCTTATACATCCTAATTAAATTTAAAAAATTTAAAAACAAAGTTTTTACTCCCCCTGTTTTAATTAATTTGTACCTTTTCGGAGTACAAAGGTTAAATTGATTAATTTTCTGTGCAAATTCAGACATAGATTCTTTAAGTTTTTTGAAATAAATTTTACATATTTTGAAACTATATTAAAAAGTAGGATAAACCACAATAGTTAACAATTCAAAAAAATCAATCATTTGCAATAAAGAGATTATTCATGATATATTCTCCAGGCTTCCTATCAAGTCTTTAATGTGTTATAAGTGCGTCTCTAATATTGTAATTGTCTTTTATTAGTACTCTAAATGGGGAGATAGTACTAATTAACTACACAATCAACACAAATTGGATATTCTTATAATTTGAAGAAAAATAGTTGGAGAGAATTGAAAGAGAAAAGGATAAGATTGCTGGTATTGTAGATATGAGGATAATAGCCTCTACTCCTTAGGACAAATTTGATGTTAATTTTGAACTTTAATAATTAAGTTTCCTAATCTAAACAACAATGGAGTATTATTTAGGTTCTTTACTTCCAAACGAATAATAGCAGTTCTCTATATAATCATATGTCTTCATTTTAATTAACGCTAACATCTTGTTTTATAAGGATATAAAAACATGAATTTTCTAAACTGCAAAATAACAATCATTTCACATTTCCAGTATTTTCAAAATATTCAGAAAAAGTCATTACGAGTTTCATCACAAATCAATGTTGACGTTCATTCAAACGCTTCAAAATAAAACATAAGTTTCTAAACTGCAAGTTGTTTTGTAGGCAATAACAACCACTAAAATTACTCTCTTAGCAAACCTATAATACTAACAAATCAATATGTTCAGGTTGAAAGAACAACAGCAGCAACAACAACAACAACATACCCACTATTATCCCACACCGTGGGGTCTGGGAGGGTAGTGTGTACGCAAACCTTACCCCTACCTTGTGAGGATGTTCAGGTTGAAAGAAGAATGAATAAGTAAAAATGTACTCGGGGCAAGAAAATACCAGATAAAATTAGAGTCAAGGAGATGATCTTGTAGCTCAATGTGGAGGCTGTATAGTAACTGTCAACGCATTATTTCCCATGGTATCATGATGCGTTGTTCGAATTTCCACGGCCGATTTGGCAACAGACCAGCAACACCTGTTTACCTCAATGCTTTTTAGAGATATAGCATCACCAAAATGAGAAGGGATTTCCTCAAGCCGCTCACACTTGGTTAAAACCAAATGTTCAATCATAGGAAAAGCATCATCGTAGACAGACCACTGTGAAATGTTGATATTGTCCAAATTTAAGTATTTGAGTTTAGGGAACTCTGAATCTTTCACTTCCCATTGATTCCCTTCAAAATCTCTGAAAAGTAAATTCAGAATCTCCAAGTTAGGCAATTCTCCAATGGTAGAAATTGCGGACCAAGGTAGACGAAACTTGGACAAAGTCAATTCCCTTAGTTTTGAGGGGAAACTAAACTCATGAGGAAGTTTAGCTGGATAGCTATTGGAAACCAGCTTGAGGGATTCAAGATGAATTAGAAACTCTAGTCTGGGAAAAAGAACACACCTTCCTTTCACTTTATCTGAATAACCAAATGTCCCCGAAAATATACAGCTCAACTTTCTCAAATTTGGCATCTGTCTCAAAATCATCTCTGCCTCTTCACCATAAGAGAGACGTGGAGTGGAAAAGGTTTCCAGGTCATTTAATTGACAGTTAGAAAGTGATTCCCTCATGTTCTCGTGCAAACTAAATGAAACACGACGCTTTACAAGAATATGCCTCAATTTGACCATCTTCAGAAGAGAATAAGGTAATATCACCTCTCCTCCCAATCCCCTTACCACAAAAGTTTCAAGATTCCATAGCTTAGCAATAAATGAAGGAATTGAATTTGCATCAGTTTGAACAGCAAAGTACCTCAAATGAATTAGAAACTGTACTTCACTGGGAAATGTACCACCAATGTTGAGGGAATCCAAATCCAACACCTTAACAAGCTTGAAGCTTTCAAAGATGAAGGAGATGTCACGTGGCCATAACAAGTTATCTGGATCTGTCACTTTGAACTGTAAAGAGCGGGCGTTCGAGCGACATGGCCGCCATAAATCAATCTCATCCTGGTAAGAATGAATGAACAACCGGTAGTCCTCGGGCTTTTCAGGAAGAATATCCTCTCGTCTGAATTAGATACAAAGGAACGAAACAAAAAAACATGTGACAATGAGAGTTGGTATAAGCATAATAAGATGAAATCAGTATAATTCTATGTACCTATTTATTTGGTTGAGGAAATTTTCTTGTTTGGCCTTTTCCAAGCAGAAATTGTGCAAGAGATCATGAATGCGGCACTTTTTCACCTTGTCGTTGGGTCTCTTCTCCATGGCAATTATTAGATTTCTACTAATAAGATCTTCAAAAAAATATTGTGCGGCATCTTCTGTTCTTTTTTCCTTGTTTGCTTGTACAAACCCTTCAGCTTGCCACAGCCGAGTCAACTTGGAGGCATGAATATCCTTGCCCTTCAAAAATCCTCCAAAATAGAGAAAACAGGGCTTTAGGTGTTGTGGTAAATTCTTATAACTGAATCCAATTAAAGACATGCTCTCTTCCGAGCTACCACTGTTATGTGAACCTAGAGTTTTCTCTACTTCTTTCCACATATCTTGTTTGTTCTCTTTCTCTTTCAGAACACCAGCAACTATCACAATGAAGAGAGGCAACCCTCCACAACATTTTGATATTCGAGATCCCACATCTACAAGTTCAGGTGGACAGCTCTCCCCTTGAAACACCTCTTCCTGTAATAATGTCCAACTCTCGTCATCTCTGAATAAACGAAGATGATGGGGATTGCTTTGACATTTAGCATAATTGGCAATCTCAGTCAGCCGGGTCGTTAGAATAATTCTACTCCCACTATGAGCATCTCTAAAGCACATGTATAAATTGTCCCATGCGGTTTTATCCCACACATCGTCAATGAGAATTAAGAATCTCTTGGTTAACAAAACTTGACGCAGCTCGGTAGCTAATTCACTGTCTTCTTTTTCAGAACGATCAGCAGGGTGAAGAACATCACTCAAGATGGTAAGCAGCAATTCTTTCCATGAATATACCTGAGTCACACGACACTTACCGTGAACATCAAAGTGAGAGGTAACTATGAGATCATGGTAAATCTTCTCGGCAAGTGTGGTCTTCCCAATTCCAGCCATACCAACTATGGAGATAATATCTAGCTGAGATGATCCTCCAAGAAGCTGCTTCTTTATTTTGTCCATTGCCTCCTGAAAACCTTCCATTTCTTCATTTGTTCTTGGGGTATTAGCTGATAAAGATGGTGTAAGATTTATGGGGCTCTTTGCAACTTTGTGCATTGTCACATCTATCTTATTTCTTCCACAAGTCTCACTAACAACTTGATATTCAAGCTTAATATTCTCAGCAACTTCAGAAATCCAAAGAACTTTGTACCAGAGTGGATGAGAACAGGCCAAGCATGAGTCAATGACATACTCTGCCATGTATGCCATTTCAGTAACGCTTGTTATAAGACCACAACGTTCATAACGCTCATCTAAGCTTTCTACAAGATGGTCAGTCAATGATCTTAGACACAATAAACCCTCCTGGACTGATTCAATCTGACGCTTTAAGTCGATAACTGAATCAAGCTTAGAACGTAGCAAATCCTCCAATTTTCCCAAGAAACAATTGACAAATCCTAACTCATTTGTCTTTGGGAAGCTATAACCTAACGAATATGGAACTTTTAGACAAATCGTTTTGACCTCTACATCAATATACTTAAGCAATTGCTTGACATCAGAGGTATATAACATGTAATACCAAGTGGGTCTATGACCCTTGACGGGGAAGAAACAGACATACTTTATATCTAGAACACGTTTCATGAGGTCTTTGAGTTCTTGATGCATATCGCGGTACTGTACAATATCGGCAAGAAAAGAGCCCAAGTGCTCTGATTTGTCTTTGACTACTAGGATCTGGTTCTTGAGAAAAGAGATTGAACAAGCATCATAGTTGAGAAACATGTCCTGGTGATTTAATAAGAAATTAATAAGGCCTTCTCCATCTGTCATGTTGCAAGGTGATGTATCCAGAAGATGAAAGCATATTTTTCTGAATTCTACCTTGACAGACTCAATCTCTTGTAGCGAATCAGATAATGAAAAGCTCATTTTCTGAGTGCTGCTCCCATCCTTGAAACTTTCATAACAAGAACCAATGATTTGTCCTAACTTGTGGGCAGTCCCTTCAGCATGCATTAAGAGATCATGCAATTCATTAAGCTCTGTGTGTTGCGTGAGAACATCCATGAGAAAAGCTCTGAGGAAAATATGCTCTTCATGAGCACTTTCAATCAGATCAAGAATTTCAGCTTTCAAAGTGGCTTTGTGCTTTAGTAAATCCATCAACCTTCCCTCCGACTTGATAAGCTTTAAAGTTAGCGTCAAAAACTGAAGAACAAGATTGACCTTCCTACTTTTGTTGTTGTCCACAGCATCCTCATAAATTAAACAGATAGCAGATTCAGCATCAATTGCAGTAGTTCCAAATCCTGTCAAGAAATCATTCTGCTTCATGCATCCAATGCTCTGAACTGGAGGGTCAACAAGATACATTACCAGGAGCAACAACCCATAGTAATATTTTTTAATCTTATTTGCAACAGTAAACGTCAAATAAGTTTCATCCTTCAGTAGTAGAGTATCAAGAATATATTCACGAAACCCCATCAAAATCTCATCCATCTTGGGGCTCTGAGAGGATGGTGCCTTTGAGGATTTTAGCATGCTGAAATAAGTATCAATGACCTCAAAGTTAAGAGGAAGAAAGTTCAGCAGATTTATTGTAGGATGGTTCAGTGTCGACGATGCAGAAATGTCGAGACACATCTGCCTACTCGCTGCCCTAATAAACTTGAACTTAAGAAGCAATTCAAAATGCAGGCGATTAATTTTCCAGGCCAAGTCTTCTTGCATCGAGTAATGAGAAAGAGAATCAACGACTGACCATGCTTGGTCAGTCACAGACTGAATGAGGGTCAAAAAATCAGTTATCTTAGGTTGCTCTTTGCACTGGTCCAATAAAACCATGAGAAAAGTTCCCAAGAGTGCCAGCTCTTCTCGAACATAGTCAATCAAATTTCCCAGAGGAGCTATTATGGCAGCTTCACTGTTTAGTAGCTTAATCAGATGGACATCTACTGTGACATGGTTAAACTTCAGTTGCAAAAGAAAAAGCACATGGTCTATTTCAGTAGTTTTCAGGTCCATATCCTCATTGTAGCAGGAGGAGTAGATCACAATTGCTGCCTCAATGGCCAGAGCTTCGATATGTGGTTGAAGAGAATTGAATTCCCCGAGTGGAATGCGTTCTGATACAATGTCGAGGAGAAATCGAAAAAGGTAAGAAAGTCCTTGTTGGAGCCATGGAATTCGATCATCAAAGGTAACTTTTAAGCTGGCATCACGGCTTAGCAGCTCTTCCAGATCCTCTTTGAGACCATAAACAAAATCAGATATAAAATTGACACTCATTGTAGTCTCGGATTGTGATGACTTTGACCCTATCAAGAGGCTCAGATAAATCTGCCTCAGTTCAGGCCTAAAAGGACTTATCCTTTCCCGCAATTTAGAGAACTCACAATCTAACACACGTGCCTGCAGGTCATCATCCTCCTCCATATTGTAGGCTGCCACAAAGAAACATAGGTGTAGGGCACTGTAAGCTACATCCTCAGCATGAGTGAAGAGATCCTTCATCCTCTCATGCTCAATGCACCGCTTTGCAGCTAACGTGACGAAAGCTTTTAGATAACTCAGCTTCTTTTGAAGCACAAATGTGGAAGGAGCATTATGATGCTTTAAAAGAAGTAAGCACAGTATAATACCAAAACAATCAAGCAAAGCTACGACAGACCCCACCATTTCGATTATGATTAGGCTAGATGATCTTGATGGCTTTGAAGCTTTAATTCGTTCAGCAATATTCTCCAGTTGAATCATGTTCAGCAACTTTGAAATCATTCCAATGGTGTCACTTGTCTCGCCAGCTTGATCATTCATGTGAGAACATATTGTACCAATTTCATGAAGAGCCTCCATAAATAGGGCCCTAAGTTGTACAGATATCCCATTTTCAGGGTGAGCCTTCTCCACAGCTACAAGAGAGGGAAATACATGTTTTAGCTGATCCGCAACATTTTTAAATTGATTATCCGTCGAACTATCTAAATGCTTGTCCCTCACAAGGTCTAAGGCAACTTGCACATAGAAACACTCCTTGGCCATCTATTTTCCACCTTTTTAGTTTTCTCTAACTGTTGACTCCTGATAAAATCCAAGTAATAAAATCAATATCTTCAGATAGCTTGACACAAACATATTCATGCATATTAAAAAGAGCCCATGATTTACGATTACTAGGCTTTGCTTATATTAAAATGACCCCCCCCCCCACCCACACACACACACACAAAAAAACAAAAAAAAAAACCTCCTCTCTCCGAAGAATGCATGCAAAGGCAAATGATCTTAATGTAGATATACATATATTTATGAGTGTGATATTTTAACTTTTATTTTTCTTCTAAGGCTGCGGTACATAAGACTCAGTGTAGTCCAACTCTTCCTCGGACCTCGCCACAGCAGAAGATTAGTGCATTAGACTGACCTGTTATTCTTCTTCTAAAACCCCTCCTTTTAGTTCCAGTATCAAGACTCAAAATCATGCATGTGCGATCATATTCTTTTTTTTAAAAACGAATTGGTAAAACCATTTTGCATCCAGTACCCAGTGTTCCGATTAATCCAGGTTCGCCAAGTAAGGCTCATTACATAAAGAAAAACTTCCTATTAGGAATTTTCCATTTCAAATACTCGAACCCGTAACCTCTAGTTAAGGATTGAGGGATCAGTCCGTCTCACCACACCTCTCGGTGTTTCTCTTTTGGTCCTTAACCCATTTGTCCATAGATTTATTTTTTATTTTTTCCAAATTTTTTTTAAACAACGTGTTTGTCCATGAAATTTAGTAAGATTTTTGAAATTTTTCGAAAAATGAGTTTTAAAAAAAAAATATCATTCAAATTCCAAATATCACTCCAAATACTACTTCTTTTCAAAAATTACAATTTTTATATCCAAACGCCTACTTAATTAATGCACTTCTACACACCTGTTTGATAGTAATTGTTGTTAACTAGTTCTAACTGATTAATAACATGAATTTCTTTTTAGAATAGCCACAGCTTAACTAGGTTCACCCGGATTTAAATATTCTTTTTTAACGATATGCAGTCGCATTTAAAATAATAATTTTCAATCTGGAAGAATTTTTTATGACTTCATAGCAGATGAAATTTCCTCACAGAGACTTTTCTTTAAGCTAACAAAAAGAAAAGATAAGATTTTGAGTAAAAAAGAAAGATCAATTGACTTGTATTCAACACTCAAGCTGTTGATTCAAACACCCTTTTCAGTTTCAAGCTTTGGACCAAGAAAAAAGAAATAAAATAAACAAAAAAATTAAAGAAAGACAGTAAGTACAACTTACTTTCGTACTGGTGGAAATTTAACTTCAAAACCCCAACAGAAAATACCTTTTGTAAAGTGATTGAAGTACTCAAACGTACAAGAAATAAAAATCAGCTAGCGTCCCAGCAACTAAAAAGCAAAAATTAATTGATTTCAATTTGCTGTTTTCTTTCTTTCTTTTTCTTCAAAAATAGAAGAAAAAGGCTCACCTCTTAGCAGAGCTCATCCACTGTTTAATTTGAAGGAAGAAAGTTGATCTGTTTGGCTTCTGCCTAGTTTCTTGTGAATTACTAAATGGTTTTATTCATTTCTAAGTGCATTCCTTTCAATGTGAAAGATAATAAAGTGGAGTAATAAACAATAATGATTAATTGATTAGTAATATTATCTTACTACCTCTAATAATGGTCTTTTATTCATTTTTAATTGCACTTCTTTTCATGTGAAAGATAAAAGTAGGTATAGGTAGTATAAACAATGATTATAGGGCGCCAAAATACATAAACAAAAATTCAAACTTCGCCCCAACTGTCAGTTTCACAATTAAATTTACTCAATAATCAAGTAGACATTGCACATGTGTCTCGTAGACACTCGGATCTAACCTGGCACAGTGCGTATGATGTCTTCACGTTTGAGCGCGTGAGATGTTATTCCAAAACTTTTTCCAGTTGAAAGAGTTAGTGATATTTCATTTTTACCCTTATAATCTACCTCAATTTCATTCCTAATGTCCCTCTCCCATCCTTCTACATTTTTTATTATTTTCTCTCGACACCCTCTTCCTTTTAAAGATTTCCACTTCTTAGACTCGTTTGGTACAAGAGACTAGATATAATTAATTTCGTAATTAAATTTGAGATGAGTTTATTTTATATTTGGTTGAGATAAAATTATGTTATAACTAATTTTGGGATTAGTTATTCCGAGATTATAGTGTTTTATCTCAATAGTGTGAGATAACTAATACCGAAATAATTAATTATGAGATAACTTATTTCTCAACCAAACGATATCTTAGATTCTTCATCACCATTAAACTCCTCTTTAACCAGACAAAGGCAAAATTTCTTCACTTTCTGATAATTGCTTCTTCTTTTTTCTGCTTAACCCACTATTATTCTATCTCCCTCCATTTATTTATATTTGTTACATCATTGATCGGAATAAAGAACTGAAAAAATTCATTAGTTAATTTTAAAAAGCAAATTATATAAGACGCGGAAAGCTGGAATCTGTGGGGGTGGGCATCCTATGTAGTATGTACCACAAACTTGGAGCAAAATCAGCCTGGGAAGAAATTTGAGGTTGAATTTAGGTAATCTATTTGCTAAGAATCATGAGCGAAAATACATAGGAGGGTGCGGGGGTAGGGTTTCTGATCGGAGTAAATGGGAAAATCAGAAATGTTAGGCAAATAATAAGTAGTATTCAACAGCGCTTATAAGTCGGATTTACTAATTACGATTATAGATCGCTTTACTAATTACGATTTATAAGTCGTATTCTAGGATTGCGATTATAAGTCGCATACTATAATTGCGATTATTTTGCTGCCCACTCTACTCCCTTAAGTGGCATGCTGCCAATGCATTTTGCATATTTTATGTTATTTTTATCTAGACAAGAGTGAGTTGCTCTAGTGGTGAGCATCCCAATTTCCAATCAAGATGTTGTGAGTTCGAGTCACCCCAAGAGCAAGGCGGAGAGTCCTTGGAGAGAGAGAGCCGAGGGTCTATCGAGAACAGTCTCTCTACCACAAGGTAGGTGTAAGGTCTGCGTACACACTACCCTACACAGGTTTCACTAGTGAAATTATACTGAGTTGTTGTTGTTGTTTGTATGTTATTTCTATCTATTATTATTTATTATATAGAAAAGCCAAAGAGGTCGACCAAGTGTAAAAGAGCAATTTAGATATTTCTATTAAAACTAGATGAGTGTTTGCACGGGCCCAATAATTTCTGTCAACCTCTAGTTGCATCCACAGAAGACATAGAGAAATCTAAACTTAAAACAGCAATAAATATTTCAGAATAACCATAATATTACACACACATAAGCACAGTTCTAATTTTTATAGATTATGACATAGAAGACTACATATTACATCTGAGTATATAATACAACTTCACAATCTGTGAATTTAAGAACAATGAATTTTGCTCCCATCTTCAAATCACATTCCCTAAGATAACCGTACAAATGACATTCCTATCGAATTGTTCATACGCACCTTCTCCAAAAGAGTTCCATTTTCAAATTACTCCAACAAAATTAGGATTGAGACATGCTCCAGTGTGTTAAATTTTAACACATCTACCTGAGATGTATAAATGAGACGTGTAAATAACAATAATTCGTTGAAGAGAAAGTCTAGTAATATACAGGCACAAAAGTGAAGCACAGTCCCATCACTAAATAGCCAATTTAACATATAGAAACAAAAGAAGTAATTTCATAACATATGAATTCAAGCATAGAAAAATTTGCTCCCTTCTATAAAACTATTCCTTGAATACTTATTCATCCACACTATCCCGGAAAAGCTACATCCTGAAATCAATCTACAACAATTTAAGGATGAGACATATCATATCAAAAGTGGAAACTTGAGAAAACCTGTTAGAGTTGATCCAAAAATTCACTGACCATGAGTCCCGGATTTCTGACATGACTAAAAGCTGTTACCTATAGACATGACTTGATTTTCCATTTCTGTTGTGTCTACCTCTCTGTTTCTCTGCCATGTAACACAAAATGTAAGTAATTACAGGCCGGCATTCAAATCAAACATATACCAAAAATATATATAAGCCCTTAGATTCTTTTGCAGTACGTCAATAGATATCCATCGTCTCTTTAATAATGCATATCTGAACCCCTATGAGCAGATAGTAACACAAACAATACATTAGAAAGTTCATCTAACTTAAGGACATAATCAAGACCTGTAAGTTCTTTTGAGTTAACGGCTCACAAGGCTTGTATGAACAAATACAAAAGGCTTTTTAGCACTAATGGTCAAAGCATTTGCATCTGGTACAAGACTTTGACATGCATAACTCAGGAGCTTCAACATGAAATATTTTAGCGCCCTCAACTATGAGCTAAAAAATGCTAAATCAGTTATAGATTCGAGAACAATCGTCACCTTTTAATCTTTAATGCAAAGTACATTCTAAAATAGTAGCAAGTCCATGTACTAATAAACATAAGATGCTAGTCCCAACGAGTAATGCAAGCTCAAAGTAGAATTCAAAGTAACTGAGAGCGATAATTTAAAATGGGAAATCCCCTTAGAAATACATCTCGAAGAACAAATTCTCTTCCTTCCAAATGCATATCTAATACTGTTTTTTTATTTAAAAAGGAATTAGAGATACATATGAGGGAAGAGCATTGTATTCCTCAAGGCCATACTATTTATTTATCTAGGAAGTACGTAAGAAGCCAAACTATCAAAACCTTTATAACAAACCAATTACAAGCATATGAGCAACCGAAGAAAAAAAAAAGGAATAGTCACTTGAATAAACATAACTTGGCATGTTAATCAGTATATAAAAGGGTGGAGACACAAGTCATTTAAAAGATAATAAAACCAATATGTTGCCTAGATTACCTGTCAGCGATTTATCATCGTCTATAAAAGCAGTCCTATCAATTCTTATTTCATAGAACTTGATGCTGAAAGTTTGATAGAAAACAAAGCCATCATGCACATGAAAAAGGATGCAGCAAATATAAGGAGAGATAAAAAGTTCACATTAGGAAGTTAATGAAAATGGCATTCAATTTGGGCAAGAGACAAAGTATATCTAAGTATTTAATGAGAACTCCCCCCATGAATACATTACAATGTGAAAGGATTTAATAACTTACAAATTTCAATCAGGCTCTATGTAAAAACCATCAAGTAGATTTATAAAGCAGTTCAAGTAGCAGCTCTCTGTAATTCCTTCAACCTATTAGCCTACAACCGAGCTCTCATTTTTCTGAGATTTGAATAACCAAGAACTTATTGTTGCGTTAGCTGGAATTTGATTTGTTTTCTCTCTTCCTCCAAAAGACATATCAACTGCAACAAACTTTTGATGGGATAGTTGGTAGGTCCTGCCAAATATGCAACATAATATGGTCAAAGATATGGTGTAGTAGGTAAGTAAAGATGCTAATATTCAATCCAGTTGAAGTTGCATGCAAATATTTTTACCAGTGTGGCACATGAGACAAAAAGTTATCAGTTTGATTAAAAGTTCATCTAACAGATAGGTCGCATTTTAGTTTTTCTGCTCTTAAATAATCCTATCCAATCAAATACATTTAGTTTTTCAAAAGTAATTTTACAATAACAATCCTCCAAACAAGAATTGTTTTCAGAAACATTCTTACAAAACTTTTCCACAAACTTCTCCAAGAATTATTTTCGAAAAACTCTTCAAACGCTGAATATAGAAAGCAGTATCTTTTTCCATTGCAAATCTCTAAGATCCTAAGAGTAAAGTAAGAATATCAAGTTCTAACAGCACTCCCTTGGATGCATTGCAGAGATTTAATTATTCTCCATAAGTTTAAAGGAAATCACTTTTAAAAGAGAACCTTAAAAGTATTGTCTCAAATCCACCAATCAATCAATATTACACAAAAGTAGTTATCAGTTATATCAGAGTCTACTGTCCACACCCTCAAATATAGGAAGTAGCACGCTATCATCATTCACTCATATTAAAGGAGATGCAAAATTCAATACATCTAAGGTGCAAGCTTGATGGGAATAAATTCTCTCTTATTTTTTTTCTTCTTCTTCTTGTCCGTTAAGCTGTAAAACGATTAAATAATAAAGCCACCTATTTGTCACCTTAATGATCTTAAAACCTCATACTACTCATTAACAACCAATTAAGCACATTATGCAACTCCTGAGAATGTTTTAATAGTTGAATATTAAAATTTACTAAATAAGATCGGTGAGAGAAAGAAGAGGACTTCAAGAGCATAGATGAGGAATCTAATGCGCGGAGCAGTCAGGCAATGTAAACAAAAAATTCAAAGGGGTTATGCCTCAAAACAAAGGGTTAATACCTAAAAATTAGGAGAGAATCGGCCTTTAACTTAATAATAAATAAATAAATAAATAAATAAATAAAGGAAATAAAAATACAAAACTTTTCAAAAAAATAGTAATTTCAAGGGGTAATACCTCAATACTCCCATTCAGCAACTTTCAAGAGTGCTTACATTCTGCAGGAACAGTTTGAGGATTTTCTCTGTTTGAATAGGAAACTGAAAGATAACAATCAAAATCTAGAAATGTATCCGACAATCTACAATGAAAAACCAAAGAACAAAGCATAACCTTAGAAACAAAGAAAACCTTATATTAAAGAATTAATTGTAAGAGAGAGAAAAGAATATATCACAAGATCTAGACGGAAAGATGAGTAGCTAACCTGAAGATTGTATCAATCCGAGTAGAAGGATAAGAACAAAAAGTATAGAATTGGGAAAAGTATCTAAAGCAAAGGAAGATGGAGAACCCCATGCAGTGGAATTAAACTACACTAATATGCTACATCAGCTAAATCAGATGACCAAACTGCCCTCAATTTGAATCTTAGTGCCAAAAAACAAACTGGTCAAACGGAATAAAGTAGTTGAAGCACAATAACCTGACAGACTTTTCTCTATGACTCGACAATAAGACATTGCTCCAGTTGAGCCTTATCACAAATGTTGTCTTCTAAACTACACAAAAATATTTGAAACGACAAACCAAGCCAGCTCTTAGTAGTTCCAACAACTAACCTCAATTACATGGAGAATTATTGACGATCACAAGATTATCGGTCTCATAATAACGACACACAATATAGTTTTAAATGGTGGTATACAAACACATATATTAAAATAAAAATGAGAAGTATTATTGTCTTTAAAGGTTACATTAGTAATAAGAAGGTAAATTGCACTGCTTTTCTACGGTCTATTTAAATTAAAAGGAATTGTAAGCCTCATAAATAAGAGGTGAAAGTCACAAAGGATTAGTAGGTAGATTCCTTTTTTCTATAAATTTTTATCTAAAAGTAAATTCGCAATAGCTTAAAATAATAGAAGTCAAAGAGCCATTCATACAAATTCAAGAAAATGATAGGTATGCATGATATTCTCACTCTGATATTCTTTCTTGAAAAGCAAGAAGAGATTCAATTTAATGCTTTTGGCAAGTCATAATAATACCAGTTTATAATAATTTGACACAAATGGGGCAAGAAAAAAGGTGAAAAACTTTGTCACCTATATCATAAATTTATCATATCAGAAGAGATCACCAACCCAGAAACAGTAATCCATGATTCACTCAGCACCCAAAAATTCACAATAACAACCAAATTATTTTTTGAAAAGTTAAACTAATTAAGTAATGCACAAAGTTTTCAATGAAACTTCCTCAATTATGTTTCTTGAAGAAAACATCAGTTGTGATGAGGTAAAATTCAAACTTATATGTAACTGCAAATACTTCATTATCAACTGACTGTGTGAAAGTATACAATCAGAGTTCCCAACTGAGACTTAGAGTAAGCTCCATCGGAGTTCTCAATCGACACTTAGAGTAAGCTCCATTAGAAAATCTGTAAGATTGAAAGCAAAGCATTTTGAGGTTGGTGCAACTTGTTGAGTATGGAAATGCATTACGAACCCAAATTTCTTTCTTATCGTGTAAAAAAGGGAGATGAAGCACATTGACTCCTCTCTCTACCTAGATGATTACTCTTAGGTCAAAGAATACTGAAGTAACATCAACTAAAATGCACTCATTTGAAAAGAACTAATGTGATCATAAGAAATAGAATATTTTAAAAATATGCTCATCTATAATTACAAAATTTTCGATCAATCCATAGAAGCTTTTATGAAATATAGTAACAGAGAAGAGGACACCGAAGAATTGACGGGAGATGGAAACAGAAAGTTACCTTTTTAATCAATGGAAACAAAAAATTAAAATTAAAAAAGAAGTCAAAAGCAAATGAAATTACTACTATAATCTTTTTTGTCCATCGTTTCTACCCCAATCTCCCAACTACATTTTACGCATAGCAAACCTTCCGAAACTCTACCTCTTTCTCTATTAAAGACATCAACCACGAATTCCAGTTATGAAATTTGGAAGTTTGAAGAGAAATTAGAAGAAAGTGGGCAAAAATTGAGACAAATCATAGCTGAATTTAGAACAGCCCATCTGAAAAGATGTAAAGAACTGAAAAAAAGTAGTCTGAAGAAAAATAAAGAAATCATGCAAAAGGAACATTTTAATAATGAAAGAGAAAAATAAAAGGAAGGAGATGAACAGATGAAATTGAGAAATTTGAAAAGAATTGGAAGAAGATTAAAGCAAAAATTGAGATATGAAATTGAAAGACCACGAAGAGAATTCAAATGAAACAACCGAGGGTAAATTCTTCTAGAATTGTTTGGGTATGTGCTGAACCAGATTACTACTCCTATTAAAGATTTACCCTTGATCAACCAATAGAAATAAAAATAGGAAAAATAAAATAAAATGGCAAGGCAAAATGCCCTTGGTCGACCAATTTCTCTTTTCTATATAATAAAAATAATCACTTTTATCGTTAGGTGTTTATTTCTTGTAGTTTTCGGGTTTGGCTCTAGAAGCATCCTTGTTCAATCTTTCTCATCCCCAAAATCAGACGTAAAACTACTCTTTTTCCAACATCAATTTCATTTTATTCTTTCACTTCTCTTCATCTTCGCATCTGGCGTTGTCGTTTCAGGTATGCTTTTCTGTTAGTAATTTTTTGCCCAAATCTTCTTCTAATTCTCTTAGAATTTTCCAAATTCATGGCTAATGTTGTTATTTTTCTGCCTCTCTTTTCAATGTTCTTCGGCATTTCATTTTCTTTTTGTTTCTCTTTTCACCCTTAATCTGTTATTTTTGCATGATTTTTTATTTTTTCTTTAGTTTTTCAAAGACTACACTTTCAGTTCGTTTCGTCTACTCGGCTTGGGGATATAATTAATTTCAGGTATGATTTTCTTATTTTTTGCCAAAATTTCGTCCATTTCTCTTTTGTCTTCCCAGTTTTATGGCTGGAATTAGTAACAATCTCTTCGATCTTCCCCATTTTTATTAATTCATATTCTTGGAAGATAATATGAATTTTCAAGTTGGTAATTAGTTGAATTTGTCATCAGCTAAAACGATCTCTTGATTTTAGCACATTTCTGACACAGGATCTATGCATGTTATGTGTCAAGACAACAACTTAAATTAATTCGCAGACTTTTGAGTATAATTCTTCTTTTGCTACTTGAAATTATTGTACGGGTCCTCATTTTTTTTGTTTTTTTTATTCGGTGTATTCTGTATTTTGGAAATTTATGCATTGCTACTGTGAAGGATTACCTACAAAATGTCATCATTGGAATTTGATTTCTTTTTTTATGATGCCCCTCTTTTGGAACTCCGAGCTTAGGCCTTTAGATATATAGCAGAGTACACATTAAAAAGGAGATAGAATGGATGTCGAATTGTCGATGTCAATTTGTTGTGTATTTCTCTCTTTATTATTTGTCGATCAAATGGACTGCTGTGACAGAATCATATTCCTGGGTAATGTACTTTTTCTGAGTGTTTAATAAATTAATAAAAGGTGATTGTATGTGCTTTGTCGTATAGAGATGAAATGTTGTTGCATTCAATGTTTTATGAACTACTAAGTTGTATTGATTAAAATTAACCGTTTATTACACCTAGCTTTGTAACTTCCTATCTGAACATGTTACTGCAAATTTTTTTATTCATGATTACAGATAAACTGTTGTCAAAATAAAATTATTTGTTGTCGTTATTTTCAGGAACTCTGAATTATAGTCAGAGGCATCGTCATCCTAAAAAGGTAAGTTTATGCTATTTTACTTGACGTATACATAACTGATAGAAACTATTATTTTGTATGTCTCATTAGAATGAATGAAGTGTACTTTGTGTTATTGTTAAGAAATTTATGCTCTTCGTATTAGTAATACCATAATATAATTTATTTCGTTTATGTTTACTTTGTCGTTCAAAGAGACTGTACTTTTCATTGTCTCTATCTGGTGTTAGAATTAAATAAACAATAAACAAAACTTCCTTGTGAAAAGTTTGTAAACCATACTAGCTCTTTGAGCTTAGCATTATTAAGGTCAAAGTATATATGAATTCTGGGATGAATTTAAGACAATGTGAGACATCTATATCGTCGTCTTTTTGAACATTCTATTGTTAATAAATTCAAGTGGTATTTCATCGTCATTTTATTGTCATAAGAGACTCATCTTTCTCTCTTCAAAGAGGTTATAAAGTATCGTTTCTTATTTTCAATATAGTCTATAGCACTATGTTTAATCGTGACTATGCGAACATTTGCCTAGGCTTCTGGCTCATCTCAGTTGGTAATTAATTTAGTTAGACAAATTTGTCAAATACATAAGAGCTTGAATTTATAATGCAATAATAGATACCAACTATCATTAATCTACTTGAGTACAACTTCTTATAATTGAAAATTGGATAATCGCATTAGAGAAACTACTGCCATGTACTAAATTTAGGGCAAACAAACTACTTTTTCTTGGCCATATTGATGTATTCCTCTGTCGCCTTTACAAGTATACAAGGCATCGCTATTAGTAGCAGGCCTTGAAAGAATTCGTTTCTTGACTAAGAAGTGAAAATGACAAGGACCAGATACTTTTAGCAGTTGGAATAAGTTCACTTAATAATTTTTAGTTTAGTTTTTTTAAGGGTAAATTTCCTTCTTTTTCTTGCCTCTTTTCAGTTTACCGCACTTACAACTAAATCTTATCTTTTTCATTTACCTTGTGTGATTTTTAAGAACCTACTTTGTGCTTAAACTTTTTCAAATTAGACCCTTACTCCGTTTAAAGAAGGTTAAATAATACTCCCCTGAGATATCATATGATGTCGGAAATATTTGTGGTACTACCTTAATAGGAATTTTGATATGCTCTTGGGTTACTTTAATTATATTGGTCAATTTAGCCGTTTGAAACTTTAGATTGTGATTTCGAGTATATCATTCGAACAGAATAAATGCAAGAGTTCCATTTTGTTTTGCTGTAGAGTTTTTAAGTATCAGTATAGTATGTAAAATACTGAAGGAAGATCATGATTCAACCTTATCATGACAGATTAGTTTGTGTGAATGAGATTCTATATAGTATAAGATTTCACCATCCATTTGCTATATGAATTCCCTTCTACCAAAAGATCTTCAGTACAAAAACAAAACTTTTATATCTATTCTCTTAAATTATACTATAAAAGTAATCTAGGTGAAATAGATATGGTTTGCTTAAAAACCTCCAACATGTATTTAAAGTTGCATATGATTTTGCTAGAAATTATAGAGTATTGTTTAGGGTGCTCAAAGCGGAGGCGTGTTATAGTGAATACTGAGACTTTTCATGATGGGATTTCTCTGTCGTCCAATATGGGACAATATCTCATTGTCAAGAGGGAAAAACTTAAAATTTTACTAAAAAATTTCATTTTTCCTCCATTTTCCATTCACCCTCATTTTAAGATTATTTCGTCTTAAAAACAAAAAATCTCAACAATTTGTCCTCAAGATAATCTCATCTAGTAGTGATATTATGACAATTTATTTGATTACATCAGAAAAGTAATTGCACGAAAATAATAGTGACAGTTGCTACCATTAAGTGAACATCTCTGGATCAATTTGATAAAACAAGAATTTTACTTTCTCTAAGAAAATTAATAATAAATTACTTTGCAAATTGGAGTGTTGGGTAGCACGGGCTTGCATCATCTGTTATTCCTTAAAAACAACAAACCCCTTTACAACAGTGTCATGTAAATTTAAGGTTACACCAACGTGAGCACCTAATTTTTTACCGTGCTTGAATATTTATCGCTTCCCAGACATGTCCCCACTCAACTTTTCTTTGTCCCACATACTTGTCCTCCATGCTTTGTTCCCCCATGCTTGTCCCACATGCTTTGTCCCCCCCACACTTTGCTCCCTACTCTCTCCATTGTTCCCCACTCCTTGTCCCCCATGCTTGTCTCCTATCACAAATCTCATACCCCATTTTCAGCTATAAAACACACACATAACACACATAAAAAAAAAAAGAAAACCCAAAAAAAAGCTCTAAGAGTAGGAGAAAAATCAGCTACCTTCCGCTTCTTCTTCTTGCTCATCACATATTCATCTTCTTCCTAAACATTACCTCCATTAAACCACCCTTAACACCCCCCAAAGAGCTCATATTTCAACCATGAAAGTCAGTCCCTAAAGCTCCTTTAATCAATTGAAAATCAGCTGCAACATATATAAAAACGCAGGAGCAGTTCGGCTATAAAACCAGTTCAAATTCCAGCCCGAAATTACCCCAAAACAGCTGCGAAAATGACCCCAAAACAGCTCTTTATCACACAAAAAACCGCAACAAAAACGCAGCAGCAATAGTAGCGAGAAACCACCAAAATTGCTGCCCGTTTTGACCCTCGAAATCAGCACTAAACAGTTTTGAAACCTCCATTGGAATCATCTTGAACCACCGTTTAAAACCCGGCAGGTGTTGACCTCGTCCGTTCATTGTTGGCTGAGTTCGAAGAGGTTGGGTTCAAAGTTTGTTGTGAGGTCGAGGTCTGCACCTTGTCCGACGAAGTTTCTAGTTCGTCAAGGTCATGTTTGGAGTTATTATTTACTTTTGGAGTCCCCTGCTGTAAACCTCTCAAAGTCAGATTCTTCTTAAGATTCATCTCTTAATTGCATCACTATTTTTAATATATACACCATGAATGATCTTTATATATTTTAAGTTTTGAGCATCCTATTTTAGTTGGCTTTGAATCGTTCCTTGAAGAATATTAGCATGTTGGCTTCGTTTTAGTGTGATTAATTATCCATTTGATATAATTAACTAATTGATGGCTAGCGTGATAATTGAAATTCAAGTGAGTAAGAAGTGAAATGCATAGTGCTTTAAAATTTTGACATCTTCAAATTTTAAGTCTTAAGTATCTGCTTATTTGTTCTTAAATGGGATAAATGTTGGCTCATAAATCTAATCAAGAAATAAAAGCGTACATAGATAAAACATGAAAATCAATAAATCACAGTTTGTCCAAAATTAATTCAAGCCAATTTTAGTCAATAAAGCGACCGTGCTAGAACCACGGGACTCGGGGAATGCCTTACACTTTCTCCCCGGTCAACGGAATTCCTTACCCGGATTTTGTTTTGCAGACTAATAATAAAAGAGTCAAATCTTCCTTTGACTAGGGATTCAAATAAAAGGTGACTTGGAACACCCAAAAATCAATTCCAAGTGGCGACTCTGTAAATAAAATAATCCATATTTAAGTTTGTCATTTTAATTTGAGAAACTCTTTAACCCACCATCCACAATCAATAACACATTTA
Source organism: Nicotiana tomentosiformis (assembly GCF_000390325.3). NCBI lineage: Eukaryota > Viridiplantae > Streptophyta > Magnoliopsida > Solanales > Solanaceae > Nicotiana > Nicotiana tomentosiformis. Next base: position 68,893,021 of record NC_090821.1, on the reverse strand, counting down.
TCTTTTGGGGGTAAAAAATGGGTGTGACAACCAAAATACCACATTTGCTAAGCATCTAGCCTACAGCACAATCAGGCTAGAGCTTCAACTTGAAAAGTTAGAGCATAACCAAGAAAAGAATGGGGGCCGGGGTTGTTTCCTTGTTGACATAATAGTCAAAAGATTTAATTTAGTGTAATAAAAGTGCAGCTGCAGGTCAAAATACATAGGGGTATGCTCTAATTATTATAAGTTATAATTAATATCTTACTCCAAAAAAAAAAAAAAAAACTACTAGGAGGGGTTCATAGGAAGAGCAATATTATTAGCAAAAGTAAAACAGTCATGACGCTGTTTTTAAACAACAGAATAAATAATGTTGTTACTCAAATCCTGAAGTTAACAAATTAAATCCTAAAGTTAACAATAATTTTTAAAAAAATCAAATATACAATCAAACTAATGAGTTAACACTCCCCACAAGACATAGTACAACATTATTCCGCTCTTCAAAACTTGGACCATAAACTCCACTTATCTCAAATATTTCCCATTTTTAAATACCTGGTACATGGAATCAATACAATGTTAAATGTTTCCCTTAGGGTTGGAAGTGAATAGGAGTTTACGACATATATTTACTAAATGTTTGAACTGTGATGATAGCTCAATTGTATGCTTCACCCATGTCTGAGTACATTCATTGGAAGTGAGAATATACATAAAAACCTTGCCACTATCGTCTCGAAAAGTTGTATGATCTAGAAGTGCAACTTGTCCCTTTATATCTACTATTGTTGGTGAACAATGTCGAATGCTCGACGATACTCCACGAGGGAATGCGATCATTCTAAAACTTTCATCTCCAACGTTGAATGCAGCCATCTCACTTCCTAATGTATATACATTTACGAAATAAATGACCCCGTTAATATAAATACAAATGTTCTTATCAGGAAAAACAAGTTATCCCAACCTTGAGAGATATAGATTTCAGGATTGTGGTCGGTTTATCAATCCTATTGAGTTCGTAATTACACATGTTAATTCGAATTATATATGGTTGCTAGTTGACCATATTGTTTATATACATAGCATGTTTTCACAATATTATCTGTCTATCCACAATATATCAATCATATATTCCTATGATATTGAATCTATCATAAACGAATATAATACAATATTCAACTAAGCAAGACTGTTAGGTATATTCCTATCCTAACCGCGAATTCTTTCCTCGAGCTACGGGTTAAGAAACAAGTTCTCTCTAATTCTACTCTAATCTAAACATGGATTTTCCGGGCATAACATAGATATTATCCCAACCACGAATTTTTCTCCATGATTTGTCTATGCCGAGAGTGAAAATCCAATGTCTCACATTATAATTTCCCTTTTTATCCGAAACATAGTGTGCCTTCAAAACTTTATGTTTCTTGGTCGTGGGATAAAAACCTAAGGAGCATCGAATATACGTAGTGCAACTAGGAAATTTTATAGTGGATTTAGGAAGGAAGACATATTGTTTTGTGAAAGGATTGCAAATTGCAACATCTTCATTATTGTTCCATAGGCAAACTAGGCCGTTGATAGATTCCAGAGAGTCAAATTTAGAGAAACATGGCTCATTCAAGTACTGGAAGGGTAAAGCTTGGAATCGGCCATCTTCTATTTTCTGTACTAACTTATAAATAATAGTTGTGATATAAGGGAACGAAAAGATTTAGAAACGCACCTAAAACGTAGCAGAGACTTGGCGGAAACCCTTATGAGAATATCAAACACAATCTCTTGGGGGATATGTGATTTATTACTAATGGTAACAATCTTGTTCTCCTCCATTGTGTACTTGGTTGTGCAATTCCAAGTAAGAGACAATGGAATAAATAACAAGTGTAATAGAGAGGTGTGTTTGAGTCGGACTGGGTTTTGCCGCAACTATAACAGTATAGGGCTTGAAAATTCGTTAGGTTATCCTCTTTTCTTTTTTTCGTATTAATACTTAGTTGTGGGGAGTTCTTAGAGGGAAGGATGCCGATGGTCTATTAGAAACAGTCTCTCTATCCCAGGGTAGGGGTAAGGTCTGCGTACACACTACCCTTCCCAAACTTCACTAGTGAATTATACTGGGTTGTTGTTGTTGTTGTAATACTTAGTTCATAAGTTCTAAATATTGAAAAATATTTCTAAATGTTGAAACTAATTCCTTTTATAAGATAACCAATTATATATTTGAATAGAAACACTGAAAACGATAATAAGCAATTAATATATCTACTAAAAAAAGTATTATTCCTTTGGACTATTGACTAATTGGTAGTATTTGTGATTTAGTTGAATACTCTTTCTTTTATATAAAAATGTTCCTATTATGGTGTAGGGTAAGGTCGAAATTGCGATTGATTATGTCGCACAATTACGCGAAAAATACCTTGAAAATATTTTTTATGGTTTGCGACTGAATCAATCGCAAAAATTAAAATTAAAAAAAATTAAATTAAATGCTTCGACCGATTTGGTCGGAATTTGCAATGAAAAAGAGGTCTGACTGGTCAACGGAATTTGCGATCGATTCGGTCGCAAATCTATTTTTAATTATAGCCCTAACTCGTTTTTTCTTCTTTCTTCTCTAGTTTTTCCCCTCTCCTCCCATCTCCTTTTCCCGCTATATTTCTTGATTCTTCCCTCTAATTCTTCCCTCTAATCTAAACATATAAGGTATGATTTCCTCCCTCTCACTCTCCCTCTCCCTCTCTCTCTCCGTCCCCCCCTCCCCCCCCCCCAACTAGGAATTGGTGTAGGAATCTGGCGGCTCATCTCCCCTCCGGTGGTGATTCGGCAGCAAATCCGTTGGTCATTTTTCAAGTATTTCTTTTGCATTAATTTAGCAAAATAGTATGTAGCTATATAATTTTCAATATAGTATAGATAAATTAGCAATAATATTTGTAATATAATATGTATATCGTGACTGTAAGCACGTAATTTTTGACCCGTCACATTTTTGAGCTATTTTTAGTGTTTAAAATATTTATTTAACTTAACTTTTATTTTTTATGGAGTTTTAGTCAATTTTTACTTCAAATTACAATTTTAAAACACAAAAATATCTTCTTTAGTTTAAGGTCAATTAGTATATTTATGTTTATAGTATTTTAATTTTACCATGACTTTAGCCTATTTTCTCTACTTTTTTACTTTATTATAACATTTAAAAATAAAAAAATAGTTTCACTTTTAATATTTAGTTTTATTTTAGTCGTTTATTTTAATTAACGTCCCTTTTGGCACATACAACTTTGGCACATTTAGCGTGACTTTCCTCTACTCAAATCTTTTGGGAGTGTTCAACATGGAAAACGGAGGTGTGACAGTGACTTGTTAAAAATTTACTTGTTTAGATTAATTAGCTGTTTTTTTCTTTTTAGTTAGATGTTCTTGTGAAAATGGCTAGTATACTTGTATGTATCTAATAGTAAATCAAGAAAAATTTAAAATAATTTGGGTATGTTCTATAAGTATGGAATTCTTCTTGTTTATATAAAAAATAACTAAAGAACACAAGTTAAGTTCTAATACTTTTCTGTTTCGGTTTTTCGTTTGGAAATTCTCCATGCCCTATCTATGTGTTAATTATATTATTTATTATTGGAAAGAAATGAAGAAAATGCAATCAATTAAGTATTAGAGCACATTATGTGCTAATTTGAAATAAATTAAATTAATTTAATGACATCATTATTTTTTATGTTTATATTGTTATATTTATTATGTATACTTAATGTTTATATTTGTTATGTTAAATATTTTTAAGGTATAAATATTATGTAATTATCTATTTTGATATTAATTTGAAAGTTGCTTGTTTGTTTTCTTACTTCTTTTACTTTCTTTTCTTTATTTCTCGTAAAAATAATAAATAAAAGTCGAGTCTACGGGATTAGAGTACAACCATCCTTCAGTCATCCACCAACAATATTATTCATTGGGGCATCAGTTTCCCAAGGAGACATAGAAGCTATGTGTCAAAAGGTAGATCAAATGTCGCAAGAATTTCAAGCAACTCAGGCTTTGGTCCAAAAATTGTTTAAAAAGCAAGAAAGGAGCTGCAATGGAGTCTGAGAAAGAGACTGATTCTGAATAGGCTATTTGAATGTTTTAGAGTTGAAGTTAGAAACATGTTTAATTTATGTTGTTTGATAGTTGGTTGTTTGATTAATTGGTTGAATTGTCGCAAATTTACTGTTTTTTTAGTAGTGGTCTAAAGCTTGGAAATTGAAACGTGTCTCCGTAATGAACCAAGTATTTTATAGCTCCTTCTCTAACCAAGAAATCTGCGATGTGATGCATCATTAATTAACCAAATATTTCATAACTTCTGAAATTATTATTGTGGCTTTCCCATTATTAAGTGAAGCAACTACAACTAATCATGACAAGTTATCCTTTAATTTGATGTGCAATTACTTAATCGGATTAAAAAATGGATAGCGGGCATCGAGTAAGAAAAAAAAATCATATTTCATGCCGAAACAAATTTAAGATTTAAATTCTGTGAGTTCAATCTTTAAATTTTTTTAATATTGAACACATCCTACTTTTAGAATAATTGGCTCATATATACTCTTTGTTGCAAATTTAATAATTTTTACATATAAATGCATGTTCCGTGTTAAAAGTTATAGGTTCAATTGAATCTGATACTATTATGTTGGATTCACCCCTAATTTCAAAACTCACTATATTCACTATATTATTATTATTATTATTAGGATTATTTTCTTATTATTTCTCTGTAATTGGATTAATGATTGATGCAATAAATACTGTATTATTAGATAATTTCTTGTAAGAGTAATTATTGAACACTTGGGTGGTGTTGTCCTCAGTGATAATGCTATTTGGTTGAGTTGGTATTATAATTCAAAACAGTACCCTAAAACTCAATCATGGGTTCCTTTGTATATTCCACTAATTACATCAATCATCCTCCATCAGATACAGATTTATATGGGCTGAAACATTACACCCCAAAGAAATGGGAAGTCATAAGGGCAAACAAAGAAATTTTGAAGTGTGACCAATGGTAAAAGCTAAAGCCTTTATAATACTGTCTATTTGCAAAAGTATTTGTGTTAATTAGTGTTACATATCTTTCTTTTCCTTTTGTTTTTTTCTATTTGTTTTGGTTCGAGAAGCTATCTCGATAAAAGATAATCGCATTATCACAATTTGAGTCCTTCGCATTTTGCACCCCTAATGTGTATTCTTTTTTTGTGATTTGCACCCTGTTCTATTTTGTTTTACGATTTCAACCCTAATCTCTTTATCCGTCGCATTTTGCACCCCTAATGTGTATTCTTTTTTGTGATTTGCATCCTGTCCTTTTTTTGTTTTTACGATTTCAACCCTAACCTCTTCATTCCCTTGCAAAACAATAAAAACACCATTTATATAAATTTTTCATGAGGGCAAAAGAGGAAGGCGATACTTATCCCAGGATACCATTTATATAATTCTGAGATAACTTATCTCTGGATTAATAACCAACCAAGGGATAAAGCGATACTAAATTTTTATCTCATGATTATTTTTTCTTATCCATCATACCAAACAACCCCTAAGAGATAACGCTATAGAAAAGGGGAAAAATCTATTAAGAAACAATTTTTTAATTAATTTTACGTGGTGCGAATAATTAGTCAGGGTTCAATATAAGAATCAAGCATGGGTGAAAAACAAACAATAATTTAATATAAGATAGAACGTATTTAGAGAGAAAAAAATAAATATGTAATCAATTTCAAATAAAAAATCTTAAATTTATTTTTGGTTTATTTGGTTTTTAAAAGAATACGAAAATTGTCATTTACTTAATTTATTAACTCGACTTATTATGAAGTTAAGAGTATATCTCTCTTTTATTTTTCTACTAAGACCAATTCTTATTGTTTCTCGTTCTCTTTATTTGTCGCTTAAGGTTTTGGCATACTTATTAAAATATTATTTAATAACATCAATTATAAGAAGTTTTTAACTAAATCGTTTCCTTTATCTCTTTTTTAAATGGATAATTAATGACTATATGCCTTGTTTAAGCAGTAAGGGTGAAAGTAAAAATGAAATTAATATCTCCTTAATTATTTAGAGCGAGAAATATTTTGGATTAACATTTTTCGCTAAAAGTAAAAGGTGACCATGGATAAAGAAATCTGGTTCTAAGGTTTGTATTTCCTTTTTTTCCCTCATGAAAAATTTATATAAATGGTGGTTTTATTGTTTTGCAAGGGAATAAAAAGGTTAGGGTTGAAATCGTAAAAAATAAAAATAGGACAGGGTGCAAATCACAAAAAAAGGATACACATTAGGGGTGCAAAATGCGACGGATAAAGAGGTTAGGGTTGAAATCTGTCACGACCCTAAATTTTTCTTTGTAGGGTGTCGTGATGGCACCTAATCTCTAAGACTAGGTAAGCCTATCAATGCAGAATAATCATAAATATCTGAAAATAAGTAATCTACAATTCAAATGATTACAACTCCCAAAACCCGATAGAAATAAGTCACAAGCTTCTAAGAATTTATTCTTAATGTCTCTATATGTCAAGGTCTAAATAAAATATAAGGAAGCAACATTAAATGATAGAAGGGGACTTCGGAGTCTACGGACGCTAGCAGATATACCTCGAATTCTCCGTGCGCAGGTAACTCACTGATGTCTAGGCTGGTAAAATGTACCTGGATCTGTACAAAAAGATATGCAGAAGTGTAGTATGAGTACACCACAGCGGTACCCAGTAAGTGCCAAGCCTAACCTCGGCAGAGTAGTGACGAGGTCAGGTAAGGCCCTACTGAAATATAATAATGGCATGGTAAAATGTTTATCAATGTAGTAAAATAAAATGACATTGGAAATAAATCAAATAGTATGTCACATTTAATGACACCAAATAATTGTAAAATAATATCTCGTGGAATCAAAACAGAATTTCTTTCAACTTTATGAAAATCACAACAATTAATCAAAAGCAACTATGGCCATAAATCAATATCAACAAGGGCACTACCGAGGTACCGCCTCGTAGTCCCAAGTTATAAATAATTTCATAATATCTCATTTCCTTATATCACCGCGGGAGCCTTCACAATTTATTTTTAAAAAAATATTTTTTACCGAAATAGCATCCCGCGTTTTAGCCACCCTTATCACACCGCATGACTTCTAGTAGTCACCCCTACTAGCCACGTGTATCAAGCCACCCTTATCTCACCGCATGCGTTTCAACACCCATATCTTATACCACCGCATGCGTATCAATATCACAATATATCACAATTTGCACCTCAAGTGCTCAAATAATTTAACTTGCCAAAATAATTCAACAACAATATTTTTCCACAATAAAGAGCTCACGGTTCATGCCAAAATAAATCATCAATAATAGTTTGCCACAATAAAGAGCTCACGGCTCATGTCAAAATAATTCATCAATAATATTTTTTCTAAATAAAGAGCTCACGGCTCATGTCAAAATAATTCAACAATAATATTCTAGAGTAGATAATTTAGGAAAATAATATTTCAAAATCTTTACTACGTTCCTTCAATATCAAGTTTTAAAATGTCAAATACTTCATATTAATAATATTTAATTTAAAGAAAATCAACCTTCAAATAATGCACAGAATAAAAAAAACCAAGTTTCAACTAAACAGGTAAAACAATTAGTAAGAAAAGATCAAACAAATTTGAAGTATATATCTAAGATCAATGATCAAGAATATAACAAGATAAAATAATTTAAAAAAGGCGCAACAATGATCTACACAATTTAAAAATATAATCTTTCACAATTTAGCCCGTGTACACACTCGTCACCTCGTGCACACGACTTTCAACACATTTCAATAATCATATCGCAACAGAAATTTCCAGCACTCTTTGTCCGAAATCCATTCCGTTTACCTTCCGAAATCCACCCGAGACCCTCGGGACCTTAACCAATTATTCCAACATGTCCCAAAATACCATACGAACTTAGTCGAGGCTTCAAACTACATCAAACAACATCAAAACAACGAATCGCACCTCAAATCAAAATCAATGAACTTGGAACTTTCAAATTCTATATCTTGTGTCGAAACACATCAAATCTATTCGGAATGACTTCAAATTTTTCACACAAGTCATAAATGACATAACTGAGCTATGAAAACTTTCAGAATCGGATTTCCACCCCGATATCAAAAAGTCAACCCCTCGGTCAAACTTCCCAAAAATTCAACTTTCGGCATTTCAAGCCTAATTCACTACGGACTTCCAAATAACATTCCGATCACGCTCCTAAGTCCAAAATCACCATACGGAGCTGTTGGAATCATCAAAATTCTATTTTGGGGTCGTTTGCACATAATTTGACATCCGGTCACTATTTAAATATAAACTTTTAATTTTTCATCAAAATTCCATATCTCGGGCTAAGGACCTCGAAAATTTGATTCCGGGCATACGCCTAAGTCCCAAATCACGATACAGACCTACCAAAATTGTCAAAACACAGATCCAAGTCTGTTTGCTCAAAATGTTGACCAAAGTCAACTTAGTTGAGTTTTAAAGCTCTAATTCACATTTAAATTCATTTTTCACCTGAAAACTTTCCGAAATTTTTTTACGGACTGCACACGCAAGTCGAGTAATGGTAAATAGTGCTTAGATCATATAATTAATTATTAAATTTAAAGATGACATTTTGGGTCATCACATTCTCCACCGCTAAAACAAACATTCGTCCTCGAACGGAGTTAAAAAAAGTACCTGAGCTGGTGAATAAGTGTGGATAACAGCTGCGTAAATCATTCTCGACCTCCCAAGTCGCCTCCTCGACCGGATGACCCCTTCACTGAACCTTTATGGAAGCAATGTTCTTTGACCTCAGCTTTCGAACCTGCCTATCTAAAATAGCCACTGGTTCCTCAACATAAGATAGATCCTTGTCCAACTGAACTGAACTGAAGTCTAACACATGAGACAAATCGCCGTGATATTTTCGAAGCATAGAAACATGGAATACTGGATGAACCGTAGAAAGACTAGGTGGTAGTGCAAGTCTGTAAGCCACCTCTCCAACTCTCTCAAAAATCTCAAAAGGCCCAATATACCTAGGGCTCAACTTGACCTTCTTCCCGAACCTCATCACACCCTTCATAGGCGAAACCCGGAGCAATACCCGCTCACCAACCATGAATGCAACATCACGAACCTTCTAATCCGCATAACTCTTCTGTCTAGATTGGGTTGTACGAAGTCGATCCTGAATCAACTTAACCTTTTCCAAGGCATCCTGAACCATGTTTGTACCCAAAAGTCTAGCCTCGCCTGGTTTGAACCAACCCATTGGAGACCGGCACCGCCTACCATACAAAGCCTCATACGGAGCCATCTGGATGCTTGACTGGTAACTGTTATTGTAAGCAAACTCCGCAAGTGGTAAGAACTGATCCCAACCACCCCCAAAATCTATCACGCACGCACGAAACATATCCTCTAGTATCTGAATAGTGCGTTCGGACTGCCCGTCCGTCTGAGGGTGAAATGTTGTACTCAACTCTACCCGAGTACCCAATTCACGTTGAACTGCCCTCCAAAACCGTGAGGTAAACTGTGTACCCCGGTCAGAGATGATAGATACTGGTACACCGTGAAGTCTGACAATCTCGCGAATATATACTTGAGCCAGCTGCTCTGAGGAGTAAGTAGTAATCACAGGAATGAAATGAGCTGATTTGGTCAGCCTATCCACAATCACCCAAACTGCGTCAAACTTCCGCTGAGCCCGTGGGAGCCCAACAACGAAATCCATAGTGATCCGCTTCTATTTCCATTCTGGAATCTCTAACTTTTAAAGTAATCGACCCAGTCGTTGATGCTCATATTTTACCTGTTGACAATTTAAACACTGGGATACATACCCCACTATGTCCTTATTCATCCGCCTCCACCAATAGTGTTGTCTCAAGTCTTGATAGATCTTCGCAGCATCTGGATAAATCGAGTACCGCGAACTGTGAGCCTCCTGGAGAATCAACTCACGCAAGTCGTCCACATTAGGTACACATATCCTGCCCTACATCCGTAGTACATCGTATTCTCCAATAGTGACTTCCTTGGCATCACCGTGCTGAACTGTATCCTTAAGGACAAGCAGATGAGGGTCATCATATTGACGTTCCCTGATACGATCATAAAGTGAAGACTGGGAAACCACGCAAACCAAAATCCAACTCGGCTCGGAAACATCAAATCTAACAAATTGGTTGGCCAAGGCCTAAACATCCATGGCTAAAGGCATCTCTGCTACCGGTAAATATGCTAAGCTGCCCAAACTCTCCGCCTTACGACTCAAGGTATCGGCCACCACATTGGCCTTCCCCAGGATGAAAGAGAATGGTGATATCATAATCCTTAAGCAACTCAAACCATCTCCGCTGCCGCAAATTAAGATCCTTCTGTTTAAACAGATGCTGTAGACTCCGGTGATCGGTGTAGATTTCATAATGGACACCATACAAATAATGCCGCCAAATTTTTAAGGCATGAACAATAGCTGCTAATTCCAGGTCATGTACATGATAATTCTTTTCATGCACCTTTAACTGTCTGGACGCGTAAGTAATCACCCTACCGTCTTACATCAACACTGCGCCGAGACCAATACGCGACGCGTCACAATACATAGTATAAGATCCTGTACCTGTAGGTAATACCAATACTGGGGCTATAGTCAAAGCTGTCTTGAGCTTTTGGAAGCTTTCCTCACATTCCTCGGTCCACCTGAACGGAGCACCCTTCTGGGTCAATTTGGTCATAGATGCAGTAATAGAAGAGAAACCCTTTACAAATCGGCGATAATACCCAGCCAAACCAAGGAAATTCCGGATTTCCGTAACTGAGGACGGTCTAGACCAACTCTGCACTGCTTCAATTTTCTTTGGATCTACCTTGATCCCCTCGCATGAAACTATATGACCCAAAAATCCCACTGAATCAAGCCAGAATTCACACTTTGAAAATTTTGCATATAACTTTTTTTCTCTCAAAATCTGAAGCACAGTCCTCAGGTGCTGTTCATGATCTTCCTGACTCCGGGAGTATACCAGAATGTCGTCTATAAATACAATGACGAAGGAATCAAGATAGGGTTGAAATACACTATTCATTAAGTGCATAAATGCTTCTCGGGCATTGGTTAGCCCAAAAGAGATCACAAATTTAGGAAAATGTCAAGTTTCAATATCAAGTTTAAAAATGTCAAATACTTCATATTAATAATATTTAATTTAAAGAAAATCAACCTTCAAATAATTCACAGAATAAAAGAAACCAAGTTTCAACTAAACAGGTAAAACAATTAGTAAGAAAAGATCAAACAAATTTGAAGTATATATCTCAGATTAATGATGAAGAATATAACAAGATAAAATAATTTAATAAATGCTCAACAGTGATCTACACAATTTAAAAATATAATCTTTCGCAATTTAGCCCGTGTACACACTCGTCATCTCGTGCACACGACTTTCAACACATTTTAATAATCACATCAATACCAATCCTAGGGGAAATTTTTCCCACACAAGGTTAGACAAGTCACTTACCTCGACTTGCTCCAATTTAATAAAGTATTATGTTTTTTCCTCGATTTTCCGACTCCAATAGACTCGTATCTAGTCATAATTAATTCGATACATTCAACAAAAATTATAGTAATCAATTTCATAAGAAAATATTACATTTTCATTAAAACCCGAAATTAGCTCAAAATTTGCATGTGGGGCCCACATCTCGGAATCCGGCGAAACTTATAAAATCCGACAACCCATTCAATTACGAGTCCACCTATACCAATTTTATCAAAATCCGATAACAATTCGACCTCTAAATCTTAAATTTTTGTTTTTGGAAGATTTTGCAAAAATCTTGATTTTTCTTCCATAAATTCACGGATTCATGATGTAAATGAGTATGGAATAATGAAATATAATCAATATAGGATAAGGAACACTTACCCCAATGTTTTCCCGTAAAAATCGCCCAAAAATCGCCCAAGAACCGTGCTTCAAAAATCCAAAATGAAATGAATGAAATGATCATTTTTGGTCCTTAAGTTTCTGCCAATCCGTCATTAAAAGTCTATTTTTCGTCACTAAAAGTCCACCAAAAACTGCTCTACCAGCCTTTCTTCAATTGATCATAACTTAATGTACAAATGTCCAAATGATATATGGTTTAACTTTCTGGAAACTATAATCCAACGACTACAACTTTTATGTTTCGAAAATATTCTGATTCCTTATGAATTGCGAGATATAAGCTTCCAAAGTCGGCTCCACGCATCAGAAATTTCTGACGAAACTGCTCTACCGGCCTTCATTCAATCCGTCATAACTTTCTGTATAAATGTCCAAATAATGAATGGTTTGATTTTCTAAAAACTATAATCAAACGACTACAATACGAACTTCCTTATGCATTGCGAGATATAAGATTCCAAAGTTGGCTCCACGCACGAAATATTTGCAACAGAAATTTCCAGCACTCTTTGTCTGAAATCCATTCCATTTACCTTCCGAAATCCACCCTAGACCCTCGGGACCTTATCCAATTATTCCAACATGTCCCAAAATTCCATACGAACTTAGTCGAGGCTTAAAAGTACATCAAACAATATCAAAACAACGAATCGCACCTTAAATCAAAATCAATGAACTTTGAACTTTCAAATTCTATATCTTATGTCGAAACACATCAAATCAATTCGGAATGACTTCAAATTTTTTACACAAGTCATAAATGACATAACTGAGCTATAAAAAATTTCAGAATCTGATTTCAACCCCGATATCCAAAAGTCAACCCCTCGGTCAAACTTCCCAAAAATTCAACTTTCAGCATTTCAAGCCTAATTCACTACGGACTTCCAAATAAAATTTCGATCACGCTCCTAAGTCCAAAATTACCATACGGAGCTGTTGGAATCATCAAAATTCTATTCCGGTGTCATTTGCACATAATTTGACATTCGATCACTATTTAAACTTAAACTTTTAATTTTTCATCAAAATTTCATATCTCGAGCTAGGGACCTCAAAATTTTGATTCGGGGCATACGCCTAAGTCCCAAATCACGACACAGACCTACCAAATTTATCAAAACACTGATCCGAGTCTGTTTGCTCAAAATGTTGAGCAAAGTAAACTCAGTTGAGTTTTAAAGTTCTAATTCACATTTAAATTCATTTTTCACCTGAAAACTTTCCGAAAAGTTTTTACGGACTGCACACGCAAGTCGAGTAATGGTAAATAGTGCTTAGATCACATAATTAATCATTGAATTTAAAGATGACATTTTGGGTCATCACAAAATAGTAAAAAGAAATAGGACATGATGCAAATCACAAAAAAGATACATATTAGGGGTGCAATTACATAGTGTTAGTGAATTAATAATTAGAGTTTGCCGACTTAAAATTCAGAGTTCACCTCTGGATAGTACTTGGGCCATTCTGAATGTGATCATTATTTTTATGAAAGTTCGAATACTCCTTTTTTTTTTTCTTTATGAAAGAAATATTGAAGTGACCTAAGACATTAATTCGCATTTTACTGATTTAAAATATGTGCTAGATGAAGTTGTTTGTTCCTTTTTTTTTCAATTTATTTTTATGTGGTAGGCAATTCACACCCCACTGCAGAGGGATTATACTGGGTTTTTGGTTATTTTTTTGTTTTTTTAGAACCCCAGGAAAATCCGCAGTCGCTACAACCTTTGTCACAGCCTCTGCCCTTCGGATGAACATTCTGTACGCACTAGGTAAACCTCCAACTGTGTAATAGCATGTAAATCATACTGGGAAGGTAAACAACACTAGACAAATCCTGTGCGACAAGCTCAGACCGGAAGGCATTGAGGATGAAATTAAGTGAATCGAACTCCGAACGCCCGTATGGACAACAGTCAACACCCTTCCAAACCAAACGGGCCATCCCATCGGGACTGATTATTGTTGTTGTGGTAGCAATTTTACGAGGGTCGCATAATTTATTTGAATTTCACTCTTAGTCATATTCAAGATTAATATAATATGCAGGGATTATTTTGGGTATTTGCATAAGTAAATTTGAATCAAATCAGTTACACTATGAGTTTGGAACTTCATTACTACTAGTATAAATAGATGAAAGTATTCCAATAAATATTAATTGACCAATGTTCAATTGAACTTTATGCAATTCATTTAAGCATTTTGAAACGAAATTTCAAGAATTCTAATTAGTGCATCAAGAAGTAATAACTCCTTGTAGCACTTGAAAAGTGTCAAGAAATCACAAAATATTTAGTAGAAATTTCTAACAAGGACTAATTCATCTCTTATTTACCTTTTTTTATTTTTTTACAGTTCTTTTCTATTACATTGAGCATCTGGCAAGAAGAAGTGAAAGGAGAATTGAGGTAATATAATCAAAACTCATACTGTGCGGAAACTCCCACTGATATCACTAGATTATTAAGCTTAGGCTATAAAGCTTGGTGCTAAGCCTTATTTAGTTACTTACTGATTTGATTATTTAGTAATTAACTTATTCTAAGTTGGATTACGGATGATGTTAGTACAATCGACTGCCAGTGGAGAGATCACGATCAACAGATATCTACAAATCTAATACGTAATATAATTTTAAATCAAAGATTTACTAACTATGTACTCTATATATGTAATGCATTTGGATAAAAAGTGTGTGAGTAAATAGAGTAGTAAAATTTAATAAAACTATGACCTCATACCCTTGTCAATTTAAAAAATTGATATGTCACAGTCACAAATATATTTTAGTTTCTACTATCAGCATGCACTAACCAATATAATTCCTTAAACATTTTAGAAGATTTAACGAATCGGAACTACATTCCTTTAACTATATGAATCATCTTCCACTTCGTAAGGCAGTGATTCTTGTCCCTCTTCTTTCTACTTTCCCTATTATTTTTAGGGCGCAGAGGAGTTGATCAATTAGGAGCAAGAAAAATAGATCACGTTTGGTGAAAATCAAACATTAAACCTCTGAAATCTAGGATAATACCTCTATCATAAATCTATATAGTCGATTCTCTTAATTTATTCGTTCTTTTCTAAGTTTTTTTTTTCATATTGTTTTGCTGATCTAAAAGGATATATATGTAAAATAGAAGCTCTAGTGAAAATCGAACCATAAACTTCTGAAATCTTGTTGGATAATACCTCGAGCGTCAAATTACTAGTCAATTCTCATAATTTCGGGGGAGAAAGGAATAAATAGATAAATAAATAATTAAACCATTTTCAAAATCTTATTTCGTTTAGAAGTACAATAGTTTGCACCCTATGTTGTCAAAACAATGATTGGCTAAACCACTCAAGTTAATTAACCATTAATTTATTGGAATTAATTCTATTTAATCAATGAATCATTAATAATAGGTTAATCAAAGATATTCTACAAGTCTAGTCCTATTATTGGATAATTAACAGTATAATTATTTTCCGTGTGACACATAGGTAACATGTTCAAGATGTAGAAGTAGCCACTATATTTATACTAGGATAAACTGTCTACATCAATACCTCTCGGGTGTGACCCTTCCTCGTATGGAGTCAATTGGTTTTTTGGTTGTTTACAAAGTAAATATTGCATGGGGCACCCTATTTGTTCGCCCTTTTTTAACTTATACTCGTTTTATTTTTTCATTTGCATCCGTACCCATTCTTTTGTTAAAAGCGTTTTAAAAAGATAATTTTGCCCTTTTTTTAATAAAAGACTATTGACAAACTGCACGACAAAAACTTAAGCATGTTTAGGCTGAAGTTTTAGTAAGTAAACTAAAAAACTTCAGCTTGTTTAGACTGAAGTTTCGGATAAAACTCAGGACAAAACTGTAGACTGCGTTACAAAACTTCAGCATGTTTTAGTATGAAGGTTTAGCAAATAAACTAAATAATTTCAATAAAAACTCTTTAAAAAATTACATATTGCAAGACAAAAACTTAAGCATGTTTAGTCTGAAATTTTAGTAAATGAACTAAAAAACTTCAGCATGTTTAGTTTGAAGTTTTAGCAAATGAACTAAATAACTTCAGCATGTTTTGTTTGAAGTTTTAGCAAATAAACTAAATAATTTCAGCATGCGTTTAGCAAAAACTCATTAAAACTTACATACTACAAGACAAAAACTTAAGCATGTTTAGTCTGAAGTTTTAGCAAATGAACTAAAAAACTTAAGCATGTTTAGTTTGAAATTTTAACAAATGAACTAAATAACTTAAGCATGTTTAGTCTGAAGTTTTAGTAAATAAACTAAATAACTTCAACATGTTTAGTATGAAGTTTTAGCAAATGAACTAAATAACTTCATCATGTTTAGTCTGAAGTTTTAGCAAATAAACTAAATAATTTCAGCATGTTTAGACTGAAGTTTCAGATAAAATTCATGACAAACTGTAGACAGATGAAACAACTTCATGCTACATTAGCATGAAGTTTTAGCTTCAAGGTGAAACAACTTCATGCAAGTGTGATTCTGAAGATGAATCTGGACAAATTTCTGATTTTTTATAAAGTTACTGAGAGGAGAGGATGAGATCGTTTTATATCTTTTGTCACGGGTGTAATTGTCATACTATTACGGATTTTTCGTGAGATGGCTAGCAAATCAATAATTTTAAAAAATAGGGTACATGTTAAAAGGTGGCACAAATATAAGTACGGTTAGGGGTGTTCAAAACCGAACCGAAATCGAAAACCGAAACGAAATCGAAGCTTAATGGCTTATTGGTATCGGGTTAACGGCTTAACGGACGGGGAACAGATTGAAATTATTTTATTAACGGCTTATCGGTTTGGGGGTGGATTATTCAATTTTCTTAACGGATAATCCGTTAACCCGTTAAGAATATATATATAATTCATTTTTATCCATATATATATATATTAAATATCAAAAACCCTTCCACTTCTTCGAGTACTCCATCTCTAAGTTCTAATGCCTTATTCCTAAATAATCAGAACCCTTACGTACTATGCATCAGAAGATCCCAGGCTTGGCTTAGCTTAGCTTATTCTCCCACCCTACAACAAGATTGTTTAAGCTGTTGTCTATGGTTCACCTCTGCTTTTGTTTTTTTAAAACTAATGCCTGATGTTTATGTTTAATAGAAGAACAATAGTGTTGTGCCACAACTTTTTTCACTCTACAACACATGACACACTATATCATTCTTATGTAGGCGTTAACAGACATGTGTGTATGGACTCAATGTGTAATTTTCTATTCTGAATTTGTATGCTAGGCGGTCAACAAACAATTAATGAACGCAATATAGATTGAATTAGGCCGATAAACCGCCCAATAACCGCCCGATAAGAGCTAAACCGTTACCAATCCGCCCGATATCTTATCGGGTGGCTAACAGATTAATATATTTAAAAGCCGATAACCGTTAAGCCAAACCGTTAAGAGTAATTAACCGCCCAATCCGCCCGATAAGCAGCCCTAAGTACGGTTGCAAATCCCCCATTTACACACTTATTTTTAGTTTTATGACCATACCTATTTTTTATACATAAAATATTTACTTTTACACGTAAGAAATCTATCTTTTACACATAAGAGATCTGAAAAGCTCATATTTTTAAATTCAAATTTATAAAAAGACATGATATACAAATAACATTCCTGGAACTGTGCATGAACGCCGGATGCATTGTACGTTAAGCTGTTTTTTAGGATGGGGATAGAAAACTCAAAACCAAAAACCATTAGTGTGCTTAGCTAGTGGCACACTAACAAAAACATTTACTTTAGTTTACATCAGCAAATCCCATAAACATAAAAAAAATCTAACTGTTTATTTATGGTAACAACGATAATACTACTATTGAAAGTCCGATGTATGACACCATAATTCCGACCGATCACCGGTGTCGGAATGCCGCATTTTGGAATGACGATAGCCTGATGGGGTCCATGTTAAAAAGAGGACCCCACCACCAACTCCCATTTGATCAATGTAGCATCAGCATAGCACTAAATTTACCTTTCTTTCATTTTGGTAGCTCTCAAATCACTTTACCACTTGGGGGATTGAGGAAAAAACAAGAATTTCTTTAGCAGATTCCCCTAGTGGGATTCTCTCAACATGATTAATGTGTTTCATCATAGACAGTAATATATATTAAAAATATAAAGAATTTTTATATCATAAATATTATTCCATCAAATAAATTGATGCTTCGGTTACCTTATTAATTTGTTGTTACTAATGCCTTTTCTTATTGCTTCTTTTCCATTATTGTATTCGTTAATGTATCTCTTTTTAATAATACTATGACTATATATTCTTACTGAGATGAGATCTATTGAAAATAATTTTTCTATCTTCATAAGGTAGGGATAACGTCTGCGTATACACTACTCTCCCCAGAGTCCACTTGTGGGATCACACTGATTTTTTTGTTGTTATTGTTATAAATCGATGGTAGCAAATTACTTATCTTTTAAATTCTTATTTAATATAGATATTTACTTGCAGTTGACATAGTTACGGGACATTGTGTTGAAAATTTTGTTTAGTATGTAAAACTTAAATTCTATGGATATATATCTATATCTATACTATATTAAAAGCACGAAGGCCCTTAACGAAATGTCGTTCGTCTTTTTTACCCTTTTAAAATATAGTTCACAATAGACAAAATAATCATTAGATTATTTTTCTAATATTTAGGAATAGACATTTAATTATTTTCCTAATATGTAGGAGTATTTATTTAATTATTTCTATAATATTTAGGAGTAGTCATTTAATTATTTTCCTAATATTTAGGAGTTTAATTTTTTACTTCTAGAATTCCTGCGCTTTTCAATCCAAGTTAGGACAGTTTCGTCCACTTTTTAAGGGTTTGTTTTCTTAATAAAGTTTTTTGCTTTTAGCTCCATTCAAATTTAGGAGTATTATATTAAAGGGAAAAAAATTTATAAAAAAAAGGAAAAGAAAAATTGAAAGGAAACATGTGAAAGATCTCATGTATGTCAACGACGGAAGTTTGTTCTTATTTTCAGCTTTTGTTTTATTCACTTATTTATTTTAGTGTTTGTACAATTCGTATATCATTAGAAAACATCCAATTAAGAATTTAAATAATTTTGTAATTTATTTACTTCAAAATATTAAATATCAATAATAATAAAACTAGGATTGAAATAGCTCTTAAAAATAGTACCTGTATATATGATACAAAAATAAATGTTATTTATTTTTACTAAAAGTAATAATAGTAATAATGTATTAATAAATACGTATAGAATATAAAAATATTGTATTTGATATTATATATTACTTTCTAGAAGCATCTATACTATATTAAAAGTACGAAGACCATTAACGAAATATCGTTCGTTTCTTTTTACCTTTTTAAAATAGTCTTCACAATAGACAAAATTGTAATTTAATTTTTTATTTTTCTAATATTTAAGACTTTAAAATCAACTAAAATTTTCGTTATTAAATCTTTACTTATTTTGAATTAAAATTATTGTCTTAATTTTATTTGAACTACTATCCTTTTCTGTATGAACTATGTATTATGTAAGACTTTCGTTTCCTTATAGTTTCTCACGGCAATTTCTATATAAAATATGTTTAGACATTCATTCTTCTTATAGGGAACTTATTCTTATAAGGAGAAACTTCTATAGATTGTAACTATTAAAAGCAAGAGATATGTACTCAATTAAATATTTTTTTAATTAATGAATGTAATTTTGAAATATTATTCAAAAATTAATTAAGAGAAAAATAATTGTTTGAGAAGTAATGGAGTTAAAATATTATCTATATTTTCTAAGTTATTTTAACAGTACAAAGCCCCAATGCAAAAACAAAAAAATAGAATTAACTAATTAGAAAAAATCTTATTCAATTCTTTTCAAAATCTTCATGTAAGTAAAATTCTTTTTTAAGTTGATAACTCCTAAGTTACATAAATTTATTTTCACAAGAAGAGCATTAGCGGTGAAAGAAATTAAAAAATAGAGCAAAATTAGCTATATCATAGTATTATTTGTTACTTGTTTTCAGTATTAGGTAACAAAAACAACAATACTTTTCATCATATATTCCTACATAAGTCATCAAAAATCACAATAAAGCATATAAGAATTTTTACAGGGTAATATTCTTTATTTATTGAACTAGCTAAATTAGATCGGCATTTATCAATTTTAGGAACTTATATTTTCTTTTAATTTTTTTTAATAGCTCAAACATATTATTTAATAATAACTACTTAATTTTGTAAGATCGTATATTCACTTATATAGGGTACATGTGCAAAGCGTGTACCCTAAAACTAGTATATATATATATATATATATATATATATATATATATATATATATTGGTAAAAGGTAAAAGAATTACGTACTTCTAGCTTCCTAGTATTTATACCAAACTAATGAATACATAAGATGAGATAGTGACAGGGAGAGTGCAAACTACATTTATTGATTCTCAGACGCGTAAAACTCATAATTTATTTATTTATTTAATTTAATCCAATATTTGGATAACAGAAATGTCCTTGGCCTTTTGTTTTGCCTTTGCTAGTGTTGTCTATAAATAGGTAATTGGTCTCTCTTCATTTCCTTAGGAAAAACACAAGATCCTCTAAGAGTACTTCAAGTGTTCTCCTGTTTTCACCTTTGAGTTCTTCTTAATTCTCCTCTCTTTGAGAGTACAATATATATATATATATATATATATATATATATATATATATATATTTTAGCTGAAAGAAAACATAACAAAAAAAAGATGGAGAACAAAGCAGGATGTTTAAGTAGTTTCTTCCAAAGGGCAAAGCCTTACATAGCAATGATCTCTTTGCAATTTGGTTATGCAGGAATGAATGTTATTACTAAAGTTTCCCTTAATGGAGGAATGAGTCATTATGTTTTGGTTGTTTATAGACATGCCTTTGCTACTGCAGCTATTGCTCCTTTTGCTCTTGTTCTTGAAAGGTAATATATAATTAATTGCCTACAAGAAAATGTCCTTAGCTTAGTTAAAACTTCTCTTACATTATCAAGCTGTGAAGTAATTCAAAATGAAAATGCTAAGTCTTTAAGTTATCTTTGTTTTGTACAGAAAACTCAGACCAAAGATGACTTTCATGATGTTCTTGCAAATTTTTGTATTGGGCCTTCTAGGGTGAGTGTCTCTCTATGTCCTATTTATGAAACTCCAATCTCGGATAATAAATAATATATTTATATGATGCAGTCACTTCTAAAGTAGTTAATGATATATAAAATAAGAGCAATCAGTATATAACTGATAAAAATGATAATTAATGTGTTATCACATATTAAACTATACTGATAACGTAAAAAAATCATAAATGATCCGTGTATATAACTTAAACATTTTACTTATGTAAACAAAAAAAAAAAAATCCAAATCTATGATTTGATCAAACAGGCCAGTGATTGATCAAAACTTTTACTATATGGGACTTAAGTTTACATCCCCAACATTCTCATGTGCCATGAGCAACATGCTTCCTGCAATGACATTTGTCATGGCTGTCCTCTGCAGGTACATATATATATTTCTTCTAATTATTATTCTACTCTTTTTCCAAAATTTGGAACTAACAAATAAAGAATGAATTCAGAATGGAGAAGGTGCATATAAAGAAGTTGAGATGCCAAGCAAAGGTTGTGGGTACTATAGTGACAGTGGCTGGAGCCATGTTGATGACATTGTACAAAGGACATGTTATTAATTTGGTTTGGTCAAATAATATCCATACAAATACTTCTAATGTTCCTGAACCCAATGAAGTTACTGATAAAGATTTGCTTAAAGGTTCAATCCTTCTAATTCTTGCCACTTTTGCATGGGCTTCTTTCTTTATACTTCAGGTATGTAATATATACCCTAAATTTTTAAAATATTTGTGAAATAGTTGTTGTTGTTGTTAATGTATTTTTATTTGATGTTTTGTGACAGAATGTTACAATGAGGAAGTACACTGCTCCACTTTCTCTAACTGCACTTGTTTGCTTCATGGGAACTTTGCAATCAATTGCTGTCACCTTAGTGATGGAACATAAAACTTCTGCTTGGGCTATTGGTTTTGACATGAACCTTCTTGCTGCTGCCTATGCTGTATGTTCTTTTCTTTACTCCTCATCCCTCCTATGAATTCTAATAAAAAGGGAAGCTCGGGGTACGAAGCATCCCGTATTCACGCAGGATCCGGAAAAGGGTCGCACCCCGAAGGGTGTGATGTAGGCATCATACCCGATGCAAGCATCAATGACTGATTCCACGGCTCGAACCCATGACATAAGACAACTTTACCGTTGCGCCAAAGGTCCTCTTCTTATAAATAAAGGATTCAAAAAATTGCAAGAATATTACACCTTAGCGGCAAATCCACCTTGCTACTTCACTAGAATATTCTCTTATGTTGCGAGAATTCAAGAAAAGGAGATTTGGAACAACGATAAAGTTATCTTCGTGTGACCTATAGGTCTCGGGTTTGAATCGTGAAAGCAACCACAAATGTTGCATTATGGTAGATTATTCACATCACACCCCTTGGGGTGCAGCTTTTCCCCCTACCCTGTGTGAATGCGAAATGCTTTGTGCATCGGACTAAAAAAAGGTCAAAGGAATTCAATTGTTCATATATATATATAGAAGAATCTTTTAAATCTATTGCTACAGTATAACTATTCGACGAAGGGAATTCAATCAAACCTCTTTCATGTCACGAATCTCTGACCCTTCTTCTCCTAAAACCAACAACCATTGATTAATGACAAAATATAATTATGGATATTGTTTTATAATATTTCAGGGTATTGTATCATCAAGTCTTGCATACTATGTTCAAGGTCTTGTAATGGAGAAAAGAGGACCTGTTTTTGTGACTGCTTTCAGTCCATTGATGATGATCATTGTTGCTATTATGGGCTCTTTCATTCTTGCTGAAAAAATCTATATTGGAGGGTAAGTCAATTTCTTCTATGTCATACTCTCTTTGTTTCATATTACATGTCCATATTTATTTTTCAGTTTGTTCTAAAAAGAATGACATTTTTTATATTTTTGGGTTTAAGTGTGCTAGGAGCAGTGCTAATTGTGGCTGGACTATACTCAGTTTTATGGGGAAAATACAAGGAATATAAGGAGAAAGAAATTGAGGCTGCAATTCCTGAACCAGTGAAAGTAGTTACAAAGAACAACCAAATGATGATTTTAGAAGATAGAGAAGTAAATGACATAGAAATGCAAAGTACTGCAGTAGCCATTAGTGTTTCAATGTCACAACCTCCAATGTTGGCTAAAGAAGCACCAAAAGCTTGAGTTATGAAAAAAGAAAGAGGAAAAAAACAACAATAAAAACAGAGTTTATTAGGTGGTTTAAGGATGGTATTTTGCTTTATTCCCTTTTTCTGTTACGGGTAAATAATGGAGGTGCAATGTAATTTTTTGGCTTTATATAATACTTACTACTCTCTCCGTTTTAATTTATGTGAATTTGTTTGATTGGACACGAAATTTAAGAAAAAATGAAGTTTTTTGGAATTTGTAGTCCTAAACATGTCAGAAAGGGGTCCAAAATATTTGTGTGATTATAAAAACTTTTCATTAAGGATATAATTGAAAATTTAAGCTAAATTGTTTCCAAATTTAAAAAGAAGTCAATCTTTTTGGAACGGAGAGAATTTGATGCAGCAATTAATTAACTCCTTTTTCTGGATAATATTAAAATATGGCAAGGTTTCCATCCGTTTACTGGAATTTATTATGTCAAAATCTTCTATTTTTTACGTCTGTTTGGGCCATTGGATGCCATAAGTGTATCTCTTGGCAAACTTCAGCACAAACTTGACATAATAGGTTTTGATTCAGAAACTGAATTATTCAAGTTTGGTTTCGAATAATAATTTGATAAAATATTTGTAGTTTTAACAAAAAATTGAAATCATTAAAATTTAAACAAGTAAATAGAATATATACAATGACGTGAGGTCATACGAGCAGTGAACGATTTTAGCTTGCTCATGTTTTCATGTTTCACAAAAAACCTAAGCTAGAAGCTTGAAAGTTATATCATATCATATCATATGAATTTAAGCAAGTCCGATTAGACGATAAAAAATAACTAAGACAGCTTGGAAAGATTATAAGGCTTGATCCCGCATAATTGAAATAGTTAATATTTGTTTAATTTACTTAATACAGTCACGACCATTGCGTTTGGCTGTGTATTAAAGGCACAACTTCAAGAATAATTTGATGTTTGTGATATTCATTCATATGCAGTGACCTGGCGAATCGTTCTAAAAGACAGATGGTCTTAAGAAACTCAAGAAATAAAACTAAAATTATGTTTTATCTTTTTCTTTTAATACGATTTAATAATAAGTAAATGTAGGTTATTTCTTGTGCACTAATGCGATCAATATTACTAGCTACCAAAGTGAAACAAGGGATCTGAAAGAATAAAAGAGTGTGTTAAATGAAAGTTTACCACTAGAAATATAAAATATTAATGAACTATGTCAACTGTTCTTTCTTCTTCAATCGTATTATTGCTGTTATTTCATTTACTTTGGTATCGTTACTATTTTGCTGTCATTACTTCTTCTTTTTTTTAGCATTTTCATCTTATTTTGTTTTTACTCTTATATTTTTCAGATCTGTTTTGAGAACTTTTTCCTTGAGAAAATGGTCTACCAGAAACAGTATTTTTGTCCCAACACAAAGCTTGCCTAACTCGTGAGATTGGGTATATTACTGTTCTTGTTATCTACCCTCTCTGTGAAACTACTTTAATAGTTCAAACATCCCAATTACCGAGAATTTGTTCTCTGCCTATCTGCAAATGTTCTTAACATAGTTTAAATGAATGGCGTTTTTCAGTTGTGATTGCCACTTCAAAAACAGTCGGTAGCAAATAGATAGATGACGATTTAAAAAAGGTCGAGTTGGCGATAAAGTTTTCTACCATTAAACAAGTTGCAGGTTATAATAAAAGACAAATTAATACCATTACAATCACCGACTTGAGTGGCAAATGAAAATGGATTTGCACTCTAAATTACTTGTCTTTGTCTCTTTATTATGTTTGGCAACTCAAAATAACACCTTGTTTGGAGAGTTGTTATGTATCGTTTAATAATGTATTGTACTGTATCGTTTTGATATATATAATATTTGAATAAATTATATTATTTTTTGTCGTTTTATGATATTATGTACAAACAATATAAAGGATAAACTTGCAATATTATAAAGAGAAAGTAAGGTAAGATATAAAATTATTATATAAAATAGTAAGATAAATGATAAAATAAGATTATTTAATAATATGGAAGGGCAAAATGAGAAAAAAAAGAAAGGGAATGACACGATCACACCAAATCAGTCGTTCCAAAAAGTAGCACTTTTCATTGTTATGTAATAACGGATTTAACGATATGATCAATAAAATTTAAGCAGCAATCAAAACACATTGTGTTAAAAGTAATAATACGATACAATACAACATATAACAACCGTCCAAACAACTTGTAAGTGTATGCCACAATAGATGGTAAGTGGGGGCAGGCATATGGAGCTTTAAACTTTTTACGTTGTTATAAGAGGTGTAGAGCAGTGTTTCAAAAGGCGTTTTCGGGGCGAGTCCTGGGGCGAGGCGCACCAAAAATGCCTTGAGGCGATGATGTGTGGCGAAAATCTCAAGAGACGTATGCCCGGGCATACCCCCGGGCGTTCGAGGCGCATTTTTATAGTGAGGCGTAAGTCTTAGAGACTTTTTCAAATTAAAATAAAATTTGTTGAATAAGTCCTTCATATAATACTCAAATTCTCAAAAGTAAGCTTGTAATTACTCAAAAGTTTTAAAAAGGAACTGAAATGTATTAAATTTAAAAGTTAAAGACCTTTTTTATTGATTAAAGCCCTAATTTATGGTCTTTCTCAATTCTTTATCTTGTTCGTTAGTCTGTTAATATTTTCCAAAACAACGAATATTCAATATTTTTTTACAAATACAAAAAAAACTTCATTCTCCTTCATAGCAGTAAGTTCAAAGTTCAAATTGCAGGTTAGTCATTCTTTTTGTTCCTCCACGTAGAAAACTTTATTCTTTTCGACTCAAGTTACTTGTGCTTGTAAGTAGCGTATAATAAATTATTTTGACTAGTTTTTTGTGGAGATGGAGCACACACACACACACACACACACACACATATATATATATATATATATATATATATATATATATATATATATATATATATATTTCACATATTTATAGTTTTCTTTAATGTTTCTGCAATTTTACCTGTTTATAAATATTTACTGTAATTATATTATTTTATAAAATATTAAAAATTAAATACTCATGGAGCTTACGTCTCGCTAAGACATATGTAAAACACATCGCCTTACGCACACACCTTTTAAAACACTGGTGTAGAGCACTCCAAATAATGAACGCGGAATTCAGATGTATTTACTGTTTTCGAGTCAATTTGTATATATTTCAATCGGAGATTTATTATTAGTAATATATTTATGTCAAGTCTGAACTTATAGTCAAAATATTAATATGCCAAATAACCTAATTGACATATTTACTTGTTCCATTTTGAATTTTTGATATCCCAGCCTCCTTTTACTTTACGGGGTTTCACCTAAATACTTAGTATTGTTCGTACCTGACAGTAAGGGCGGATCTAGATTTTTTAATACATGGTGCATCACTAAAGAAAGATGAAAAATTTAGTATTATGTGAGAATTGATCACTATTTATTTGGTTAAATAACTTTGACCAAGTGCATCATTCAACATTTGTTGAGCATGTGTATTAATAGATAATATTAGATTAATTTTAAAAAATATATACATAAAATACTTAATTTGTCGAAGAAATCATAAGTTCTCGTGTCTAGTAAATCACCCTATAAATCCGCCCCCTGCCTAGCAGAACTTAGCATCTTAATGTAATTCCTTGTGCGTAATTAATTACGCAGTAATTATTAATTTGATCAAGATTTCGGAAGCTGTTTACCGGAAAAATCGGATAACGTTGAATTTATATATGGTTCTAAGGGTAAGTAGATACATTTGATCTGAAAATAACAATACACGTATTTATGATGCAAAAAATAGAAAATTATGAACAAAGATTTTTAGTGAGTTTTACAAAGATAAACACAATGTATTCTTAATCAAAGCCAAGGTGCCCTCTATTACAATCTATCTTGCCTTTTATAGCCAAGGATCACTACTCTATCTATAGCAACATGATGGAATAATATTACTAGTGAAGGACCCATGATGATGTGTCTCCTCCTTAATTCTCGCCGAGATTCTCTCCTTTGGTGCGGTTGTAACAGCTTTTTATCTGTGAACTCGATACCGACTTGAGCTCGGTATCGGATCGGAACCTCGGCCTTGTTTTTGAGCTAGGTGATCACTTTCGGGCATCGATGTTCGGGACCTGTATCGGTCGATGTTTCCTCGGTCGATTCGAACGCCCCGAGCTCGACGCCCCCATCTCGAAATTCGTTCGAGTTCTCCATGAAGATACCCATCGACTGAAATGCCATCCTCGATCGATCTTCATGATCGAGGATCGGTTTTAACCGTATACAGATAGCCCCCTTGTTTCTTGGAAAGGAGATGACGAGAAACGATATGATTTCCCTGAGGTTCGACCGAATCAATGATGACGTTTCTATCGACTTTGGTTGTGACGTGCGTGATAGCTGTCCCATCGATTTGGTTATATCGAGACATTTAATGTGTGTCAGTCGGTGGTCAGCCACCGCTAAAGACGAATCGCCATGCCTTATAGATAGTTTTCCCATATAATATTTTCCACTTTTGTGCTTCCTCTTTTCCCAAATTCCCTTTGATTATTTTCTCTTATTTCGTTGCTTAAGTGCCGCTTATACCAGAGTTTTGGTGTTGTCCCCTCTTTCACCTTTCTTTGCGACTTTTTCTTCTCATATTGATGGTGAAAACTTCAAAAATCGTACCTCACAAGGAGAAAGCTTCTTCCTCACGGCCGTGTGACGATAAAGCGCCGACCGAGCCGTCCGTTCAAGATTATATTCCTGGCCCTTGTATTTTAAGAACTGATTTTAAGGTGGAGAACCCTTCGTCCGTTCCGGGTCGGTGTGAGCACGTATCGATATATATGTGCTCTATTACGGAGGTTCACCTCGAGGCCTTCAGAAAAGACTCCGGCTGGGGTTCTGAGGTCGTATTACAAATCCCATCCTCCGATGAGAGCGTCATTACCTATGTGGAGGGATTTTTAAGTGTTTACACCTATCCCTTTACGTTAGGAACTATCGATCTCGTGATTTTTGATTTCTGCAGGAGATAGCAGGTCACCCTCAGCCAAATTCATCCTTTCTTATGGCGTATAGTCATCTTATTGCGTTTCTTCTCTATCAAAGCCGGAGGGTTGGATTTTTCTCTAAGCCACCTTATACGACTGTATCAGCCTCAGATTTATCGTGGACTTATTAGGCTATATCATCGGCCATCGAAGGCTTTGATGTCGAGCATCGATGAAGATAAGGATCGAGGCTGGATGGGTCGATATGTTCGAGTGAGGACTCGTGATCTTATCCCGGAGGAAAAGATGTCGTTTCCTGAAAAATGGAATTTCGACCGTAAGTGATCCATGTTTGCTTTTCGTGTCCTTTTTCGTATTTGTTAATATTATTTTCTGATGTCCAGCTGCACCTTGGATGCCACAAGCTGTGCCTGATCTCGAGGATTGGGTTCGAAAGTTAGCCTCGACTTCATCCTATGCCGAGCGCGCTTGGCGTGATTTGGCTAAAGGTAGATGGGAGGCCAAGAATCATGGTGAGGTTTGGTTCCTGTTTCCCTCGAGGTATATTCTGCGTTCATTTCGTTATTGATTTTTCCTTTGTATATAGGTGTAACTAGGGATGCCATTTTGCGGCCTTCGAGCGGTGATGAAGGAAACAAGCCCCCGGTCCTGGAACAGGGAAAATAAAAGAAAAGAAGGGCTTCCTCTCGGCCGGAGGACCCTAAGCCCAAAACTCAAAAGGTGAGGAGAAAAATCATTGCCCTTTCGATCGACTCGGTCCAACGACTGAGGGAGAAAGTAGAAGAAGAAGATAGCTCTTCGGCTTTGGTAGTCCGACCTATGGAGGCAGTTGAGTTTGCTAGAGTTGCTGAGCCGATGGAGGTCATGCCCATCGGGGTTGGTTCTGAAGACCTAAGTCTCGAGCGGAGTACTCCGAGTGATTTTCTCGGGGCAATGGCAATGGGTCATTCACCTTCTTTTCCGTCTTTTTTCTGAGGAGGCATTGAAAGAGGCCCAAGAGCTGAAGACTCTCGATATTGGTGCTGGCTCAGGTGCAGCGGATCCTTTTAAGGATTGTTTTACTGGTGTTGATGATGGTTCCGATATCGGTGATGCTTCTCTTTTGTTAGAGGAAGCTCAGCGTTTTATTACTCGGGTAATGATTCTTCCATACTTGGCTTCTTTGTTCTTTTCCATACCTGACAGTTCCGATATTGGTGATCCCTCTTTGCTTTATTGGTGTTGATGACAGTTTCTAACTATGCAGGCCATCGGTAGGTTTCGAGTTGATCTTAGCCATTGTGAGGCCGAACTCCGGAAGGTCCTAGGTGAAAGAGATGACATTCAGCTTCTTTGTAGCAAAAAGGAGGAGACTATAAAGGATCTTCAAGCGGATTTGGCTAAGGTTCGTGAAGAAAGGGTCGAGCTCGATCAGCAGGTGAGCCTCGTTCTGTTAAAGTATGGATTCGACTAGACTGTGGAAGTTAACCCTCCGTTGTCTCAGTTGCAGCGAAAGATCGAGAAGATCGGGCTACTTCGAGAGGAGGTCGATCAAATCCAGGCCGAATGCAATCAGTGGAAGGAGACAATTGACCGTCTGGCAGCGGGGAAATAAACCATCTTAACTAAGTTATTATCAACCGACGTTCAGCTTCGAAACGTCAAGCAAAATGTGTCGGTTCAAGCTAAGAAAATCGATGAGCTTGAGATACGACTTGCTGAGGCTAAGGCGGAGGTTGAGTCGTCGAAAGTTTTGGCGGATAAGTCTATTGTTGTATATCGAGCTGATGCTGAGGCCACTCAGGTGTAGGCCCGGTAAGCAGCGAAGATTGCCGATGCTCGAGCTCATTGGGTTGCCGAATTTGTTAAGTGTAGATCTCGGAGGGAGACCCTCGAGGAGATTCATGCTCGAGGTTTTGATCTTACCGAAAAGGTAAGAAAGGAAAAAGAGCTTGAAGCGGAAGCTGAAGCCTTGGCTTCTTCTGATGATGGTAGCAAAAACGGGTCCGAGGGTGGGGAAGACCCCGACCCAGAAGCTTAGAGTCTAATTCTCATTATCTGTAAATTTATTATGTAGGCAATTTTGTATATATATAACAAGGTCGATTTTGATCGATCAGACTTGGATTGACGTCTTGCTTGTTGAGTTGATGGTAATGTGGTGGTTAACGTAAACTCGTAGATTTTTCAATGTTTCAAATTTGATTGGGTCCTTGTTCGAACTTGGCAGCCCGTAGGCTTTAATATTTGAGT
This sequence comes from Nicotiana tomentosiformis, assembly GCF_000390325.3. Lineage (NCBI taxonomy): Eukaryota > Viridiplantae > Streptophyta > Magnoliopsida > Solanales > Solanaceae > Nicotiana > Nicotiana tomentosiformis. The sequence continues at coordinate 68,862,314 of NC_090821.1, read as the reverse complement.
GTTTATTTCGAACTCGATATAAAAGTGGCATGTGGGCTTAATATTCGAGTGTTTATTTTGAACTCGAGATAATGTGGTAGTCCGTAGGCTTAATATTCGAGTGATTATTTCGAACTCGAGATAATGTGGAAGCCCGTAGGCTTAATATTAGAGTGATTATTTTGAACTCGGTGTTGAAGTAACCCGTAGGCTCAACGGTCGACTGAGTATTTCAAACTTGATATAGAAGTAGCCCGTAGGCTTAATATTCGAGTGTTTATTTCGAACTCGAGATAATGTGGTAGCCCGTAGGCTTAATATTCGAGTTATTGTTAATTCTGGTTGCATAATAAATCTCAAGTCATTGTGCATGTTTTTGGGGCAATCTGATATGAGCATGGTTCATTTTGACCATTTTGGCTCTTACGATTTTTCCTCTATTGTTGTGAGAAGGCTTTGTTGCATCTGAACTCGATGTATTTGAGGCTATCTGATATGAGCATGGTTCATTTTGACCATTTTGGCTCTTACAATTTTTCCTCTATTGTTGTGAGAAGGCTTTGTTGCATCTGAACTCGATGTATTTGAGGCCCTGGTGCCCCCCGGTATTCGAGGCCGTTCGGGCTAAGGGTCGAGAGCCTCAGATACTGTTTTGAAAGCGCAACACGATCGATGGTTGCCTCATTAAAAACCTTGCCACAAAAAATCCATTTGGAAAAAAACTGGTCTAAGGGAAAAAGAGTGCAATGCGTGCTTTTGAGTAAAAGAATACTTCTGTTCTTTGTTCGAAATTCTGTACGGGACAGTTGATCAAATATGGGAGAGGTCGGACCTTAGAAGTAGTACCGTTTTAGATGTGATACATTCCAACTGCTTGATAGATGTTTGCCGTTTATGATGCCGAGCCTGTACGATCCTTTCCCAAAGTTTTCGAGCACCTGGTACGGTCCTTCCCAATTTGGTCCTATTTTTCCTTCGTTTGGATTCTGAGTATTGATGGTGACTTTCCTTAACACCAAGTCCCCTGGCTTGAAGTGCAAAGTTTAGTTCTTCGATTGTAATACCTTTCAATTCGTTGCTTTTGTGCGGCCAACCGGATGAGGGCAGCTTCTCGTCCTTCGTCCGATAATTCAAGGCTGGTGTTCATAGCCTCGTTATTTAATTCTTCCGTCATGAATCGAAATATGAGACTAGGCTCTCCGACTGGTATCAATGCCTCGGAGCCATATACTAAGGAGAATGGGGTAGCCCCTGTACTGGATTTCGATGTTGTTCGGTATGCCCAAAAGACTTCGGGCAGGATTTCTCTCCATTTTCCTTTAGCGTCGTTCAATCTCTTCTTCAGGTTTTGAAGAATAGTTTTGTTTGTTGATTCGGCTTGTCCGTTTCCGCTAGGGTGGTATGGGGTTGCTAGTATCCTTCTTATTTTGTGGTCTTCGAAGAATTTTGTGATTTTGTTGCCAATGAATTGCTTCCCATTATCACATACTATTTCGGATGGTATCCCGAATCGGCATATGATATGATCCCACAAAAAGTCGATAACCTCTTTTTCTCTTTCTTTCTCGAACGCTTGTGCTTCAACCCATTTAGAAAAATAGTCAGTCATAAACAAAATAAATCTGGCTTTACCTGGGGTCGATGGTAGGGAGCCGACGATGTCCATTCCCCATTTCATGAATGGCCATGGCGATAGGACCGAGTGAAGTTGTTCTCCGGGCTGATGGATCATTGGAGCAAACCTTTGACATTTATCGCATTTACGAACAATTTGTTTTGCGTCTTTGCCCATATCGATCCAATAATACCCTGCTCTGATCACTTTTCGAACTAATATGTCGGCACCAGAGTGATTGCCACAAGTGCCCTCGTGTACTTCTCGGAGGATGTAATTGGTATCTCCTGGACCTATGCATACCGCCATCGGTCCATCGAATGTTCTTCAATATAACACTCCGTCCGCAGTCAAAATAAATCGAGCAGCTTTAGTTCGAAGGGTCCTAGACTCTTTGTGGTCTGAAGGGAGCTTTCCGTTTTTTTAAGTATTCAATATACTTGTTTCTCCAATCCCAGGTTAAGCTGGTAGAATTTATTTCGGCGTTCCCTTCTTCGATTACAGATCTTGAAAGTTGAACGACAGTTTCCGAGTTCAAATCATTCACCTCGACCGATGATCCCAAATTAGCAAGCGCATCGGCCTCGTTATTCTGTTCTCGTGGAACATGTTGTAGACTCCATTGTTTGAAATGGTTCAAAGTGACAAGCAGTTTGTCCAAATACCTTTGCATTCTGCCTTCTCGGACTTCGAAGGTTTTGTTTACTTGGCTCACCACTAGCAAAGAGTCGCAATTGGCCTCAACGACCTCCGCTCCCAGATTTTTAGCTAGCTCGAGACCTGCAATTATGGCTTCATACTCGGCCTCGTTGTTAGTTAACCTGATAGTTTTAATAGCTTGCCTAATAATGTTACCCGCGGGAGATTTTAAAACTATGCCTAGCCCGGACCCCTTTACGTTCGAAGCTCCATCCGTAAAGAGGATCCATGCCCTCGTTGATAAATTTGATTTTAACAGTAGTTCTTTTTTGACTTCGGGTACGAGGGTCGGCGTGAAATCGGCCACAAAGTCTGCTAAAATTTGAGACTTGGTGGATGTTCGAGGTCGATATTCGATATCATACCCGCTGAGTTCGATGGCCCATTTGGCCAATCGGCCTGATAGTTCAAGCCTATGTAAAATATTACGAAGTGGGCAGGTGGTTAATACGCTTATGGGGTGGCATTGGAAGTACGATCGTAATTTCCTAGAGGCGCTAACCAGCGCAAGCGCCAATTTTTCCAAATGCGGATATCTAGTTTCCGCTTCTCCTAAGGTCTGACTTACGTAGTAAACAGGAAATTGCGTACCTTCCTCTTCTCGAACCTCGACACTGCTTATGGCGACTTCTGATACTGCCAAGTACAGGTAAAGTTTTTTGTCGGTTTTTGGAGTGTGCAGCAGTGGTGGGTTCGATAGATATCTTTTCAGTTCTTGTAACGCTAGTTGGCATTCCGGTGTCCAAGCAAAGTCGTTCTTCTTTTTGAGTAGAGAGAAAAATTTGTGGCTTCGATCTAATGATCTCGAAATGAATCGGCCTAAGGCTGCTATTCTTCTTATTAACCTTTGTACAGCTTTCACGCTGTTCACGATGGTGATGTCTTCAATGGCCTTGATTTTGTCTGGGTTAATCTCGATTCCCCGATTTGACACCATGAAGCCGAGGAACTTACCCGAGCCGACTCCGAAAGCACATTTTTCGGGGTTGAGACTCATGTTGTATTTCCTTAGAATATCGAATGTTTCCTACAAATGGGTTAAATGGTCCTCTGCGTGCAGGGACTTGACTAGCATGTCATCAATATAGACTTCCATTGATTTACCTATTTGTTCTTCGAACATTCTATTTACTAGGCGTTGATAAGTAGCTCGTGCATTTTTTAGCCCGAATGGCATTACGTTATAACAATATGTTCCATATCTGGTCACAAACGAAGTTTTTTCCTGGTCTTCCGGGTTCATATGGATTTGATTATACCCGAAATAGGCATCGAGAAAGGTAAGGATCTTATGGCCGAGCGTGGCATCGATCAAGTGATCGATGTTGGGCAGTGGATAAGAATCTTTGGGGCATGCTTTGTTCAAGTCTTTGTAGTCTATACACATTCTGAGTTTGTTTCCCTTTTTAGGCACTACGACCACATTGGACAACCATTCGGGGTATTTTACCTCTCTAATGGATCCTATTTTGAGTAGTTTAGTTACCTCATCTTTTATGAATGCGTGCTTCACCTCCGATTGGGGTCTTCTTTTTTGCTTCACCGGTCTGAATCTAGGTGACACACTTAGTCGATGTGTCATTATATCCGACGGGATTCTTGTTATATTTAAATGGGACCAAGCAAAGCAATCGATGTTATCGATAAGAAATTGAATGATTTTCTTCTTGAGTTCGGGTCTTAAACCCCTTCCCAGGTATACCTTTCGTTCGGGCCAGTAATCGATCAAAATGATTTGCTCCAATTCCTCAATAGTTGATTCGGTGGCATCGGAGTCATCGAGGGTCACGAAGGATCGAGGGATCCACTGATCATTATCTTCTTCGATGCTCTACTTATCTGGCTGGGTCGGGGCCGATGTCTTTGGTTGCTATTTGGCATTCCGGTCTTTGACTGTGCCTCCTTTTAAACCCGATCCATTCATTAGCGAAGACGAAGATGTTGGTTTTGCTTATTCGATGGAGAACATTTCCTTTGCGGCTGGTTGTTCTCCGTACACTATTTTGACACCTGTCGGTGTTGGGAATTTGAGGACCTGGTGTAAGGTCGAAGGTACGGCTCTCATGTTGTGGATCCACGGCCTTCTGAAAAGGGCGTTATATCTCATATCGCCTTCGATCACGTGAAACTTTGTTTCCTGAATTGTTCCGGCGACGTTTATCGGTAGGGTTATCTCGCCTTTGGTGGTTTCGCATGTCATATTGAATCCGTTTAAAACCAAAGTTGCGGATACTACCCAGTTTTGTAGGCCGAGCTGTTTTATGACCTTCGATCTGATGACATTGGCCGAGCTACTTGGATCAATTAACACACGCTTAATTTTAATTTTATTCATGAGTACGGATATTACCAGTGCATCGTTATGGGGTTGGATGATTCCCTCTGCATCTTCATCATTGAACGATAAAGTCCCTGAGGGAGTGTAATCTTGAATTCGAGATCGATTTTCCCTCACAATTGATGTTTTAGCGCGTTTGAGCATAGGTCCCTGAAGGGTATCGACGCCACCGATGATCATGTGAATGATGTGCTGTGGTTTTCTTCTTCGTTTTGCTTGCCGAAGTCCTTTATTTTAAAATGGTTCTTCGCCCTATCACTCAAAAATTCCCTAAGGTGCCCTTTGTTAAACAAACGGGATACTTCCTCTCTTAATTGTCTGCATTCTTCCATTTTGTGACCATGGGTGCCATGATACTCGCATATTTGATTGGGATTCCTTTGGGCCGGATCGGTCTGTATGGGTCGAGGCCATCTAGTATCTTTGATGCGTTCGATAGCCGATACGATGGTGGATGCATCGATGTTGAAGTTATATTCCGATAATCGAGGAACTTCTATAGGATCGACATGTTTATCAAAACCTCTCTTGCTCATAAGTCCCCGAGAATTTTTCCCCCGATCATACCTGCGGTTATTCCTAACTGTCTCATGTGCCGAACCGTGGTTCACCCGATCTGTGATGTACGACTGGTATCGGTCTCTGTTTGACCTTTGTTCTCTATTGGTTTCCTTCAGAATTTTAGTGGTTGCGTGGTTCTGACGCGTGGGTTCATACGGAAATCCCAATTGATCATCTTCGACCCTGATTTTTGATTGATATCGATTGTGTATATCCGCCCAAGTTATTGCAGGGTATTCGATCAAGCTTTGTTTTAGCCGACGTGATTCTGTCGAACTCAGTCCGTTCAACCCTTGGGTGAAAGCTTGTACGGCCCAGTCGTCTGTGACTGGTGGCAAATCCATGCGTTCCATTTGAAACCGGGATACGAATTCCCTCAGTATTTCGTCACCCCTTTGTTTTACTTTGAATAGATCCAATTTCCTCGTTGCGACCTTTACGGCACCAACATGTGCTTTTACAAACGAATCTGCTAACATGGCAAAAGAATCGATAGAATTCGGTGGCAAGTTGTGATACCAGATCATTGCTCCTTTTGCGAGGATCTCTCCGAACTTTTTTAATAATACGGACTCGATCTCATCGTCTTCCAAATCGTTGCCTTTGATGGCACATGTATATGAGGTGGGATGTTCGTTAGGATCGGTCGTACCGTTATTTGGGAATTACGGGAATACGGAACTTTTTTGGGATCGGTTTCGGGGCCGCACTCGATGGAAAAGGCTTTTGTATGAATTTCTTCGAATCCAGCCCTTTCATCATGGGCGGAGCCCCCGGGATCTGATCGATCCTAGCATCATATGTTTCAAATTTTCTGTCGTTGGCTTCGACTCGTTTTGTGAGTTCCTCGAGCAGTTTAGCAATTTTAGGAGCGGTTCCTGATTTTCGCTCGTTCAGTTTCACTGTGTCGGGCTCCGTTCTGGGAGTTACTTCTCGAAGAAGTGGATTGGAGTTTGGATTACTTCGCATATAAGTTTGGCTCTGCAACTGAGCTATCGCTACTTGATGGGCTTGTAGCATTTCGAAAATCATACGCAAGCTGACCCCGATTTCCCTCGTGATGTGGGTGTCTCGGGCTATGGGTCGAGCGCCACCCTGAACGCTTCTTTCCTGCTCGGAAAGTTGATTCGCTTCTAGAGCTATTAGTGAATTGATATCTACTGGTACTTCGGCTCGAATTTCGGGTTCCTCGATTCGAGCCTCATTGCCGTTGTTGGGTAGCCTTTCGGCCACGGGCACCAAGTTGTTGGTTTCATCCTGAAGGCCGGCTTCGAGGTCGATTGGCAGAGCCATTGCTGATATGAAGTTGTAAGCTGGAGTGTGCTATATATTTGTATCAAATAATCACTTGTTATCCTTAGCCCCACGGTGGGCGCCAAACTGTTTACCGGAAAAATCGGATAAAGTTGAATTTATGTATGGTTCTAAGGGTAAGTAGATTTCTTTGATCTGAAAATAACAATACACATATTTATGATGCAAAAAATAGAAAATGATGAACAAAGATTTTTAGTGAGCTTTAGAAAGATAAACACAATGTATTCTTAATCAAAGCCAAGGTGCCCTCTATTACAATCTATCTAGCCTTTTATAGCCAAGGATCACTACTCTATCTATAGCAATATGATGGAATAATATTACTAGTGGAGGACTCATGATGGTGTGTCTCCTCCTTAATTCTCGCCGAGATTCTCTCCTTTGGTGCGGTTGTAATAGCTTTTTGTCTGTGAACTCGATACCGACTCGAGCTCGGTATCGGATCGGAACCTCGGCCTTGGTTTCAAGCTAGGTGATCACTTTCGGGCATTGATGTTCGGGACCTGTATCGGTCAATGTTTCCTCGGTCGATTCGAACTCCCCGAGCTCGACGCCCCCATCTCGAAATTCGTTCGGATTCTCCATGAAGATACCCATTGACTGAAATACCATACTCGATCGATCTTCGTGATCGAGGATCGGTTTTAACCGTATACAGAAGCTAAACCTCTCTTGGTTTTCACGTGGTCATTGGATATTTCACTTAAAAACTCAACTTGAACAGATATCGAAATATTAAGATTCCAACATCCATCGACAACACTTTCAAAAAAGTCAATTTGCTTATGTTAATTACTAGTTGTTTGGGACAATATCACATCTTCCAAAAAGAAGTTAAGGGTAAAAAGAATAAGAATTAGAAAAAGTAGTATCCACTTGGTTTAGATACAAAAGAATTGTTGATGGTGCATATGCTCGGGTATTATTGAATCTTTTTATGTTGGGTACAACAAATTTCTCGATTCTGCACGTAACAATAACCGGAGTTTTGCACCAAACTATTTTTTTTAAGTAAAATATTATACGATTTAACCAATTAAGTTGTCTAATATAGTTTTTTTCATAAGGGGAGAATGAATTTATACAAGGAAAGCAGTTAAAAAATTGAGCTACTTAATACAGGTGCGATTTATATAAACTTTTAGGTTACTTCATAACAATTCAGCAATAAGCGTTTGATGCCTTTGATTTGTTAAATCATATTATTCAAAGTGATGAATAACGATAATTTGTGAATTAGATATTTGGTGTAATTAATTCTTTTTGCCATTAATTGGAATCAAGATTTACATAATAAATATTTAGGTGGAATCACATGTCATGATCAGATCAAACTAGTCCTCGATTTGTCCCCATGCAATTTTTAAGATTGATAGAAATGAATTTTTATTCTAGTTCTAAGGATTTCTTTTGTTTTTGGATTAGTTTGAGCTCAAAAGAATAATATCAAATTCCCTCACTTTGCATTAGATTCTAATCCAAAAATAAAATATACAGAAAGAAGAGAAGAGAACAGAAAAGAAAAGAAAAGAAAAGAACTTTAATTAGCATTTTATGATTCACTGCTTTTACTTTCCTGATCTGAAAATCAAGTTTTATGATAAAACGTCACTCGACAAGGAATTTGAAAATAATTCAAACCTGTTGAACTTTATGAATTATCGATTTGAAACTCAATATTTGTCTAAATTTTAGTAAGTTTTACATAAATATTTTTTCTCTGTACGAAAAATGATGTGTTGGGCTAAATATTGATATATAACACTATATTTGTCTAGATATAGCAGGCACGTTCGAAAGTTGAGATCAAAGAACATAGCTTCAGTGAAAGTGCAGTGGAGGGGCCAGATAATTGGAGAAGCTACCTGGGAGACTAAACGGAAGATGCGGAGCAAATATCCACACCTATTTGAGACTCCAGGTATGATTCTAAACTCGTTCAAGGACGAAGGTTTGTTTAAGAGGGGCAGAATGTAACAACCCGGCCGGTCATTTTGGGTATTACAACCACGTTCCCCATTTACTGCTCATTTTTTGCTTTACAGTGTTATGTTACTTGTCAGGGTACTTGGTTCTGGTTCGGTGAGGTTTCGAAATGAATTAAGACACTTAGTCTCAAGGATGAAAATCTAAGTTAAAAAGGTTGACCGAATATTGACTTATGTGTAAACGACTCCGGAATAGAGTTTTGATGATTCCAATAGCTCCGTATGGTGATTGGGCTTAGGAGTGTATCGGAAATTTATTTTGAGGCCCGTAATTAAATTTGGCTTGAAATGAAGAAAATAGGAAATGGAAAGTTTGGAAGTTTGACCGGGAGTTGACTTTATTTATATTGGGGTCGAAATATGATTTTGGAAATTAAAATAGGTATGTTATGTTATTTATGACTTGTGTGTAAACTTTGAGGTCAATCGGACGTGATTTGATAGGTTTCGGCATCGAATGTAGAAATTAGAATTCGTTAGTTTTCATTAGGTTTGAATTGGGGTGAGATTCGATGTTTTAGCGTTGATTGATGTGATTTGAGACATCGACTAAGTTCCTATGATGTTTAGGACTTATTAGTATAATTGGTTGAGGTCCCGGGGGCCTCAGGAGAGTTTCAGATGATTAACGGATCAAAACATAGGCTTGGAGAAATTCTGGAAAATTTCCAGCTCTAGTGCAATCGCACCTGCTATTGAAGAAGCGGGCTGGAGCAGTGTGGGTAGAGGTCGCAAATGCGAGGGAAACGAAGATGCAATCGCAAAGCGGAAATGAGAGGGCGCATGTTGCATTGCAGAAGTGGACAGCGTCTCGCAGTAACAGACCTGTTGTCCGCAGAAGCGAGGAAGCCACAGAAGCAAAGGAATTCTCGCATCTGCGATACCGCATATGCAGTTAAATATTCCGCAGAAGCGAAAGCACTGGTCTGGTTACAAAAACAGAGGGGTCCGAGATTTTCTCATTCTTGGACATTTCAAACACTGTTTGCGGCGATTTTTCAGAGAGAATTCACGGGGAATCTTGAAGTAAGTCACTTTTGATCATTGTTAGTCAATAATATTAAAATATCATTGAGTATTTCAACTAGATTATGTGTTTTTGAGGTGAAATTCGAGGATTTGGGCCTAGGGATTTGAAAATAAGATTTGAGGATTTAAAGGTCGAGTATATGTCAAAATTTGGTAAATTTGGTATGGTTGCACTCGTGGTTGAAGGGGCATTCATATTTTGTAACCTTTCTCGGGTTCTGAGATGTGGGTCCCACTGATGAATTTTGTGTTGACTTTCGGATTTTTGTTGGAAAATTTAGTATTTTCAGATGGAATTAATTTCTAAAATTTGTGTTGACTGTATCGAATTATTTGTGACTAGATTAGGCGTTCAGAGGCCGAATCGCGAGGGAAAGGCTTATAGGAATAAAGAATTTCACGGTTTGAGGTAAGTAACACTTATAAACTTGGTTCTGAGGGTATGAATTCCTGAAATACGTGTTATGTGATTTGTTTAGAGGTGACGCACATGCTAGGTAACATGCGTGTGGCCGTTCACCGTAGAAATTGTAACTTAATTTATTCCGTGGAATTGTGTAGTCAAATAATCTTGACATTATCCATGTACTTTCATGTGTTAAAGGAATTTGAGTGGAGACTCGTATTAAAGATCACGTTTAGGCTACGTGCCGATACTTTTGGGACACGCAGAGGTCGTATTACTTTTGAATTATTTGTTTAAATTGTAATTTTATACTCAGTCACATCTACTAATTGCATATTATATCTCAGTCTCTGTTGCCATTCATTGATACAACATATCATCATGTCGGGTTAATTTTTATGTTATTGAGAGCCCGAGAAACTGGAGATTTTGAGTGATTTTTGTGTGATCGGGATGCACGCCGCACCATGGTTTATTTATTTATGCCTGGATTTGGCTTACTATAGCATTTGGGCTGAAGGAGCCCTTCCGGAGTCTGCATCCCATACAATGAGCGCATTTGATATTATATTGAGGGATGGACCTTCCCTGGGCATGGATCTTGCCCGAATTATTTACATTTTTGGGATGGATTTTCCATGGCATAGATCTTGCCTAATTATTTATATTGAGGGATGGATCTTCCTTGGACATGGATCTTGCCCGAATCATTTACATTTTTGTGATGGATTTTTCCTGGGTTGGATTGGCCTTATACAGTATTGAGTGACTAACTGTCAGTTGATATTATATTTGGGATGGATCTTCCATGGTCTGGATTGTCCATATGCAGTACTGAGTGATTGACTATTTTGAGAGTGGGAGTACACGAGGTTTCCACTGAGGTGCATCACATACAACATGTATGTTGGCATGTAGATATAGAGATGTCATATTCCTCATATAATTCAGAATTGATGTCTTTTACTTGTACTGTGTTTAACTGTTGAATTTGAAAGTATACCTACATTTTTGTATTGTTATTTCTATATATTGGACTGTACCTGTTAAGCTCGTCACTACTTTCAGCGCAAAGTTTAGTCTTGTTACTTATTGAGTACATTGAGTCGGTTGTACTCATACTACACTTTGCACTTCGTGTGCAGACCCAGGTACCTCCAGATACAGCGACTGTTAGATTTCATGGATTTATCTGTTGGAGACTATCGAGCTAGCTGCTTTGGCGTCCGCAGACCTTGACTCTCTTTCCTGTCAGTTATTTATACTGTTCTACATTTCCAGACAGTGTTTGTATCTGTCAGACTATGTTATCATTTAGATGCTCATTTACTTAGTGACACCAGGTTTTGGAAGTGTATTTGTATCAGTATTTGTGGGATTTTTCTATTAAATCTAAATATTATATTTTCACACTTAAAAGATTATAGTGATTTATTGAGGTTATCCGCTTGCTTAATATTGAGATATGCGTCTTCACGACATGCGAATTTTGGGCCGTGACATAAATATTGTTAATTATTATGTACACCACAAGTTTAGTGGGAGTAAGTATATTTTTTAATTGTGTGATGTATGATCAGCTTTGTATGCGTCTGAATATCTCATTTAATTTAGGGATATTGGGCAGATATTTAAAAAAATTATAGTCTTATCTTTTGAAAGCAGCTTAAAGTTTCCAAAGGTAATTAGAGAGACAGATATTTCATGCTCACATAAAGGAAATCGAAAAAGTTAAAGATAATTGTCACACCCCTTTTTTCACCTCTTTAACCCTTTTAAAATAATAAAAGTGATTTTAAAGCCAAAAAGGGTTTTCAAAATTGAAAGTGACAAAATACTCGTTTAAAAGGGATTTTTTTTCAGAGTCGCCACTCGACATAGTTTGATTTCGGTGTGTCGAGTTACCATTTTTAAATAAATGGATTTTCCTTTTCAAACACATTTGACTCTTAAACCAGTTTGCACCAGAGTTTCTAGATAAGAGGGCTCATTTGACTCAGAGAGAAGGTGTTAGGCAATCCTCTAGTCCCGTAACTAGTACGACTGCGTACATGATCAAGTTGACTTTAGAGAACACTCAAACTGAGGCGAAAGAACACACAAAGAAAAATAAACACACAAGAGCCACGAGGTAGTCCCCACCTAAGTAAAGAAAATAAAGTAAGAGAAAAATACTAAGAGTCTATACTATGTTTACTCCACAATGTCGGCCACGACCTCCAATTACATTCATTACGGGGCATACCCCGGATAAAAATATATACAAAATCTACGAGGCATTCCCCTGAATATAAACTAAAGGGAGCGACATCTCTCTTTGAAACCAAAAGCAAATAAAAATAAAATAAAATAAAAATCCTAAGATTGCTTACCCCAGTATAGTCGGCCTATAACATGCTACTAGCGAACACCCGCATTATCTTGACCCATATCACCCCAAGAACAACTGAATTTTCAATCCTTATATCCCCTTTTTATTATCTTTGATTGAGTTCTTTTTTCCAGCCAAGCAATCATTTGAATCTCAAGCAGATGTTCAACTCTCCTTAATTAAGTTCAAACCTCCACTGCCCGTTTATCTCATTTACTCAACAAGTAATTACCAAAAAAGTAAAATAATCAATCTAACTAAAAATATTTGTTTGGGCAGAATATTTTAATAACAGACATTAATAAACAAACAGGACACCCACGAATTTAATCAACAAGTAATAATGCCAGGAAATCGCGTACATGAAACTAAAAAAGAGTAAATAGATAGGAAAAGGATAAGAATTGACCTCAAATGAGTAAATTGCCGCCTTCAATATTACTGGACCAAAAGTCGAACAACGAGTATTCTTAAACAAATCTAAAAATGAGCAAGTGACAGCTATCGGACCTTCGAACAAAGAGCGAAACCAACGAATGGACCACCTGTCGACCACAAAATTACACCGGCAACTTCGATGGAACTCAAGCTTGAAACTGCTGCTGTGTTATGTGAAAAAAAAGTGAACTGTTTTAAGGTGCTTATAATGGAGTTTTTGGCTGGGTTTGGGTGTTAGAGATGAGAAATCAGAAGGGCTATCTATTTTCTCTATCCGTGACTCTGTTTACTCTCGTTCCCGAATTCTTTCTAGCCCTCTGTTTCTTTGTGCTTTACATGGTGAAATTATGAAGAAAAATGGTATTTTAAAAGTATAGGGCTGCTGTGATTTTCTTGAAAAAGAAAGAGGCGTTCCTCTCGTTCTCACTCCCTCCGCTCGTCTCTCTCTCTCTATGTTTATTTGCAGTTGCCTAGGTCCTTAGCTTCCAAGAATCCCCGGGGTATTTTATATGGAGGTGGGAAGGGCCGATGGCCATTGGATTAGAGAAAAATAGATGGCTAAGATTAAATTTTGTATTTTAATTGGAAAGTAGACTATTGCGTCGGGAAGAATGGTCATTTGTCTTGTTGGGCCACTAATATCCAAAAATGAGCTCTTAATTGATCCAAATTCAATTCTTTCTGAATTAAGAAAAATAAAAATAAAAATACTACCAAAATATACTAATTAATCTTAGTTAATGAGAATAAACTATTAAAGTGAACTATATATTAAAATAAAAATATTTTTGGTATTTTTTAAATGTTATAAAAAATAGAGAAAACTATATTAAAGTAATTGTAAAAAATTAAAATATTATCATTATAAAATACTAATAAGCTTAAAAAATAAAAAATAAAGAAAAAAATAAAAAGATATATAATAATAGAAGAAATAATATAAAACTATTTTTTTGTGTTTTTAAACTTACGTTTTAAAATAAAAATAAAAATAAAAATTAAAAGCTGACTGAAATCCTATTAAAATAAAAAATAAGTAAATATTTTAAAAATATTACTTTTAAAAGTTGCGCGGGTAAAAAATGACGTGCTTACAATAATAAGGTATTTAGATATCGGTTTCACTAGATGCGGATATAATATGACATACTTGGTTGATGAGCTACATAAGTAAGAGTGTTAAACGAACACTCATAGCTCTTTTCACCATGACAGTTAATTGTTAACATATTATGTAGCATCTGATTATGGAATATGACTACAGAATTATATCACTCGTTGCGAATCTATGGATAAGGTTGAAATGATACTTAAGTTATTCTGTGACAATAAGCTAGCAGTCTTGTATTCCAATAACAACAAGAGTGAGGTAAAGTCAAAGCACATTAACGTAACGTTCCTCGTTGTTAAAGAAAGAGTTCAGAGTGATTAGGTGTTTATAGAACGTATTGGTACAAACTCCATGGTTGTGGATCCATTTACTAAGGGACTACCACCCAAAATTTTCATGAGCATGTTGTTCATATGAGTGTCATGTCATTTAAGGATATTCAGTTTCAGTGGGAGTTTGTAACCTTTTAGGTAATGATTTCAGTTTAAAAATATTTGAGGTTATTTCTGCATGCATACAGAAGATGTACACAAAATCCTAGACCCGACAACTCCAAAGGATGTGGGGCTTACCGATCAGGCTGAACTTGGAAAGCACCTACTGAGGAGGTCTACTTGTCTGTCTATCTGAACCTGCATGCATGAAATACAGCTTCCCTAGAAAAGGGACATCAGTACGAAATAATGTACCAAGTATGTAAGGTTATAACATAATTGAAAGCTCAAACTGAACTGATAATATAATAACTGAAAATAATTGGGAGTCAAATATGATCTCGAGATATACTTACCTGATGATACTGAATCAACTCCTTCAATATAGTAAGTAAAATAAATGTCCGACCCTATAAGGCTCGGTACGTATAACTGCTCGGCCGTAGTAGGCTCACTCATAGACGCTCGACCATACTAGGCTTTGTATCTCGGTCATCCTGGGCTCGCTCATAGGCGCTCGGCCACAGTAGGCTCAGTATATAACTTACCATCTGATCAGAGGTTACCCAATAGGGGCCTGCCCATCGATTATAGCTCGATGGTGGTGAAAATACTATAATAATGTATATATATAGACCCTATGCTCTCTTGACTGGAAGAAAACAATACTTAACTGAATATAAAGTCCCGATAAGGGAGAATACTGTAACTTCTAAGAGTAGGATAATGTGAATAAATTCATGAATACAAACTTATCTTTATGTCTCGTTGTCAAATATATGTAGTTACAGGATCATGCCAAAATGAAGGAAAGGTTTAGCCTTAACATACCTTATCACAATCTTTCCAATAACCAAGTTGAACTCGTCTCTTCCCACCTTAATATACAACAATGACAATAATACTGTCATTAGGTTATGAAAGGTACAACTATCTCACAACGAATGACAAGCTTATTTTGTATTAAAATGGGCAACATCTCCCCTATAATCCTTACTTCCTCCATATTCAAGATAACACCAACAACACAAGAACGCAAAAATAACAATATATATATACATTATTTTCCAACCTTATATACACCACAAAATATAGCCCAACACATCCCAATCTCCTTATACACAAAACGACCACCGTAGTAGTGTCAAACAGCCCAAAAATATTACGACGAACGACCAGCCCACCACCCTTCATTTATATAGTGTTTCTCCACATCCTTCCTCCTCCAAAACTCCACAAAACAGTAGTAAAACATGCATCCCAATAGCAACACAGAACAATCCACAAAATAGTCCGCTACAAGTGAATAACTCGAACTCACGGCTTCCGATCACCGTCCCGTAAGTTTTTACAAATTTAGAACGACTTGCTATGCATTTGCAACAGAAAAAAATGGATTAAAGAGAGCAGTAAACTTACCTTATTCATTGGATAACTCAGCTCCTATCTTGGTTCTTCAAACTCTAGGTTTTACCTCCAATTAGAACTTGAAAGGGAGAGAAAATCAATTAGGGTTTGTGGGAAGATTTTGGGAGGATATTTGCAGAGCTTATGTCAGGTTATTATGCCTTATTATTGGAACACCCCGAAATATTTTGATGTACTTAAGCATTATTAAGAAAGTCGATGTGCATTAATTATATTATTTTGTGTATAGATGAGGACTATTAATATGATGGATATCAATTGGATATGATAATAAGTGTATGAGGCATATTATAAGTGATGTGGGGTCTAAGGAGAGCCCTAAGTCCAAGTCAAGTTGGAGATTTCATGATAGACTAAAGTTTCAAATGGGTGTGTGTATGTGGGTGTGTGCATGTATGTGTGTGTGTGTGTGTGTATATATATAAGAATTTATGTGATGATCTACCTATCAAATGAAATATCATCGAGTCTAGTTTCTAACGCTTCAAACCGTTCGTCATTTGGACATTCCTACAAGAAGTTATGACCAAATTACTAAAGGCTGGCGGAGGAGTCTGCGGATGCAAAGCATCCGAGGCCGCGTCCGAAAGAAAGGTTGGCAGTGAAGTGCTGTCATAGCATCCAGGGTAGCATCCGAAACCCAAATATCTGGGCTTATAACTACAATTTCGGGGTTCGTTTTCCCCATTTCATTTGGACGAATTTTGGAGCTATTCTCCACTCTCTCAAGACTACCAACTCCTCCCATCTTCAAGGTAAGCAATCCCCATCATCTTAGTGTGAAATTCCATCATTTCTACACTAGTATTGATGATATCTACACGTAAAATACTTAGATCTTCAAGATATTTCTTCAAGAACTCAAAGGAGGGTTTTGTAAGATTTCTTCCAAAAGTTAATCCTACACCCTTAGACTTACATGTATGGATATATTATGGAAATATTAGTATGAATTAAGTATAGTAACTCATAATATGGTGATTGGAATCCATAAGTGCCCAGTTTAAATATATAACCCTTGTGGAGATTGAAAGGTGATTATTTGATGGAATTTTGTTGGTTGGATGTGGATGGATGGTCATGTATGTGATGTTGGAAGTTATGAATTGTTTAAGGATGATGGTGGGATAAATTATTGGTAAATGATAGTAGTTGGATGAACTAATTCTATGGTTAAGAGATGTAGAGATTCATGCCTACTAAGTGTTTGATAAAATGCCTAAATAGCCTAAATTATGGAATTTGTAATTAATATTGGTCCCATTAGATGTTGTTATTATAGATTGAAGTTGATAAGAATTCTGGATTATTTTAGAGTTTAAGGAAGCTCAATTGAGGTATGTTGGCTAAACGTTCTCTCGTAGAATCGAATTCCATAATGTTCCCGTAAGTTCAAGTATGGTTGGCTCAAAATTTCTAATTTCTATATTCCGGATTATCTCCTATAAACTTGACTATTCCGAATGAGCCATATGTTGAAAGATATATGTTCAAAGTATGGGTTGTGTATTAAAATATTATGACTTTGAGTTGTGTTTTAAATGAAAACTAGTATACCAATTGGGTGAGAAAAACTCGATGTGCTTGAGACTCTAAATTGCTCATATGTGTACCTAAAGTCTTAATTGAAAATATCTTGTTGTTGATAATCTATAAAGATTCTTGAAAATGAAATAAGTAAATTGGGGATATAGAGTGTGGCCAACGTGCCAAGAATTTAAGTTATGATTGTGGCTAGAAGTGCAAATGAATTGAGAAGATGCGATAAAGAATATGAAATTGAGCATCGACTCAATTTTTTAAAAATGATTTCGAAAATAGAATTGCCTAAAAGCTTTTTTACTCAATTCATGCCCATAAGTGGATGCTTTAAATAATGTTTTGCTTTATAACTATATCCAGTGTGATTCGAGTTCTTACATACTCATGTGTTAAAATTGTGCATTGTCATTTTTGGAGAAGAGTATTGCAAGAATAAATGATGTATTGATTGTTTATGATTTTGATGTGTGTTTGTATTGCTGGTTGGTATGCCCCATTCTTTTGGAAGAAACCATTTGTGTTTAAAGTTCCAATTTGCAAAAAAATTGGAGATTTTAAAATTCACATCAATATTCCTTTCACTTATGCTTTTTTACAAATGCCTTCATATGCCTAATATTTAGAGGAAATTTTGTCAAGTAAAAGAAAATTAGAAGAAGTTTTATGTGGTAATGCTTACAGAACAATGCAGTCCTATACTTCAAAATAAGCTACCACAAAAACTTGGTGATCCATGAAATTTTAGAATTCCCTACACTTTGGGAGGAGTATATTTTGAAAAGGCACTTTGTGATTCCGAAGCTTCAATAAGTTTGATGCCATTTTCTATCTTTAAAATTTAGATCTTGGTGAAATGAAAGACACAAGTGTTTCTCTTCAATTTGCAGATCAAAGTACTAAGAAACCTAAGGGAATAATTAAAAATGTACTTGTAAGAGTAGATATGTTTGTTTTCCCTGTAGATTTTATAGTGCTTGAAATGAAAGAATGTCCCGATGAACCAATAATTTTAGGAAGACCCTTTCTTGCTACATGAAGAGCAATTATAGATTTTCATCAAGGAAAATTAAGTTTGAGAGTTGATAAAGAAAGAGTCATCTTTGATATGCAAAAGATACTAAGATATTCAGGAGATGAAAATCATCTTCATTTCAATTGACATGATTAGTTATCTTACAGATGAAGTCAAAGATGATCAATTAATTCCAGATTCAATGAAAAGATGCTTGATCAAATCAGGCACCACACAGGACGATGATCCCACCATCAGAAGAGAAGCTGAAATATTGGACAAAGATTCAGAGGAAGAAGAGATGAAATCCGAAGAAGTTCAATCAAAATTTGAACTCAAAACTCTCCCTTCTCATTTGAAAATGTTTATCTTGAGCAAGATATATTTCCACTAATTATTTCATCTTCTCTTACTGCAGAACAAGAAAATAGTTTTATTAAAGTATTGAAAGCACACAAAGGAGCCTTGGGGTGGACTATAGAAGATATTAAAGGTATTAGTCTGGCTATTTGTACACACATAATCCTCATGGAGGATAGCTACAAGCCAATAGTCCAGCCGCAAAGAAGATTGAATCTAGCAATGTAGGAAGTAGTGAAAACAAATCGTAAAACTGTTGGCAACAGGTATTATATACCCCATTTTTGACAGCCTGTGGGTAAGTTCCATTCAGGTAGTAGCAAATAAAGGAGGTATGATAGTTATAAAAAATGAAAATAATGAGCTCATACCTACCAAGACTGTTACAGGATGGAGAGTCTGTATTGATTACAAACGTCTCAATAATTCCACTAGAAAAGATCATTTTCCTTTGCCATTTATTGATCAAAAGTTTGAAAGAATTGCATGATATGGTTTTTACTGTTTTCTTGATGGCAACTCAGGATATAATTGTAACGACCCGACTTGTTATTTTGACAATTAGCGTTCTGTTCGGTGGCTTAAGGTATCGAGCAGCTTTGAAATGTGTATTATGACTTGCGGGGGTGGTCAAGTTTGGTTTTCGGATGATTCGGAATTTAATTGGAAAAACAATTCTTGTTTTGGAAGCTTAAGTTGAAATAATTGACCGGATGGTGAATTATATATAAACGACCCTGAAATGGAATTCTCATGGTTCCAACAGCTCCGTATGCTGATTTTGGACTTAGGAATATATCTGGATATTTATTTTGAGGTCCGTATCTAAATTAGGCTTGAAGTGGCGAAAATAAGAAATTTAAGTTTGGAAATTTGACCGGGGAGTTGACTTTTTGATATCGAAATCGAAATACGATTCTGAAAATTGGAACAACTCCATTATGTCATTTATTAATTGTGTGCAAAATTTGAGGTCAATCGAAGTTGATTTGATATGTTTCGGTATCAAATGTAGAATTTGGAATTTCTTAGTTTCATTAGGCTTGAAATGGGGTGCAATTCGTGGTTTTAGTGTTGTTTGATGTGATATAAGGCCTCGACTAAGTTCGTAATATATTTTGAGACTTGTTGGTATGTTCGGATGGGGTCTCGAGAGGCTCGGTTGTGTTTCTGACCATTTCTAGGTCATTTTTAACTGTTGTTTTTATTTTGCTACAGCGGTGTGCATCGCAGAAATTTCTGTTGCACTTTTCTGACTTTGGAAGCTTATATCTCGTAATCTATAAAGAATTTGGCAATGATCCAAAAATAAAAGTTGTAGCCCTTTGTATCTAGTTTTCAGAAGTATAAACTGTTTGACAGTTGGAGTTGAGTACAAGAAGTTATGGTTGATAACTACAGGCTCTCGGTGAAGAGTTTTGGAAGAGTTGGTTATTTTTAACATAAACATGTAATGATCCAAAGGTCCATTTTTAGTTCTAGAGATAAAATTCTATTTTGAGACTTCCGAAAGTTTGATAATGAATTATAGGAATGATCTGAAAAGTTTAGACTAATTTCATCAAGTCGCGATTGGGTTTTTAGTGCGAAACATGAGTTAATTGTTTAACGAGTGAAATTGGTATCGCATTGAGAAAATGAGCTCTGAATTTAGTTTTGATTAAAGGACTAGGTTTGTATTATTATTTGTGACTTATAAAAATAAGAATTGTTGAATTCCGAGTTTGTATGATGGAGTTAGAGCCTTTTTAATGAAAATAAATATTGTTGGTGCAACGGGTTCTGGTGCGTACCTTTAGCGACCATAATGGTGTTTTTATTGAGCAGTTCTAGTTTTTAGCTCATTTCAACATTTTTGGACGAAATAACATGGCTTAGGACGAATTTTGAGTAAGAAATCATGGGAAATCTTGAGGTAAGTCACTTGTGATCATTTCTACATATTGAATTATCATTGAATAATCTGATTAGATTACATAATTTTGAGGTGTAAATCAGGGATTTAGACTTAGGGATTTGAAAATAAGATTTGAGGATTTGGAGGTCGAGTTGATGTCGTAATTTGGTAAAATTGGTATGGTTAGACTCGTGGTTGAATGGGTTTCAGATTTTGTAACTTTTGTCGGGTAACAAGATATGGGCCCCACAAGCGATTTTTGGGTGAAATTTCAAATTATGATGGGAAATATGTATTTTCATATAGAATTAATTCCTATAATTTGTTTTGACTGAATCAAATTAATGCCTTTGCCTCGCCGATAGGCGAGGCAAAGGCATTGCAGAGTAAAGAACTGCACGGCTTGAGATAAGTAACAATTATAAACTTGGTTCTGAGCGTATGAATCCCCGAATTTTTTGTTATATCAATTGTTGGAGGTGACGCACATGCTAGGTGACGAGCATGTAGGCGTGCACCATAGAAATTGTGACTTGAGTAAATGTTATGGAGTTGTAAAATTAAAGAATCATATTATAATCGTGTATCCTCCACGTGTTAGAGAAATCGAGGGGAGACTCGTATTAAAGATCATGTTTAGGATACGTGTCAATATATTGGGACCCATAAGATCGTGTTGATGTTGAATTAATTATTTTAAAACATACATTTCATACTTAGTCATGCTCATCCATTGTGAGGATATTTATGGAATCGGGGCTGCCCACCTACAATAGGCTATATCAACTTTATATATATTATTATTATTATTATCATAGGATCGAGTTGCATGCCGCAACAGGACGTATAGGCTTATTGTTCTGGATCGGGGCTGACCGCCTGCAGCAAGCCTTATAGGCTTTATTATTATACGGATCGGGATTTCCCGCCTACTGTAGGCGATAACGACTTTATATCACGCTTGGGCTGAAGGAGCCCCTCCGGAATCTGAACACATCCTCAATGAGCATAGATGATTATATATTCTAGATGGACTTCCTAGGGCATGGACTTGCCTTACTTGTTTATATTGTGATGAATTTCCCTAGATATGAATCTTGTCTGTATCATTTACATTTGAGAATGAATTTCCTAGGGCTGGATTGACCTTATATAGTACTGAGTGACTGACTGTCAGTTGATGTGTGTGTGTGTGTGTGTCTATATATACACGAGATGGAATATCCCTGGGCTGGATTGTCCATAAATAGTACTGAGTGACCGAATGATTTATGACCAGTAGTACATGGGGTCTTACCACTGAGATGTCATATTTCTCATATCATGCAGTATTGATCTATTTTTGATTGTACTGAGTTTAACTATTGAACTTGACAGCATTCCTTCATTTCTATACCATTATTTATGTACTGAACTGTACATGCGGAGCTCGTCACTACTTTCAGCCTAGAGGTTAGTTTTGTTACTTATTGAGTTTATTGTACTCATACTGCACTCTACACCTCGTGTGCAGATCCAGGTGCTTTCGGACACGGTGACTGTTAGATCTCAGTGTCACGACCCAAAATCCATTAAAGGCCATGATGGCACCGGACACAGCTGTCAGGCAAGCCAAAAAAAAATACTTAATTTGGTTCTCATTTTTAATATTTTTGAAATCATACTTTCCTTCGATTAAATAGTAAAAGATTGAGTTCATAGTGTAAATAATAATATTTTCAACAATTTCAATACAGAACGACCCATAATCACCCCAAAACCTGGTGTCACAAGTACATGAGCATCAACTAAGAAGTAAAAATAAAGTACAACGTCTGTCCGGAATACAACTTAGACAGGAATAAAAAAAATAACTCTGAAAGAGACTCTGCTAGCTGCAGGTCGTAATGTGGAATATAGCTCACGTAAGCCCCCACATGCATACACGCCTCTCCTCTCACAAGGCCACTAGCCACATATGTACCTGCACAAAAATGTGCAGCAAGTGTAGTATGAGTACATAATCAATGTGTACCCAGTAAGTATCTAGCCTAACCCCGGAGGAGTAGTAACGAGAGATTGACATAGACACTCACTGGTGGTCCAATAACAGTAGGTACAGTAAAGAGATAAGTAAATATGAGGCAGAGTAAATAAATGAGGTAAACAAGTAATAAATCACGCGGTACAAATTCCCTCTCTTCACGAGGAACTCAAGCTATCCATTAGAAATTCCCTCCTTAATAGGAGCGCATATATATGTGTGTGTGTATATATATATATATATATATATATAATGGATCTCATCAAACAGATCGTCATAATTCAAATCGAGAAAACTCACAGATATACTGGCGTTTTGCCCAATATTACACATAGATCCATGAGGATATGGTATAGGAAATGCCGAGGCGTATGGCCCAATCAAACATAAGAATTTAAATTGTGCACTGCCGAGGATCGAACGGCCCGAATCATAGATACATCTATTAAACTGCCGAGGCGAATGGCCCGCTCCCATGAGAGTGTGGTACATAAAACCTGTCGATGATAATTCAATATTATGGAGTAAAAATGATCACAAGTGACTTATCTCAAGTTTCCCTTGAATTCTCTCTCAAAATTGCCCCAAACACCGTGCTTGAAGGCCCAAAAAGGGCAAAAACTCGGAACCTTTCTGTTTTTATTATTCTGTCCAGGATTTTCGCACCCGCGGCGATTATTTTCCCTCCCGCGGTCTTCGCACCCACGGTGATTTTTTTCGCACCCGCGGTGCCTGGACAGTCCATGCATTTTTGCATCTACGAATAATCCTCGCATCCGCGAGCTCGCACATGCGGCCCTTATTAGCGCAGGTGTGATCACACCAGCAGCCCAGCTGGTTCAACACCTTCTCCAAATCCAAATTCGATCCGTTAAACATCTGAAACTCACTCGAGGTCCTCGGCACCCCGTCCGAACATACCAACAAGTTCCATAACAAAACACGAACCTACTCGAGGCCTCAAATCATATCAAACAACATCAAAATGACGAATCGTACCTCAAACCAAAATCTATGAACTTTGAACTTTCAAATTCTATATCTTGTGCCGAAACATATCAAATCAATCCGGAATGACTTCAAATTTTGCACACAAGTCATAAATGACATAACGAAGCTATTCAAATTTCCAGAATCAAATTTTGACCTTAATATCAAAAATTCAATCCCCCGGTCCAACTTCCCAAAATTTAATTTTCGGCATTTTAAGCCTAATTCCACTACGGACTTCCTAATAATTTTTCGGACAGGCTTCTAAGTTTTAAATAACCATACAGGGCTATTGGAATCATCAAAATTAAATTCCGAGGTCATTTACTCATAAGTCAATATCCGATCAACTATTTCAACTTAAGCTTCCAACATGAAAATTCATCCTTACAAGCTATCTCCGAAATACCTTAAAACCAAAACCGACAATTCACACAAGTCATAATACCTCGTAGGAAGTTATTCAAGACTTCAAATAGTATAAAGGAGCATAAATACTTAAAATGACCGGTCAGGTCGTTAAAATCTCCCCCACTTAAATATACCTTCGTCCTCGAACGTGGCATGAGTTGTTTTCAAGCCACCAAATCACTATTCCATCTTATCACGCACGTACCCGGGGGTGAATCCATGTCACCCTATTCCATATGTACTTGACAACACAATACAATTGAATATCCTTAATTTAACCTTAGCGTAAAAACCTTGGAATTCAATTCCCAACTTTCATAATTTCTTTTCAAGACACGAATCTTACATTTACACCATGTATGAGTCTGAACAAGCTACATCGAGCCATAACTATAATCACAGATATAATTTACCCAGAATATTAGATAACTCACCCGCTCATAGTACCATTCATGATCACAGTTACTACTTCAAACGAACCAAGTACTAGCATCAAACCCCATATCGAACAAAACCTCATCCCCACACCTTCGAACATTGTTGATATTAAAAGAAACACGCAGAATATCGTAACCTCTTATCAGATCAACAAGTCATGGAGATCTCACGCCCTAACCAGAACTATAATCACTTTTTGAGTCGACTTTCAATATTATACTCCCGAATATACCAAAATTAAACCTGATAGTACCCGTTCCATGTCCAATGACCTTATATTACTAAACATAACTATTCCACAAACATACCGCACCAATATAACTCAGAGCCATAACCCGTGCCATCCGTGCACCAATACACAATATTCAAATGTACTCAGTCATGGAAAATGACTCAAATGGGAGAACTGCCCCGCCAGATTAACAAGAACCGCCACAATGAAACACTAAAAATTCATCATACACCATAGAACCATCACCCGATTATAACACGAGCTTCATATTATAAACCCCGAGCCACCCTGCTCCAAATTAATAACGACAGAGAGGCAAATGACAAAAATACCATACACAACCTGAAAGGACATAACCATTACGCTATCGATCATGCAACACCCAAATACTCACCATACTCAAATTCCGCTATAAAGCTCAAATAGAACCGCACCATCTGTGCATATAACCAATGAATCACAACTCCTTGTAGCATAAATGAGTAACTCACAGATCATTTGAGAACACGAATAAGTTCAACATCAACCAAATTACACATCCCTCAATAATAGCAGTATGGACCCAACCATTCCGGCTCAGTGTAGAATACACATCTTTATTGGGCATACCTACGGACCCCCAAATCAACTCGGGTTACCCACAAATAGATAAAAACCCTTCAAAAAATCCATAATTACTGAATCATAACACATATTATGATCTGGCTAGCTTCGGCCACAACTTCGCAGTCCACAACCATGAAACAATCGGCTCCTGGGAATCTCCAAATCTCCAAATCCATAGAACACACGAATCACCATATTCTATTCCAACTCTATCGCCCGAATGTCTAACACATCTCTCATACATGATCATTCCACGAGGAATATTTCTCCTATTCTTTCGTGCCACATAGCAACGTTTTAAAATCAATAGTCGATCAACCAGGAAAGTGTCGCAATACCTATAAAATATCTATAATTCATAACATACTGCGCCTTTTTTTTTGGAATGTACCCTCTACTCACGTAATACCAAATAGTTATAGCATTCATCTAAACATCGAAAATTGTTCATGCCCTCTAAGAATTTATGACCTCCCTTTCAAAGCTAAACTGTGACCTTGCACAAGCCAACCTTAATCCCACACAACACACCGCATCTATCATTCGATCATGTGAAAAGCACAAAAATCTTATTATCTACTTTGAGTCACCAATAATTGACATACCATTTTAGTTAGAAACCTTTCTCTTGCTTCTTTCCAGGAGGATATCACAATACACAACATGTTCTCCACACCGGTAAAAACCATCAAGAATACTTTGGAATCTATTTGCACATAATCAAGCCCTTAAAACTAAATTCCTCTAACTCGACCAAGCCACGTAGGTCACCAAGTCCAGGCACCATCAAACGCAAATCTCAGATTTTATTCATACACAAGTCCGGAAACATGCTCAATTGCTATATATAATTGTCAAACCCATTGGAATATTTCTTGGGAGACACCCACTTTGCTCAAATCTAATTGCACCGCCCAAATGGGCCAAACGACACGTGCCCCATTAGCACCACAACACTCAAATAAGTAACTCTACTTTAACACCACATATCAAATTCATACTCCGTGCGCACTACATCATTCACCAATAACAACTCACTCATCCCGCGAATTTCATTTACTCATACGTGCAATATAATCCTTAACCAGGAATTTCCTTATTCGGGTCATCCTCGATCTCAACTTCTGCAAGTCATAGCTAACCCACAAGTATGCCTCAGACCAAAATAAAATTTAACACCTAACCATGAAATCAAATTGTCAATAGCAGACTCCCCCACTTGGCTCAAAGCCATAGATTAAAACATTCCATAAATCACAATACCAATACTCTTTTACTTCCATAATGCCACAGTCAGTCCAATGAAACTTCTTCCCAAGTTCATACACCGCCAACCATAAAAATACCTCAATCATCCGCTAAGTTCATAATCATTCTTTTAACACACAAGTCAACTTTCTCAACCAGATTCAGATTCAAATCGCCACACATACACCCCGTCGGCAGAAAAGAAACTCTCTACTCATATCATAAGAAATACACCTACGTAGATTACTCCGCAGGGGATAACCCACTTGCTTAGCCTCAAACTGGTATCTTGTTATACCCTTTTGCAGTCACAATTACTTTGCAATCACTTAATCTTTCTGAGTCCAAACTTATTAGCCAGACATGAGAGTTTAATTTGTCCCAAAATTTACACACGTGAAAGATCTTTCAAAATATTCACACTCGAGACTGTATGTCACATCAAATCAAAAATCAAGCACCCAATGACATTCCCTTTATATTTCAAGGAAACACTTCTCGTTATGTTAAAAAAATATTAACACATCCCGCAGTCACATCATACCTGCATTCCACCGCACATCGAGCCACAAAATCCATTGTAGGATCATCACCGGACATATGAGTCCAATTGTACAAGTTACAACCGAAGCTATCGAGCTTAAGTTGCGGTCTAAACCTGGCCTCAAGTCCTCCAGACTGGCCCATCACCAAAAGATAGAATACTCATATCGAACTTCATCCATGAAATCACAAGCCGGCGATGCACAACTGATACCGAGCGCTCATGTGCGTATACGAATAAGTGGAAGGAATTCAAAGAGTTGTGTCTCAAGCCGAATCAATCTCACACGATAAGGAAAGAAATATGGGAAGTATATATCATAAATGCGCTGTAGCCTCTCGAAGATAAGTATGGACGTCATCATACCGATCCGTAAGACTGTACTAGACACTTGCTCATAACTTGTAGAACCTATGAACCTAGGGCTCTGATACCACCTTGTCATGACCCAAAATCTAACTAGTCGTGATGGCACCTAACCCAACCCATTAGGTAAGACAATTACCAAATCCCATTCCAATAATGATTATTAAAGTAATTTAAGTAAATAAAGGTCTTAATCTTATACAATCACCCAAGAACTAGTAGTACAAATCATGAGCTTCTAAGAATAGAGTTTATAAAGTGGATATGAAGTAAATACATAGTTTGTTTGAATAGCACATAAACAGAGCTTTTATAAATCTAATGCTACCATGAACAAGAGGAAGCTACAACGGGAATGCATGTACATCTTCAATTTCGGCAACTGTCGAGCACATCAATAACAACAGCCAACATATGCACGCAATGTGCAGAAGTATATTATCAGTACAACCGACCCCATGTACTGAGTAAGTAACAAACCTAACCTTAGGTTGAAAGCAGTGACGAGCTTTTACCAAGGTCTGGTCCAAAACCAATAGTTCACCATAGTCCATAACACAATAATATAAGAACTAACTTAGAAATAAAATATTCAGCTAAATCATGATTTCTAAAAATAGTACTTCCCTTTCAAGTACCTCAGTGAAAAACCCAAATAGTTTACCAAAACTTCAAAAGAAATTATGAATAAGTTTGAAAGCAATAATTTTTCCAAAATCCTTTCAATAATAAATAATATGTTTCATTTTCTTTTCAGATAACCCGTGTAAAACAAATGCATCACTATGCCCATATTTTAACATGTGTGAGAAATCATGAATGATGTGATACTGTACAGCATGAGAAAAATACATCTTTATGCATGTATGTCATGTGTGCATGTCAAAGCAATGTATCTCAGAGATTGTACTCATGTACTCACACTCTGTGAGTACTCAATCTCACTGTCTCGCATTCTTTCTCACTATTCTCAGCACACTCAATCACTCAGCGTTATACCATCCCTGCTGCGGCGTGCAGTCCAATCCCTGTTTATAGTCGACTGCGCTCACTAGGGGTGTGTACAGGCTCATGAGGGGCTCCTACAGCCCAAGCGCTATACGTACGGACAACTCATGTGCTATAATATCATATCTAGATCTGCACGGACTACTCACATGCTATAAAAATATCTGGATCCGCACGGCCAACTCACGTGCAATAGTATAATATATGGATCCGCACGGCCAACTCACATGCAATAGTATAATATATATAAAGCCAACATGGTCTGCTGCGGCGTGCAGCCCGATCCCAAAAAAAGAATATCTTCACAATCAGGCCCTCGGCCTCTCTTAGTCATCAATCTCTCCAGTCTCTCTCTCATGGGCTCACAATGTCATGAGAATAGCCCAAAATGATGATATGATGTATCAATAAGTAACAACAGAGACTGAGATATGATATGCAATGAAATGTATATGACTGAGTATGAATTTTCAATTTAAAATAAATAATTCACAACAATATGACCTCTGTGGGTCCCAATAATACTGGCGCATAGCCTCAACATGGTTTTTAATATGCTTTTCCACTCAATTTCTTTAACTCATAAAACCGCATGGAAAAATGCCAAGGTCATTTAACAACAAAATTCCACAGAAACAATTATGTCACAATTTCTATAGTGCACGCCCACACGCCCGTCAACTAGCATGTGCATCCCCACCCAACAATTCACAAAATACATAAATTCAGGGTTCATACCCTCAACTCCAAGATTAGAAGAGTTACTTACTTCGAACAAGCCGAATCTAATGTCGAGCAAGCTAAGCAATGCTCCAAAAATTCCATTATGCGCGTATCAACTTCCAAACAGCTCGAATCTAGTCACAATTAGTTTGATTCAACCCACAAAATTTATAGGAATTAATTCTATATGAAAATACTAATATTTTCCAAACATCCAAAATTACACCCCAAAAATTACCTGTGGGGCCCACATCTCGGAATACGATAAAAGTTATAAAACCTGGAAGCCCATTCAACCACGAGTCTAACTATACTAATTTTACAGAAATCCGACCTCAACTCGACCTCCAAATCTTCAAATCTTATTTTCAAACCCTCGATTTACACCTCAAAAACATGTAATCTAGTCGAATTATTTGATGATAATTCAATATTATGGAGTAAAAATGATCGCAAGTGACTTACCTCAAGTTTTCCTTGAATTCTCTCTCAAAATCGCCCCAAAGACCGTGCTTGAAGGCCCAAAAATGGCAAACACTCCGAACCCCTCTGTTTTTAATATTTTGTACAGCATTTTTGCACCCGCGGTGATTTCTTCGCCCCCGCGATGATTCCTTCGCACCCGCAGCAATTCTTTTCGCACCCACGGCCTTCGCTCCCACGGTGATTCTTTTCACACCCGTGGTCTTCGCTCCTGCGGTGATTTTTATTGCACCCGCGGTGCCTGGACAGCCCATGCATTTTCGCTTATGTGAATCATTCTTCGCATCTGCGAGCTCGCACCTGCGGCCCTTTTTCGTGCAGGTGCGATCACACCAGCGACCCAGCTGCTTCAGCTCCTGCTCCAAATCCAAATTCGATCCGTTGAGCACCCGAAACTCACCCGAGGCCCTCGGGACCCCGTCCGAACATACCAACAAGTTCCATAACATAACACGGACCTACTCGAGGCCTCAAATCATATCAAACAACATCAAAACGAAGAATCGAACCTCAAATCAAAATCTATGAACTTTGAACTTTCAAATTCTATATCTTGTGCCGAAATATATCAAATCAATCCGGAATGACTTCAAATTTTGCACACAAGTCATAAATGACATAACAAAGCTATTCAAATTTCAAGAATCAGATTTCCACCTCAATATCAAAAAGTCAACCCACCAGTCAAACTTCCCAAAATTTAATTTTCGGCATTTCAAGCCTAATTCCACTACGGACTTTCAAATAATTTTCTGATCATGCTCCTAAGACCGAAATCACTATACGGAGCTATTGGAATCATCAAAATTAAATTTCGAGGTCATTTACTCGTAAGTCAATATCCGATCAACTATTTCAACTTAAGCTTCCAACATAAAAATTCATCCTTCCAAGCTAACTCCGAAATACCTTAAAACCAAAACCGTTAATTCACACAAGTCATAATACCTCGTAGGAAGTTATTCAAGAGTTCAAATAGTAGAAAGGAGCGTAAATGCTCAAAATGACCGATCGGGTCGTTACAGAACGACCCGATCTTATTACAATAAGAAGCTTTGACGGGTCCTTGACCCCACTCACGAATAAACATATGAGTTGTAATTTCTTTAACAAAAACCTTTCAATGAAGTATATATTTCACGGAAACATGCCGTAAGAAGACTAGAATTATTCGGTGACTAATCATGAACTCGTGAAGTTTCTAAAATAACAAGTCCAGTCTCAAGTAGTAATGTAAAATAGAGGAATTTAATAGGCGAGAGACTGCTCAAATAATACAGCTATAGCATGATGTAAACCTAAGCCTACCTGGACAATAACATGAATGTAGCTACGTACGGGCTCTCATCACCTCGCGCGTATGTATCCCCTAGAACAAGTAGCACACATCAATATACATCACCTAGGGGTAATTTTTCCCTCACAGAGTTAGACAGGAGACTTATCTCGCTCCAAAATTCCATAACCAGCTCCAAAGCCCTCTAACACCTCAAACTGATGCATGTCACTCCAAAACAAGTCAAACAATGTGCAAACCAATAAAAATATACTCTAATACTCATAAAAAATCAATTTAGACAAATTCCCAACTCTGTTCGAAAAGCCGATAAAGCAACCCTCGGGCCCACGTGCCCGGATTCCAAAACTGTTCAAAGATAAACACTACTCATAACATTACGAACTCAAATATATTATTTATTCTCAATTTCATGCCCAAATTCGTGATCAAAATCCAAGAATACCAATTTCTATGTTTTTCTACAAAATTCCAATTTCTACTAATTTCCATGTTTAAATCCATATATAAACCATGTATTTAACCAAAAATGAGAAGAAGTCACTTACCCCATAATAGAGGATGAAGATGGCACTCCAAACCTGCTCCCAAAATCGGCTCCCATGCACAAAATGAAGTGAAATTGAACCCAACTCTCGTTTTAAAGAATTCACTGCCCAGCCACGATTTCAAGTTATGCGGTTCATCAGCCTCTCATGTGGCTCCGCACCTGCAGAAATTCCATCGCAGGTGCGGTTCAGGCTCGGTCCAATAGCCCCTGCATCTACGCCCCATGCAGCGCATCCGCGAGCGTGCACCTGCGCATTTGTGCCCGCTTCTGCAACCCCACGCCTTTTGGCCAACTTCACTTCTGTGCTTGCCTCACCGCTTCTGCGGCGTCACACTTGTGACCCTTTTTCCGCAGGTGCGATTACAACAGAACTCATGCCCTTCAACAACAGAACAAAACTCCATGTTGATCCGTTGACCACCCGAAACCACCCCGAGGCCCTCCGGACCTTAACCAAATATAACAACACATCCCAAAACACATTACGAACTTAGTTGAGGCCTCAAACCATGCCAAACAAAATAGAAACTATGAATCACCCTTCAACTCAAACTTAATGAACTTTGAAATTTCAAACTTTTACAATCGATGGCGAAACATATCAAATCACGTCCGATGGACCTCAAATTTTGCACACAAGTCATAATTGACATTACGGACCTACTCCAACTTCGGGAATCGGAATCCGACCCTAATATCAAAAGTCCACTCCCGGTCAAACTTCCAAAAACCTTCAAATTTCTAACTTTCGCCAAATGACCCCGAAATGACCTACGGACCTCCAAATCCACATCCAGACGCGCTCCCAATACTAGAATCACCATATGGAGATATTCCTAGACTCGAAATCCCAAATTGACATCAATAAAATTAAAAATGCACTTTAATCAAAATTTATGAAATTCTTCCAAAATACCAACCTTCCACAATAGGCGCTGAAACGCTTCCGGATCATCCAAAATTCGATCCGTACATACGCCGAAATCAAAAATTATCATACGAACCTATTGGAACCTTCAAATCCCTATTCCGAGGTCATCTACCCCAAAATCACATTTTAGTTAAATCCTTCAACTTAAAGCTTCCGAAATTAGAATTGTCTTTCCAAATCAACTCTGAACTTTCCGAAATTAAATTCTGACCACGCGTACAAGTCATAATACCTAAAGTGAAACTGCTCATGTCTTAAACCACTGAATGATGTGATAGAGCTCAAAACGACCTGTCGGGTCGTTACACTCAGAGTGCTATCAGTTGTAGACTATCAAGGTTGTTTCCTGGAATTCGTTGACCTTGACTCTCATTCTTTCAGTTATTGTACTATTCTATAATTTCAGACAACGTTTTAGCAGTCAGACTTTATTATCATTTAGATGCTCATGTACTCAGTGACACCGGGTTTTAGGAGTGTAAATATACCAGATATTGTGGGATTTTCTATAAAAAATTCTAATTATTATATTATCAAACTTAAAAGAATTTGGGATTTATTGAGGTTATTGGTTGCCTAGTATCTAAATAGGCGCCATCACGACATGTGAGATTTTGGGTCGTGACAAGTTGGTATCATAGCCCTAGGTTACATAGGTCTCACGAGTCATGAGCAAATGTCTAGTAGAGTCTTGTGGATCGGTATGATGACGTCCATACTTATCTTCGAGAGGCTATATGACATTTAAGGATAAACTTCCCATCTTTCTCTCCTTATTGTGCAGAATTGATTCAGCTTGAAATATAACTCTCTGAATTCCTTCCATGCATTCGTGTGCACATGTGAGCGCTCGGTATCAGCTGTGCATCGCCGGCTTGTGATTCTATGAATGAGGTTCGAGAGGTGTATTCTATATTTTGGTGATGGGCCATTATGTAGTACTTGAGGCTAGGTTTAGACCTCAACTTAGGCTCGGTATCTTCAGCTGTGTGAAGTTGTACATTTTGACTCATATGTCCGAAAGTGTCCCTATGAGTGGAATTTGTGGCTCGATGAGCGGTGAAATGACCATATGATGAGTATGATGTGACTGCGAAATGTGTCCAGATCGTTCGGAGATGACGGGATGAGTTTGTTGGGATGTAAAAAGGACTATTGGGTGCTTGATTTCTATCTTGATGTGACGTATAGTCTCGAGTTATGAGTGTGTTGAAAGATTTTTTTTCTTTTCATGTTTTTTTATTGTGGAACGAAGTATATTTTTCATGTCTTGTGGTGAGTTCAAACCCAGAAAGACTAAGCGATTGCATAGTAATTGTGGTTGCGGAAGGGAGTATCAAGATGTCAGTTTGAGGCTAAACATGCAGATTATCACCTGTGGAATAAACTACAGAGGTGTGATCTTTATAATGTTGTATGGAGAATCTTATTTTCTATCAGTAAGGTAGATGTATTGAGATTTGAATTTGAATTAGTTAAGAAAGTTGACATGACCATCACGGGAATGAAGGCGAGCTTAGTAGACGATTTGAGGTACCATATAGGTTGTGTTGTATGAGCTTGGGAAGAATATAGTTAAATCTCACTATGGTGTTATGGCAGTAATTGAATATGGGTATTGTAAATTATTGAATGTTTTGATCTGTGACTTTAAGCTAAGTGGGGGAGCCGGCTATTGACAATTCGATTTCATGGTTATAGGTTAAATTTAGGTTTTGTTCTAAGACATACTTGTGGAGAAGTTATGACTGCATAAGCTAAGATCGAGGATGACTCGAGTAAGAAAATTTCCTAAATACGGGATATAATGCACTTATAAAAATATGAAAAAGAAATCATGGAATGATTAAGTTATTAATTGCGAAGAATGTAGCTCGCATGGAATATGAATTCGACCTGTAGTGTTAAGGAAGTGTTACTTCTTTGAGTGTTGTCGTGTTAATGGGGCATGTGTCTTTTGACTCGTTTGGGTGGTGCGATTCAGGTTTGAGCAGAGTGGGTGACTCTCGAGAAGGTTCTAATAGGTACGAAATTTATATATGGCAATTGAGAATGGATAGAATCTGAGATTGCATTTGATGGTGCCGGGACTTGCGTTAATTCTGTATGATTATGGATTCTACATTGCAGTATAAGAAAGGTAAAAGAACAATTTTAAGTCCACATAAGGTCTATTCAGAGTGGGTATCACGGTTGTGGTATTTATTAGGGTAATTATAATATGGTGAGGCTCTACAGATATTTTGGTGGAAATATTCTTGGGTTTGGTAACCTATATGGCTTGGTCGAGTTAGAGAAATTCAATTTTGATAGATTGGTTATGTGAAAACAAATTTCAAAGTGTTCTTGATGGTTTTTACCATGGTTTGATCCAGATATTTTCTACCAGTACATGTTGTGTGTTGTGATTTCCTCCTGGAAGGGAGCAGATGGAAGATTTCTAACTAATCGGGTATGTATTCTACCGGTGACCCAGAGTTGATATAAAATTCTCGTACTTTTTATATAGTGGTCTAATAGAGGCGGTGTGTCCCGTGGGATTGAGAATTTGCATGTACAAGGTGGCAGTTCAGTTTTGAAGGGAAGGTCATGAATTATAGAAAACATGGTCAGTTTCAGACATTTAGATGAATGTTATAATTGATCGATAATTCCTGAGAATGATGCGCATTTTAAAAGGCTCATTGTGTTTTGACTTATGGATGTTCATTGGTATTGTGGTACTCACCTGGTTGATAGGCTGCTGATATTCAAATTATTGTTATGTGGCATGGAAGAATTATGGAAGTATTAGGATGATCGCTCATGAAGGATGTTTTAGTCATTCGAGTTTTGAAGTTGTGATCAGTTATGGTGGTTCAAGTGTTCTACGAATTTGGGGACTGGGAGCTCTCAGAAGCAAATATTTTCGGGGCCACGGACTGTGAAGGTGTGGCCAAGTTAACTAGATAATAGTATGTGTTATGGTTAAGTCATTGAGGACGTTTTAGAGGGATATTTATCCATGCTCAGATTGCGTTAGGGCTATAATAAGCCTGGAATCGACTGCTGAGCTTTAAGCTATGATGTTTCTCATATATGTAACATTGCGTGACCTATTTGAGTAGTGATAAAGGCTACATAGGATTTAAAATCCCTGAATGAACTTGATAAATGCCTCAGTAATGAAAGATTTTCGATTTGAGCTACGATAACACACTTTGTGCATGCCTACACTTTAGCATTTCATTTATACCAGTCCATGAACATGAGAATCTTACCATACTTATTATATACATGTATACCTATTTAAATGCTCCCATATAATATATTTGGACTGGAGGCGTGGGACTATACCGGGCGGATTATATTATTGGCACGTGAGTTATCCGTTCGGGTTCTATTGTTCGCATGTGAGTTGTCCGTGCAGTATGTGAAATATCTGTTTCTTTGATCGTTTATCTTATTAATTGTTTCATTCCTCTATATGCTATGCTATTACCTAATCAGGGCAATTTGAGAAGAAAAACAAATGTGCACATGCACACTCATATGTTCTTCTCATAGAATTTGATGAGTTGGTTTTAAATAATGTTCTGTGCCGGAAAGGTAGGATTACACCGGAATAGCTAGAATAGTTGTGTTTGGTGATATAAGGTCATTGGACCTAGAATGGATACTATCATGTTTGATTACAGCGTGTTGGAAGAATAATTTAGAATTCGGCTTAAATAATTGGCTATGGTACTTGTTGAACGAGGGAAAGCTCTGTGACTTGTTGATCTGGTAAGTGGTCATGAAATTTCGCATGTTTCTTTCATTATTGCCAGTGTACGAAGGTTTTGGAATGAGGTGTTGTTTGATATGGGGTTTAATATCGGTCGGGTGTTTTTTAGCAGCTACAACGATGAGAAACTATTACGAGTATGCGGGTTGTGTGGTATATCATGTTACTACATCTAGAGTTATGTCCAAGGCTTAATACAACTTGTTAAGACTCATACAGAGTGTAAATGTGAGATTCAAGTCTTGAAAAGAAATTTTTGGATGTTGGAAATTGGATTCCAAGGTCTATGGGCTAATGCTAAATTAGTAACTTTTCAATTATGTGGTATTGTCGGGCCTATATAGAATAGGGTGATGTGGGATCACCCCCGGGTATGTGCATGATAAGGTGAAATAGTGATTTGAAGGTTTAGGAACAACTCTTGGCACGTTCGAACACGAATGTATATTTAAGTGGGGGAGAATGTAACGACCCGACTCATCATTTTGAGAATTAGCGTTCCGTTTAGTGGCTTAAGGTCTCGAGTATCTTTGAAATGTGTATTATGACTTGTGAGGGTGTTCATGTTTGGTTTTCATATGCTTCAGGATTTAATTGAAAGAACAATTTTTGTTTTGGAAACTTAAGTTGAAATTATTTACCAGATGGTGAATCACGTGTAAATGACCCCGAAATGGAATTTTCATGGTTCCTAATATTTATTTTGAAGTTTGTAGCTAAATTAGGCTTGAAATGGCGAAAATAGGAAATTTAAGTTTGAAAGTTTGACCGAGGAGTTAACTTTTTGATATTGGGATCGAAATCCGATTCTGAAAATTAGAACAACTCTGTTATGTCATTTATACTTGTGTGCAAAATTTGAGGTCAATCGGAGTTGATTTGATAGGGTTCGGCATGAAATGTAGAATTTGGAATTTCTTAGTATCATTAGGCTTGAATTGGGGTGCGATTTGTGGTTTTAGTGTTGTTTGATGTGATTTGAGGCCTCGACTAAGTTCGTAATCTATTTTGAGACTTGTTGGTACGTTCGGACTGGGTCCCGAGGGGCTCGAGTGAGTTTTGGAGTGGTTTCGGACCATTTGTAGGCCATTTTTAACTGTTGGTTGTTTTTGCTACAGCAGTGTGCATCACAGAAATTTCTATTGCACAAGACTGCCTTGGAAATCTTATATCTCGTAATCTATTAGGAATTTGGCAATGATACAAAAATGAAAGTTGTAGCCCTTTATATCTAGTTTTCAAAAATATAAATCATCTGGCAGTTGGAGTTGGGTATAAGAAGTTATGATTGATAAACTACAGGCTGTCGGGAAGCCTTTTGGGAGAGTTTAATGTTTTCATCATAAACATGTAATGATCCAATGGTCCATTTTTAGTTCTAGAGATTGAAATTCGATTTTGAGACTTCTAGAGTTTGATAATGAATTATAAGAATGATCTAGAAAGTTTGGTCTAATTTCGTCAAGTCTCGATTGGGTTTTTAGCGCAAATATTATCTCAGTTTTGGTTCTACATTAGTTTGCTTACGACGCATTTTTACGTACGAAAATATAGGGTGTAAAATCACTCCCCCCCTTGGGAACATTCGTCCTCGAATGTTTACTCTTGGAGACTTTGGAAACTTTTTCCAGAGTATCCTTCGTACACTAGGTTAAAACCAACCTGCACGTAGCCAGAAACATACTATGCATGCCACACATGGCCAATCTTTATAAATAGCAGCAATTTGCCTCACCGACCGTAAATCATAAATATTGAAAGTGAAAAATAAAAGCTTACCTGATGACCTGCTAGCCTACATAGAGCTATGTTGTAGCGTCCCATCTCGAACCATATCTTCAGTTTGAAATAGGTGGGGGTATTTAGACTTCATTTCTTCCTCCGATTCCCACGTCATCTCTTCTACATTCTTGCTCCTCCATAAAACCTTTACGGAAGCTACCTCCTTATTTCGTAGATTGCGGATTTGTCGGTCTAGGATGGCAACTGGAATTTCCTCGTATGACAAGTCCTCTGTAATCTGTACATCATCCGTGGGCACCACTCGGGTAGGATCGCCAATGCACTTCCGTAGCATAGATACGTGAAAAACCGGATGGACAGACTCCAATTCTGAGGGCAACTCTAACTCATAAGCTAGTTGGCCCACTCTCCGAATGATCCTATAAGGCCCAATATACCGTGGGCTAAGCTTTCCTTTCTTGCCAAACCTCATCACGCCCTTCATAGGTGATACCTTTAAGAATACCCAGTCATTAATCCTGAACTCTAAGTCTCGTCGCCGCACGTCAGAATATGACTTCTGACGACTCTGAGCTGTCAACAGTCGCTCCCGGATAACCTTTACTTTCTCTATGGCCTGCTGAACCAGGTCTGGCCCATGTAACCCAGATTCTCCAACATCAAACCACCCTATAGGAGATCTGCACTTACGCCCATACAAAGCCTCGTACGGAGCCATCTGGATACTGGAGTGGTAACTGTTATTATATGCAAACTCGATAAGAGGTAGATGTTCATCCCAACTTCTTTTAAAATCCAACACACATACTCGTAACATATCCTCGAGCGTCTGAATTGTGCGCTCGGCTTGTCCATCAGTCTGTGGATGAAAAGCTGTGCTGAGATTCACCTGAGTCCCTAGACCTCTCTGAAATGACCTCCAAAAATGTGCTGTAAACTGAGCCCCACGGTCAGATATAATAGAAACTGGTACTCCGTGTAGCCGCACTATCTCCTTAATATATAACTTTGCATAATCTTCTGCTGTATATGTAGATCTGGCCGGTAGGAAGTGAGCTGATTTCGTGAGCCTATCGACTATCAGCCATATGGAATCGAACTTATGATTAGAACGAGGTAAACCCGTGATAAAGTCCATGTTTATCGCCTCCCATTTCCATGTCGGGATCTCTGTAGTCTGCATTAGCCCTCCAGGCTTCTGGTGTTCTATCTTCACTTGCTGGCAACTAGTACATTGGGCGACAAACTCAGCAATGTTCTTCTTCATATCATTCCACCAGTACACATCCTTAATGTCATGATACATCTTCGTCGATCCAGGATGGATGGAATACCATGAATAATGTGCCTCTGACATAATCTTGTCTCGTAGCCCTACTACATCTGGAACACACAAACGACCCCTGTATTTGAGAACCCCATCTCCCTTGAGCTCTAACAATGGCTTCTTCTGCTGCGGAACTCGCTTTCTCAACTCGACCAACTCTGGGTCCTCGTACTGCCTTTCCTTGACTTCAGCTATGAGGGATGATTTTGCAATGTTTTGGATTACAACTCCACCATCCTCAGAATCTACTAACTGAACCCCCAATGAAGCCAATTGATGAATCTCTCTAGCTAATTGTCTTTTCTCGAGTTCTACATGTGCTAAGCTACCCATAGATCGGCGACTTAAGGCATCTGCTACAACATTAGCTTTCCCTGGATGGTAGAGAATGTTAACATCGTAATCTTTCAATAACTCAAGCCATTGCCTCTGTCGCAAATTCAACTCTTTCTGCTTGAAAATATATTGTAGGCTTTTATGATCAGTAAATATATCAACATGAACACCATATAAATAATGCCGCCATATCTTAAGTGCATGGACAACAGCAGCTAACTCGAGGTCGTGGGTCGGATAATTCCTCTCGTGCTTCCTCAACTGCCTTGAAGCATACGCAATTACCTTCCCATGTTGCATCAGGACACATCCTAACCCGACACCTGATGCATCACAATACACGGCATAACCCTCTAGACCCTCTGGAAGTGTTAGAACTGGAGCTGAGGTCAACCTGTTCTTAAGCTCTTGGAAACTCCGCTCACAAGCCTCTGTCCATTGAAACTTAGTTTCTTTCTGTGTCAACTTCGTCAATGGTGCCGAAAGGGAAGAAAATCCCTCTACGAACCTCCGATAGTATCCTGCTAAGCCTAGAAAGCTACGAACCTCTGTCGGAGTGGTAGGTCTCGGCCAAGATTTCACGGCCTCAATCTTCTGAGTGTCCACCTTTATCCCTTCATCGGATACAATATGCCCCAAGAATGCTACAGACTTCAACCAGAACTCATATTTAGAAAACTTAGCATACAACTTACGATCACGGAGGGTTTGGAGTACCGCTCGCAGGTGGTCCGCATGCTCATCCTCTGAACGGGAATAAACCAGAATATCATCAATAAATACTATCACGAACAGATCTAAAAATGGTCGGAATAGGCTATTCATCAAGTCCATAAATACAGCGGGTGCATTAGTCAACCCGAAGGACATGACAAGGAACTCGAAGTGGCCATATCGGGTCCTGAAGGCTGTCTTCGGAATATCTTTTTCCCGAACTCTGACTTGGTGGTACCCCGACCTCAAATCTATCTTTGAAAAGCATCTAGCCCCCTGCAACTGATCAAACAAGTCATCAATCCTTGGAAGTGGATACTTATTCTTAATAGTTACCTTGTTCAGCTGCCTATAATCGATACACATCCTCAGCGAGCCGTCTTTCTTCCACACAAATAGTACTGGTGCACCCCAAGGTGAGGTACTGGGCCTAATGTAACCTTTCTCCAGCAAATCTTTTAACTGCTCCTTCAACTCCTTCAATTCGGCAGGTGCCATTCTATACGGAGGGACGGATATTGGTTGAGTTCCTGGAAGCAAATCGATGCTAAAATCAATCTCTCGCTCTGGAGGAATACTTGGAAGCTCATCTGGAAACACATCTGCATA
Organism: Nicotiana tomentosiformis; assembly: GCF_000390325.3. Classification (NCBI taxonomy): domain Eukaryota; kingdom Viridiplantae; phylum Streptophyta; class Magnoliopsida; order Solanales; family Solanaceae; genus Nicotiana; species Nicotiana tomentosiformis. The sequence goes on along the minus strand of NC_090821.1, from coordinate 68,821,444 downwards.
CTCTTTGACTATGGGAATAGACTGAAGTGTAGGTATCTCAGCATCTGCATCTCTAACTCGCACAATATGATAAATGCACCCTTTTGCGATCATTTTCCTCGCCTTCAGATAGGAAATAAACCTACCTCTGGGTGTTGGTGTATTACCTACCCATTCAAGGACTGGATCACCCGGAAAATGAAATTTGGCTGCCTTTGCTCGGCAATCAACTGTGGCATAGCAAGCTGCCAACCAGTCCATGCCCATGATAGCATCAAAATCCATCATCTCTAGCTCAACTAGGTCAGCTGAGGTCTGACGACTACAAATTGTCACCGTACAACCTCGGTAAACCCGTCTAGCAATAATCAATTCTCCGACCGGTGTAGATACCGCAAAAGGATCACTTAGTATTTCAGGCACTATACCAAACTTCCTCGCGAAAAATGGGGTAATATACGATAAAGTAGATCCTGGGTCTATCAAAACATAAGCATCGTGAGAGCAAATGGTTAATATACCTGTCACAACGTCTGGTGAAGACTCCTGGTCCTGTCGACCCGCTAAAGCATAGATACGGTTCTGATTACCACTTGAACTGGAACCTCTACCTCTACCTTGACCTCTACCAGCTGAAGACTGAGACTCGCGCCTTGAAGGATGCACGGACATAGATGATCCTGTTGCTGAACTCGCTGGTTGTGCCATTCCCCCCAAATCTCTATTTGGGCAATCTCGCATCATATGCCCCGGACGCCCACATATATAACAAGCATCAGAACCTGCTCGGCATTGGCCCAAGTGTCCTCTACCACAGATGTCACACCGTGGAGGAAATGACCATGTCTGCACAGATCCTCGCTGTCGCTGCAAACCCGATACTCGTGAGCTCTCACCTGGTCCTGACTGAGTATAGCGATCATACCTGTAACCCTGTAACCGAGGTGGCGGAGGCCTAGATGGCCGTCCAAAGTACTGGCTCCTATAACTACCCTGAGATTGCTCCTGAGACCTGGGAAATCTCATCCTCTTACGTTGCCCTTGCTCAGCCCTCTCTGTACCATGCTGCCGATGCCTACCCCTTTCTATATTCTGGGCGAATGCTTGAATCCGGGAGATATCCATACTATCCTGCAATGCAGCGGTGGCACATGCCTCGGTTAACTCTGGGGCTAACCCTGCTATAAACCTGTGAATCCTGTCCCGCATAGTAGAAACTATGGATGGTGCATATCTGGCCAATGAGTCAAAACGGAGACTATACTCTCGAACACTCATATTACCCTGCTTGAGGGCTAGAAACTGATCGACTCGAGCCTGTCGGATCTCCCGCGGTAAGTACTGGTCAAGGAAAGCATCTGAAAAATTCTCCCAAATAGCTGGAGGTGTATCACGTCCCCTGGACCTCTCCCATCCCTCATACCAAAGGATGGCTATATCTCGGAGTCGAAAAGCTGCTAGCTCAACTGCCTCTTTCTCCGTGGCATGCATAACACGAAAGATCCTGTGAAGCTGATCTATGAAATCCTGCGGGTCCTCCCTCTGATCTGTCCCCGTGAACTCTGGGGGACTCAAAGCAATAAACTCTCGGACCCTTGAACTCCCAGACCCCTCAGAAGTTCCTGCACTAGCTGATGCCCTAGCCTGTTGCTGGGTAGCTACCAACTGTGTCAACAAATGCACCGCACTCCTCAAGTCCTGATCTGATGGAAGTGGAGGGGGAACTGGATGTGCGGTTTCCCTAGGAATCTCCGTAGTTGGTGGAGGAGCCGGTAATGGCTGAGTAGGGGTCTCACCTTGAGCCTCAGACTGGGCCCCATCTACTGGGGGTACCCTGCTGGTCCCCTCACCTACTACTGTATCTCTCCTCTGGCTAGCCGTAGTCTTCCTAGTCACCGTCATCTGTGCATGCAAACACCAACACATAAGTTTAATTCAAATTTCCTATAACTCAGTTCTATAGCACGATTTAGATTTCAAAGAAGTGTAACCAACTCCTAAATGCCCTGTAGTTCCTTGCTTATATAATGTGGTGCACAACACATCTATAAACAAGACCCTACTAGACACGGCTTGTAGACTCCCTAGGACAGAACTGCTCTGATACCAAGTTTGTCACGCCCCGAACCTAGGAGCGAGACAAGCACCCCGTGCCTCACCTAACCTGGCGTACCAAATTGCGACTAAGGGACTCTGAACACATAATGTCATACTTTGGCCATGGGGCCACCTTGCAAGACAATTTGCGAAGCAAAATATAAAACTGAATGGAAACTAGCACTAACTAAATATCAATATAAAGCTAGGCCGACAAGGCCGTCATAGCTACTACAGCTGACAAACCACCAATTTATACAAACCCAACATACTGCACTAACCAACAGGATATGCCTACAAGCCTCTACTGATAGATGTACTGTGATCGGAACAGGGCCCCGACCTACCCATAACATATATACAGATATACATAAGATGTACACAAAACTCTAGACCTGGCAACTCCGAAAGACGTGGAGCTTACCGATCAGGCGGAACTCGGGAAACACCTACTGAGGAGGTCTACCCGTCTGTCTGTCTGAACCTGCACGCATGAAATGCAGCGCCCCCAAAAAAGGGACGTCAGTACGAAATAATGTACCGAGTATGTAAGGCAATAAAATAACTGAAATCTGAAACTGAACTGATAATATGATAACTGAAATTAACTGGGAGTCAAAGATGATCTGGAGATATACTTACCTGCTGATACTGACTCAACTCCTTCAATATAGTAAGTAAAATAATTGTACGGCCTTATAAGGCTCGGTATATATAACTGCTCTGCCATAGTAGGCTCGCTCATAGGCGCTCGGCCATACTAGGCTATGTATCTCGACCATGCTGGGCTCGCTCATAGGCGCTCAGCAACAGTAGGCTCGGTATATAACTTTCCATCTGATCATAGGTTGCCCAATAAGGAATAATATTGTAACTTATGAGACTAGAATAATGTGAATAAATTCATGAATACGAACTTCTCTTTATGTCTCATTATTAACACATGTAGCTACGAGATCATGCCAAAATGAAGGAAGGCTTAGACTTAACATACCTTATCACAATCTTTCCAATCACCAAGTTGAACTCACCTCTTCGCACCTTAATCTACAAGAATGATAATAATACTATCGTTAAGTTACGAAAGGTACAACTATCGCACAACGAACGACAAACCTATTTTGTATTAAAACGGGCAGCATCTCCCCTATAATATGCCCTTCCTCCAAATTCAAGATAACACCAACAATACAAGAACAGAACAATAACAACATATATACATCATTTTCCAGCCCTATATACACCATCAAATACTACAAAACAGCCCAACACACCCCAATCTCTTCGTACACAAAACGACCACCGTAGTAGTGTCAAACGACCCGAAAATGTTATGACGAACGACCAGCCAACCACCCTACATTTATATGGTGTTTATAAACCCCCTTCCTCCTCCAAAACTCCACAAAATAGTAGTAAAACACGCAGCCCAACAGCAACACAAAACAGTCCACAAAACAGTCCGCTACAAGTGAATAACTCGAACTCACGGCTTCCGATCACCGTCCCGTGAGTTCTTACAAGTATAGAACGACTTACCATGAATTTACAGCAGAAAAAATGGATGAAAGAGAGCAGTAAACTCACCTTATTTGTTGGATAACTCAGCTCCTATCTTGGTTCTTCAAACTCTAAGTTTTACCTCCAATTGGAACTTGAAAGGGAGAGAAAATCAATTAGGGTTTGTGGGAAATTTTTGGGAGGATTCTTTGCAGAGCTTATGTCTGGTTATTATGCTCTATTTTAAGTCTAATATATGAAGAAAATAGGCCCTTAAAAGGCCTCTTTGGATGACCCGAAATGGCCCATTTTTGGGCTTTCATTTAAGCAAGTAGGTGACACACCTACTGGTCACCTAGCAGCTTGCGCAGTATCGCAAAAGTGCACATATCTCTCTACTCCGATGTCGTATTGACAAATGGTCTAATGAGTTGGATAATAGACTCATAGATCTTTAATTTGATGGGTGGAACACCCCATAAATATAATTATATTGGGAGAAAATCGCAGTTACATTTTACCCAAAGTTTCAGTAAAACTTATGAATGTAACTTGTGATGACTTTCATCGACTTTTGTTCCACAACTCGCTTGACATCAAAACATAACACACGGATGTCATACAAATAATATAAATCATAACATAATCTCCTTATCATGTTAATCACTCTAGTCTCAACCCAAAGGTACATGTTATAACATTTCCAACTTGTCGACTTTCGATGAAACATTATTTTATTTAATTGCTTTAGCTTCTGAACTGTCCAACCCTCTTTGTACTTGTTGTTCATAATCTTCAATATTTGTAACCTCAGAGGTAACATGATTAACTTACTTTATATACTTTTAAATATTATCTCATTTTTGGTCCTACATTAGTTTACTTACGACGCATTTTTACGTACGAAAATATAGGGTGTAACAGTTCTACCACGACAGAGGTCATCCTTATAGGTATGCTCAAACGGTTCGCCCAGTTCACCGTGGTACATCATCCGGCCATAGTTCATATAGTGCACATCAGGGCTAGTCATCTCTCAGTTACCTTCCAACTCAAAGTTCGTCCCATGCACCTTCCGTTCAGGGCTCATCGGCACCGGATTCTTCTAGCGGGTATTCTGGTACTCGGAGCTCCCTTCAGTCCCCACCGCCATTCACAGGGAGGGGTTATTTCGAGTGTGGAGATATGGGTCACATCAAGAGGTATTGTCCCCGCATTACGGGAGGTCCAACTCAGCAAGGGAGTCAGCCTACGACTTCAGCACCCGTTACTTCACCACCCGCTCAGCCACCTCGGGGTGGAGCTCAGTCAGCTAGGGGTCTCCCTAGAGGGAGAGGCCGATCAGGTGGTGGTCAGGCCTGATTCTATGCTATTCCTACCAGACCAGAGGTTGTTGCTTCAGATGGAGTGATCACAGGTATTGTCTCAGTTTGCCACAGGGAGGCCTCTGTACTATTTGACCCTGGTTCCACTTATTCATGTGTATCATCGTATTTTGCTCATCATTTGGATATGCCCCATGAGTCCTTAATTTCATCTCTTCATGTCTATACTCCTGTGGGCGATACTATTATTGTGGACTTGCATATCGGTCGTGTGTAGTGACCATTGGGAGTCTGGATACTAAAGTTGATCTCTTGTTGCTTAACATGGTTGATTATGAGTTCCTGGTGATGTCTTTTGGGCAGACCAATGCCCCAACAACGTTCATGCATCTGATGAATAGTGTGTTTCAGCCTTATCTCGACTCGTTTGTTATAGTGTTCATTGATGATATCCTGGTGTACTCTCGTAGCCAGGAGGAACATGCCCAACATTTGAGGATTGTGTTGCGGCGGTTGAGGGAGGAGAAGTTTTATGTTAAGTTCTCCAAGTGTGAGTTTTGGCTTAGCTCAGTGGCATTCTTGGGACACGTGGTGTGTAGTGAGGGTGGATCCGAAGAAGATAGAGGCGGTTCATAGTTGGACTAGGCCGTCCTCAGCTACAGAGATTCGGAGCTTTCTTGGCTTGGCCGATTATTATCGTCGCTTCGTGAACGGCTTCTCGTCTATTGCATCGCCTTTGACCAAATTGACCCAAAAGGGTGCTCCTTTTAGGTGGTCGGATGAGTGTGAGGAGAGCTTTTAGAAGCTCAAGGCTGACTTGACCATAGCTCGAGTTCTAGTCTTGCCTTCAACATCATGCTCTTATACAATGTATTATGATGCTTCTCGGATCGGCATTGGGTGTGTGTTGATGCAGAAGAGTAAAGTGATTGCTTATGCTTCGCACAATGTATTATGATGATTGCTTATGCTTCGCACCAGTTGAAGCCTCACGAGAAGAACTACCACTACAACAAAACGTGGTTTTAGTGGAAATTATTTAATGGCAATAACTTAATTGCCGCTACATTATTTAGTGCAAGCAAAACATTAACAACTAATAAATATTTGCCAGCAATAAGTATATTTTTAGTGATGATTCAAGAGAATTAGTTTGCTAAGCTTTTATTTTTTCTTTTTCTTTTCCCTCCAATTATTTTTCCCCTCTAAATATTCTCCCACCTAAATAATATATCACTTCTCTGATTTGCCTGAAAAAAGGAAAACCTACGCCTCTAAGAATTAGGTCTCATTCTTAAAAAGCTTTTACAATTTTCATGGTGTAACAAAACTTCCACCTCTAGCAACCAAAATTGTCGCCAACTGAAATGTATGATTTCTATCTATTAGTTTTATATCTTTCTCTTAATTTCTCTTTATACACCTCTATCTCTATCTCTAACTTTTAGGATTTTGTCAGATTGATTCATGTTCTTGAAGTGAAGGTCGAAACTTTTTCTATTGATAATTATAACTTTAATTTGGTTTGCACTTTTTGCTTACTGAGATATATTTATTTTCGGGCTATATCTCTGGATTCTATGGTGCTACTTCTCCATCCCAATTATTTTATATATATTAACTTCTCAAAATTCAAATATCAAATTAAACTTCAGGTTGAACACTTTTTTATCATTCTGATGTGTCAATAGTGAAATTTAATGGTGAAAAAAATCTGAAACTTCATTCCATGGAATTCATGTGGCAATTAAAGAGTTTTTTAAAAAACAGTATAGGTTTTCCACAGTAGTGTTATTTAGTTTTCATGAATTCGTTTTGTATATTGCGGCTTATTAGGTGTTTAAATGGTGTTGATTCATTGAGCAAAATTGCATTATAATGAAGTTTAGTTATAGTTTTCAAGCGGTCGTCTTAGGTGCTTCTTAATGATTATCGTCCTGACATTGTATCAGGTTCAAGCCGTGTTTTCAATTGGTATATCTTAATCTTCTTTGATTTTTTTCATACCTTTTTTTTGTATTTTCTTTTACTATCTTACCTGAAAAATATTTGCTCTGCACAATTTGTTTTTGATTTTTCTGTTCAGGAAAGGTAATTTGAATATTTGGTTTTGTTTACAATAAACCTAAGTATGAAGATAATGTATGCGTTAATATTATCATAATGTTTGTCTCTTTCTTAAGTGATGATTCATCTATATGGTTTAGGTTTCTGGTTTATTAAAATTGATAGTTCAGTTATTTTGTTTATTCTCATTTTGTACTTTCGATAGCCCATGTTATTCTTTGTTTTTATTTTGTTTGTAGCATTGGCTTTTTTTCCTTTTACATATGTAGTCTTGTTTTCGGTAAATGAAATAATACGTTGTGTCTTTTCTTGTTCCTTTTTTCTCTTGACTGGTGTTAAGTAGAGTAATAACTGATAATCGATGAAAAAAAGACTTTAATCTATCTCCTAAGATTCACATATTGTGGAGCCTCAAAATAGTACTAAACTAGTTACTTTGCTTTGTCATTAGTAAAAAAACATCATCTTAAAAGAAAGGAACTTTCATAGAATGTAGATACAGAAACTGAAGAGTAAGAGTACAAAAATAAACTAGAAACTCGTGTTCTAATACCAAATAAAAGGCAATTCAAAAGCTAGGAAGGTTCGTGGGCTACTTTATTAAAAGATATTTGAAAATTGCCTCGAGGGAAAAAAATTGTTGTGCAATTTAATAATCGTAACTAGCGGCGGACCCAAGTGGTGGTTAGTGGGTTCAATTGAACCCGCTTCACAAAAAGATAATACTGTGTATATGTATAAATTAGAATTAAAGTTGTGTAAATTTTGTATAAATATTTTATTTGAAGTCACTTGACAAATACTATTTTACGACTAAATTTATATACTTCTAAGATTGAACTAGTTTGCACGAAATTCTGGGTCTGCCACTGACCGTAACCAAGACATCGGAAAAGAGGGTCGAAAGCTTGCTAGCTTTCGAGGCATTATCGCAAGAACTCCAGATCTAACACCTCTACATATAGATAATTGGAGAAGTTTTGATATAGAAGAAAAGAAGAAATTGCTAGAGTTTGTAAGGGTATGGAGTTGTTGTTATTATTATAGTTATTATTGTTATTATTATTGTTGTTGTTGCTGTTATTCTTCTATAACATATTATTGATAAATGTTTATTTTTGGTTTTTAGAAAAAGTTCTCTATCCCAACACGTGGAGAAGCGTTTGTCTTAAAGTCAATTGAAAAAAAAAATGGAAAGATAACAAATGCGATTTAAAAAGTGAATATTTGAAAAACTATAAGACCAAAGATGCTTTGCTGAAGAATAGACCAGCAAGTCGCATACCAAGGGATCAATGGACTGGTGTTGTTTCTTATTGGCTTTCTGATAAAGCTAAGATATAAACTTTAAAATCTTAAAAATGCACAATTAGTTGCTTATTGTTATAGTCTTTTGATTATTTTCATTAGTTGCTAATTGTTATATTGTTTTGATTATTTTATGTTGCAATGACAGAGGTGTACCCAGGCAAATAGAAATAATAGGGCCAAACAAAATATGCCTCACATAGAAGGATCCAAAAGTATTGCCACCTTAATGGATGAACAGGTACATGTGTAATTATGAAATAAAATATTTCAACACTCTTTTATCGTGCAGATTTGACATCAATTTTATTGTAATAGGCCAAGAATGGTATAGAGCCTACACGAGCAGAAATTCTTATACTGACAAACAAAAAAGTAAGGCTAGTAGACTATTGGATGAGGAGTCTTGCAAAGGCAGTTGTAAGATTTCTTCTCTTTCTTGTATTTCTTGAACTAGGAAATAGATTTAAAAAAAGAAAAACTTAATGAGAATTACTGAATTGAAAATTGGATTTCTGGTATATTAAATTTATCTCTATTGTTAACTATGTTATGCCCTTAATATATCAGGACATGATGAACGAAAGGTTGAGGGATACTGACGAATCAAATGACCAGTCTCCCTGCAGTGTTGCTTGGGAAGGAGATGTGTATTCTCAAGTGTTGGGAAATGATAAAAGTGGGTATGTTCGTGGTTTAGTACTTGGTCCAACTCCTTCTGTGCTGTGGGGTAGTAGATCTTCCTTAGGAAATATTGTAATAGAGGATTCGTCTGATGAGGTTGTACAAAAACAAAAGCACGAGATAATAGAGTTAAAAGAGTTAAATGAAAAACAAAATGATGAAATGAGTTTTATGAGGCAAGAACTATCATGGATGCGGCAAGTCATGAGAAAAATTGCTCCAAATGAGATACATATGCCTCAGAATATCACAGTTTGAGAAATTATGGCTTTACTTTGCTAACATCTATTTCATGCATTTATGAATGATGACTGCCATTTAGATTCACTGAATTTTCACTAAATTTTTATTAATAAATATCTATGGAAACTATAACGAAAATTGTTAAGGTACAAGTTACAATCGAGAATTGAATGGTTAATCATTTTTTGGTCATTGATGTTGTGGTAGTTTTGATCGTTTTCTGCCCTTGATGTATGCTTAGTGTTAGGCAAGAATTGGAATTTCTAGAGTATGTCTAGCAGCAACTAGTGTTTGGATCAAGGAAGGTCAAGAGAATGTGTTTACCAATATTGTTTGGCGTTTGCTTAATCTGGCCTGTGGAAAACAATTCCTTTTTCAATACTCAATCCTCAATCATCACCTGGGAATTCACTCCTAGTCAGTAGGCACAATATGCAACTCTTCCATTTCTGCATATATCTAGTAAGCTTGTCATTTTTATTGTACATAGGTTACCCAAAATTATATGTTGCAGTCTATCCATTTGAGAAACACTTTTAGGCTCTGGTCCAAATAACCTTAAAATGCTATTTGTACATATTCCTTCGCCTCTCTATTTGTCCAGAATTGGTGTACCAGTATGTGCCTGTACGAGTTATTGTATTTTAGATAGGACTATCATCTAAATGATAGAAATACTAAATGAGTAAAAGGTGATTCATTTTTCACATTATTTATTTTGTTATTTCAGGTTAAACAGTATATTGTGAAAGATTTCAGTACGAGGAAGAGTTGCAGAATTGTTTGAGGGCATCTACTCTTTTGTTATTGTGAATATTATATAGAATTAGTGATAATAACATTGGTTATTTTGTTTGAACAATATAATTTTATCTTACATGTCGTTGATACATTAGTAAGAATTAATAGTTTCTTTTGTTTTTCTAGATTGAATGAAATATATTATGTTTCTATGAGTTAAGTAGCGTATTTTATTAGCATTTTGCAGTTTAAAGATAGTTTGGTTCTTTATTTGCCGCTAATTAAAGGGTATTTTTAATCGAGAACTAATTTGATTTAGCATCTATAGTTGCAGCTACACAATTGTCATTATAGCCTATGACTTTTAGTGGCAATTTAATTCAATTTACTAGCAATAAAAATGGGCGTTAAAGTGCAAACTAGGCCTCTTATGCAATTAGTTTAGCAACAATTTTAGTTGCCGCTAAATTATTACTGTTAAAGCATGTGACTTTTGGCGGCAATATAGTTCGATTTACTGGCCAAAATATTAGACATTAAAGTACAAATTAAGCCTACTATTGAATGGATTTTGCAGCCATTAAATTGCCACTAAATATTTGACATTAAAGCATTCGACTTTTAGCGGCAATATAATTAGATATATCGGCCAAAAAGAATGACCGTTGAAGCACAATCTAAGCCTATTATGAAATGGATTTAGCAGCCATTTAAATGCCACTAAACTTTAGCAGTTAAAGCCTGCGACTTTTAGCGGCAATAGAACCTAGCTTTACCGGCACTTCATCGAATAGCCGCTAAAGGCTTTAGCGACGCCAGCAATCACGGTTACGGTATATTGCCGCTAAAAGTATTTTTTATTGCCGCTAAAGACTTTTTTTTTGGTAGTGTATCTATGGTTTGGCAATGTTATGATGGAGCGGGTCATACGCATCGGCATTTCTATAAAATATTCTGATGAAATCGTGCGTAATAATTGGCAAGAAGCCAGCATATTTGTGAGCTTTTCCTAATTGAACTGTGATGACCTGTCTGGTAAGGTCCATTATATATACTCCGATTGAGGAGGTAGCTACTATCTGAGAGTTTGAGTTATTACTTAGAGAAGGATTGTACCACGTATTATACTTGTTACTTCGTTTATCTTCTCTGATTCACATCTGTTTACTTCTATTGTATCTATCTTATTGGACCACTAGTAAGTGTTGATGCCGACCGCTTGTCACTACTTCTCTGGGGTTAGGCTAGATACTTACTAGATACGCGTTGATTTACGTACTCATACTACATTTCCTACACTTTTTATGCAGGTACACATATGTCCAGTGGTCTTTGGAGAGTAGAGGCGCAGCCATTTCTGGGACTTTACCGTGAGCTGCATTTCATGCTACGATCCACCGTCTACAGAGTCTCCATCAGAGTTATTTATATTTTTCTGTCTAACATGTATTCCAGACATATGTTGTATTTTATTATATTTCCTTGTTAATGCTCATGCACTTGTGACACCAGGTTTTGGGGGTTCCTACGGGTTGTTCACTATTTTAGTTCGTGTAAATTCTATTTCACACCATTTCATTAATAAAAAAGAAAATTATGATTTTAAGGTACTAGAATGAGTAATTAAATTGACTAATCATTGTTGGCTTGCATAACGGCGGTGTTAGGCACCATCATGACCACTAGTGGATTTTGGGTCGTGACAGCTTGGTATCAGAGCTCTAGGATCACTTAGGTCTCACGAGTCATGAGCAGGTCTAGTTTAGTCGTGCGGATCGGTACGGAGACGTCTGTACTTATCTTCGACAAGCTACAAGGTTATTAGGAGTACTTCCCTTCTTGACTTCCTCATCATGTAGTTTGATTCCATTGAGGCTTGTGTCTTTATTTCCTTCCTACTCAATCTTTTGCGACGTGAAGAGCTTGTTATCAATTGGGTGTCGAGGAGTGTAGTAGTACTGCAGACGTGATGCAGAATGTTTTTCCTTGCGTGTTCGGGCAGGCTATTATCGTCGCCTTGCGAAAGGATGTTCGTTTGTTCCAGCTCAGTATCGGTATTTTCTATGGTTTCGAGACTGTGCACGGATTGCTATGATGTCTATGCATTGTTATCGCACAATGTTGGTGCAATAGTAAGGTGCTCTTTTATATGTTGAGTCAGTGAATGGCTTGAAGAGAGGATTTCTCAGTGCATGATTAAGAGGTTCAACATTTAATTCCATTGGAGGAAAGGCAATCGGACTATAGATGTCCATGTTTGGATGATAAAGTAACGAGACTTGATATTTTCGAGCGTGGTGGAATTTTTATTGTGATGCGGTGTCGCCGTCCTCGTTTGAACGCATTACGGTTAACCGGTGTTACGATCTTCTTGGATTTTGCCTTCGGGGCAGGGTGTTGTGAAATGGTGCCTGAGGGGAGGTTGCCAGAGATAGCTTGTGTAGCGGTTCAGAATCGAATCGGTATTTCTAATGTTGATGGCTCAAGAAAGATGATCTTCGAAGAGGCTTAGAGTCGGTAACATTTTATTGGTTCAGGTGCTACAGAGATGCATTTTGATTTGATGCAACATTTGGGCAGCAAAGTATAAGGGAAGACATGGTGGGAAGTGTTTCACGATGGTTGAAGTATTAGCAGGTCAAGTATGAGAAGCAGAGGTTGAGAAGTTGCTTAAAGGATATGGTTTAAACGAAGTAAGAGTGGCAGATTAGCATATAGATTCTGTGATGGGGTAGCCGCGTGCATTGAGAAAGTGTAGAACAGTTTGGGAATCATGATAGAAGGTAATTTGGCCTACAGATTTTATTCGGAGTGATGATTACTGTACGAAGAAAGATTGAATATTGCGAAAAGGAGTTTGTTTGAAATGAAGAGTGGTGTTAAGATCTGATTATCGTTTTAGGTGCAATATGACTTGAGTTCGGAAGGTATTGCTGAAGTTTCAGTTGATGTCAATAGGGAAGGAGCAGACTTATACAGCTGGTGGGAGAGCATGAGCTCAAGAGAATTTACGGATTACGTTGTAGTGGCACCCAGTGCAACATCGTTGGAAGATGTCGGTAAGGAATTCCACATGTGGGTTATCTCCTATGAGCAGGTTAGCGGTGGCGTGATGTGATGAAGCTTCTGCGAGGAATATTACTTGTTACCCGGTAAGAGGTCGAGTGTGTGACTGTGACTGGTGATTCAGGATGTTCATGAAAAGCTTAACAAAAGACTTCGAGAAGTTTGGCGGGTTAACGGTGCGAAATCATGATAATTGAGAAGGAGGAATCGTTGTGGGCTCTGCATTATGTGATGGTAGCTTAAAACTTAGTGGGGGAGCCCCACCATTTATGATTGGATCGTATGGTTGTCTGCTTGGGCGATTTCTGGTTATCGGTGCGTTGGCGGATTATTTATGACTAAAAAAAGAAATATCAAGGGTAATTCAGCAAAGAACTTGATGGACGTGTGCTATATTAGGCGTTATCGATGCATGTTCAGGTTTATAGAAAGACTCAAAGCTTATTCTTAAGAGTTCAGCCGGTTGCTTCTTCGAGAGGGTGTTCATGTGCTAGTAGAGCATTGGAGTTTGTTCATATTTGGGACCAGGTCAGAGTGGGTGACTCTTGACAACGGTCCTAGTGTTCAAGAATTAAAGTGCAGTATTAGAGGAAAGGAAGAAATAACTTCGGACTCGCGGAAGGTCTTGCAGAATGGGTGCACCAGTTGGAGATGCTATTGTGCACGTAAGGAGGTATGAGCTGAGTCATAGGTATTGAGACGATGTGGTCTCGCCATTCAGGTCACTCGGGATGAATGTGGATTGTGTTCGTTATGTTGTGAATGGAGCTATCATATTTCTAAGTCAGGTTAAGGGTAAATTGGAAGAAGTTGGGTCGATTAGTAATGGCTGAATCAACATGATTGTGGCAAGGATCAGTTCCTTCATTATGTGAATTTATACATGTGGTTTGTGGTTGTACGTGCGAGCTTGACAACCACCATGACCTGCTTGATTTGGGAGGTATTTGATTCAAATGATTTTGTTGTGTAAATGGATTCTGGAAGAGTTATGACGGTTTAGATCACGGTTTGGGGTTGTGTTTCTGTGGTTTAGGGAATGCAGTTGTGTGTTGCATGGGATCTTCGGAAATGAGCTAAGTGAAAGGTTTCTAGCCGATGAAGTGTTATCCTATTGGTAGTTCAGGAGTTATGATGAATTCGTGTATTCTCACGTAGCGGCATGATAGATGCAGTGAGCGGCATGGGAATTTGAAAGTTGAGGACCAAGGTTGCAGTTCGGTTTTGACAAGAATGTCACGAGCTTGGATCAGCCGGGAATAATTAGATGTTCAGAGTAAAATGACATTATCCTAGTGTCGCTTGGGAATGGTGTTCTATGGAAGGAGCATTGTGTATTGATTTGCGGATTCTTGATCTGCTTTATAGAATTAGTACGGCTAGTGGTATGGATGTGCGCACTTGGCTACCTGGGCGGAAGGTCGTGGGAGCGTACCCCACAGGGAAGTTGTATGAGTGTGACATGCTAGTCACTTGATGGTTAAAGATCGAAACCAAGTACGGAGATTTTTGGTACTATCGTTAATGTGAGGGTTTATGCTTGGAAGGCGCTCTATTCCTTTTGTTGTGAACTGTGCGGGTTGTGCCGGATTGAGAGGGTTTGATTATTCACATGTGTGTTGAGGTCCCGTGTAGCTCGTGATGTCTTATGATAAGGATGGCTCTCGAGATGCAGGTCATTTATCGCACCTTAGTCGTGCTTGGGTTTTGTGGCATATCACGCTATCCGTCTCCCCAAAGTTGTATTTTTTCACTTGGCGTGCTTGTGGCCGATATTCGGTATTCCGTTGGTAGAAGCATTATGGCTTGAGTGGTATGTCCTTATTTATTGTTGTGAGTGGATCGGGTTGCCCGCCGCGACGGTATCATGTTTGGATCGGGTTGCACGCCGTAACAGTGTTATGTTGAGTACGGTTCCCTATATCTATTCCTGGATATTTTGTTTCTCATCCTATGAGAAGGGTTCATAACATCTGTTCGGCCATTTTATTCGTTACGCGGGCAGGATAATTCTTTTCCAGGGTTCGTTCCTCCTTATGTGTCATATTCGAGTTGTAGCTTGTCGGCACATTGATGGCGTCATATGAAGTCTGAGTTAGTGTCTAAGAAGGCTTATTGCATGAGCTGCTTGTACTGGGTGAGACGGTATTATTGGACCTGAAATTTGTGCAATCAAATTTATATAAGGTACATTAAAGGGAAAATATCGTTATTCTGTTCAAAATGAGGTAATGGTTTTTGTAAGGAGGAGAGACTCTATGAATTATTGATTCGGCAGGTAATTATGAGTTTCTACACGTCTTTTTCGCCGTGGCAGTATTGCGAGATTTGGAACAGGATTTATATGCGTCATGAGATGTATTACGGGCACCGAATTCGTGAAATTTCAGCTATTATGGTCGGAAGATGTTATTATGGGCAACCGACTTATGCGGTGCATGGTGTGATTTCAGCATAGATACATGATCATGTTTGGTACAGTGTGTGGTGATTCGTGCGGTGTTCTTGTGTTAGAATCAAGCCTTGTAAAGAAATTTGGAAGTTGGAACTTGGATTTAAAGCTTGTTAGCTACGATTATAGGGAGGATTTTCAATCTGGCTCGAGCTAATGTTTTCAACTGGAATGTGGTGGCACGGTTTTTTTGATTTCTAGCGCATCCTTTGGCAATTTGAGGTTTTGCATAGCTTCACTTCAGATATTATGACTTGTACGGGTGGTTGGAATTGAATTTTGGGAAGTTCGGGATTGATTTGGAAAGAAAATTCTAATTTCAAAAGCTTTAAGTTGGAAGAAATAACTAAGGTTTCACTTTTGAGTAAACAACATCGGAATCGGGATTTGAAGGTTCCAACAAGTTTGTTTAATGATTTTGGTCTTAGGAGCATGTCCGGATGTTAATTTGGAGGTCTGTAGGTTATTTCAGCGTCAATTGGCGGAAGTTGGAAATTTGATGATTTTTGGGAAGTTTGACCATGAGTGGAATATCAGGGTCGGATTCCGATTCTTAAAGTTGGAGTATGTCCATAATTTCAATTAGGACTTGTGTGCAAAATTTGAGGTCAATCGGACTTGATTTGATAGGTTTCGGCGTCGAATGTAGAAGTATGAAGTTTTAAAGTTCATTAGGCTTGAATCGATGTGCGATTCGTGTTTTAACCATTGTTTGATGTGATTTAAAGGCTCGACTAAGTTCGTATGATGTTTAAGGACTGGTTGGTATATTTTGTCGAGGACTCGGGGGCCTCGGGTGGTTTCGGGATGGATAACGGATCAATTTGGACTTGTGTGAATGGCTGAAGTGCACCAGCTCTGGTGTAATCGCACATGCACAAGATTGACCACATGTGCGAGCTCGCAGAAGCGAGCATTTGGGCACAGAAGCAGAGTTGGAGAAGGTGGTATGTGGTCGTAGGTGCGACGCGAAGACCGCATAAGTGGAAAGGCCTGATGATCGTAGAAGCGGATGTGGTCCGCAAGAGCGCGTGTGCAGAAGCGCTCCTTGGCCATAGAAGCGGAAGCGCAGATGCGCATTTGGGTCTGCAGATGCGGACGAGCCTGGACTAAGTTAGAACTGCACCTGCGATGGAAATTATGCAGCTGCGACTGGTGTTCTGCAGGTGCAGAAAGTCGGGTGGGCCGATTATTTTAAAAATCGGGGTTTTGCTTATTTCCCTCATTTTCTTACTTGGTTCGGGCAATTTTGGAGAGCTTCAAGAGAATATTTTCATCAAGAAACACAAAGTAAATGATTCCCACATATTACAAGTTAAATGCATGGTTTGTATAAGTATTTAAACATGGAAATTAGTAGAAATTGTGGAGGATTTTGGTAGAAAATCTAGAATTTGGTATTTTTGAAATTTGCCCACGAAATTGGACATGGAATTTGGAATAAGTTATATATTTTAGTTCGTGGTGTTATGAGTAAAATTTAACTTCGAACATTTTCGAAATTCGGGCACGTGGGCCTCGATATTGATTTTATAGACTTTTCGAGCGGAATCCGGTCACGTCAGCATTTTTATAAAATACTCTTAAGAAATCGTGCATAATAATTGGCAAGAAGCCAACATATCTGTGAGCTTTTCCCGATTGAACTGTGGCGACCTATCTAGTAAGGTCCATTATATATACTCTGATTGAGGAGGTAGCTACTAGCTGAGAGTTTGAGTTATTGCTGAGAGGAGGATTGTACCACGTATTATACTTGTTACTTCGTTTTTCTTCTCTGATTCACATCTATTTACTTCTATTGTATCTGTCTTATTTGACCACTAATAAGTGTTGATGTCGACCCCTCGTCACTACTTCTCTGGGTTATGCTAGATACTTACTGGGTACACGTTGATTTACGTACTTATACTACACTTGCTGCACTTTTTGTGCAGCTACACATTTCGTGGACTTTACTGTGAGTTGCATTTCATGTTACGATCTGCAGCCTGCAGAGTATCCATCAGAGTTATTTATATTTTCCTATCTAACTTGTATTTCAGACAGATGTTGTATTTTATTATATTTCCTAGTTCTTGTGACACTGTGTTTTGGGGGTTCCTACGGGTTGTTCCCTATTGTAGTTCGTGTAAATTCTATTTCACACCATTTCATTAATAAATAAAAAAATTATGATTTTAAGGTACTGGAATGAGTAATTAAACCGACTAATCACTGTTGGCTTGCTTGACGGCGGTGTTAGGCGCCGGCGGTGTTAGGCGCCATCACGACCACTAGTCGATTTTGGGTCGTGACAATTATTATCACGCTATCAAGTGAATTCATTGATTTCCAACTTTTTTTAAATATAATTCTTCCAAAAGTTATTTTGTTTCAACTTAAACAATTTAAATTTTCAACAAACCAAACTTCATCAATTTGATTCTCTCAAATAGTAGTAAGAATATTATAAATTTGTAGCTAGATTCTCCAATCTTTGTGGGACGATATCATAAACTATACTAGAAATTGACAGAGTACGAGTAGCAAAATCTTATACACATTGGCCTCATCACTTCGCATAGAAGCCAGTGTTTTAAAAGGCATTTTCGGGGTAAGGCGCACCAAAAACGCTCTAAAGACTTTTTCACTTCGTACGCCAGGGTGTTTGAAGCGCGTTTTTTTAGTGATGCGTAAGCCCTAGAGACTTTTTCAAATTTAAACCAAAATTTGATGAATAAGTCCTTTATAATATACCCAAATTCTCAAAAGTCATCTAGGTAATTACTCAAAAGTTTTAAAAAGGAACTAAAATCTGTTAAATTTAAAAGTCAAGACATTTTTTATTGATTGAATCCCTAATTTATGGTCTTTCCCAATTTTTTATCTTGTCCACTAGTCTGCTAATATATCTCAAAAGTAACGAATATTCAATTTTTCTTTTACAAATACAAAGAAAACTTCATTCTCCTTTATAGCAGCAAGTTCAACGTTCAAATTACAGGTTAGTCATCCTTTTTGTCCTCCGTGTAGAAAATATTATTCTTTTCGAGTCAAGTTAGTTGTGCTTCTAAGTAGCATATAATAAATTATTTTGACTAGTTTTTTGTGGGAATGGAGCACATCTATATATATATATATATATATATATATATATATATATATATATATATATATATATATTTCACATATTTATAGTTTTTTCAATTTTTATGCAATTTTACTTGTTTATAAATATTTACTGTAATTATATTTTTTTAGAAAATATTAAAAATTAAATACCTATGGGGCTTACGCCCAGTGCCACGGGGCTTACGCCTCACTAAGGCATATGTAAAACGCCTCGCCTTACGCCCACGTCTCTTTTTTAAATTTTTTTTATTTTTTTTTATTTTTTATATATAAACTTTCGCAGTTCACCTAGGGGTGTTGTATTAGCCAAAAAAGAGTTTGATTATACAACACAAGAGTAGAGAGTACCCTTCAAAAATAGAGAGGAATAGGCGATTAGAAAATATGTCGCCCCCTCAAACAAAAATAGACTAACTAACGAAGAAATTAGCCTTGTCATATTTGTTACTTATACAAGGAATCTGATCTTTGTCAAGCAGGAAGAGGCTTTTCGCTTGCCTAGAAAGTTGGTGGCTAGAATAGAAGTGTGATGGTTGTTGAGTTTCCACTGCCCTTTTAGCAAAACTATCCTGCAGTTGATTAGCCTCACGATAGCAATGATTGATCTGAATATTGAGCATACTTATGGTTTCGTTGATCTTGTTAACTATATGACTGAGTTTATAGTTAGTATCGCTATCTTTACGGAGGATCTCTACAATGTATAGAGAATCCAATTCAAGGATTGCTTGATTGAAGCCATTTTGTTTGCACCAGTTGAGACCAACCAAGGCTGCTTGAGCCTCCGCAATATTGTGATTCTTGGCGATAACTGGAATTGAGAAGGACATGATAATGTCTCCATACTCATCCCTGATAGATCCTCCTAGGCCTACTTTTCCTTTCCCCTGAAGAAAGCTCCCATCAGTGTTGATCTTGACCCATTCTCTTTCAGGCTTGTATCATCGAACCACCATATTTTTGTACCCATGTCGTAACCTTGTAAGGGTGTCACAGAAAGAATTTCAAGGTAGATTTAGACCACAGTTTGGATATGCTTTGTTGAAAGCAGTTTCAATTCTCCAAGTTATTTGTTGCTTTAATCTATACTTGTTGAAGCTTTTTTGATCTCCAAACCTGTAAGCAGAAAATTCTTTCCAAAGAGACCAGCAAATAATAACTGGGGTAATATTTCAAACAAGTCTTTGGACATCATTGGGAGCCTTAGAGGTCCACCAATGGTTAATTATATATCTAATAGGATAGGGGTGATGATGAATGCCAAGAGCATTTCCAAAGAGTTTCCAAATGTAACTAGCAGCTTGACCCTCTACAAATACATGATTTATATTATTAATATTAGGATTACTGCAGCAGTTACATCTGGAAATAATTTGTTTGCCAAATTTAATAATCACATCATCAAAAGGGAGTTTGCTATGCCATAGCCTCCACACAAGAAAGGACATTTTAAAAGGAATAGTAGAGTTCCATACTTTGTCTATGAATTGAACTTTTGGACTAGATTTCCTTACCAGATTCCATGCACTTTTGTTTGTGTACTTGCCATTATCCGAAAGTGCCCAAAAACTTTGATCTTCCTTGTTTTGGTTGCCAATAGGAATGATTTGGATTTGTTGAACTAGATGATCTGGTAGGAGCTCTTTCAATTTGTTGGTTTTCCATTGACCAACAGA
The DNA here is from genome assembly GCF_000390325.3 of Nicotiana tomentosiformis. Lineage (NCBI taxonomy): Eukaryota > Viridiplantae > Streptophyta > Magnoliopsida > Solanales > Solanaceae > Nicotiana > Nicotiana tomentosiformis. The sequence continues at coordinate 68,801,192 of NC_090821.1, read as the reverse complement.
AATGAATTCCCTTACCAAAGATTTGGAATTCTTTGGGGTATCAGGGAACTGTTTTGCCAGGGGACCTTTAAGGGACCAATTGTCCCACTGAAAGTTACTAGAACCAAAATTCACCTGCCAAACAATATGATTCTCTGCAATATCTCTCATTTTGAGAACATGACTCCAAGCATGGGAATTACCTGGAGCAAGCTTTTTAGAAACTAAGTGAGATCTGACACAATATTTATCTCTAATGAAAGTAGCCCAAAGAGATGATGTGGACCTTATTCTCTACCACCTTTTTCATAGCTAACATGTTACTAATGTCTTCCATTTTCCTAATGTCAATGCCTCATTCATCAAAAGGGAGTGCAAGATGGTTCCAAGAACTCCAATGATATTTCTTGTGATCCTCAGAGGAACCCCAGGAGAAATTAGAAAAATGCTTCTCAATTAACCTGAATACTCCCTTAGGAGGAGTCATAGTAGAAAGAGTGTACAATGGGATTGACTGAAGAACACTCTTAATTAGAGTAGCCTTACCCCATGTGAAAGCATCTTGCCTTGCCAGCCATTAAGCCTTTTCACAATTTTACTAATTATGTTATCAAAAAGTCAATCTTTTTCCTACCCACATACAGTGGATAACCTAGATAAGTAAAAGGAAAGTTCTTATCCATAAAGTCAGAGCACTTTCTAATCCTGTAAATTCTAGTAGTAGCAGTATTAGGAGCAGTTAAGAAGTAACTTTTGTCCCTATTAACCAGTTGACCAGAACCTCTTTCATAGTTATCAATAACATTCATGACCAATTTGATAGAAGTAGAACCCCCACTGCAAAAAATAACAATATCATCAGCATACGCAAGATGGTTAATCCTAGGAGCATTAGGGGGCATGGAGAAGGGAGTGAAGTTAGGATTTCTATATAAAGAGTTGAGAGATCTAGATAAGACTTCAGCAGCAATAATAAAGAGAGTAGGGGAAAGAGGATCCCCTTGCTTAACCCCTTGAGAAGAAGAGAAGAAGCCATGTCTCATACCATTAATGATAACTGAGTACCATACATTTGATATGAGATTGTGAACCAAACCAATCCAATTATCAGAAAAACCAAATTTTCTAAGTACTGCATATAAGAAATCCCAATCAATTCTATCATACGCTTTAGCCATATCCAATTTAATGACAACATTACCCCCCATGATTACAATGAGAAATATTGTGAACAATTTCCTGAGCTAACAAAACATTCTCTGAGATGAGTCTATCCTTTACAAAGTAACTTTGGTTCAAGGAAATTATTTTATGCAACAAAGTATTTACTCTAAGAGAAACAATTTTGGAGATAATGTTGTTAGTAAAGTTGGATAAGCTAATGGGTCTAAAGTCAAAAAAGGTAGCATGATTGTCAATTTTAGGAATTAAAACCAAACAAGTATGAGAGTAGAATTTGGTCAAACCTTTTCCTTTGAAGAAATCTTTCACAAAAGCAATGACTTCCCTCTCAATTATCTTCTAGCAACTCTGAACGAAGGTGCCATTGAAGCCATCTGGTCCTGATGTGCTGTGAGGGTTGAGGCTAAATACTGCTTCCTTGATTTCATCTTCCTATGGAACCTTGCTAAGCATTATATTGTCATCACCTGAAATACAGAAAGGAATATAATCCAGGATAGAATTGTCGATTATAGGAAGGGTGAGGTTAAAGATGGTTTGAAAATGTCTCACAGCTTTTCTAGCTATCTTCTCATCTCCCTTAATCCAGTTCCTTCTACTGTTCTTGATGCGATTAATCTGTTGCCTTCTTCTCTTCTCTCTAAGGATAGAATGAAAGTATCTGGTATTCTTTTCCCCTTCTTCAAACCACTTTATTTGAGATTTTTGTTTGAGCATGGATTCTTACAGATTGAGCCATCTAATATACTGAGCATGAGCCCTTTTGACATCTTCTCTACTCTTTTCCCAGTTATCTTCAATATCAATGTCCTCCAACTCCTGAAGTTTATCTTCCCAATTGGTAACAGCTTCATTAATGTCCCCAATTTCATTCCTAGACCATTGGGATAGCCTTTTACTAAGAGCTTTGAGCTTACTTTAAAGGATCCACATAGGATTCCCAACCACTTATGTATTCCATGATTCCTTCACTATATCAAAGAAGCCCTCTATGTTAACCCAACAATTCAGAAATCTAAAATAATTAATGTGTTGATGATCAGCATCCAAGTTCTTCATAAGAAGGGGTCTGTGATTTGAGCTTGTCCTATCCAGATGTCTAACAGAGATTCTTTGAAACAATTGATCCCAATGATCATAAACAAAGATTCTGTCAAGCCTTTTTCAGATTCTCTTCCCAGGTCTTCTGCTATTGCACAAGTGTAATTAGAACAATTGTAACCAATAACAATGAGGCCACAGTTATTGATACAAGTTTGAAATTCCAGACTTTTATACATTCTTTGTGATTTACCCCATAGTTTTTCATTAGGATCCATGATTATGTTGAAATCCCATCCTATACACCAAGGGACATCAATCACCATATTATCTAGTTCAAGAGATTGCCATAGGTCCCTTCTGTCTTTGGATTTGCATTTAGCATAAACAGCAGTAATATATATGTCCTTCATACCAATAGCTTTGTGAAAGTTGATTGTGATATGTTGATCACTGATGGCGGTGACTATAGTAGTGTTGTAGGAATTCCAAAAACACCAGATTTGACCAATATTATTGCAGCAAGAATGTTGGAAACCCAAGAATTTTCTGTAACCCTCTAATTTATCATTTGAGATAAAAGGTTCAAAGATAGCCATGTATTGAGAGTTGTTGATGTTAATCAGTTTCTTTAGCCTATGAATGGATTTTTTGGATCTAACTCCCCTAATGTTCCAAAATAGAGCACTAATTATTAAGATCATTTGGGGGGTTGTCTTCCTTTTGATTCCTCCTCATATAAGGATGAGTTCTGTTCCTATTTCTTCTACTATTTTTTCTGGTTTCACTTCTTCCTCTCCTGTTATTCTGTTGTTGATCTTCTGTAATGGTATGAGAATTTCGATCTTCTTTTCTCCCCTCCTGTTGGTTGTTCGACTGTTCTACTCCTTGCCAGCTATCAGAAAAGGTCATCTTCTTGATTAGGAATGTTGCACTCTTCCTTGTTTTTATATAAGTCCACAACAAGTTGAAGTCCCGGTAGATTCCTTATATCTGTTGAAACAGTAGAAGAGCTGGGGTCACCACACTTCTCTTGACCTTGTATCCCTTCACTATTGTCTTCTTGATTAGAGTTTGAGTAATTCTGTATTGATGTTGTTGATCCCCTATTCTATTAGTCTCATTCAAATTTCAGAAGAATTCTTGTTGATATTCTCATTAGTTTGTTCTTGTTGGCAGGTGTTGTTTTTTGTTGTTGGGCTAAGTACGCTTTCTTCAATGGATTGCCTTGAGAAGTCGTTTTGGTTTGCAGCTGAAACAGATTTTTCTATTCTTTTAATATTGGATGGTTTAAACACAACTTTACTCTTCTTTTTTGGCAACTTCTTAAGCTTCTTCTACTTTGTCTTCTTCTTTCTATCCTTTTTGTTGTTGCTATTGACCTCTTCATTTTGCTGTTTTTGAGTGATCTCTGGATTCAGCAGATTTTGAGATTTTTCATTGCTACTCTCATTAGCCTTGCTCCCCTCTTGTTCTTTGGTTAACTGATGATCAATACCTTGATTGTGATTCTCTTCTTCTTGTATATTTTCACCTTTCTTTTTCTCTAGAGCTCTACAATTGATCATGTAATGACCAATGTTTCTACAGTGTTTGTAATATTTTGGGACTCCTTCATACTCCAATTTTTGAGTGTAACCTTTGAGTGGAGAATCTTCATATTCTTGGCCAACAAATACACTTTGAGATAGTGGCTTCAGCAGGTCCACTTCAACTCTAATTTTAGCCATACGTGGCCTTGTTCTTCCCAATTCACGTCTTTTAAAATACTGATAGAAGCATTAATTACAAAAAATTCATACCCCTATTCTATTTTATTTGACACTATTTTCTTATTAATTCATAAAAAATTGATGTATTTTCATATTTAGAGAAAATTTTATTTTAATTTACCGTTTATGAGAAATTTTTATAGTTACACAAATGTTTGGCATGTTTAAAACAATATTAGCTATTGGAGACGAGAAGAGCTTTTGGTCAAAATTTACAGGACGAATGTAGCGTAGGTTTTTACGAGTTAATTGGACTTAATATTTTAAATGTAGAGCATATATATACATACGAAAACAATTAAAACATTAAATATATTAAATTCTGAACTTATAATTTTGAATGGACAATAAATTCCTTATAGATTAATCCCATTAAGTGAGCGTTTGGACATAACAATTATAAAATTCCAAAATAGGAAAATAGGAGGGAAAAATTTTTCAAGTAAAAATAGTATTTGAAATTTAGAGTTGTGTTTGGACATGAATATAATTTTGGGTTGTTTTTGAAGTTTTGTGAGTGATTTGAGTGAAAATTTTGAAAAATAACTTTTTGGAGTTTTTAAAATTTTTGAAAATTTCTAAAATACATTTTCAAGTGAAAATTGAAAATTTTATGAACAAACGCTGATTTCGAAAAAATTCAATTTTGTTTTGGAAAAAAAGGAAAACTTTCTTATGTCCAAACGAGCTCTATATCTAAACCTGAATTCGCCTTTGCCCTTTACCATGTTATTACTAGATTTTTTCAATCCAACATGGTTAGAAAAGAAACTGAAACTGCAGTAATTTTCGTTTTGACACTCTTTGTTTCCGTTCTTGAACTTCTATCTCCCCTACCTTTTTACTATTTCATTTAATAATTCGTCTTATCTTTTCTCTTTTTCACTTTTCACTTTTGGATGCTAGTAAAATCGCTGCCGCATGTTATAGACCCATGATTTATTATCCATAGTACGTACAGCGGCAGACATTAACACAAAATTTGAAATTTCAATCTTCTCTTTTTTTTTGTGGAAATATTTAAAACGTGTATAATCAATGACCAAAATATTACTGTATTTTATTTTGACTATATTCTTCAGGTAGCCAATTTCCTACTTCTCCTCTTCTATATATAAAGCTCCTGTATCCTTCCCAAAACATACACCAAGCAGCTTTTGTGAGAATTTTGAAAAATAACAAAAGTTGCACATTTAAAAGAAGAAGAAGACGACGAAAAAAGATGCGTCCAGCTTCATCAGTTATCACCTTCTTTCTTCTTCTTTTTATCTCCATCTATATTTTGAAGAAAACCCTAAAAAGGTTTCCCAGATCATCGATAACTATAGCACTAAACTACGTAGTTTTTATCGCTAATCAGTTGAAATGGGCTTGGGAAATTCTCCTCCAATCTTTTTTTCATCCTTATAATCTTAGTTCTATTTCTCGAAATGATCAGGATCAGGATCATGAGCTTGAAATTATGCATTATGAACCCGAATAGGAGTCTTCGGGTTCAGTAGAATGTGCAGTTTGTTTGTGCAAGATTGAAGAAGGAGAAGAAGTTAGAGAGTTAAGATGTGATCATCTTTATCATAGGGTTTGTTTAGGTAGGTGGCTTGGTACGGGACGTATGACGTTGCTAATTTGCATCAAGAAACCATCTCAAGCCACCTCCTCTCGTTGCTAATTTGCATCAAGAAGTTATTTTATTCGATTTCATCTCAGGGACGAGGTCGATAGATCGTTATCAATGGTGGATACGGTAAATAAAAAAAGGTTTTGCATGATTATGGTTGAAGGAAGATGAACAATATATATAGTTCTTAGGAGACTTGTTTTTTTCATGGCCATTTTCATGTACCTCCTGTAAATTATATGGCAATGATAAACTTGATGATGATGGAAAAAAAAAAGTATCCTATTGTTGATATGCCATGTATCAATTAATATTCCTTTTTAATCATTTAATGGTAACTAATTACAGATATATTCAATCACAAATCAGTATCTTTCTTAGCATTATAAATCAGCGATATAATGATAATTTCCTCATTTTTCTTTTTCTTGTTCTTTTTCCCAATCAAATTTGGTTTCTTCTTACCAAAGTCTGACCACTCAATTATGTGAAACACTAGTCACTAGATATTTATTGCAAACTATATATTTGATACATACTTTTACCTCTTTTTTGGATGATAATAACTATAGTATGTTCTGAACTTATTTTTCTAGCCTATTGCCACCCTATCATGCTAGAGACAAGGAATCAGAATTCTCTATTTTTGACACAGAATATATATTTATATATAATAACCCATTAAAATTTTAATAGATATCTAATATAAATTCATAATTTTAGAAGGGTAATGAGTTTAATACTGTGAAATACATTAGTCGAATCTATCAAATTTAAATTCTGAATTTGATATGAAAGAGTGATTTCATTTTGCTGTCATTTGGAATAAAACAAAAAGTGAAAAAAATAATTGCCACGTGGTTTTTCTCTATTAACTAATTGTCACATAGTGATGACTATTATTCCTTCATGATTTGTGTCCTCGTAAGTTAGTTTAAATGAAAAAGAACTTTCCCCTTGATAAGTATTTTACATAAGCTAGAGCTGTCGGGCAAGTTAGCCAAGTGGGCCATAGAATTAAGCGAACATGATATCGCATATCAACCGAGGATGACGATAAAATCACAAGTCCTTGCCGACCTCAGCACAAAAATAACGCCCGAAGTCGAAAATAAAGCCGCCCACGCTTCTCCACAAAGCAAGATCCATGGATTTTGTACACCGACGACGCTTCTAATGCGTCAGGGTCCGGACTAGGACCTGTGCTCGAGGTCTCAACAGGCGAAGTAGTTCACTAGTCCATAAGGTACCCGGATAGGACTAACAACGAGGTCGAGTATGAGGATTTGATTGCAGGACTAAGGTTAGCACTCAAGTACTGGGCGAAACGGGTCATCCTACGTTGCGACTCCTAACTCGTCGTCAACCAAGTCACATGGACTTTCCAGATCAAATGGCAAAGGTTGCAAAAATACCAGGCCGACATCTGCAAATTAGTGCCCGAGTTTGATGAATGTCAGCTCGACCAGATCCCTCGAGCACAAAACATCGAAGCAGACGGCCTCGCCAAATTAGCAGTAGCCACTAAAAACATAACAGGAGAAGGAAACATGGTCACCCTCCTCCACTCATCAATAGATCACATCGAGGTAAGGACTATAAATCTAACTTGGGAATCGCGCAACCGTATTATTACATACTTGCAGGATGGCGTACATACAAATGATAAAAAGAAGCCAAGAAGCTTTGGATGCAAGCGGCCAGGTACAACATCATTCACAACGATCTATACAAAAGGACGTATGGCGCCCCCTAGCGAAATGCTTAGGCCCGAATCAAATGCGGCGTGTCCTAGAAGAGGTCCACGAAGGCCACTGCGGGGCTCATTCCGGCAATCAAACTCTAGTCAGGTGTCTCATATGGGCAGGTTACTACTGGCCTACTATGAAAAAAGAGGTCGCAGGCTTCGTGAAAAAATGCGAGCAATGCCAAAAATACGCCCAATGATCCATCAAGCGGGCGAGGACCTCCACTCGGTCACTTCCCCATGGCCTTTCATCAAGTGGGGAATAGACATCGTCGGCCCCCTACCCGCACGGCGAGGTAATGTACATTTTCTTTTGGTTTTAACTGAATATATTTTCTAAATGGGTTGAAGCAGGGACATTCGCCTAGATACGCGAACAAGATGATCACCTTCATATGGAAAAATATTGTGTGCCGCTTCGGCCTCCCCAATTTTTTGAGAAGTGGCATATCAAAAGAATACTCTCCACCCCATACCACTCCGCAGGAAACGGGCGAGAAGAATCCTCTAACAAATCAATACTGATCATCATGAAGAAAAAGCTCGAAGACGCCGAGGGACTATGGCTAGAACTATTACCAGAAGTACTCTGGGCCTACCGCACAATGCCAAAGACGAGCACAGGAGATACGCCCTACTCATTTGAGATTAGTCTATGGGACTAATGCGGTAATACCAGTCAAAGAGCCCAGTTTGAGATACTCCCATGAGAGCGGGCCGAGGAACGACGAAAGCAAAAGGCAGGAACTCGACGAAGTCAAAGAACGGAGAGATATGGCCTCCAAAAGGATGATCGCCCAAAACCAACAGGCAGAACACTACTATAACAAAAAGGCCAAGATCATATCACTCAAAGTCGGGGACTACGTACTCAAGGACAAAACACAAGCGAGCAAAGACTAGCGGGAAGGCAAACTAGGAACGAACTAGTACGGCCCATACAGAATCACGACAGCGGCAAACAAAGGGTCATTTCAACTAGAAACAATGGAAGGAAAACTGCTACCAAACAACTGGAACATCTCCCACCTCAAGTACTTCAACTTTTAAGAACAAGCGTGTCACGCCCCGAACCTGGGGGACGAGACCGGCACCCGGTGCCTCACCTAACCTAGGGTACCAACTTGCGACTAAGGGACTCTGAACTAAGGGTGACAAGTGGGCCGGTCCAGGCCCGGGACCGCGGGCCAAATGGGCTAAATGGGCCAGGACCAGTCTCGTGGGTCGGTCCTATGATTTGGGCCCGTCAGGCCCGGGACCATTTAGCCCGCCAGGGACCGGGACCGGATCGGTCCCTTAGAGGGCCAAACAGTCCCAACGGCTATTTCTTTTTTAAATATATAACCGTTGGGCTGTCAAAAATAGCCGTTGGCTATTTAAAAAATAGTCATTTAACCCCCCAAACTTTGTTTTAATCCCAAACTTTTTATAATTATACTTTTTCCCTATTTTCAACTATAAATACCCCATCATTCTTTCATTTTTTCTTACAAAATTATCAATCTATCACAATCTCTCTCTAATTTTCTTCTATAATTGCTACTATTGTTTACTTTATTGTGACTAAGCGTATAATATATAAGCTATATTCGATATATATATATATATATATATATAGCTTATATATTATACATTTAGTATATATACTATATTATACTATATATACAACTTATATAAGCTATATAAGATGTATATATAGCTTATCGAATATAGCTTTTATATATATATATAGCTTATATATACTCTATATATATACATCAATATATACTCTATATATATACATTGATATATATATATATATATATATATATATATATATATATATATATATATATATAGTGTAGTTTAGTATATATACTATACTATACTATATGTACATCTTATATAGCTTATATATTATACACTTAGTATATATATACTTTTTAGTAGTAACGTGAAATGACCAAAGTATGGTACTTTTTAGCTATTATAAATATGAAATGATAGAAGATCAAGTTTTAGCTCAACTCAGTTTTAGTTGAAACTGTAGTTTGAGTTTGAGCTAAAACTTGATCTTCTATCATTCCATATTTATACCAGCTAAGAAGTACTCATCCTACGTTGCGACTCCTAACTCGTCGTCAACCAAGTCACATGGACTTTCCAGATCAAATGGCAAAGGTTGCAAAAATACCAGGCCGACATCTGCAAATTAGTGCCCGAGTTTGATGAATGTCAGCTCGACCAGATCCCTCGAGCACAAAACATCGAAGCAGACGGCCTCGCCAAATTAGCAGTAGCCACTAAAAACATAACAGGAGAAGGAAACATGGTCACCCTCCTCCACTCATCAATAGATCACATCGAGGTAAGGACTATAAATCTAACTTGGGAATCGCGCAACCGTATTATTACATACTTGCAGGATGGCGTACATACAAATGATAAAAAGAAGCCAAGAAGCTTTGGATGCAAGCGGCCAGGTACAACATCATTCACAACGATCTATACAAAAGGACGTATGGCGCCCCCTAGCGAAATGCTTAGGCCCGAATCAAATGCGGCGTGTCCTAGAAGAGGTCCACGAAGGCCACTGCGGGGCTCATTCCGGCAATCAAACTCTAGTCAGGTGTCTCATATGGGCAGGTTACTACTGGCCTACTATGAAAAAAGAGGTCGCAGGCTTCGTGAAAAAATGCGAGCAATGCCAAAAATACGCCCAATGATCCATCAAGCGGGCGAGGACCTCCACTCGGTCACTTCCCCATGGCCTTTCATCAAGTGGGGAATAGACATCGTCGGCCCCCTACCCGCACGGCGAGGTAATGTACATTTTCTTTTGGTTTTAACTGAATATATTTTCTAAATGGGTTGAAGCAGGGACATTCGCCTAGATACGCGAACAAGATGATCACCTTCATATGGAAAAATATTGTGTGCCGCTTCGGCCTCCCCAATTTTTTGAGAAGTGGCATATCAAAAGAATACTCTCCACCCCATACCACTCCGCAGGAAACGGGCGAGAAGAATCCTCTAACAAATCAATACTGATCATCATGAAGAAAAAGCTCGAAGACGCCGAGGGACTATGGCTAGAACTATTACCAGAAGTACTCTGGGCCTACCGCACAATGCCAAAGACGAGCACAGGAGATACGCCCTACTCATTTGAGATTAGTCTATGGGACTAATGCGGTAATACCAGTCAAAGAGCCCAGTTTGAGATACTCCCATGAGAGCGGGCCGAGGAACGACGAAAGCAAAAGGCAGGAACTCGACGAAGTCAAAGAACGGAGAGATATGGCCTCCAAAAGGATGATCGCCCAAAACCAACAGGCAGAACACTACTATAACAAAAAGGCCAAGATCATATCACTCAAAGTCGGGGACTACGTACTCAAGGACAAAACACAAGCGAGCAAAGACTAGCGGGAAGGCAAACTAGGAACGAACTAGTACGGCCCATACAGAATCACGACAGCGGCAAACAAAGGGTCATTTCAACTAGAAACAATGGAAGGAAAACTGCTACCAAACAACTGGAACATCGCCCACCTCAAGTACTTCAACTTTTAAGAACAAGCGTGTCACGCCCCGAACCTGGGGGACGAGACCGGCACCCGGTGCCTCACCTAACCTAGGGTACCAACTTGCGACTAAGGGACTCTGAACTAAGGGTGACAAGTGGGCCGGTCCAGGCCCGGGACCGCGGGCCAAATGGGCTAAATGGGCCAGGACCAGTCTCGTGGGTCGGTCCTATGATTTGGGCCCGTCAGGCCCGGGACCATTTAGCCCGCCAGGGACCGGGACCGGATCGGTCCCTTAGAGGGCCAAACAGTCCCAACGGCTATTTCTTTTTTAAATATATAACCGTTGGGCTGTCAAAAATAGCCGTTGGCTATTTAAAAAATAGTCATTTAACCCCCCAAACTTTGTTTTAATCCCAAACTTTTTATAATTATACTTTTTCCCTATTTTCAACTATAAATACCCCATCATTCTTTCATTTTTTCTTACAAAATTATCAATCTATCACAATCTCTCTCTAATTTTCTTCTATAATTGCTACTATTGTTTACTTTATTGTGACTAAGCGTATAATATATAAGCTATATTCGATATATATATATATATATATATATAGCTTATATATTATACATTTAGTATATATACTATATTATACTATATATACAACTTATATAAGCTATATAAGATGTATATATAGCTTATCGAATATAGCTTTTATATATATATATAGCTTATATATACTCTATATATATACATCAATATATACTCTATATATATACATTGATATATATATATATATATATATATATATATATATATATATATATATATATATATATAGTGTAGTTTAGTATATATACTATACTATACTATATGTACATCTTATATAGCTTATATATTATACACTTAGTATATATATACTTTTTAGTAGTAACGTGAAATGACCAAAGTATGGTACTTTTTAGCTATTATAAATATGAAATGATAGAAGATCAAGTTTTAGCTCAACTCAGTTTTAGTTGAAACTGTAATTTGAGTTTGAGCTAAAACTTGATCTTCTATCATTCCATATTTATACCAGCTAAGAAGTACCATACTTTGGTCATTTCATGTTACTACTAAAAAGTGTATATATATATATATATATATATATATATCGATATAAGATGTATATATAGTATAGTATATATATAAGCTATATTCGATAAGCTATATATACATCCTATATATAGTGTATAAGATGTATGTATAGTATATAAGATGTATATATATATATATATGTATATATACTATATATACATCTTATATACTATATATATTCGATATTAAATATTGAATATTAAAATTTAGGATGTTAAATAAAATTTAGATCACAATTCTATAATAAAATTTACAAAGAATTACCTTAGATATTGTTTTTAACATCCTTTTGTCTCTAATATCTATTTAATTATTTTTTTAAAAACATATATATGTTGGGCCCACTTAGCCCGCGGGCCGGGACCGTTTAGCCCGGGACCAAACGGTCCCGGTCCCGGTCCCGTTTGGCCCATTTAATTTGGGACCGGCCGGGGACCGGGCCCGGGACCGTTTGGACCGGCCCACTTGCCAGCCCTACTCTGAACATATAATGTCATAATATAGCCATGGAGCCATATTGCAAGACAACTTGCGAAGAAAAATATAAAACTAAACAGAAACTAGCTCTGACTAAATATCAATATAAAGCTGGGCCAACAAGGCCGTCATAACTACTACAGCTGACAAACCAACAAAAGATACATACCAGGCCTACAAGCCCAACATACTGCACTAGCTGACATGATATGTCTACAAGCCTCTACTGATGGATGTATTGTGATCGGAACATGGCCCCGACCTACCCATAACCTATATACATGCATACATAAGATATACACAAAATCCTAGACCCGACAACTCCAAAGGATATGGGTCTTACCGATCAGGCCGAACTTGGGAAACACCTACTGAGGAGGTCTACCTGTCTGTCTATCTGAACCTACATGCATGAAATGCAGCTTCCCCAGAAAAGGGACATCAGTACGAAATAATGTACCGAGTATGTAAGGCAATAACATAACTGAAAGTTGAAACTGAACTGCTAATATAATAACTGAAAATAACTGGGAGTCAAATATGATCTCGAGATATACTTACCTGTTGATACTGACTCAACTCCTTCAATATAGTAAGTAAAAAAAATGTTCGGCCCTATAAGGCTCGGTACGTGTAACTGCTTGGTCGTAGTAGGCTCGCTCATAGACGCTCGGCCATACTAGGCTTTGTATCTCGACCATCCTGGGTTTGCTCATAGGCACTCGGCCACAGTAGGCTCAGTATATAACTTACCATCTAATCGGAGGTTGCCCAATAGGAGCCTGCCCATCGATTATAGCTCGATGGTGGTAAAAATACTGTAATAATGTATATATATATACCATATGCTCTCTTGACTGGAAGAAAACAATACTTAACTGAATATAAAGTCCCGAGAAGGGAGAATACTGTAACTCCTGAGAGTAGGATAATGTGAATAAATTCATGAATACAAACTTATCTTTATGTCTCATTGTCAAACATACGTAGTTACAGGATCATGCCAAAATAAAGGAAAGGTTTAGCCTTAACATACCTTATCACAATCTTTCCAATAACCAAGTTTAACTCGCTTCTTCCCACCTTAATATACAACAACGATAATAATGCTATCATTAAGTTATGAAAGGTACAACTATCGCATAACGAACGACAAGCTTATTTTATATTAAAATGGGCAGCATCTCCCCTATAATCTTTACTTCCTCCAAATTCAAGATAACACCAACAACACAAGAACGCAACAATAACAACATATATACATTATTATCCAACCTTATATACACCAGAAAATACTACAAAATAGCCCAACACACACCAATCTCCTCATACACAAAACGACCACCGTAGTAGTGTCAAACAGCCCGAAAATATTATGACGAATGACCATCCCACCACCCTTCATTTATGTGGGGTTTATCCACACCCTTCCTCCTCCAAAACGGCACAAAACAGTAGTAAAACACGCAGCCCAACAGCAACACAAAACAGTCCGCTACAAGTGAATAACTCAAACTCACGGCTTCCTATCACCGTCCCGTGAGTTTTTACAATATAGAACGACTTACTATGCATTTACAGCAGAAACAATGGATGAAAGAGATCAGTAAACGTACCTTATTAGTTGGATAACTAAGCTTCTATCTTGGTTCTTCAAACTTTAGGTTTTACCTCCAATTAGAACTTGAAAGGGAGAGAAAATCAATTAGGGTTTGTGGGAAACTTTTAGGAGGATTTTTGCAAGGCTTATGTCTGGTTATAATGCCTTATTATCAATCTAATATATGAAGGACATAGGCCTATAAAAAGGACTCTTTGGATCACCCGAACTGACACATTTTTGGACGACCCGAACTGGCCCATTTTTGAACTCTCGTTTAACAGAACTGACCTTATCTCTCTACTACGACATCGTATTGACAAAAGGTTTAATGAGTTAGAAAATAGACTCATACATCTTCAATTTTACTGGTGGAACACCCCTTAACTCTAAGTAAATTGGGAGAAAATGCAGTTACATTTGACCCAAAGGTTCAGTAAAACTTATGAACGTAACTTGTGATGACATTCATTGACTTTTGTTCCACCATTCGCTTGACTTCAAAACATAACACACGACTATCATACGACTAACATAACTCATAACAACCTGATTATCATGTTAAGCACCCCTAGTCTCACCCCAAAAGTACATATTATAACATTCCAAACTTGTCGACTTTCGATGAAACATTATTTTCTTCAATTTCTTTAGCTTCTGAACCTTCCAACCCTCTTTGTACTTGTTGTTCATGATCTTCAATATTTGTAACCTCCGAGGTAACATGATTAACTTACTTTATATAATTTCAAAGATGATCTCATTTTTGGTCCTACATTGGTTTCCTAACGACGAACTTTTACGTACGAAAATATAGGGTGTAACATCATTCCCCCCTTGGGAACATTCGTCCTTGAATGTTTACCCTTAGAGACATTGGAAAAACAATTCCAGAGTCTCCTTCGTACACTAGACTAAAACCAACCTGCACGCAGCCAGAAAACATACTATGCATGCCACACATGGCCAATGTCTATAAATAGCATCACTTTGCCTCACACAACCATAAATCATAAATACTGAAAGTCAAGAAATAAGAGCTTACCTGATGATCTACTAGACTGAATAGAGTTGTGCCGTAGCATCCCATCTCGAGCCATATATTTAGTTTGAAATAGGTAAGGGTATTTAGACTTCATTTCTTCCTCCGCTTCCCACGTCATCTCTTCCACATTTTTTGCCTCTCCAAAAAACCTTCACGGAGGCTGCCTCTTTATTACGTAGCTTACGGATATGCCGGTCCAGGATGGAAACTGGAATTTTCTCGTATGACAAGTCCTCCATTATCCGTACATCATCCGTGGGCACCACTTTGGTAGGATCGCCAATGCACTTCCGTAGCATAAACACGTGAAAAAACGAATGGACTAACTCCAATTATGATGGAAATTCTAACTCATAAGCTATTTTTCCCACTCTCTAAATGATCCTATAGGGCCCAATATACCGTGGGCTAAGCTTTCCTTTTTGCCAAACCTCATCACACCCTCCATAGGTGATACCTTTAAGAATACCCAGTCATTAACCCCGAACTCTAATTCTCGCAGCCGCACGTCAGAATATGACTTTTGACGACTCTGAGCTGTCAATAGTTACTCCCAGATAAGCTTTATTTTCTCCACGGCTTGCTGAACCAGGTCTGGCCCATGTAACCCAGATTCTCCAACATCAAACCACCCTTTAAGAGATTTGCACTTACGCCCATACAAAACCTCGTACAGAGCCATCTAGATACTGGAGTGGTAACTTTTATTATATGTAAACTCGACAAGAGGTAGATGTTCATCCCAACTTCTTTTAAAATCCAATACACATGCTCGTAACATATCCTCGAGCATCTGAATTGTGTGCTCGGCTTGTCCATCAGTCTATGGTTGAAAAGTTGTGTTGAGATTCACCTGACTCCATAGACCTCTCTGAAATGACCTCCAAAAATGTGATGTAAACTGGGGCCCACAGTCAGATATAATAGATACTGGTACTCTATTTATCCGCACTATCTCCATAATATATAACTTTCCATAATCTTTAGTTGTATATATAGATCTGACCGGCAGGAAATGAGCTGATTTCGTGAGCCTATCGACTATCACCCATATAGATCAAACTTACGATGTGAACGAGGTAGACCCATGACAAAGTCCATGCTTATCGCCTCCAATTTCCACGTCGGGATCTCTATATTCTACATTAGCTCTCCAGGCTTCTGATGCTCTACCTTCACCTGCTGGCAACTAGGACACTAGGCGACAAACTCAGCAATGTTCTTTTTCATACCATTCCACCAGTACACATCCTTAATGTCATGATACATCTTCGTCGACCCATGATGAATGGAATACCACGAATAATGTGCCTTTGGCATAATCCTTTCTCGTAGCCCTGCTACATCTTTAACACACAGATGACCCCTGTATCTGATAACTCCATCTTCCTTGAGCTCTAACAACGGCTTCTTCTGATGCGAAACTCGCTCTCTCAACTTGACCAACTCTGGGTCCTCGTACTACCTTTCCTTGACTTCAGTTATGAGAGATGATTTTGTAGTGTTTTGGAGTATAACTCCACCATCGTCAGAATTTACTAACCAAACCCCCAAACAAGCCATCGCCTTTGTCGCAAATTCAATGCTTTTTGCTTGAAGATATATTGTAGGCTTTTATGATCTGTAAATACACCAACATAACTACCATATAAATAACGCCGCCATATATTTAAGTGCATGGACAACTGTAGCTAACTCTAGGTCATGAGTTTGATAATTTCTCTCGTGCTTCCTTAATTGCTTTGAAGCATACGCAATTACCTTCCTATGTTGCATCAGGACACATCCTAACCCGACACCTGAGGCATCACAATACATGGCATAACCTTCTGGACCCACTGGAAGTGTTAGAACTGGCGCCGAGGTCAACCTGTTCATAAAGTCTTGGAAACTCCGCTCGCAAGCCTCCGTCCACTGAAACTTAGTTGATTTCTGCGTCAACTTCGTCAATAGTGCTGAAAGGGAAGAAAAAACATCTACGAACCTCCGGTAGTATCCTGCTAAGACTAGAAAGCTACGAACCTCTGTCGAAGTGGTAGGTCTAGGACAAGATTTCACGGCATCAATCTTCCAAGTCTCTACCTTTATACCTTCATCGGATACACTATGCCCCAAGAACTCTATAGATTTCAACCATAACTCACATTTAGAAAACTTAGCATACAACTTAAGATCACGGAGGGTTTAGAGTACCGTTCGCAGGTGGACCGCATGCTCATCCTCTGAACTTGAATAAACCAGAATATCATCAATCAATACGATCACGAACAGATCTAAAAATGGCCGGAATAGGCTATTCACCAAGTCCATAAATACGATGGGTGAATTCGTTAACCTAAAGGACATGACAAGGAACAAGAAGTGGCCATATCGAGTCTTGAAGGCTGTCTTTGGAATATCTTTCTCCCAAAATCTGACCTGGTGGTATCCCGACCTCAATTCTATCTTTGAACGGAATCTAGCCCGCTGCAACTGATCAAACAAGTCATCTATCCTTGGAAGTGGATACGTATTCTTAATATTTACCTTGTTCAACTGCCTATAATCGATACACACCCTCGGTGAGCCATCTTTCTTCCGCACAAACAGTACCGGTGCATCCCAAGGTGAGGTACTGGGCCTCATGAAACCTTTCTCCAGCAAATCTTTTAACTGCTCCTTCAATTCAGCAGGTGCCATTCTATACGGAGGAATGGATATTGGTTGAGTTCCTGGAAGCAAATCGATGCTAAAATCAATCTCTCGCTCTGGAGGAATACTAGGATGCTCATGTGGAAACACATCTGCATACTCTTTGACTATGAGAATAGACTAAAGTGTAGGTATCTCAGTATCTGCATCTCTAACTCATACAATATGATAAATGCACCCTTTCGCGAACATTTTTCTTGCCTTCAGATAAGAAATAATCCTACTTCTGGGTGTCATTGTATTACCTACTCATTCAAGGACTGGCTCACCCGAAAAATGAAATATGGTTGTCTTTGCTCGGCAATAAATATAGCATAGCAAGCTTCCAACCAGTCCATGCCCATGATAGCATCAAAATTCGTCATCTCTAGCTCAAATAGGTCGGTTGAGGTCTGATAACTACAAACTATCACCGTACAACCTCGATAAACCGGTCTAGCAATAATCAAGTCTCTCAAATAGGTCGGTTGAGGTCTGACGACTACAAACTATCACCGTACAACCTCGATAAATCGGTCTAGCAATAATCGGGTCTCCAACCGGTGTAGATACCGCAAAAGGATCACTTAGCATTTTAGGCACTATACCAAACTTCCCCACGACAAATGGGGTAATATACGATAAAGTAGATCCTGGGTCTATCAAAGCATAAGCATCGTGAGAGCAAAAGGTCAATATACCTATCACAACATCTGGTGAAGACTCCTGGTCCTATCGACCCGCTAAAGCATAGATACGGTTCTGATTACCACCTGAACTGGAACCTCTACCTCTACCTCGACTTCTACCAGCCGAAGACTTAGACTCGCGCCCTGAAGGATGGACGAACGTAGATGATTATGTTGTTGAATTCGCTGGTTGTGACATACCCCCAGAATCTCTATTTGGGCAATCTCGCATCATATGCCCCGGACACCCACATGTATAACAAGCATTGTCCCAAGTGTCCTCTACCACAGATGTCACATCGCTGCGGAAATGACCATGTTTGCCTTGAACCTAGCTGTCACTGCAAACCCGACACCGGTGAGCTCTCACCTGGTCCTGACTGAGTATAGCGGTCATATATGTAAGCCTATAACTGAGGTGGCGGAGGCCTAGGTGGCCGTCCAAAGTACTGGGGCCTATAACTACCCTGAGACTGCTCCTAAGACATTGGAAATCTCATCCTCTTATGCTGACCTTGCTCAGTCCTCTTTGTACCCTGTTGCCGACGCCTAACCTTTTCTATATTCTGAGCGAATGCCTGAATCCGGGAGATGTCCATAGTATCCTGCAATGCAGTGGTGGCACATGCCTCGGTCAACTCTAGGGCCAACCCTGTTATAAACATGTGGATCATGTCCTGCGTAGTAGCAACTATGAATGGTGCATATCTGGCTAATGAGTCAAACGGAGACTATACTCGCAAACATTCATATTTCCCTACTTGAGCGCTAGAAACTGATTGACCCAAGCCTGTTGGATCTCCCACGGTAAGTACTGGTCAAGGAAGGCATCTAAAAAATCTCCCAACTAGCTGGAGGTGCATCACGTGCCCTGGACCTCTCCCATCCCTCATACCAAAGGATGGATATATCTCGGATTTGAAAAGCTGCTAGCTCAACTGCCTCTTTCTCTGTGGCATGCATAACCCGAAAGATCCTGTGAAGATGATCTATGAAATCCTGTAGGTACTCCCTCTGATCTGTCCCTGTGAACTCTAGGGGACTCAAAGAAATAAAATCTCGGACCCTTGAGCTCCTAGACCCCTCAGAAGATCCTGCACTAGCTGATGCCCTAGCTTATTGCTAGGTAGATACCAATTGTGTCAACAAATGCACCGCACTCCTCAAGTCTTGATCTGATGGAAGTGGAGGTGGAACTGGGTGTGCGATATCCCTAGGAATCTCCGCCTTGGGCCTCATATCGGGACCCATCTACTGGGGATACCTAGCTGGTCCCCTCACGTGCTGTTGCATCTCCCCTCTGGATAGCCGTAGTCTTCCTAGTCACCGTCATCTGTGTATGCAATACCAACACGTAAGTTTAACTCAAATTTCCTATAACTCAGTTCTACATCACGATTTAGATTTGAAAGAACGATAACCAAATCCTAAATGTCTTGTAGTTGCCTGCTTATATAATGTAGTGCACAAAACATCTATAAACAAGACCTTACTAGACATGGCTTATAGACTCCCTAGGACATAACTGCTCTGATACCAAGTTTGTCGCGTCCCGAACCTGGGGGCAAAACCGGTACCCGGTGCCTCACATAACCTAGCGTACCAACTTGCGACTAAGGGACTCTGAACATATAATGTCATAATTTGTCCATGGGGCCACATTGCAAGACAATTTAGGAAGCAAAATATAAAACTGAATCGAAACTAGTGCTGACTAAACATCAATATAAAGCTGGGCCGACAAGGCCGTCATAACTACTACAGCTGACAAACCAACAAAAGATGCATACCAGGCCTACAAGCCTAACATACTGCACTAGCTGGCATGATATGTCTACAAGCCTCTACTGATGGATGTATTGTGATCAGAACAAGGCCTTAACCTACCCATAACATATATACATGCAAACATAAGATGAACAAAAAATCCTAGACCCGGCAACTCCAAAGGACGTGGAGCTTACCAATCAAGCCGAACTCGGAAAATACCTACTGAGGAGGTTTACCTATCTGTCTATCTTAACTTGCACGTATGAAATGCAGCGTCCCCAGAAAAGGGACGTCGGTGCGAAATAATGTATCGAGTATGTAAGGAAATAACATAACTGAAAGTTGAAACGGAACTGATAATATAATAACTAAAAGTAACTAGGAGTCAAAGATGATTTGGAGATACACTTACTGGTTGATACTGACTTAACTCCTTCAATATAGTAAGTAAAATAAATGTTCGGCCCTATAAGGCTCGGTACGTGTAACTGCTCGGCCGTTGTAGGCCCGATCATAGGTGCTCGGCCATACTGGGCTTGCTATATATCTCGGCCAGCATCTTGGTCATCCCGGGCTCGCTCATAGGCACTCGGCCACAGTAGGCTCGGTATATAACTTACCATCTGATCAGAGGTTGCCCTATAGGGACCTGCCCATCAATTATAGCTCGATAGTGGTGAAAATATTGTAATAATGTATATATATAGACCCAATGCTCTCTTGAATGGAAGAAAATAATACTTAATTGAATATAAAGTCCCGATTAGGGAGAATACTATAACTTCTAAGACTTGGATAATGTGAATAAATTCATGAATACGAACTTCTCTTTATGTCTCATTGTCAAACATATGTAGTTACACCATCATGCCAAAATGAAGGAAAGGTATAGCCTTAACATACCTTATAACAATCTTTTCAATCACCACGTTGAACTTGCCTCTTCCCACCTTAATCTACAGTAATGATAATAATACTATCATTTAGTTATGAAAGGTACAACTATTGCACAACGAACGACAAGCTTATTTTGTATTAAAACGGGAAGAATCTCCCCTATAATCCTTACTTCCTCCAAATTTAATACAACATCAACAACACAAGAACGCAACAATAACAATATATATACATTACTTTCCAACCTTATATACACCAAAAAATACTACAA
The DNA here is from genome assembly GCF_000390325.3 of Nicotiana tomentosiformis. NCBI lineage: Eukaryota > Viridiplantae > Streptophyta > Magnoliopsida > Solanales > Solanaceae > Nicotiana > Nicotiana tomentosiformis. The sequence goes on along the minus strand of NC_090821.1, from coordinate 68,779,787 downwards.
AACAACCCAACACACCCCAATCTCCTCATACACAAAACGACCACCGTAGTAGTGTCAAACAACCCAAAACTATTACGACAAACGACCAGCCCATCACCATTCATTTAAATAGTGTTTCTCCACATCCTTCCTCCTCCAAAACTCCACAAAACAGTAGTAAAACACGCAGCCCAATAGCAACACAGAACAGTCCACAAAATAGTCCGCTACAAGTGAATAACTCGAACTCACAGCTTCCGATCAGCGTCCCGTAAGTTTTTACAAATTTAGAACGACTTGCTATGCATTTACAGCAGAAACAAATGGATTAAAGAGAGCAGTAAACTTAACTTATTCAAACTCTAGGTTTTACCTCCAATTAGAACTTGAAAGGGAGAGAAAATCAATTAGGGTTTGTGGGATATATTTGGGAGGATTTTTGCAGAGCTTATGTCTGGTTATTATGCCTTATTATTGGAACACCCCAGAAAATTTTGAAGTACTTAAGCGTTATTAAGAAAGTCGATGTGCATTAATTTTATTATTTTGTGTGTAGACGAGGACTATTAATATGATGGATATCAATTGCATCCGTGGCAACATCCGAAACCCAGAAATCTGGGCTTATAACTACAATTTTGGGGTTCATTTTCCCCATTTCATTTGGACGAAATTTGGAGCTATTATCCACTCTCTCAAGACCACCAACTCCTCCCATCTTCAACTTAAGCAATCCCCATCATCTTGGTGTGAAATTCCATCATTTATACACTAGTATTGATGAGATCTACACGTAAAATACTTAGATCTTCAAGAAATTTCTTCAAGAACTCAAAGGAGGGTTTTGCAAGATTTCTTCCTAAAGGTAATCCTACACCCTTAGACTTACATGTATGGATATATTATGGGAATATGAGTATTAATTAAGTATAGGAACTCATGGTATGGTGATTGGAAGCCATAAGTGCCCAATTTAAATACATAACCATTGTGGAGATTGAAAGGTGATTATTTGATGGAATTTTGTTGGTTAGGTGTGGATGGATGGTCATGTATGTGATGTTGGAAGTTATGAATTGTTTAAGGATGATGGTGGGATAAATTGTTGGTAAATGATAGTAGTTGGATGAACTAATTCTATGGTTAAGAGATGTAGAGATTCATGCCTACTAGGTGTTTGATAAAATGCCTAAATAGCCTAAATTATGGAATTTGTTACTAATATTGGTCCCATTGGATGTTGTTATTATAGATTGAAGTTGATAAGAATTTTGGAACATTTTAGAGTTTAAGAAAGCTCAATTGATGTATGTTGGCTAAACTTTCTCTCTTAGAATCGAATTTCAAAATGTTCCCGTAAGTTCAAGTATGGTTGGCTCAAGATTTCTAATTTCTATATTCCGGGTTATCTCCTATAAACTTGACTATTCCGAATGAGCCTTATGTCGAAAGATAAATGTTCAAAGTATGGGTTGCGTATTAAAATGTTATGACTTTGAGTCGTGTTTTAAATGAAAACTAGTATACCAATTGGGTGAGAAAACCTTGATGTGCTTAAGACTCTAAATTTCTCATATGTGTACCTAAAGTCTTAATTAAAAATATCTTGTTGTTGATAATCTATAAAGATTCTTGAAAATGAAATAAGTGAATTGGGGATATAGAGTGTGGCCAACGTGCGAAGAATTTAAGTTATGATTGTGGCTAGTAGTGTAAATGAATTGAGAGGATGCGATAAAGAATATGAAATTGAGCATCGACTCAATTTTTTAAAAATGATTTCGAAAATAGAATTGCCTAAAAGCTTTTGTACTCAATTCATGCCCATAAGTAGCTGCTTTAAATAATGCTTTGCTTTATAAATATATCCAGTGTGATTCGAGTTCTTACATACTCATGTGTTGAAATTGTACATTGTCATTTTTGGGGAAGAGTATTGCAAGAATAAATGATGTATTGATTGTTTATGATTTTGATGTGTGTTTCTATTGATGGTTGGTATGCCCCATTCTTTTGGAAGATACCATTTGTGTTTAAAGTTCCCATTAGAAATGGAATTGAAGTATATGATTTCTAAAATATCCTATATGTTGATATTTGATGGTGATCTTTGAAATTGAAAGAGGTGAAAGTGTGGGATATGAAATAAGGCCATCGTGCCAGGAATAAAGAATCTTGTCAATGGCCAAATAAGCCAAGGAATATTGTTGTTGTGAGTGACTGGAAATACTAATGAGGATTTATACAATATGAAAGAGGTTGAGGTGAGTACAATTGTATTTATGTTACCGTTGTGTGAAAATCAAATCAAAAATATTTTTGGGAGCATCATTAGCAAAATCGAGGAAGGGTGGGTCATAAGGCCCACACCTGAAACTATATGTGCCGGTGTAGGGGTGGATTGTGGTTATTCCCCATATTTGGGTTGAAACTAAAATATTTGTAAAATTGTGATTATTTCCCTTAATTGGGATGAAACTAGTAATAATTGTGAATTGGAAAAGTCAACCCACACGGTATACGTGGGAAGGCGGCCTAGCTGATCGGGTGGAGATCGGACGCCATATTGCGCACATGGTGGTACTACTCTTGGTAGCAACTTTCTTTCGCATCACATGTCAAACCACATTGTTCGTGGGGAGATGGCCTAGCCGATCTGGTGTCATCGGACTCCGTGCTAACAAAGATGGTGGTATATCAGTGCTAATGATCTCCCAAGCAAAAATATATGTTATTTTTGTATTTTGAAAATTGTTATGTTTCAATTGGGCATTTGGATATTGTTGATTGTGACTTGCTGTTTCTATGTGTTGCCTTTTCTTATATGGGCATTCTATTTTCAAAGAGGACTTTTAGCTATACATACTAGTGCTATTCGACGGCACTAACGTCCCTTTTGTCGGAGGCACTGCATCTTTATGGATGCAAGTGGTTCTACAGCAGGCGGCATTGATCAGTGATAAAAGTGCACTCTCTTCAACTAACTTGGTGAGCCCCACTTCATTTCTTGGTCATGTATATTTTGTTTCTCATGTACTTTGTGGTTGACATATAGCCCCGGCCTTGTTGCCGACATTTCCATATTACTCTTCTATTATACTTAGAGGCTCCGTAGACAGGTTGTGGGTTGTGGTTGATGTTGGGAATTGAACTAGAAATGTTGGTATTTGGAAATCATGTTTTTCATTAATTCTATAAACTCGTAATATTTTGAAAATTATTAATGAAGCTTCTAATGAGAATGAAAAGGATGTTGTTAATAAAATATTTTCAGTATTTGATTAATGGAGTGCATCTCCTCTTTATTCATGGATGAGTTTGGGTAGAACGAAATCTAATAGGCTTGCTCGGTCGGGTTCACTCGGTTGAGCGCCGGTCGCACTCCCCGAGGTTGAGGCGTGACAATGATCAATATAATATATGAAGGAGATAGGCCTTTAAAAAGGCCTCTTTGGACAACCCGAAGTAGCCCATTTTTGGACTCTCGTTTAAGCAAGTAGGTGACACTTTGCCCAGTCTCGCAAAATCGCCCATATCTCTCTACTACGACATCATATTGATAAACGGTTTAATGAGTTAGAAAATAGACTCATAGATCTTCAATTTTGTGGTGTAACACCCCTTAACTCTAAGTATATTGGCAGAAAATTCAGTTACATTTGACCCAAAGTTTCAGTAATACTTATGAACGTAACTTGTGATGGCTTTCATTGACTTTTGTTCCACCACTCGCTTGACTTCAAAACATAATAAACGATGATCATACGACTAACATACCTCATAACATAACCTTCATATCATGTTAAGCACCCTATTCTCTCCCTAAAAGTACATGTTATAACATTCCCAACCTGTCGACTTTCGACGAAACATTTTGTTTTTCAATTCTTTTAGCTTCTGAACCTTCCAACCCTCTTTGTACTTGTTGTTCATGATCTTAATATTTGTACTCTCTGAGGTAACATGATTAACTTACTTTATATATTTTCAAAGATGAACTCATTTTTGGTCCTACATTAGTTTGCTCACGACGCACTTTTACATACGAAAATATAGGGCGTAACAAAGCGTCCTCCAAGTCATACTCTTTTTCCCTTGCTTGAGTTTTGTCCCAATTGGGTTTTCTGAAGGAGGTTTTTAACAAGGCGATAAGGGGGACACTTCAATTCGAAGTACGGACAGAAGAAGTCATCGTACGGTCAGTTCATTGCCCAACCTCTCGACATATCTCCAAGACGCCCAATGAAGGGACTAGATAGACTAGGCCTGGAATGCCAGCCCGCAAAATAAGTAAATTTCTTCAAGTGTATGAGCAAAACACAAATGTATGTTCTCCCATGTTTCCTCCCGAACAATATTGCCTCAATATCTACCTAGCCCCCGGCCACAATTGAATAAATCACATTCGACCTCGCTCGAATTAACTAACATTCTACCTTGTTCGAATTAACTATGGGTTACATTCGACCTCATTCGAGTTAACACCCATACAGCCCCCGACCATTGTTAAATTTGTTACAATCGACCTCGCTCAAACTAATTGACATTCAGCCTCGCTCGAATTAACTACGGGTTATATTCTACCTCGTTCGAATTAACACCCATACGGCCACCAGCCATTGTTAAATCTAAGTTACATTTGACCTCGCTCGAATTAGCTAACATTCGACGTTGTTTGAACTAAACCATATTCGACCTCGCTCGAATTAACTACGGGTTACATTCCACCTCGTTCGAATTAACACCCATACTCCCCCCAGCCATTGCTAAGTCCAAGTTACATTCGACCTCACTCGAATTAGCTAACATTCGACCTCGTTCGAACTAAATCATATTCGACCTCGCTTGAATTAACTACGGGTTACATTCGACCTTGCTCGAATTAGCTAACGTTCGACCTTGTTCAAACTAAACCATATTCGACCTTGCTCGAATTAACAACGGGTTATATTCGACCTCGTTCAAATTAACACCCATACGGGCCCCAGCTATTGTTAAGTTTAAGTTACGTTCGACCTCGCTCAAACTAACTGGCATTCGACTCATTAGAAATAGCACTTGCTGGCCCCCTACAATAACCAAAACTGAATTTGATATTCGACCTTGTTCAACACACATAAACCAATCTTCTACGACTAAAGTAGCCAAACGGCAAAACAAAAAGAAAGAAGCATACATGCCCAAACAGAAAATAACATTTCCTACTTCAAATATATTCTTTACGAGGGCTAATATGGACGCTCGCAAAAGTTTGCACAAAATTTACAAACGAAAAGAAGAATAATTAATGACCACCTGACCCAGCAGCACAATCTCCACCATCGTCATCGCCATCGGAATACTTATCCTCATACTGGGCGTCGTGCTTGATCCCATCCACATCTTCCCTACTGTCACCAGGCTCTGGAGTAGCAAGTTCATAGCTACAAGCATCTCGAGTTGCACGCGCCTTAGCACGAGCATCCTCAAAGTCTGCTTCAAGAACCTTCCCCACTATCATCAAACTTTTAAATATGTCCAACTGGGCCTCAGCGTGGATCCACTTCTCATATAAATCCCGTGGAACATCAGGAAAAGGAGAAGCTTGAGAGGACAGCAGAGCCGATAATTTTGCATTCTCAGCCTCGAGAACTATGACTTGGTCGCCAAGGTTAGAACCTTCTTTTTCTATCTCCCCTATCCGCTCATCAAGATGCTCTTCTTTGAGTTTAGCCGTCTCCAAATCATTTGCCCGCTCAGATCGAAGAACGCGGATCACAACCTCAAAAGCCTCCACTTTTGCTGCCAGCCGAGCCAACTCGTCCTTCTCCAAATCAGCTATCTTCTCGGCAACCTCCCCACCCTAGATATCAGCCCTAATGAAACATTGCTTGATCTCGGCACGCAGAGAAAGCACCTGGGCCTGGAGTTTCGCACATTGGGCCTCAACTACCTTGTTGTGATGACCCAAAAGGTCTTCTTATGTTTTAGAACTCGAATCTGCACTCTTAAGCCTTAAAAATCTCATTTTTACCATCCTCGATTTGCGTGCACAATCCGGGCATGTTTTCGAAAATCTTTTATGTTGAAAATTGATGAAAATAAGATTTTATGTCTTAAAAGTTAATTTTAGTTGACTTTGGTCAACATTTTTGGTAAACGGGCCCGAATTCGTGTTTTGACAAACCCGGTGGGTCCGTATCGAATTATGGGACCTGGGTGTATGCCCGGAATCGAATTCGGAGGTCCCTAGCTTGAGTTATGGTTTTTTGAAAAACTTTAAAAGTTTGAAAAATTATTTATTTATAAGAATTGACTGATGTTTGGCATTGTTATTACTGGGTCCGTATATTGGTTCTGGAGTCCGATACAGGTTCATTATGATATTTAAGACTTGTCTGTGAAATTTGGTGAGAAACGGAGTTGATTTGACGTGATTCGGACGTCCAGTTAAAAAAAATAGAAATATTAAGTGTGCTTGAGAATTTCCTTTGATTTGGTGCTAAATTCGGAGTTCTAGGTGTTATTTTGGCAATTTGATCACCCGAGCAGGTCCGTTTGATATGTTTAGACTTGTGTGCATGTTTGGTTTGGAGCCCCGAGGGCACGGGTGACTTTCGGATAGGCCACAGGATGTTTTGGACTTGGGAAAAAATTGGTTTTCTGCAGATTCTGGTGTCTGGCATATCCTTCTTCGCGTTCGCGAAGGTCCTCTCGCGAACGCAAAGATTAAACTGGTGACGCTGAGAATTCTTCATTGCGAACGCGAAGGCCTGGTCGCGAACGCGAAGTGATGGGGGATTTACCCTTCGCGAACGCGACCGGCTCATTGCGAACATGAAGCACTTGGGAACCTGGGGGAGGGTTGGTCGTTCCTTCATCGTGAACGTGAGCGATGTCTAGCAAACGCGATGGCCAGGGGGTGTCACGATCGCGAATGCGAGCAAGAACCAAACGGATATAGGCGATTTTCAAGAGCCATTTTCTTCCCCAAAGTATTGGTAAGTGAGTCTAAACCATTTTATTTCCATTACCCATTACATTTCTTGAATTATCAACCTAAAATCTAGAGTTTTCATGGTAGAATTAGGGGTTAGGGTAGAAACTAGGAATTTCGGAAATTTGGGGATTTAAACCTCAATTTGAAGTCGGATTCCAAAACCAATTATATATTCGGGCTCGGGGGTGAATGGATAAATGGAGTTTGGTCCGAACCTCGAGTTTTGATCATGCAGGCCCAGGTTCGATTTTTTGACTTTTTGGAGGAAAATTTGGGAAATTTAGTTTATGCACAATAATTGATTCCTTGAGCAATATTTGATGTTGTTGAGTCATTTTTGAATAGATACAAGTGGTTTGGAGGTGAATTCCAAAGGAAAAGCTGTGATTGAGAATTAAGTGGCCTTCAGAGCAAGGTAAGTGTTGTGTCTAACCCTAACTTGAGGGAATTAGGAACCTTAGATTACTTGCTAAGTGAATGTGAGCAGCGTATATGTGAGGTGACGAGTACTTATGGGCCACCAATTTACCTATTTTCCATGTTTCTATGTTTTTCTTATATTGTCGCATTCCTATGCCTAATTGCTACGAGTTATACTATTGTTGTTCAATTTATCGTTCTTATCATGTTTACGGATTTTCTGGTGATAATTGAGTTTTTACTTCAAAGTTGAGATTGATATTATGGAACCAAATGTTGAAGTAAGTTTTATACTTGTTATTCTATCTCCTTATTGTTATTTATGCATTGCATTATGGTAAGGGAGAGTGTTCATGCACGAAGGGTGATGTCGTGCCATATTGCGAGTATTAATCCACGAAGGGTGATGCCATGCCATATTGTGAGTGTTAATGCACGAAGGGTGATGCCGTTCCATATTGTGAGTGTTAATGTACGAATGGTGATGTCGTGCCATATTATAGGTGTTAATGCACGAAGGGTGATGTCGTGACATATTGTGAGTGTTAATGCATGAAGGGTAATGTCGTGCCATGATATGAGAGTTAATGCACGAAGGGTGATGCCATGTCGTTTCTATTAATTTTATGGTGAGATTGAGAGTAAAAGCAAGAAGGGTGATGCCATGCATTTTTGTTTCCTTACTGTATTCACTATTGTTGTTGATTCGTGGTATATTGACTGCTCTGGTGATCATTCTGTTATAGTTTTGTATCTTGTATTCCCTTTAGTATGTTCCCCTCCTGACATTTCCTGTGTAGTTCTTCATTTCTATTATTCGTATATAAACTGTTAAAATGTACAGTTTGATTTGTAGGTGCCTTGCCTTAGCCTCGTCACTACTTCGTCGAGGTTAGGCTTGATAGTTACCAGTACATGGGGTCGGTTGTACTGATGCTGCACTCTGAACTTTCTGTGCAGATTTTGGTACCGGCTCAGGTTGATCGAGATTTTGCTATAGGTCCGCTGCATGGAGACTCAAGGTAGATCTGTCGGCGTACACAGACCTTGAAGTCCCCGTCTATCTTTTATGTCCTACTGTTTTCTTTCATTCAGACTGTTGTATTTCTTTCAGACTATTACTTGTAGTAAATTCTTGAATGCTCGTAAAATGTGACTCCAGATCCGGGTGGTAGTAATTAATATTGTTTTATAATATTTCGCACTTATTATATTTTACCTTAGTTAATTATTGTTATTTACTGAATGAAAATAAGGAATTGGTTTAATGATTCTCTAACGTTGGCTTTCCTAGCAGTGAAATGTTAGGCGCCATCACGGTCCCGTCGGTAGGAAATTTTGGGTCGTGACAGTTGGTATCAGAGCACTAGGTTGCCTAGGTCTCACGATTCACGAGCAAGCCTAGTAGAGTCTGGAGGATCGGTGCGGAGATGTCTGTGCTTAATTTTCAGAGGCTATGAAATTTAGGAACATGTTTCACTTCTATTCTTCTCTGTCGTGCGATTTTTCTTTCTCAATGCTGATTGAACTCTTCTACTCTTATTCTCTCACAGATGGCGAGAACACGTACCGTTTCCTCAGCTGAGCAGCAGCCAGAGCCTCCAGTGGCAGCTCATACGCAGGGCAGAGGTCGAGGCTGAGGTCGTGCCAGAGGCCGAGCCAGGGACAAGGCTCATCCTAGAGCCCGAGCAGCAGCCCCAGTAGTGGAGCCTCAGATAGAGCTTGACGAGGAGGTTCCAGCCTAGACTGTTACTGCCAGACCAGCTTAGGTTCCGGAGGGGTTCATTGCTACCCCCAGTACTTCAGGACGATTTGGTCCGTTTGGTGGGTCTTATGGAGAGTGTGGCCCAGACTGGCGCATTTCCCATGGCACCAACAGTCTCTCAGGCTGGAGGAGGAGCCCAGACTCTCACCACTCCCGCTCCGGAGCAGATAGCTCCCCAGTATCAGGCTCCAGCAACTCAGCAAGTCGGATTAGTTTAGTCGATTATTGCGGCATAGGTCGGAGATAGGCCAACTATGTCTTCTGAGGCTTTATGGAGATTGGACAGGTTTACCAAGCTATTTCCTGTTCACTTCAGTGGTGCTCCTTTAAAGCACCCCCAAGAGTATCTTGACAGGTGTCACGAGGTCCTACGAAACATGGGTATAGTGGAGACCAATGGGGTCAATTTTGCTGAATTTTAGATGACTGGTTCCGCCAAGAAATGGTGGAGAGATTACTTGTTGACCAGACCAGCTGGGTCGCCTGCTCTTACTTGGGACCGGTTCTCTCAACTCTTCATAGAGAAGTTTCTACATATCACATTGAAAGAGGAGCGTCGCCGTCAGTTTGAGCGTCTCCAGCAGGGAAGTATGACTGTTAGTCAGTATGAGACCCATTTTGTGGATTTGGCCTGTCATGCTATTCTTATGCTTCCCACCGAGAGAGAGGGTGAGGAGGTTTATTGATGGACTTTCTCAGCCTATCAGATTGCAGATGGATAAGGAGACTGGGAGTGAGATTTATTTTCAGGCGGCTGCTAATGTCGCCAGACGAGTCAAAATGGTTCTTACTCAGGGAGGTCAGGGTTCTAACAAGAGACCTCGTCATTCCGGTGAGTTCAGCGGTGCCTCATCTAGAGGCAGGAGTACTTTTGGTAGAGGCCATCCTCCCAGGCCATTTCATTCAGCACTCCAGGCATCCCACAGTGCCTCAGGTGGTCGTGGACCTCAGATGCATTTTTTCGACCAGCTAGCCTACAGGGAACCACCAGCTCCTATTAGTGCACCTCCAGTCAACAGTTATCAGGGTGGTTATTCAAGTCGACAGGGTCAGTTTCAGGGTCAATAGTCACAACAGCCGAGGTTATGTTATAATTGTGGTGATCTGAGGCATGTTGCTAGATTTTGCCCTCGAGAAACGGGCAGCTCACAGCATCAGAGTTCTCGTGCCATGGTTCCGGCACCAGTTGCTGCAGTACCTACTCAGCCAGCCAGAGGCAGGGGTCAAGCAGCCAGAAGTAGAGGCCATACTATTAGAGGTGGAGACCAGCCAGTTAGAGGCCGTCCCAGGGACGTAGTTCAGGGTGGTGGGGCCCAGCCCCAGTGTTATGCTTTCCTAACCAGGCTTGAGGCGTTGTTAACACAGGTACTGTTTCAGTTTGCAGTAGAGATGCTTCAGTTCTATTTGATACTGGATATACTTACTTCTATGTGTCATACTATTTTGCTTCCTATTTGGTTGTGCCCCGTGATTCTTTGAGTGCTCTTGTGTATGTGTCCACACTAGTGGGACATGCTATTGTTGTAGATCATACTTATCGCTCGTGTGTGGTCACCATTGGGAGTATTGAGACTCGTGTAGATATTCTACTTCTCTACATGGTTTGTTTTGATATCACACTGGGTATGGATTGGCTATCACCTTATCATGCTATATTAGAGTGTCACGCCAGTACGGTGCCTTTAGCCTAGTAGGGGTTGCCTCGATTAGAGTGGAGAGGGAATCTTAGCCATTATGCCAGTAGGGTTATCTCTTATGTGAAGGCTCGGCATATAGTCGAGAAGGGGTGTCTAGCTTATTTGGCTTATGTCCGTGATTCTAGTGCGGAGGTTCCTTCCATGGATTCAGTGCCAGTTGTTCGTGAGTTTCCAGAGGTCTTTCCTGCAGAACTGTCGGGGATTCCACCCGACATGGATATTGATTTCTGCATTGATTTGGCTCCGGGCACTCAGCCTATTTCCATTCCGCCATACCGCATAGCCCCGCCAGAGTTGAAAGAATTGAAGGAACAATTGCAAGATTTTCTTGATTAGGGCTTCATTAGACCTAATGTCTCGCCCTGGGGTGCACCTATATTGTTTGTGAAAAATAAAGATGGATCGATTAGGATATGTATAGATTATCGGCAGTTTAAAAAAGTCACTATCAAAAACAAATACCCATTGCCAAGAATTGATGATTTATTTGAACAGCTTCAGGGTGCCCAGGTGTTTTCGAAGAATGATTTGAGATCTTGCTACCATCAGTTGAGGATTAGGGCATCCGATATCCCTAAGATAGCTTTTTGGACTCGGTACGGGCATTTTGAGTTTCTAGTGATGTCATTTGGGCTAAAAATGCCCCAGCAGTATTCATGGATTTGATGAACCGGGTGTTCAAGCCCTACTTGGATTCCTTTGTGGTTGTGTTTATTGATGATATCTTGATCTACTCTCATAGCTGTAAGGAGCATGAGCAGCACCTTCGAATCGTTCTTCAAACTCTAAGAGATAACCAGTTATATGCTAAGTTCTCAAAATGCGAGTTTTGGTTGAGTTCAGTTGCTTTGTTGGGTCACGTTGTATCAGCAGAGGGTATTCAGGTGGATCCTAAGAAGATTGAGGCAGTTTAGAACTGGCCTAGACCCACATCAGCTATAGAGATCCGTAGTTTCCTGGGTTTGGCTAGCTATTACCGTCAATTTGTGGAGGGGCTTTCATCAATAGCAGCCCTATTGACTAGACTGACCCAGAAAGGTGTCCCGTTCAGGTGGTCCGACGAGTGTGGAGCGAGCTTTCAGAAGCTCAAGACAGCTTTGACTACGACACTGGTATTGGTGTTACCAACAGGTTTAGGATCTTATATAGTATATTGTGACGCATCTCGTATTGGTCTGGGTGCAGTATTGATGCAGAGTGGCAAGGTTATTGCATATGCTTCGCGACAGCTGAAGGTTTACGAGAAGAATTGCCATGTTCATGATCTAGAGCTGGCAGCCATAATAATAATTTGGAGGCACTATCTTTATGACGTGCCATGTGAGGTATTCATTGATCATCAGAGCTTGCAGTATTTGTTCAATTAGAAGGAACTCAATTTGAGGCAGAGGAGGTGGCTGGAGCTATTGAAAGACTATGATATCACCATATTGTATCATCCCGGGAAGGCCAATGTGGTGGCCGATGCTTTGAGTAGAAAGTCAGTCAGTATGGGTAGCCTTGCATATATTCTAGTTAGTGAGAGATTGCTTGCCTTGGATGTTCAGGCCTTAGCCAACCAGTTCGTGAGATTGGATGTTTCTGAGCCTAGTCGTGTTCTAGCTTGTACAGTTGCTCGGCCTTCTTTGTTTGAGCGCATCAGAGATCCGAAGGATGACGATCCTCATTTACTTGTCCTTAGAGACACAGTGCGTCACAGTGGTGCCAAGCAGGTTATTATTAGAGATGTCAGAGTTTTAAGGATGCAGGGTCGTATTTGTGTGCCTAATGTAGATGGACTTCATGAGTTGATCCTTGAGGAGTCCCACAGTTCCCGATATTCTATTCATCCGGGCACCGCCAAGATGTATCAGAACTTGAGGCAGCATTATTGGTGGAGGAGAATGAAGAAGGACATAGTTGCCTATGTAGCTCAGTGCCTAAATTGCCAACAGGTAAAGTGTGAGCATTAGAGACCTGGTGGTTTACTTCAGATATTAGAGATTCCTGAGTGGAAGTGGGAGCGTATCACTATGGATTTTGTTGTTGAACTCCCACGGACTCAGAGGAATTTCGATGCGGTTTGGGTCATTATGGACAGGCTGACCAAGTCAGCGCATTTCATTCCTGTGGCAGTTACCTATTCCTCGGAGCGGTTGGTAGAGATTTACATCCTGGAGATCGTCCTTCTTCACGGTGTTCCCGTGTCTATTATATCTGACCGAGGTACACAGTTTACCTCGCACTTCTGGAGGGTAGTACAATGTGAGTTGGGTACATGGGTTGTGTTGAACACAACATTTCATCCTCAGGCGGACGGGCAGTCTGAGCGCACTATTCAGTTCTTGGAGGATATGCTCCGTGCTTATGTTATACACTTTGGAGGTTCTTGGGATCAGTTCTTGCCCCTTGCAAAGTTCGCCTACAACAACAGTTACCAATCGAACATTCAGATGGCTCCCTATGAGGCATTATATGGTAGGCGGTTCCGGTCGCCAGTTGAGTGGTTCGAGACGGGAGAGGCTTGGTTGTTGGGTACAGACTTAGTACAGGATGCCTTGGATAAGGTCAAGATTATTCAGGATTGACTTCGCACAGCTCGGTCCAGGCAGAAGAGTTATGCCGACCGTAGAGTTTGTGATGTTACATTCATGGTCAGAGAGAGAGTGTTACATAGGGTATCACCCATGAAGGGTGTAATGAGGTTCGGAAAGAAGGGCAAGTTGAGCTTTAGGTATATCCGACCTTTTGAGATTCTGGAGAGAGTGGGAGAGGTGGCTTACAGGCTTGCGTTGCCACCTATTTTAGCAGTTGTTCATCCGGTATTCCAGGTGTCCATGCTCCGAAAGTATCACGGCGATCCCTCCCATGTGTTAGATTTCAGCTTTGTCCAGTTGGACAAGGCTTTGACTTACGAGGAGGAGCCGGTGACTATTTTAGCCCGGCAAGTTCGCCAATTGAGATCAAAGAGTTACCCTTCAGTTCGAGTGCAGTGGAGAGGTCAGCCTATTGAGGCAACTACTTGGAAGTCCAAGTTTGATATGCGGAGTAAATATCCCCACCTTTTCACCAGCCTAGGTACTTTTTTATGTTCGTTCGAGGACGAACGATTGTTTTAGAGGTGGAGAATGTGATGACCCAAAAGGTCATCTTATGTTTTAAAACTCGAATCTGCGCTCTTAAGCCTTAAAACTCTAATTTTTACCCTTCTCGATTTGCGTGCGCAGTCCGGGCATGTTTCTAGAAAGCTTTTATGTTAAATCTTGATAAAAATAAGAATTTATGCCTTAAAAGTTAATTTTAGTTGACTTCGGTCAACATTTTTGGTAAACGGACCCGGATCCATATTTTGACAGTCCCGGTGGGTCCGTATCGAATTATGGGACCTGTGCCTATGCCCGTAATCGAATTTAGAGGTCCCTAACTTGAGTTATGAATTTTTGAAAAAAATTAAAAGTCTGAAAATTATTATTTTTAAGAATTGATTGATGTTTGGCATTGTTAGTACCAGGTCTGTATCTTGGTTCCGGAGCCTGGTACAGGTTCATTATTATATTTAAGACTTTTCTATTAAATTTGGTGAGAAACCAAGTTGATTTGACGTGATTCGGACATCCGGTTAAAACAATAGAAATTTTAAAGTGTTCTTGAGAATTTCCTTTGATTTGGTGCTAAATTCGGAGTTTTAGGTGTTATTTTGGCAATTTGATCGCGCGAGCAGGTCCGTATGATGTGTTTAAACTTGTGTGCATGTTTGGTTTGGAGCCCCGAGGTCTCGGGTGACTTTCGGATAGGCCACAGGATGTTTTGGACTTGGGAAAAATCTGGTTTTCTGCAGATTCTGGTGTCTGGCATATCCTTCTTCGCGTTCACGAGTCCTCTCGCGAACGCAAAGAGTAAACTGGTGAGGCTGAGAATTCTTCTTCGCGAATGCGAAGGCCTGGTCGCGAACGCGAAGTGATGGGGGATTTACCCTTCACGAACGTGACCGACTCATCGCGAACGTGAAGCACTTGAGGACCTGGGGGAGGGTTGGACGTTCCTTCATCGCGAACACGAAGGCCAGGGGGGAGTCCCCATCGCGAACGCGAAGGCTTGGTAGTACGAACGCGATGCACACTGTCGCCCAATGCATAAAACAGAATCAAACACGGGCTTAAGCCATTTCTTCAACATTTTTCAAGAACAAAATAGGTAGAGGCGATTTCAAGAGTCATTTTCTTCCCCAAAGTGTTTGTAAGTGATTCTAAACCATTTTCTTTCCATTACCCATTACATTTCTTGAATTATCAACCTAAAATCTTGAGTTTTCATGGTAGAATTAGGGGTTAGGGTAGAAACTAGGAATTTCAGATTTGGTGATTTATACCTTAATTTTAGGTTGGATTCCAAAACCAATTATATATTCGGACTCGGGGGTGAATGGGTAAATGGATTGTTGTCCGAGCCTAGAGTTTTGACCAAGCGGGCCCGGGGTAGATTTTTTGACTTTTTGGAGGAAAATTTGGGAAATTTAATTTATGCACAATAATTGATTCCTTTAGCAATATTTGATGTTATTGAGTCATTTTTGAATAGACACGAGTGGTTTGAAGGTGAATTCCAAAGGAAAAGTTGTGATTGAGAATTAAGTGGCCTTCGGAGCGAGGAAAGTATTTTGTCTAACCCTGACTTGAGGGAATTAGGAACCTTAAATTACTTGCTAAGGGAAATTCATGTGAGCGGCGCATATGTAAGGTGACGAGTACTTATGCGCCGCCAATTTACCTGTTTTCATGTTTCTCTATTTTTCTTATATTGTCTCATTCTTATGCCTAATTGCTACGTGTTATACTAATGTTGTTTAATTTATCGTTCTTATCATGTTTATGGATTTTCTGGTGATAATTGAGTTTTTATTTCAAAGTTGAGATTGATATTATGGAACCAAATGTTGAAGTAAGGTTTGTACTTGTTATTCTATCTCCTTGTTGTTATTTATGTATTGCATTATGGTAAGGGAGAGTGTTAATGCACGAAGGGTGATGTTGTGCCATATTGTGAGTGTTAATGCACGAAGGGTGATGCTGTGCCATATTGTGAGTGTTAATGCACGAAGGGCGATGCCGTACCATATTGTGAATGTTAATGCATGAAGGGTGATGCCGTACCATATTGTGGGTGTTAATGCACGAAGGGTGATGCCGTGTCATATTGTGAGTGTCATATTGATCTAACCTTCTCACTACGGGTAATTATTTCCTCCACCGTAGGAAAGCTGCCAATTTCAGCAACAATGGCCACCCCATCATCATGGGGGCGCGCACTGCCAAGGGGACATGATCAGATACCACCCATAATAAGAAGATGCATTAACTATCTTAGTTTGTTTATATGTGAATAATATACAAGCATGGAGGAGTCAAGAATAGCATAAGCCACCAGAATAGGTAAAAACAGAGATACGAGAGTGAAGGTAACGAGAGCAGGAACTCCGAATGAAGAAAGAAGAGAAAGATAGGGATTCATTATTTGAGAATGCAAAGAGTAAGGAAAAGATTCCCATATCCCTATTTATAAGAACCCAGGCAACAATATCAACAAAACAAACCATCGATGCCCAGTACAACTACCGAAACGACAGAGGCACAGGAAATAATGCAATACATCGGGAAACGCATAATAATGATGAAAGATGTTGTGACGTCACTCTGAATCGACGTGAACATAGGTTGCGGATCACAAAGTTCCATGTTACCACCCTGTCAAGCGTTGTTGCTCGACCTGCTCACCCAAACCTCTCAACCACGACTAGAAAAGTCTGCTCATCAAGGATGTTTGAGAGTTGGCCCCCATAAGCGGAGGGACTAACTGTATGGGTCAAAATTTACCTCAAGGAGATTCGACGCGAAGTGGTATTCCGAAAAGTAATTTGGCCGATGTTGAGAAGTCAACAGTAGGGCATATAGCCGAGCAGTCAATTATGGCCAAGGTCCAGTATCGAGAGCAACAATAACAATTAGTTTTGTAATAGGATCTTTAGGAGAGTATCCCATTGAATATTCTCTGCATTTTCACTTTTAGGATTAACTGGAGGTATGTCCCATATAAATAGAAAAGGAGATAAGGGAAAAGGGGGAGGGTAAGATTCTCTAATAAGAACACTTTCGAAAAGCAAACTATCTCTCTAGAAGAAATGCAAACACAACCTTTCTAAAGTGATTCGATTATCTATTATCTACACTTTTCCACCAGATCCTAGAAGAGTTCTGATATTCCAGTATTTGTTTATTACTCATCATTGTGAGAAGGCGGTATGATCCACCTCATTCTATATTGGGTGAATCATTCTCCTTATTTACGTTAATATCTTTTATTGTTATTTATTGCATGATATTCGATCACATCACTAATCGTCTTGATACATTGAATGCACACCGCATTTAACCCCCTCCCAACACTGTTCCACGTTATTTGAGTTAACCGACTATAGATCTGAGGTCATTATCGTTAATTAGATTTAACCCCTCATTATGTAAAATTAATTAGTTTAATCAAGGATTTACACTTTTTGGTCAAACAAAAATGATTCAAAACTCAAGAAGCAATATTAGCTATATATATCGACGTTATTAAGTGATTAATAAAACTTGTTTATCACTGTTTACACAATATCACTAATAGCCCAGGAAAAATAACTTATTTATTAGAGAGGAACAAAACAAAACAAAAAACCAAAAATAAATCCTAAAATTTCCCTTAATAGTTGAAAATTCTCAAAAATAATTATATAATTAAAATACACACTTCCAAGTTTTAATTATTAAAAAGAAATTACCTTAGTTTTTAGTTTTCACCATCATTTTTCTGGTTCTCTATTAATTCTTTTTTGCCTCTGACTTTTTTGCTTAATTAACAGCTAGACATTCCCCTTAATTAATCTCAGTATTTTCAGCAGACATGTCTTTCAATTGTCTTCTTAACTCAGGTTACATGTTAAATCTATGTTCACTGTTCTTTTCTTCTTATTCAACTATTTCCCATTAGTTGTTTTTACTTTATTGGGATTTCTAAAAAGGGCTTGGGACCTATTAACAGAACAACACTATAATGACCCAACCGGTCATTTTTACTTTTAGAACCTCATTCCCCTAAATAAAACTCCTCGTATGTGCTTTTGTAAATTTATGACTTGTGGGGATGGTTGATTCGAGATTTGAAAGTGTTCGGGTTGAAATCGGAACACTTGGTTCCTTAAGTTGGCCTTAAAATGCTAAGTTTGACTTCGGTCAACATTTTGATAAAACGATCCCGGAATAGAATTTTAATGATTCCAACAGCTCCGTATGGTGATTTTGGACTTAGAAGCGTGATCGGAATTTTATTTGGAAGTCCGTAGTTAAATTAGGTTTGAAATGGCTAAAATAGGAATTTAAGTTTGGAAGTTTAACCGGAGAGTTGACTTTTTGATATAGGGGTCGGAATCCAGTTCCGAAAATTTTCATAACTCTGTTATGTCATGTATGACTTCCATGCAAAATTTGAGGTCAATCGGACTTGATTTGAATTTATATGTGATTTGTGTTTTTAGTGTTGTTGGATGTGATTTGAAGACTCGACTAAGTTCGTATGACGTATTAGGACTTGTTGGTATATTTCGTTGAGATCCCTATGGGCTCCGGTGAGTTTCGAATGCCTAACAAATCATTTTTGGACTTGGCTTGATAGCTGAAGTTCTGGTTTCTGCAAGTTCTGGTTTCCTTCTACGCGATCGCATGAGAAGGTATGCGATCACGTAAGGTTAATTGAGGGCTGCTGAGTTTTGTGCTTTGCGATAGCGTGAAGTGGGATGCGATCGTGTAGCTTTGATATTTTGCGACTCGCGAATGCGTGAAGAAGGTCGCGTTCGCGTAGAGTAACGGAGCAGAAGTGGAGGTTACATGTTTGCTCTATGTGATCGCGTGAAGAGGGCAGCGATCGCGTAGAGCTGGGAACTCTGTGCATTGCGATCGTGTAGAGTTAATTCTGGGCAATCTTATTTTGTTCTTCGCGATCGCGTGCCTTTGGCCGCGATCGCATAGAAGAAAAGCCTAGGCAAAATGTTTAAATTCTGAAAATGGGACTTTGTCCAATTTTCCATTTTTAACGATTTGGAGCTCGGATTGAGGCGAGTTTTCGGAGATTTTCAGAGAAAACATTGGTGTAAGTGTTTGTAACTCAATCTTGGTTAGGTTACCCGAATCCATCATTGTTTTTATCAGTTAATTGGTGATTTAAGTTGGAAAATTTTGAAAACTTTCTTGGATAGATTTGAGGATTTGAGGGTCGAATTTATATTGGAATTTAGTCATTTTGGTATGGTTAGACTCGTGGTTGAATGGGAGTTCATATTTCGTAACTTTCGTTAGATTTCGAGACGTGGGGCCCACAGGCAATTTTTTAGTTAATTTCAGATTTTATTTTAAAATGTAGTATTTTCTTATGGAATTGATTCTATAATTTTTGTTGACTGTATCGAATCAATTATGACTAGATACGAGTCGATCGGAGTCGGAAAATTGAGGAAAAGGCATACTACTTGGTTAAATTGGAGCAAGTCGAGGTAAGTGACTTGTCTAACCTTGTGTGGGGGAAATTTTCCCTAAGATTGGTATTGAAGTGATAAATTGAAATGTGTTGAAAGTCGTGTACACGAGGTGACGAATGTATACACGGGCTAAATGTGAAAGATTATGTCTTTAAATTGTATAGATCGGTTTTGCATATTAATTAAATAATTTTACCTTGTTATATTCTTCATCAATGATTTAAATGTTTATATTTTAAATTTGCTTGACATTTTCCTGCTAATTGTTTTACCTGTTTAGTTGTAACTTGGTTTCTTTTATTCTGTGCATTATTGAAGGTTGATTTTATTTAAACTAAATAATATTAATATGAATTATTTGATATTTTAAATTTTTTATCGAAGCAACATACAAAAATTTTGAAATACTATTGTGTTGAGTTATTTATTCCCGAATAATTTTGTGAGATTTCATACTCATTGTGATGGAGTTGTGATCTCTTTTTTGTAGAAAAATATTATTGTTGAATTATTTTGGCATGAGTTGTGACCTCTTTATTATGAAAAAATATTGTTGTTGATTTATTTTGGCAAATTAAAATATTTGGTCACTTGAGGCGCAAATTGTGATATATTGTGATATTGATACGCATGTGGTGGTATAAGGTCTGGGTATTGAAATGCATGCGGTCAGATAAGGGTGGCTTGATATGCGTGGCTAGTAGGGGAAGCCACTAGAAGTCATGCGGTGTGATAAGGATGGCTAAAATGCAGGATGCTATTTCGGGAAAAATATTTTCTTTAAAATAAATTGTGAAGGTTCCCGCGGTGATATAAGAAAATGAGATATTGTGATATGATTTGGGACTACGAGGCGGTACCTCGGGAGTGCCCTTGTTGATATTGATTCATTGTCGCAGTTGCCTTTGATTATTGTTGTGATTTTTTTAAAGTTGAAAAGAATTCTGTTTTGCTTCCACGAGGTATTAATTGCAATTATTTGGTGTAATTAAATGGTGACATACTATTTGATTCATTTCTATTGTCATTTTATCTTATTATATTATTAAATATTTTACCATGTCATTATTTATTTTCCAGTAGGGCCTGACCTAACCTCGTCACTACTCTACCGAGGTTAGGCTTGGCACTTATTGGGTACCGCTGTGGTGTAATCATATTACGCTTCTGTACATCTTTTTTTACAGATCCAGGTACATCTTATTAGACCAGGCATCAGTAAACTAGCTGTACGAGGAGACTTCGAGGTATATCTGCCAGCGTATGCAGACTACGGAGTCCCCTTCTATCATTATCATGTTGTTTCCTTATTTTCTTTAGACCTTGATATATAGAGACATTGAGGATAAATTTTTAGAAGCTTGTGATTTATTTCTACAGGATTTTAGGAGTTGTAATTATTTGATTTGTAGTTTATTTATTTCAGATATCTATTATTATTCCGCATTAATAGACTTACCTAGTCTTAGAGACTAGGTGCCATCACGACCTCCTACAGAGAAAATTTGGGGTCGTGACAAGTTGGTATCAGAGCTCTAGGTTCATAGGTGTTATGAGTCACAAGCAGGTTTAGTAGAGTCTTGCGGATCGGTATGGAGACGTGTGTAATTATCTTTGGGAGGCTATAGAACTGTTAGGAAAATATTCATTTCTTTGATTCCTTACCGTGCGCAATGTTGACTTCAAAGTTCTAAACCATTATCTTTCTATTATCTCATATATGGTGAGGACACGCACAACTGGATCTGATGATCAGACACACGTGCCCCCTGTTGGAATCACAAGAGGCCGGGGTCAGGGCAGAGGTCGAGCCAGAGGCCGAGGAAGACCACGTGGTGCATGCAGAGCACCTGCACAAGTTGCTGCAGCAGAGCCACCAGTAGATATAGTTGGAGAGCAGGCACCTTAGATGCCTGTTACTACTCCTGCACTTCAGGAGATCCTTATCTAGTTGTTGAACATGTTTGGCACTCTAGCTCAGACAGGGTTGATTACACTTGCTCCTGCCATATCTCAGGTCGGGGGAGGAGCACAGGATATTTCAATTGATATTAGGAAAAGGGTATGGCAAATTGATGATAAAAAATCAATTCTATAATATATTTAAAAATAGATGGGGATAATTAAAACCCCCAAAGAAAAATTGAACAGATCCTGATGGTGTACACATAAGAAATTGCGGGGTTTATAACCCCCACACTCAAAAAAAAAAAAAATTAAAAAAAAAAATCTACTTTCGCGCATGACATTGTGGAAGTTAAAATTGCAATTTGTGGAGGTTAGAAACCTTCGCTATTTGCTGTCACGGCGGTTCGGGAAACCTCCGCATTTATCTGCCGCAAATTAATAGTGGTGATGCTTACTGCGGGGGGCCTGCTCAACCACCGTAACAACAAATAGCAGAGGTTACTAACCTCCGTAAATTGTAATTTTAACCTCAGTAATTTACCCGTTTTTTTGTAGTGTATAGTCTGATTAGTACCCATTATACTTTCACTTAATTGGAATGCTACATTAGTTCACCCTATCAATGATTTGTCAAAAGAGAAGTAAAACACAAAAGGCTGCTGCTTTCACAAATATCATATTAATCAATTGCTACAGTACTAGCTGTATACAACCAGGGTTGTTTCTATCAAAATAAGATGATAATAATGGAGAAGTTTGAAGCAAGTAAAATTTTAATTGGAATGAAAGAATGAATCACATCATGTAGTTTTACGATTGACACACACATATATGAAGCTACAAACTGCTACATTACATTTGATTGACTGAGAAAATTCCCACACACGGCGTCAAACTGTTTGACCCAAAATTTAGATCTAGGTATAAAAAATTAGATTTTCTAATAGAATAAAGTTAATCTTAGCCAATATTAATATCCAAAAAATTAATTAATCGATTTTGTAGTAAGATGTTACGACTACTATTTGAGTAGTAATAAATGCTGATAATAAAGCAATTAAATGGTGTATTTTGTATGTCAAAGATAAAGCAAGAATCTTCAGAGAATGTCAATGTGTTATTTTTTACAATGAGTGTTGAGTCCCCTCTACAATCCTCCCTCTTTCTATTTATAAGGGCACATGGGCCACAAAAACCCTAATAGTACAGATGGGAGGAATATTCTCTATAAGGTCTCATTTCTAAAACTAGTTGTTACTGCTCTGCTAAAGGGAGTACTCGTCCCCATCCTTATCCTCTATTAAGACAACTCGACCTCGCCTTCGTCTTTTGTTGAAGACAAATCGATGGCGTGTGACAGCCTTCGAAGGCTTCCTTATGTTGACTTGGCCCACATATAATTATGATATATTTTAGCCCATACAACAATCAAATTTTCAAAGAAAATGAAGGGTGATACTTTAGATACTTTCTTGAAAAACTGCCATCTTGTCGTTAGGGGCGTATCCAGTGTATAAGCTACTGAACCCATAACTTTCCCTCATACCCTGTATTTTGCCTAAAAATTATTAAATATGTACATATAATAAATTTTGAACTTATTAAATTAGATGAGATGTGGTAAAATTGCGAATCTTAACCCATAAAATTTAAATTCCGGATCTGCCTCTCCTTGTCGTTCCTTTTATATTGGAAAAATTAGTTTTTTTCTATCGAGAGTGCGAAGGGGATCGAAGCCGAGGCCAAGAAGTTGGCTTATCCCGAGGATGAAGAAGGCTCCAAGGAATCGAGCGGATTCGAGGGTAGAGGAGACTCTGAAGACCTTGGTGACGAGGCGAGCTCCGGTGAAGACCAGGCCGTTTAAGTTCCTAGTACATTCTTTCTTCGCTTTTTGTACTTTTGTACTTTTTGTCAAGGCCGTTTGGCCTTTGTAAAGACTTCATGTATATATAACACAGGGCTTCCTTTTACCTTTGACAATTTCTA
Organism: Nicotiana tomentosiformis; assembly: GCF_000390325.3. Lineage (NCBI taxonomy): Eukaryota > Viridiplantae > Streptophyta > Magnoliopsida > Solanales > Solanaceae > Nicotiana > Nicotiana tomentosiformis. The sequence continues at coordinate 68,756,508 of NC_090821.1, read as the reverse complement.
AGTTTTGTTTTCCTTTGCTTTAATCTTTATGTTCGCAAAGATCGAGATGCTTTAGCATGAACTAGTTAGGCCATATTCGGTAGTTGGGTCAGGCCTTGCCTTTGACATATTTTGTTTAAGGCCTCGTGGGGGTTCGGTATGACCAGAACGTTTCCCTAAAGTACTTATAATTTTTTAGATTATAGTTTGCCGATGGTAGCCTTTATAACCAGTTTAGAAATTTTTCAAGGCCTTCTTTTTTGTTACTGGTCTCGACCGTCTCCGAGCCGTTTTAATATGGCCATAGCCTTTTAGTTCGGGTGTTGCCTTGTGGTCTTGGCACCTCAAATTATCCGGACTTGAATAAGATAATAGTCCCCGAATGGGGATGATCATAGCCTTTTAGCTCTGGCGCTGTCTAATAGGTCTTGTGCCCCCGGGCTCTAATAGTCCGGGCCATCCGAGTTTGTTTCTGGACGTAAGTCCCCGAGTGGGAGCGATCGTTTGAACCCAGATAAAGGCGGCCCTTGGGCTCGATACCTTTAGGGGATCGAATGTAGAAAATTCAGAAAGAAAAGAAATTTTTTAAGGGACAAGATGTTTATCTGCAAGGTAGAGACTTCCTTTTGTTTCTGTGCATAATATATACGATTACACATACGTACAATCTTTATATCAGGGCTCGATCAGTCTATGTGGGCACGGTTCATTCGACCGTTTGGCCCTTACAGTAAATCCTATCATCCAAGCCGAGACCATTCAATCAAAAAGTTTCTTTCCTTGCTAAAGTCGTTATCTGAGGGTGATGCCCCCCCAGTATTTGGGACCGATCGTAGAGAGGCCTCAAATACTATTGTTGTGACTTTGATAATGGTTCACAACCAGAATTTAGTTCTAAGTTAGCACGATTTACTATTGCATCGTTAAAAACCTTGCCGGAAAACATATTTGGGACAAAATCGATTCAAGGGAAAAAGAGTGTTACACATGCTTTCAGGCCTAAATATTGTGTCGTTCTTTGACGGTCGCCTGCAAGTGTTAGTTCAAAATGCAAATAAGTAAAATGAATGAATGGGATCGTACCTTAGCAATAATATCGCTTCACGTGAATGAGGTCGAGGAATGAATTGTGTCTTTCCGGTTGTTCGGTAGTTGCTCACCGTTCATTGTTCCGAGTTTGTACGATTCCTTACTGGTGATCTCGATAATTTGATAAAGACCCTCCCAATTCGGTCCCTACTTCCTATCGTTTGGGTTCCGGGTACTTAATGTGACCTTCCTTAACACCAAGTCCACGACATTAAAATGTCGAAGGTTAGCTCTTCGATTGTAATACTTCTCGATCCGCTGCTTTTGGGCGGCCAACCGAACAAGGGCGACTTCGTTCCTTTCATCTTATAACTCCAAGCTTGTATTCATGGCCTCCTCAGTTCGCGTTTTTGGTTGCATATCGGAACCTGAGACTTGGTTCTCCGACTTCAACTGGTATTAGAGCTTTAGCGCCGTAAACCAGCGAGAACGAGGTGGCCCCGGTACTAGACTTCGAGGTCGTATGGTATGCCCATAGGACTTCGGGTAGGATTTCCTTCCATTTTTCTTTGGCATCAGTTAACCTCTTTTTGTGGCTTTGGAGTATGGTTTTGTTGGTTAATTCTACTTGTCTGTTCCCACCAGGGTGGTAGGGTGTTGATAAGATCCTTTTGATCTTATGGTCTTTGAGAAACTTGCTCACGTTGCTGCCGATAAACTGCTTCCCGTTGTCGCACACGATCACGGGTGGCATTCCGAACCGATATATAATATGATCCCAAATGAAGTCGATGACTACTTTTTCTCTGACCTTCTCATATGCCTGGGCTTCCACCCACTTAGAAAAATAGTCAGTCATAAATAATATAAATTGAGCCTTACTTATTGCCCATGGAAGGAGGCCGACGATGTTCATTCCCCATTTCATGAACGGTCATGGCGACAAAATTGAATGCAGCAGCTCCCCTGGTTGGTGAATCATTGGAGCATGTCTTTGACATTTATCACATTTTCGTACGAACTCCTTCGCGTTGTTTTCCATATCGATACACTAGTAGCCAACTCTGATTATTTTTCAAACCAATGATTCAGCGCCTGAATGATTTCCACAGGTGCCTTTGTGTATTTCCCTCAGAACGTACTCGATATCACCTAGTCCTAGGCATATCGCGAGTAGGCCATCGAATGTTCTTCTGAACAGGGTTCCATCTTCGGACAAACTAAACTGGGTTGCTTTCGTACGCAGGGCCCTCGATTCCTTTGGATCCGAAAGTAGTTTTTCGGCCTTTAGATATTCTATATATTTGTTTCTCCAGTCCCAAGTTAGGCTCGTTGAGTTAATCTCGGCATGGCCTTCTTCCACTACTGATCTTATGAGTTGTACGGCTGCCCCCAAGTTGAACTCGTCATCTTTGACCAATGCTCCTAAGTTAGCAAGGGCATCAGCCTCATAGTTTTGATCCCGAGGTACGTGTTGCAAAGTCCACTCCTTAAACTGATGTAATGTTACCTGCAACTTATCCATGTACCTATGCATTCATTCTTCTCTGACCTCGAACATCCCATTAACTTGGTTCACCACGAGGAGGGAGTCGCATTTAGCTTCGATCACCTCCGACCCCAAGCTTTTGGCTAATTCGAGACCTGCAACCATGGCCGCATATTCGGCCTCGTTGTTAGTCAATTTCATAGTCCTAATATATTGTCTAACTATATTGCACGTTGGTGGCTTCAATACGATTCCATGTCCGGACCCTTTTGCTTTTGAGGCGTCATCCGTAAAGAAGGTCTAGATCCCCGAGGACGTCCCCAATTCACCAACAACTCTCTTTCGACCTCGGGTATTAGGGTCGGCGTAAAGTCAGCCATGAGGTCCAAAAATATTTGAGATTCAATGGAGGTCGGGGGTCGATATTCAATATTGTACCCATTGATATTGAGATTATTTCATTTCCTTCGTTATCAAGAGGGCCCCGCAGGCTTATTTATTGAAAAAAGGGGAGTTAGGGGGGGCTCCACGGCCCATTTGGCCAATCGTCCTGAGAGCTATGTTTTATGCATTATATTTCGCAATGGGTAAGTAGTCACAACACATATAGGATGACATTGAAAATATGGTTTCAGCTTCCTACAGGCGCTTAGCAAAGCGAGCGCAAATTTTTCTAGGTGAGGGTACCTAGTTTCGGCCTCACCTTGAGTTTTGCTAACATAGCAAATTGGAAATTGCGTACGTTGCTCTTCTCGAACCAGGACTTCACTTACTGCTATCTCCGATACATCCAAGTACAGGTATAGTTGTTCGTCTATCTTTGGCGTGTGAAATAGCGGGGGACTCGATAGATACCGCTTGAGTTCCTACAAGGCCCGTTGGCATTTCGGGGTCCACGATAAGTTATTTTTCTTCTTCAATAATGATATTCTTCAATAATGAGAAGAATCAGTGGCTATTATCGGAGGACATTGAGATGAATCGCCCCAGAGCGACTATGCATACGGTTAATCATTTCACGACCTTCATGTTGTCCACAACCGTGATATCTTCGATGGTTTGATATTTTTGGTGTTGATCTCGATTCCCCGGTTGGATACCATGAATCCGAGAAATTTACCTCATCCAACTCCAAACGCACATTTCTCCGGGTTTAGCTCATATTGTATTTCTTCAATATGCTGAAGGTATCATGCAAATGTTTTAAATGGTCCTCTACGCGCAAGTACTTAACCAACATATCGTCAATGTAAACTTCCATTGATTTTCTTATTTTTTCCTCGAGTATCTTGTTTACTAGGCGTTGGTAAATGGCACCTGCATTTTTTAATCGGAATGGCATCACGTTATAGCAGTATGTGCCATATTTAGTGATGAAGGAGGTTTTTTCCTGATCACTCGGGTTCATTCGTATTTGGTTGTACCCGGAGTAGGCATAGAGAAAACTGAGGATCTCGTGGCTGGTTGTGGAATCGATCATGCGATCGATGTTGGGAAAATGGAAGGATTCCTTGGGACATGCCTTATTTAGGTCTTTATAGTCTAGACACACTCTTAATTTATTCCCGGGTATTTAACCTCCGGAATGGACCCTATATTAAGGAGTTTAGATATCTCGTCCTTGATGAAAGCATGTTTGACCTCAGACTGGGGCCTCCTCTTCTACTTGACCGGGTGGAACTGTCATATCATGTTGGGACCAAGGGAAACAATATTCGTTAGCTATAAGACACTTAATGAGTTTTTTCCTAAGCTTGGGGCTTAACCCCGTGCCCAGGTATACCTTTCGATCGGGCAAATGGTCTGTTAGCACGACTTGTTCCATTTTCTTGACCGTTTATTTTGTAGCGTCGGAATCAACAGGGGCTATGAAAGATCTGGGGACTCTGTAGTCATCGTCCTCATCTACTCTTTGTTCCTCCAATTCCATCGAGGCTGGTATTGGTGATTGCTAATTGGACCCCTCTTTGACCATCCGATTTGGATCCTCTGATGTCGAGAATGTGGATGTCGAGATCACCTCATCGACCGAGAACATCTCATTAGTGGTCGGTTGTTCCCCATAAACTGTTTGGATTCCTCCGGGTGTTGGGAATATCAGCACCTGGTGCAGTGTCGAGGGTACTACTCTCATGTTGTGAATCCATGGCCTCCTGAATAAAGTGTTGTATATCATATCCCCTTCGATTACATAGAACCTGGCTTCCTGCACGGTTTCGGTGACGTTCATCAGTAATGTTATTTCCCCTTTAGTGGTCTCGCATGCCATGTTGAACCCATTCACGACTCCGACTATAGGTACGATATGATATTGTAGGCCGAGTTGTTCTATGACTCTTGATCTGATGATGTTGGCTGAGCTACCTGGATCAATTAACACACGCTTAATTCGAGATTTATTTACGAGTACCGATATTACCAGTGCGTCGTTGTGGGGTTGCACGATCCCCTCAGTGTATTCGTCATTGAAAGACAAGGTTTGTCCTGGTACATAATCTAGAGTCCGTTTTTCCCTTGTGATGGATACTTTGGTGCATTTCAGTATCGGACGTAGGAAATGTCGACTCCACCGATGATCATGTTAATGACGTGCTAAGGCTCTTCCTGCTCGGTCTGCTTATGAGAATCCTTATTCTTGAAATGGTTCTTGGCCCGATCACTCAGAAACTCTCGGAGATGCCTGTTGTTGAACAGTCGGGCCACCTCTTCTCTTAATTGTCTGCAGTCTTCCTTTCTCTGGCCATAAGTGCTATGATATTTGCACATTAGGTTGGGATCCCTTTGGGACGGATCAGACTGTAAATGTCTAGGCCATTTGGTATCTTTGATGTGTCCGATGGCAGATACAATAGCGGCGGTATCGACGTTGAAGTTGTACTCCGATAACCTCGATGCTTCTTTAGGCCCGACGGGCCTATCGAAGCTATTTTTGCTCACGATTCCCCGGTTGCTCTGACCTTGATCACTTCTCCTTTTATTTCTTATAGAGTTCCACCCGGACCCACTGTTTCTTCGGTCTCCATTATACAGCTGATACCGATCCCTATTTGATCTGGGTTCACGATCGATGTCTCTCTTAACTCGATGGTTTTGACGGGATACACGGGCCCGAAAGGGGCCCCAAGCTGATCATCTTTGACCCTGATTTTCGATTGATACCGGTTATGGACATCAACTCACGTGACAACTGTATATTCCACCAAGTTTTGTTTCAACTGTTGTGAAGCCAACGAGCTCTGCATGTTGAGTCCTTGGGTGAAAGCTTGAATGTCCCAATCATCAGTGACCGGTGAAAGGTCCATCCGTTCTATTTGAAACCGGGACACGAACTCTCTGAGCATCTCATTATCCTTCTATTTTACTTTGAAAAGGTCAGACTTTTTATAATTTCCTTAACATTAGGAGGTAAGTTGTGATACTATATCATAGCTTATTTTGACAGGGTCTCTCAGGACTTTTTCAACAAGACAGATTCGATCAAAATGATCACTCGTACACTGAACATAGGACGATAAGGCCATACAATATTTTACGTACATGACATATGTCTACAAGCATCTAAGAGTAGATAAATACCATAAAGGTCGGGACATGGCCTCGCCATACTAAACAATACATGTCCAAATCATACTGACCAAATAAGCAACTCCGGAGCAAATGGAGCGCACCAACATCTTCTGCTGAGCTGATAGCCTACTTGGAGGACTCTCAACCTGTCTATCGAGACCTGCGGACATAAAATACAGCGTCCCCAGGAAAAAGGGATGTCGATACAAATAATGTACCGAGTATATAAGGAATGAAAATCAGTAAATAATAGACATGCGAGAAACATGGAATAAATGACTCAACATGTAAGTTTGAATAGCTTTGTGAATCATTTCATATTTATAATGTCATGCATATGCGTATAAATGTCATATCATGCATAGGTATATGCGTTCATAATATCATCAAGCCTTTGAGGACATCCCATCATATCATCACGGCCATTGTGGGTAAATCATCAATGTATACCAGTTGATCAGGTGGTAGTATGTATATAACGCCGTAACCTTTTTCCATATCCCATATACATATAATATACGCGTGTATAACGCCATATGGTCATGGGTCAATATACATGTATAAATGCATGAAATGCATAAGAAATACGTTAATAAGATTTCTCGGAATATCATAAAATCAATATGCCTTTCGGATAAACTTTATCAAATACGTATTTTTCTGAGACCCATGAACAGAAGATATAATAATAATTCACATAGGGAATCAAGAATATAGACACCCCTAGTACTTCTATGAATAGAGTCATTTATGAAAAATTATGCATTTACTCGTTTCGTTTGTATCGTATGGATCATGCCAAAAAGAAAGAAGGGATAACCTTAACATACCTGAGTCGATTCTCTTGACAATCCCTCTTGTTATATCCCATTTTAAAATGGTTAAAATAAGATACAACATATAAGCAATTCCGAATTTGGTTAAAGTTAAAGAGTCGCCACCTAATTATTTCTAAGGCGAATTAGGACACATAATTGATTGTAATAATTTAAAGTATAACTCTGTTAATGGTCTACTTCACCTAAAGATTTTAGGTAAGGGTTCAATTAATCTAAAGGGAAGGTTTTAAAGCACCCTTTAAGATCCAATATGTCCTATTTGAGGGCGGACGAACCCAATATGTCCTATTTAAGGGCGGACGAACCCGATATGTCCTATTTGAGGGTGGACAAACCCGATATGTCCTATTTGAGGGCGGACGAACCAATATGTCCTATTTGAGGGCGGGCAGACCCAATATGTCCTATTTGAGGGCGGACGAACCTGATATGTCCTATTTGAGGGCGAACGAACCTAAATGTCCTATTGAAGGCAGACAAGCCTAAATATACTATTGAAGAAGGATAAGCCTAAATGTCCTATTAAAGGCAGACCGGCCTAAATGTCCTATTAAAGGCGGACGAGCCTAATGATTCCTCCAATTGTGGATGGTGGACTTGATGTTGATGATTCCTCTAGTTGTCTTCAGAGACTTGACGAGGAATGATATTTGTAATGTCATGAGTAAAGTTACCTGTAAAGTTCAGGATAATGTCATAAAGTCGTAAAGTTATGATAAAGTAAGGTAAAGTTAATGACAAAGTATGAATGAAGCCGTTTGGCTTGTAAAGATGAGGTTGTCCAAATGATATCTACAGTTGTCTTCGGAGATTTGATATTGAATGATGCCTCAATTTTTCTCTGTAGAATTGATAGTTATTACTGTAAAGTTCATGATAAAGTTATAAAGTTGAAAGTGCATGATGAAGTATGGGTAAAATTAATGATGAAGTCGTTTGTCTTATATGGACATATTCGCCGATCTTTGAACGACAAATTCGATATTGATGCTTGTGAAGTCTTGAATAAATCTTCTTGTAAAGTTCAGGGTAAAGTTATTATAGTCGTAAAGTTAATATAAAGTAAAAGTAGAGAGTAAGGTAGGAAAGTAGCCGTTTGGCTTGTGAAGTTGAAGCTTCGACTGACGCCTTCAATCTCAATTAATGGACTTCAGAAAATGATTCTCGGCTAATAATGTGAGGCAGCGTCGGGCTGAATGACGCCTCTGATCTTGAATGACTTGAAGTTTGTTCTTATGATGATACCCGAATGGTGCTTCTTGGTCAGTAGACTTGATTGTTAACTCCTGCAATATTTTAGCAAAATGTCACATGCAAATGATTATATAAAGATGTTAATAAAGATATAAAGTCATGATAAAGTAAAAAGATTAAAGTCAAGATCAAGGGAGAGGTTAAGTCGTCTGGCTTATTAAGTTTTAAGAGACTTGGTGGTAATTCCCATAAAAGATCGTGTAATTCCTATAAAAGATCGTGTAAATTTTAATAAGTTATAAAAAATAGAGGGTAAAGTGAGAGAGAGAGAAAGTGAGGGACGAAGTCATCTGATTTATTGTCGGGGCCATGGCGGCCTAATGACATCTTTGGTCATGATTGGTAGACTCGACGTTAATTCAATATCATCATCCTGTAGTTTTTGTTATTCCTGCGCTCAAAGAAAGATTCTTAGTTTGGGGAGGGGTGTTGATTTGTGTTAACTTAAAGATTGGCTTTGGCATTGACTAAAACATATATTTGTTGTTGAGCCTCAAATCGACCTATGACAGTATGATCCTGCTCACTCAAAGAAAAATCCGTTAGTTTAAAAGAAGTGGTTAACTTGTGATGAACCATCATGTTTTGGGGTTTTGAATGGGAAGCAGATGGCTCTAGACCTCGAATTCGAATTTGTTAAACTTATGCGGATCCATCTAAAGAGTTGTATTAATTTTAGGAAAATGAAATTTATAGTAGGAATAAATAAATCTGTTGGAGGTTGAATAATTTTGAAGAGTAGCATTTCAAAACGTTGCCCCAGTTTCCAGTTCTGGAATTTGAAATAATCAAAAGGCTACAAATTTGAAGTGTTGGTTGACTTAAAAATATGCCTCACTTTCCGATTCTGAGGGCATATAGTGAACCAATAGAATGATTGAAGATATGACGAGTTAATTTATTCTAAGATATGCCCTAGTTTCCGATTCTGAGGACACCGAAATTTAACAAAACAAGATGACCGAATCCTTACGTAGGATTGCCTTGTTGGAACAAGAATCAGGTCAGACGTAGTTCGAACCTGAGACTAATAGAATTGTAAGAGCGTAGATTTATTTGGTTATTTTGATTGGATAGTTCTGTTGAAACTAAATGAATGGACAAAAATGCCAACATGAAGTAAGGTTAAGTTTGCTATCCTATAGGGTGGGTGGGTGGAGACTGGTAGTATTTGAGTAAATGGTAGGTAAAGTTTTGGATGAGATTGGTAGCATAGCGCATGGATGAGTCTTAAAGGCGAGTAGAGGGCTCTAATGGTGGAAAGGTTGTGACTAGATTTGAATGTTTTGATGGTTCTCACAAGTTAACCATTAGTTTTGAAAAAAAGTTTGTTTTGTTAAGAAAAAAAAAAGGAAAATAGAGAATAAGTTAGTATGAGATAATAACAAGACATAATAATGCTAGATTGGATAAGTAAACGTCAAATAAGATTATGTAGCCAATAAAGTCATATAATAAGTAAAGCCAACAGATAGCGCGTCCTAATATGCAAGTGACCTCTTTGTGCCATAGGTATTTAAAGGTAAATGTGCTATAATATGTCATTCCATTGCTCTTGATTAATTGAAACAATCTATTTTCCAAAAATAATGGTAGTGTAGAATTCATTACATGTCAAGTGAAAAAGTAAGATACAATGTACTTCATAGTTTAAAATAATAATAATTTTTCTTTTGTCGTTGATTACTAGTAAATAGTTTATCCAAACTTGAAATTTTCATATTTGTCATAGAAAAAGGTTAGTCCTGCCCTTTTTCCTAAAGTTTAATAAATTAGAGCAAATGGTTTATATTTAGGCACAGTTATCCTTCAAATATGCACATAAATCATGATAAAGTGTCACTTGGAATCGTTAACCCACTTGGACATTCGGGTAAAGTCAATTAATGGACTTAATACACTAAGGGTATTAAGCCTCCTAAGTAAATGAAATGATAAATGTTCTTAATGAGTGGTATCGGTTTTGCTCTATCATAGGTAGACTAGAGTTGGCTTCCTAAGACACAAGGCTCCTCCAAGCGGACAACTTGGGAGTGGAAAATTTGTGGCTCGACTGCACCGCTGATCGATTAAATCCAAAAGATCAATCCGACTAAAGGGTGTTTTAGTAGTGCACAGCCGCAAATCACGTAACCGCTTAAGCGTGTGAATAGTGTGAGTTTTCCAGGAGTGAAAGAAGTGAAACAGAATGACAGTTTATATCAAAGCAGTAACACACAGATAGTTTATATCAAACAATACAGTTATGGCATGTAAAACAATATAAAGTCAAATAAAGTAAGCATACCCCATTTTAAAATGGTTAAAATAAGATACAACATATAAGCAATTCCGAATTTGGTTAAAGTTAAAGAGTCGCCACCTAATTATTTCTAAGGCGAATTAGGATACCTAAATTGATTGTAATAATTTAAAGTATAACTCTGTTAATGGTCTACTTCACCTAAAGATTTTAGGCAAGGGTTCAATTAATCTAAAGGGAGGTTTTTTAAAGCACCCTTTAAAATTCATATTAAATAGTTAACCAACCGGACTAAATTATTTAATTAAGTGTAAATGTAGAAACCTTTTTTTCTATTTAAAAGGAGAATCAAATTCCCATTAAAAATCTTGATGAAGGGATTTGTATTTGTACGTTAAATAAAACAGATTTGGACTTGCATAGTATATTTGAAATTGCATTTCGTTCTAAATGGGAAAGAAAGACTCAAAAGAACGTGAATTAGAAACTCATTTGAATTCATATTGGTAGCTGATAGAAAAACCTATTTGTGTTGGAAACTTTAAGAAATCAAAAGTACAGTAGAAGAAATAGACTAATTTCAAAAGGTAGGTTTGGTTCTAAGCCCTCTAAATGATATCTTAAATATCTTTTTGTTCTGGAAATTAATGATCTCTAAGCAACCCAAGAATTAAATATCATAAGTATACTTAACTTAAATCCCCACACACGGCAAATAAACAAATACAAATAATAGGTTAGTAGTCAAAACACGTAAGGTATAAGGCAAGGCTAATCAACAAGACATGGAGGGAAACAGCCTTGATTTCTCAGTCCAGTTGCGTTTCAGGAAGCGAGCAAAAGGGATGAAGCGGAGATGCGAGTTCTAATTCCAACGGCGATGTCGAGTCGCATTGGGACTCTTTGGCATTCCGTCGATCATGCAAAACAAGAGAAAGAGAAAAGGAATTAGAAAAGAAAATTTGATTCTCAACAGAATATAGGAGCAAAACCAAGATAAACTATTCGCTCATATAATAAGCTAATCTAACATATGACGATTGCTGCAAGCTCCCATACTTTCAAACTTTTAACAAACTTCCTAAATTCCAGCACAAGTATTTTCTTTCTAACCTCTCCCCCAAAACAATCTTTCTAGATATGACAGAAAAATAAACAAAGAACATTCTCTTTTTAACAAATGAAGGCCTTTTGCTAAAATCCTACAAACATGTTTTCTAAGTGACAAAACGAGAGCAACGGAGAAAGACACTACCTTATAGAGAATTATTTTAACATTAGTTAGTCAAGTGGAAATATTTAAGGTTAAATCTGCTCAAGTCCATACGAAAACACACATGTCATTTCCAAAAGTTCAAACCAATTCATGTACTAGCATACAAAGGATAACTCATGGATTCCATGAGTGGCCTAAATCTGATTCTAAGTATTAGAGTTTTGACATGTTATTTTAAATACCTTTCTATCGACTAATATTGCAGCAAGATGAGTTTGTGCAAAATTTTCGTGTACTTCTTCTGTCGAAAGTTGAAAGGGACTGAGATTTAGCATGAAAGTGGAAAGAGGGAAGATGGGGTGTCTGCAATTGTTTAGAGACGGGGGTTTTGTAATCTAATTAAGTCATTTGGGCTGCTAAGACAAGTTGCTAAAGGGCTTGGGGTTTGGGCTTGAGAGTAAATAATTGGCGAGGAAACAATCGGCTTTGTCTTGGCCGAATTTATGGCCCTGTTCTTTCTTCAAATCAATTTCCTTTGGATTTCTAATTAACTTCTTTTAGTCATATTATAATATATTAAGTAGATATTAATAATTATATTAAAAATACAGTAGTAGTAGCAATACTAAGGAAAGGATGTTAATAATAAAATTGATAACAATAGTAATTCTAGTAATAATAATAATAATAGTAATAAAATAATAATAATAATAATAACAACAACAATAATAATATATTGTAAATGGAAAATAGCATTGGAAAATAAAGTATTTGATGTATTAATAAATTAGAAACTCAAGAAAATTAATTGGAAGAAAGGAGGGACAAAATTGGATGTCAACACCTCTAACATACGTCTTTTGTGATAAAACACGTAACGATGAGTTGAAGTAGGGGAAAATCCGTATGACATTCTTGAAAAAGATTGCACCGTACTCATTTAGAATCGCAAAATCCCGTTATTTTCTAAGAAGCCTCGTAGTATAACTCCGGATAAATTCTTTTGCTGAAGACTCGTTACTTGGAGATAATGTATTAAAGAAGCCTTGCAACATGTATTAAAGAAGCAAAATCACGTTGCCAATAATCACGTTGCCAATCTATCTCACTTTGTAAAGGATTCGTACGAAATCATATTTGAGAATCCCACCACTCTAACTCATTTCATATTGTAATCACGTTGCCAATCTATCTCACTTTGTAAAGGATTCGTACGAAATCATATTTGAGAATCCCACCACTCTAACTCATTTCATATTGTAAGATTCATATCTCTTTGAAAAGCTTTTAGGGGTCGTTTGGTAGGGTGTTTAAGAATATTGCGGAATAAGGTATATTAGTAATGCATGGGTTAGTAATACATGCATTAGTTATGCAGATATTATTTTTTATCTACTGTTTGGTGTGGTGTATTAAAATTATAATGCATTGCATAATTTTTAAGAAAAATAGTTGTTTACAAAAATGCCCTCCATATTCTCAAGCTTTAAGGGACCTTACGGATAATTTTGTCTTTAACCAACCTAATGCATACATTAGTAGCCTTGGTATTACTAATGCCATGGTTTTTTATGCATTACTTATACATAGGATAATACCAAGTATGATGTATAACTAATACAAGTATTAGTTATACACAAGTTGAAAAAATATATCAAACAAGGTATTAGCAATGTATAAAGCTAATACTTGCATTATTTTTTTAATACCTCCTACCAAACCATCCCTTAAGATCATGGTTTGTGGGCCCCACTCCTTTGGGATGACTAAGCCACTAAACCCACTTAACTTTGCCACCTTGAAATGTGAAGAGTCACTTTAATCAAGACTCCTTGGGCTTCCATATTTGGGTAGGTTTTTATTTTATTAAGCTTATCCAAAACTTAATTACTTAATTTGCTTAATTACTTAGTTAATCTTCCATTAAAAATCTATAATTAATTAATTATTCACATAATTAAGAATTATCTCAAATTACTTAAAATATTAATCACTTTTAACATACTTTATATACTTCACTATCATGGTCATGTGGTACCTTGTATCACACAAGTCCATAAACACCGGGTATTATAGTTTAGACTATATTTTATCCCAAAATGTTAAACTTCGACGAAACTCGCCTTCACGATTTTACTTATCACTTGTTTGAAATAGCGTAATACTTATAATCCCAAAATAATATCCTTCCCGAACTTACGTCGATTAACTTACGATGAAACCTTAACGTACGAAAATGCGGAATGTAACATTTCATTTACGAGCTTTCATCAATTTACTTATGGTGTACTTTCACGTATAAAAACATGGGGTGTAACAGGTCGTTCCGTTGTACTTCAGGATCTCCGGCATGCGGAACTTCTTAGAAATCGCCTTTTGGAGCCGCGCTCGGAGGAAAAGGTTTTTGCACGAACTTCTTGGAATCCAAGCCTTTCAATATCGACGGTGCGCCCGGGATTTAGTCGACCGTGGAATTGTAATTTTCTTCCTTTTTGTCATTAGCTTCAATTTTCTTCTCCCCTGATTCTACCTGTTTTATCAGTTCCTCGAGCATATTTATGATCTCGGGGTTAGTCCCCGATTCATTTTCATTCGACCTCTCTACGACCGGTTCATCCCTATGGGCGACTTCCCGGGATGGATCGGGTTCAATTTTGTTGGGTGCGCGGCTTCGATTCTGTAACTGAGCTATCGCCGCCTATTGAGCTTGTAATATTTCGAAGATCATCCGTAAATTGATCCCGTCTCCTCCAATATTTTATGTATTTTGAGCTGCTGATCGGGCTCCACCACAGACGGTATTCTCGGGGTCGTTAGGCAGATTTATGTTGATAGCCATATGAGAGTTAGCGTCAATCGGGTCTTCGACCGGAATTCCGATGGGATCAATGAGAGGTACCTCGTCACTGGGCACTATGTTATTATTTTCGCTGTAATGGCCGGACTCATTGTCAACGTGTAGTGGTGCTGAATGAGAGTTTGACGTTTTGAGCTTTAACCTGAAAGTATAGACACTTCAAAGAACAAGTGTAAAGTAGTGTGTGTTATGGAGATTTGTATCAAATAACCACTATTATCCTTAGCCCCACGGTGGGCGCCAAACTGTTTACCCTCAAAATAAGATAACAATTGAATTTGTAAATGGTTTTAAGGATACATGGATTAACTTGACACAAAATGATAAATTAAAGTGCAATTAAAATAAATAACGATAAAGTAAATGCAAACCACACGAATTGGATAATTTCAGCCTTGGAAGGTTAGCCACCCTCGAGCCGAATGCACTTCGATCGGTATCAAGACTTAGAAGAATAAGAGCTTAAAGAGAATAATAATAATAATAATGTGTTGCTTTGGAATGCGTGTTACAATGTGTTAAATGAATTATCAAATCCCTTTTATATAGTAGAGGAGTTCTACTTTAGGTACAATTCTATAAAAGGTAAAAAACCTCTTGATTTACCGATTGTGAGTTCCTCATTGATATGTGCTGAGATTCCCGACGTAATATTTGACCGGTCACAGATATTTTGGTCTTCTGTTATGCTAACAATATTTCTTGAACTCATTTGGGGCTAGGATCGATTCCCGGATCACGACCCCGATACTCTCGAAGGCAGGCGCTCTAACCCCGGGTTTTAGCCCGGTGGGACTTGGGGTCGATCTTCACTCCTTTATTGCCATGTTCCGAACATGACTTATTTTGTCTTAGGCGAGCTCGATTTCGACCGTATACAAATATATCAGACCATTGTCTAAAATTTTGTAAGTTTTTGTATATGCTAGACAACAGTCTAATATTTTGTGAGTAATTAAAAATTATATGAGAATATTATATCAGAGTATAACGTCTTCCGAAAAGGGTAATTTCCCAAGGGCAACTTTTTAGAATAGAGACAAAGCCTAACAATAGCTTAAAATGGAACATTTTACATAAATTAAATTATTATTATTATATTTAACCGTTTTCTACTTCTTTCATGAATGAAGCGCACGGAGGAACAAATATTGAAGAAAAGTGCCAAATTACAACATCCTTTTAGTGAGATTGAAGGTAAACCATTTATTTGTGCATGGTTATTGTCTATACGTAAATAGGGGTGACATATTGTGGATTTACGACATATTAATGACAATTTGTAGAAAGGAAGTTTTCTTTTTCCATAGAAAATTGTTATAAGAAATTATTTTTTAACAAAATCACAAATACAACTATGACATATATATTAGTTGTTCCACTCCAGATTAGGTAAAGGAAAAGATGAATAGTTCCACAATAGCCCTAACCCAACAAATTCAAGGGTTTTCCATTTATGTTGTCTATTCTTTTTAAAGAAAATCTATAATTAGTTGTACATTATGGACGTACTAGCTTTTAGAAATATAAAATAATATTAACCATTTAATTTTAGCATAGGTTCAATTCTAGCCACATCAGTCAACATCAACCAGTCTCATTGAATCATGTGATGTCCATAGGTTTAACAGTAAAATATGTTTAAAAATTAAAGTTCTTTCCAACTTTTAAATGAAAAGAGTATCTTTATGAAATTAGGGTTTCTACTGACTTATTGCCTGCTTGGCCAAGATAAAAAAAAAAGTGCTTTTGTTTCGTAATTGAGTTGTTTGGCCACACTTTTGGAAGAAAAAAAAATATATTTTTGAGTAGAAGTAGACGTTGTTTTTGAGAAGTAAAAAAAAATATAGTAGTTTCTTTTCAAAAACATCTTTTTTGAAAAGCAGTTATAAGAAAAATATACTTAGAAATACTTTTTAAAAGTTTGGTCAAACACTAATAGCTGCTGGAAAGTATTTTTTAGATTAATTAGCCAAACACAAACTGCTTCTCACCAAAATTACTTTTAAAAAAAACACTTTTGAGAAAAAATATTTTTCAAAATAAGTTGATTTAAAAAACTTGGTCAAACAAGCTATTACATATTAAAGAAACTGACTTAGTCCATATACTAGTTTTGTCCTTTTTCAACCTCTGTAAGCAATAGTTGGTACTTCATATTATTTCGGAAAATTCCTTTAATATTTTACGCTGAACAAAGGCTGGAAATGGTAAAAAAAATCAAAATTAACATTGAAAAAGTTACCTTATATATGATATAAGTAGACTTCTTAAATAAAACAATAAACATTTGTTACGTTAATGTTTTACCGATGGACTTCTTCTGATGGTATTTGGTAATTCGTAGTTGTCTGAGTTTCGACTTTTGACGGATTCCCGAATCCAAATTCTCATAGTGGGTTGGTGTGATTATTTTCTGATTTATTGTTAAGAAATAAGACATAACTAGGAATAGATAGTTAGATCACTTTGAAAAATGTTGTCACAAATCTGTCAGTATTTGAGAGTAATTTGTTTTTTGAAAATATGTCATAATGTGACGCCCTAACGTGGGGCGGATCAAGAAAAAAGACTATAACACTTTGCAAGCTCTTGAAACTAGTACATATGATACTTTAGATAAGTTCTACACAGAAAAAATTGAGAAAAGTAAAACGCTAGCTATATAAGATAGAGTACAAGTTCATATTGTATATACACTTTTGGGCTAGATGGCGTAGCTCAAAGAACATTCCATGAGGTATGTTGGACCAAAAGGCAAAATGCTTATTATTAGAGCAACTACAATCTTGTCCCAAAATAGAAAATTTTTGGGGACAAAAATAGGAAAATTTCACTCCAACCCTCCCCCATTTTTGTCCCCAAAATGGGGAGTGAATAGTGTCTCCCCAAATTTGGGGACACATTATTCATCTCCCCATTTACTATTTCTCATTAAAATATTATTATTTTTATTATTTAATCTTTTAATTTATCTTTTTATATATACTTAATTATATTTATATAATATATTTACCTAATTAATTTTTCATCTTAACTTTGACGTATAATTTTGAAAAATTAATTATCGTGCATCTATTTATTTTTTATGTAAAATTGGTAGTTAATTTTATTATGAGTTATTATTGTATAAAAAAGATATAGCCATCACAAAAAATAAAAGGTGCAAATATAAAATATTTGACGTTGCTAAAATTGGAAATACATTAAAATCGAAAATACATTAAATTAAAATATATTAAAATTGAAAATACATTAAAATTGAAACTACGTTAAATAACATAATAATTTAGTAGCGAGACATGTCGTTTTCAGGTACATCAAAATTATTATAGTATTGAGTAAATTACAGAATCCACATCCATGGACATAATTTTACGATCATATTTCAATTCTTTGTCTTATTATTTCTCTTTCAATGTCATTTGTTTCTTTTTGTCTCTTAGTTGCACTATTCACCACCTCAACAATTCGATTATTTTGTGATTCGACTATCTTCATATAACCATCGTCGATTTTTCTCTTCATTTTTGCTTTCTTCACCCCACTTGGTTGTTGTGATGGTGTGGAATCACCTGCAATATCCTCATTTAAATTTACTGAAAATGATAATTAAGTTAGGAGATGATATACAGGGTGAATCAGGGGCACGAGCCTCAGAGTCCGATGATATATTAGCATCGTTTTTCTTTCTTGTTTTTTTCTTTCAACATTGCCATCTTTAAACTTCTCAAAATCCTTCACTAGAGCCTACACATGATCAAATTTAAATCCTTTTTTGAAGTTTGGATCTTGCATAAATAAAACTTTTGCTTGTGTAAGCTGCAATGTTTAAAAAAAGATAAGGAAAGCAATAAGTAAATATATACAAATAAAGTATAAGTAACTACAAAATAAATACTCACAATGTCTTGCTTTGAAGCACCACTGGGACGCAACATTTCTACTTGGCGTACACATCTATTTAATTTTCTTACTGCCTTCTCAATATTTGCAAATCGATGTTGTAGTAATTTTTTGTTGCGAATCTCCCAATTAGATACCTTTGTATTATTGTATGCATCTACAACTCGAGACTAAAATTGATCTCTAGATTGATAGACGCCCGTTATTGGATCTTGAGAAATATCTAAATACATTTGGTATAATAGAATATCTTCATCTATAGAGTATCCTACAGATCGAATAGACATTTATTTTTTAAGTGATTAGAGGAAAAGTGATTGGAGGTCAGTCAGCTAAGGGTCGCCCTAGAGAAGGAGGCAGATCAAGGGGTGGCCAGGCCCATTTCTATGCCCTCCCTGCCATACCAGATGCTATTTCTTCAGATGATGTGATTCCATGTATTGTCTTAGTTTGTCACAGAGATGCCTCTATATTATTTGACCCTGGTTCCACTTATTCATAAGTTTCCTCGTATTTTTCTCATTTTTTGGATATGCCCCATGAGTCTCTAGTCTCGTCTGCTCATGTATCTACTCCGGTAGGCCATACTATTATTGTGGACTGCGTGTATCGGTCATGTGTGGTGTCTATTGGGGGTCTGGAGATCCGAATGGACCTTTTGCTGCTCAGTATGGTTAATTTTGATGTGATATTGGGTATGAATTGGTTATCTCCATGTCATGCTGTTCTAGATTGTTACGCTAAGACCGTGACGTTGGCGATGCCGGGATTTTCGAGGGTTGAGTGGAGCGGTTCTATAGATTATGTACCTAGTAGGGTAATTTAATATTTGAAGGCTCATCGTATGGTTTAGAAGGGCTGCCTATCTTATTTGGCGTTTGTGAGGGATGTTAGTGCAGAGACTCCTGCCATTGATTCTGTTCCGATAACCGAAGTCAACTAAACTGAAGCTTTTAGGCAAAAATTCTTATTTTTATCTGTTTTTAACGTATAGGCCTACCGGGCCAATATCCGGACTGCGCATACAAATCGAAGAGGGTAAAAATAATTTTTTAAGGCTTAAGTGCGCAGAATCGAGTTCTAAAACATAAGATGACTCTTTTGGGTCATCACATAATGAAAATAAAAGATGGAATTTGTTTAATGGAAATAAAAAAATAAAATTGAAATGAAAGATAATAATATAATATAGAAGAGAAAGAAGAATATAAAAAAGAATATTCTCATTTGGGAAAAAAAATGAAGGAATGGTTGGAGTAAAGTTGTCCCCAAAATGGAAAAATCCTCATTTTAGGACCAAAATAGTGGTAAAGGTTGGAGATGCCCTTAGCTTGGGCTATAATAAATATGGTAATAGAGCATTTCTCCAGCAGTTCGATGGTGGAACAAATCTTAGAGAGGATGATGTGTCCTTAGTGGGAGGTGTATCATATATGTGATGATGTCCTGATGGAGGGCCGGCTGATAAGGGCTAGTCAAGAAGACTAGAAGAGAAAGGGCGAATATGACACCTTATGCAAATTCATAACAGAAATAGAAAGAAAAAAAATGTATTATGTAAGACAGAGTATATATAGTTCACATGGTACCGCACTTTTCTGCTCAATAATGATGTAATCGAAGAGATAAATTTGTAAAATCTGTTGGACCAAAAGCGGATAATAGGTGCTATGATATTCTTGGTTTGCGTACTATTTGCGCTAAGTCTAAGCATGATCAAAGATTATGGATTAAATGAAATCTTATTACATGTAATATTTTAATTTGTTTTACATTTGTGTATAAAAATTGAACCGAATGTAATGAGTTCAACTAAATTCTCAACTTTCATCCTAAATCTGTCTGTGCTTAAGTATAGAAATTAACAGCAGACATTAACAATAGCTCCAATAACACAAGTCTAAACAATTATTTCAAATGGCTACAAGTTACATACAGTGTAGTAACTAATTGTGAAAAACAAAATGAATACTCATGGACATATATTTCTTTATACTCCTTTAGGGGTGTACATGTACCGGGTTGGTTCGGTTTTTATCAAATCCAAATTAAACCAACTACTCCACATCGGTTTGGATTGGTCCGATTTTATCGGATTTTTCGGATTTGTTTTTTGTTATAAGAGTATTATTTCAATCTTATTTTGTTAATTTTTTTATAAGTAAATATATTTTTAGTAAAAATTGACAAACATATGATCTATTAACATATTCTTATGGGAGAATTTTATTATGATAGTTATTTTTAGTCGCCTGACAATGATTTTTCATTGACGTATAATTTCAAGGTTAATTGAATTTAATAATTAAACATAAAATCAATATGATACCTATATAATGATATGTTCCATTTAATTTTAAATTATCGAAATATCACTTCAAATTCGAAAAAGATATAAGAATTTAATAGATCTTGACATATGAATATGGAAGAACAAAGAGATTGACGCATTTCACTAACACTTGATAAGGAAGTGATCATACAACCCATTAATTAAAGTTAATAAAAATAGAGCACTTCATATTTAATTAAATATTACATCCCATAAGAGAATCGCAAATATTTCTAGAATTGTTTAAAGAAAATTCTATGAAAAGTCTTAAAAGTATATATTTATGCGTCGGTTTGGTTCAGATTTTTTTTTT
The DNA here is from genome assembly GCF_000390325.3 of Nicotiana tomentosiformis. Taxonomy (NCBI): domain Eukaryota; kingdom Viridiplantae; phylum Streptophyta; class Magnoliopsida; order Solanales; family Solanaceae; genus Nicotiana; species Nicotiana tomentosiformis. The sequence continues at coordinate 68,735,485 of NC_090821.1, read as the reverse complement.
ACTCAATACCAAACAAAATCAAACCAAACCTAATCGAGTTTTTTAATTGATTTGATTTGACTTTTCGATTTAGCGCAGTTTTTCTGTTCGGTTTGTATACCCCTATACTCCTTTATACTCTCGTTCAAATGCAAAATAAAAGGGAAGAGTACGTGAAGAACTCACTGTTCACTTCTATTCCGATTTGCAGCTGTAACAAATAACATGAGAGACGAGATGCGTGCAACCTAAGCTTATTAAAAAACAATTATAAGAGAGAGAACAAATATTTTCCGTAAATGAACAAGCCCTTGTATACTTTAATGGGGCTCCAGCTTGGTCGGAATGGTTTTCATGTGTCAAAACAATTCATAGAAAAGGTTTAAATTTACCCTTCTATTTTTGACTGGAGTTTAAAATTATCCTTTGTTATATTTTAGATTGGAGCTCCCTTAGCATGAAGTGCAGGGATAATGCGCTAACAACAAGAGTATAGATGACCCAGAAAAACATAACGAATGTTAAAATTAAAATATATATTTCGTATAGTAGATAGCAAAAAAATAAAATCTCTGTTTCTCCTTTTTCCAATTATCCCACACTGAACATATATATGTCCGATCATTTTTATGATTGTTGGGTATTGCTTGCTTTATTGTGATGCGCCTCATCGGTTTATCCACTAAAAGGCGCCTCATAAAACAAAAATTTCATCATCCTTCTACTCTTAATTATTAGGCTATTAAGCTGCAATAATTAGAGACGCATCCAGGATTTTGCATATTATGGGTCCGAGTTTAAAATTTTGTTATAACTTAATCGGTTTACTATGTCCGAACTCTGATATTTATATTTATTTAATGAGTTTTTCAATCCAAATATTTAGAATTTGATCCAAAATTACTAAGTATTACATCCGCCTCCGCAATTAACCACATACACAAAAGTTCAAATCGAAATAAAAGATCCTCCTATTTTGTTCCTTCTCTATTCAATACGCAAAAGTCTACCCCCACCCTAAAAATTTAAAAGTAAAATGGAATTTTTTTGGCAAGCCAAATATACAAAAAATATATACTCTATATAAAATATATATTATACATATAATATACAAATTATATATATATATATATATATATATATATATATATATCGATTATTATTTTTGGGAGCAGCTATACAGCGTATTTTCTTTTTCCGATAACTAAAAAGGACAAATTTATGCCTAATGGGCTAGCTTAGTAGAGGTGAAAAGGCCTTCGTGCATTTGCATGGATTTACAGTCCTATGTTTACTACTAATAAATTCATGGACTTATATTCAGGGGCGGATCTACCTTACGAGGTAAGGGTACCACGACACCCGCTCGTTTCGCTAAAATTCTTATTATGTACATAATATCTCTGTCAAAAACGTATAAATGGATAGAATGACACCCAAAAGTCACAAAGTGGAAACGGGTGCCATTGGTTTAGCTTTCCCTTTGAAGGCTTTCCTTGGCTTCATGAATGCAAGTTCAATTCCCTATTAGGGCCTCACATCTTTTCCTTCTTTTTCTATTCTTTCCTTCCTTTTATTACTTGCTAAGTCTCTCTTCTTCTTTTTTTTAACTTTCCGTCCTCATTTTGTTTCTATCATTATATTTTACTTTATGAATAATTATTTTCTATAGGTAATTTGAATTGATTTTAATTAGCATATAGTTTCTTTATTTTTAATGAAACGATATTAATTTATCTATCGGAATATAATTTGAGAAATATCTTCTATTGGGTTTTGAAAAACATTAAATGGCTTGATTGATAGTCGTTTTGTGTCGAATATCATAGGTTGAATGTTGAAGGTTTTTCTTTGAAAATAATTGTCATATAACTCAACAATTAAGATGGAAAAATAAACAAAGAACAATACAAGTAAATTAATCTAGTCAAACAAAGAATATATAGTGTAGTTAATGTATTCTTTAAGCAAATATTTATATTTGAGGCGCTCTTTCAAGAAATGTTATTTTTCTTTTGTATTTTTATTTAGAATGTGTTTAAATTAAGCGTTACAGATTTGAACTAAAATCGAACTTATTTGCTTTGTAAATGAAAGGCCTATTCAAATTAACCAAAAACTAAGTGAACCGATCCATTATTCCTAATATGTCTTTGTAGCTACTGACATATATACTGTATGCATAACATGATGGCACTCGTAACCTTCGAATCTTGGATCCGCCTCTACTTATATTCTTCCCGACTTAAATATCCCGATTCACTTGTCTCTACTTGTTTTTAATTTTCTTTATTCACTTGTCTCTACTTGGACTGGCAAATTGGTTGGTGACACTTTTCTTGACCTTTAATATATTATTAAGGAACCACATATGACTATGGAAGATCCAGATTTTCTTATTGTCGTCACTTTTTTAATATTCTAGGGAAAATGACATCTCTTTTAATTAAAAATTGCTATAGTATGATCCAACGGATAAATTAAATATCCGGTTAGATACTTCCATTAATAGAAAGACAATTTAGAACATCGCGACTTTGAACGACCCAACCTTTCTCTTGCTTGTAATTTCCTGATTGTCATCAAGGACTACACTTGCTAAAGGGTCAAGAGTAAGAGTTTATATAAGTTGGGTTTGTTCGGATTTTTCAATGATCATACCAAATTAATTGTTTTGGATTTTTAAATCTATAAACCAAACCAAATTAAACCAACAAAATTCGGGTTTTTTAATCGTAGTTTTTCTCGGGGTTTTCGGTTTTCTAGGGTTTTTTGGATTTTTCGGATTTTTTTCCGACAAAATCTTCATAGCATAAAATTTATAAGTAGTACTCTAATATTTCTTTATAATAGTTAAAACCAAACCAAACCAATTATAGTCCGATTTTTTTGTTCTAACACCAAACCAAATCATAGTCGTGTTTTTTTTCTCGGTTTGACTCGGATTATCAGTTTGATGTGATTTGTCGGTTTTCTTTGTACACTCCTAGTCAAGAGTGATGAATCATACATTATTTTTAGTGAAATTATATATATATATATATATATATATATATATATATATATGTATGTATGTATGTATGCGCGCGCTCGAAAAACTCCTAATTTCGCAACCACCGGTCATTGCCATCTTTTTTTAAATAGGCATTTTGTTCTTCTGTTTTTTTGGACAAGGTGTCGTGATATGCCATATATAATTATATATACACTAATTAAGTAAGATATGTTTAGGCCAGTCTATAATCAGTCCAGTCTACAATCAGTGACAGAGCTAGAATCCTGGTCGCGGGTTCAGTCAAATCCAATAGCTTTATTTCAAATTATGTAGTATTTGATTTAAAAATTTATTGAATATATATAAATTATTAATTTAGAACCCAATAACTTAAAATGATTAAGAATTTTGAACTCATAAACTCAAAATCCTAATTCCGCACCTCTAAGTCTACTCTTAGTTTGTCATCATTATTATTTTCTTATAAAGTACTTTTGTTGTATTTTATCATTTTAGGGTTTGGCTTTTAGCACGCCAGAGCCAAATAGAACGCTGGATACACTCTTTTGTTGGCTGCAGAAAAAATCCAAAATGACGCGCGTTAAAGAATCAATAAAGAAAAAAAAAAATAGAAACTAATCGTGTTATCGTTTATTTTTTACTATGAAATAAAGGAGAACTATAGTAATTTTCTAAGAGGTAGGTAATATTGCCATTTTTTCTTTTGTGAAGTGAAAATATAAATTACTCGGAAATTCAGTAATTTCGCTATGACTATTCAAAAAACAAAATTGGAACATGTGGAAACTATTTTTTAAAAACATGGGAATTATATATGGTAGCATCGAGTGTTCTTTAAAGAATGTGAGAATTTCTTTTTGTTTTTGTAGTATTCTCTTATCCGTTTTCAATTTTTATGGGGTTTAAACAGAGGTTGATCTACAGTTTTATTATGGGTTCACATAAACTCAGTAGCTTTTGCACAAATCTTATATACTAAAGAAATCACTAAATTTTTATAAATATTTGACTATGAACCAAATTAAGATTGTATATTAGAGGCAGGCCCTAGAGTCCAAAGGTTTCAAGTTGAGTAGGACTAAGACGGAATATCTAGAGTGTAAATTCAGCGGCGTGACGGGGGAAGCGTCCTCAAGAGAGAAAGTTTCAAGTACCTAGGTTCAATTATCCAGAGAGATGAGGAGATCGACGAGAATGTCACGCACCGTATTGGGGTGGGGTGGATGAAATAGCATTTAGCGTCTGGAGTCGTGTGTGACAAGAAGGTGTCACCGAAACTCAAAGGTAAGTTCTACAGAGCGTGGCTAGGTCGTCTATGTTATATAGGGCTGAGTGTTTGCCAGTTAACAATTCACATATCAAGAAGATGAAAGTAGCCGAAATGAGGATATTGAAATGGATGTGCGGGCTTACTAAACTGGATAAGATAAGGAATGAAGATATTCAGGAGAGGGTGTGCGTTGCTCCCATAGACGACAAGATGCGGGAAGCGAGGCTTAGATGGTTCAGGCACGTGCGGAGGAGAACCATAGATTCTCCGGTTAGGAGGTGCGATCGGTTGGCTTTGGCAGGCACGAGAAGAGGTAGAGGGCGATTTAAGAAGTATTGGGGCGAGGTGATCAGGCAGGACATGGCGTGACTTCAGATTTCTGAGGACATGGCTCTTGATAGAAACGTGTGGAGGTCGAGTATTAGGGTTGTAGGCTAGGGGGTAGTAGAGAGTTTTTTCCTCTTTGTACCGGGTAGTCTGATAGAGTTTTGTCTATATCTGTTAGCAGTCTATGCTGTGTTCACATTATTTTGTTGTTTTGCATAATATTGTGTTATTGCATCCCCTTCCACTTATTTGGTGTCTCTTAAGATGATATTTTTACTTTTCTGGCTTCTTTTGTTGTTATAGATCTTTTATTTCGTTTCTTTTTTGATATTATTGTCTCTTCTGTTGAGCCGAGAGTCTCTCGGAAATAGCCTCTCTATCCTTCCGGGGTAGAGATAAGGTCTTCGTATACTCTACCCTGCCTAGACCCTACTAGTGAGATTTTACTGGGTATGTTGTTGTTTGATATTAATTTAACGCCACTATATGAATTCATAAAATTTAAATCCTGAATCCGCCTCTAAGTGAAAGCTTATATTTCAAATCATGCATTTATTTTATCGTAAGGAAACTGTTTTAGATTAAGACAATCAGATTTTCAAAGAAAACGAAGGGTGATACTTTAGATATTTTCTTGAAAAATTGGTATCTTGTCGCTAGAGGCGTATCCGGTGTATAAGTTATGGTTCACCTGAACCCATAGCTTTCTCTCATACCCTGTATTTTTTCCTAAAAAATATTTCATCCGTTTAAATTTATGTGAACCTATTTTCTTTTTAGTCCGTGCCAAAAAGAATGACATATTTTCTTATTTGGAAACAATTTATCTTTATGCAATGATTTATAGCCACACAAAATATGTGTGCCTCATTTTATACCACAAGTTCAAAAGTCTTCTCTCGTTTCTTAAACTCCGTGCACAGTCAAATGGGTTTACATATATTGAAACGGAGGGAGTATTAAATATGTACAAATAATAAATTTTGAACCCACAAAATTAGATAAAATGTGATAAAATTGTAAATCCGAACTCATAAATTTTAAATTCTGGATCCACCTCTGCTTGTCGTTCCTTTTATATAGGAAAATTTGGTTTTATTCTATCTCTTTTGGGGTTTGGTTTTTTGCCCACCAAACAATTCAGTAGTAACATGTCACATTAACTGCAACTTGTTCTAGTATCTTGGATAAATGATCATCAGTTATACACGTTGCTGATAGTACTTTCAAAATGAATTATGAAATAAATAAGAATTAATAAAGGGAAATTGCATATTTTCCAGTCAAAATTTTCCAACTTTCACCTATACCTTTATTTGATATTTAAACAAAAAAAATTTCTTCTATTATGAAATGTTTATTATTCATAATAGGTGAAAATTTAGCAATTCAGACAAAAGCCCCATTTTACTAGTATTTCTTTTTGTTCAGATTTCATTGTCACGACCCAAAATTTCGCATGTCGTGATGGCACCTATCTCAATGCTAGGCAAGCCGATAACCTCAATAAATCACAATAATCTTTTAAGTTTGAAAACATAATATTTCAGTTTAATAGAAAATCCCACAATTGTTGTTATAAGTACACTCCCAAAACCCGGTGTCACTGAGTACATGAGTATCTAAATGATAACATAGTCTGACTGATACAACATTGGCCGGAAATGTAGAACAGTACAAATAACTGAAAGGAAAGAAAGTCAAGGTCTGCGGACGCCAAGCAGCTACCTCGATAGTCTCCAACAAATAAAACTCCGAAATCTAGCAGCCGTCGTATCCGGAAGTACCTGGATCTGCACACGAAGTGCAGAGTGTAGTATGAGTACAACCGACCCCATGTAATCAATAAGTAACAAGACTAACCTTTGGGCTGAAAGTATTGACGAGCTCAACAGGTGCAGTCCAATATAGATATAACAGTACATAAATGTAGGTATGCTTTCAAGTTCAACCGTTAAACTCAGTACAAGTAAAATAGATCAATTCTTAATGATAAGAGGAATATGACATCTCTATATCTACGTGCCAATGTACATGTTGTATGTGATGCACCTAAGTGAAAACCTCGTGTACTCACAATCTCAAAATACTCAATCACTCAGTACTGTATATGGCCAATCCACCCCAGGGAAGATCCATCCCATATATATATATATATATATATATATATACACATCAACTGAAAGTCAGTCACTCAGTACTGTATAAGGCCAATCCAGCCCAGGGGAAGATTCATCCCCAAATATATATAATTAGGCAAGATCTATGCCAGGGAAAATCCATCCCCAAAATATAAATGCTTCGGGCAAGATCCATGCACAAGGAAGATCCATCCCTAAGATAATAAATAAATAAATAAGGCAACTCCATGCCCTGGGAAGTCCATCCCAAGTATAAACATCAACTGCGCTCACTGTGGGGGGGTGCAGACTCCGGAGGGGCTCCTTCAGCCCCTACTGCGACATGCAGTCCGATCCAATAATAATAAAGCCTATAAAGCCTGCTGCGGCATGCAGCTCGATCCCATAAATATCCTCAAAAATGGATGAACATGAATGAGTATGATATTTACATTTTAAAATAATCAAGTCAACAACAACACGACCCTGTGGGTCCCAAAATATCGTCACGTAGCCTAAACATGATCTTTAATATGAGCCTCTGCTCAATTTCTCTAACACGTAGGGAACATGTGAATAATGACATGATTCTTTGATTATGCAACTCTACGGAATTTCTTTTTAAGTAACAATGTCTATGGTGAACGCCCACACGCCCGTCAACTAGCATGTGCATCACCTCCAAGCAATTCATATAACACGTAATTTAGGGATTCATACCCTCAGAACCAAGTTTATAAGTATTACTTACCTCAAATCGTGTAATTCTTTATTCCAATATGCCTTTGGCTCGCGAATCGGCCTTCGAACGCCTCGAATCTAGTCACAATTAATTCGATACAGTCAATACAAATTATAGGAATTAATTCCATATGAAAATACTAATTTTTGAACAAAATCCGAAATTCAACTCAAAAATCGTCAGTGGGGCCCACGCCTCGGAACCCGAAAAAAGTTACAAAATTTGAATGCCCATTCAACCACGAGTCCAACCATACCAAATTACGACATCAACTCGACCTCCAAATCTTAAATTCTTATTTTGAAATCCCTAGGTCCAAATCCTCAAATTTCACCTCAAAAACACGTATTCTAGTCGAAATACTCGATGATAATTCAATATTATTGACTAACAATGATCACAAGTGACTTACCTCAAGTTTTTCCGTGAATTCTCGCTCAAAAGTTGCCTCAACCCGTGTTGAAAATGTCAAAAAAGGCAAAAACTCGGAACCCCTTTGATTTTATTCTGTCCATGGGTTTTCGCGTCTGCGGCTCACTTGGCCACATCTGCGGTCTCGTAGATGCGAGGGCTTTGATGCTTCTGTGGCTCAGGGATCTTCTGTGGACTCGATATCAGTGGATGACTTCTGTGGCTCAGTCGAAATACAGGCCTATAAAAAATTTCAGAACTGGATTCCGATCCCGATATAAAAAAGTCAACTCCCGGTCAAACTTCCAAACTTTAAATTTCCTATTTTCGCCATTTCAAGCCCAATTTAACTACGGACTTCCAAATAATTTTTCGGACACACTCCTAAGTCCAAAATCACCATACAAAGTTATTGGAATCATCAAAACTCTATTCCGGAGCCGTTAACATATAAGTCCACATCCGATCAACTATTTCCAACTTAAGCTTTAAATCTTGGAACTAAGTGTTCCAATTCATTCTAAAACCTCCCCAATAAGTCACATAATTATAATTGAACACATGATAAGCAGTAAATGGGGAAACGGGGTTGTAATACTCAAAACAACTAGCTGGGTTGTTACATTCTCCCCTTCTTAAACAAATGTTCGTCCTCGAACGGGTTTAGAATTATACCTGGAGTATCAAATAGGTGTGGATATTTGCTCCGCATATCCCGCTCAGTCTCCCAAGTAGAGTCTCATATTGCCTAGCCTCTCCACTGCTCTTTCACTGAAGCTATATCTTTTTATCTCAACTTTCGAATATGCCGGTCCGAAATGGCCACCGGCTCCACATCATAAGTCAAATTATCATCCAACTGCACTGTACTGAAATCTAAAACATGAGACGAATCTCCGACATACTTCCAGAGCATGGATACATGAAACACTGGGTGAACACCCGATAGACCATGCGGCAATGAAATTTCATAAGCCACCTCTCCAATCTTCCTAAGTATTTCAAAAGGCCCAATATAGCTAGGACTTAACTTGCCCTTCTTCCCGTATCTCATAACACCCTTCATAGGTGAAACGTGGAATAGTACCTTCTCTCCTACCATGTAAGCAACATCGTGAACGTTCCGGTTGGCATAACTCTTCTGTCTAGACTGCGCAGTGCGAAGTCTATCCTGAATCAATTTAACCTTCTCCAAAGCATCCTGAACAAAATCAATACCCAATAGCGTAGCCTCACCCAGTTCAAACCAACCCACCGGAGACCGACACTATCTCCTATATAAAGCCTCATACAGAGCCATCTGAATGCTCTATTAGTAGCTGTTATTGTAGGAAAACTCTGCAAGCGACAGAAACTGATCCCAAGAACCCCCAAAATCTATAACACAAGCCCATAACATATCTTCCATTATCTGAATAGTGCACTCGGACTATCCGTCCATCTGAGGGTGAAATGTTGTACACAACTGTACATGTGTGCCTAACTCTCTTTGTACTGCCCTCCAAAATTGTGATGTAAACTGCGTGCCAAGATCTGAAATGATGGACACTGGCACACCGTGAAGGCGAACAATGATATAAATCTTAGCCAACTGCTCTGAATAGTAAGTAGTCCCAATTGGAATAAAATGCGCGAACTTGGTCAACCGATCCACAATTATCCAAATAACATCAAACTTCCTCAAAGTTCCCTGGAGTCCAACTACGAAGTCCATGGTAATGCTCTCCCATTTCCACTTCGGAATTTCAAGTCTCTGAAGCAATCCGCCTGGTCTCTGATGCTCGTACTTCACTTGTTGATAATTTAAACACCGAGCTACAAACCCTACTATATCTTTCTTCATTATTCTCAACCAATAGTGTTGTCTCAAGTCCTGATACATCTTTGTGGAACCCGAATGAATGGAATACCGCGAAATGTGGGCTTCTCCAAGAATCAACTCACGCAGTCCATCTACATTTGTCACACAAATTCGACCATGCATCCAAAACATCGCATCATCTCCAATAATAATATTTTTGGCATCACCGTGTTGAACTGTGTCCTTCAGGACAAACAAATGGGGATCATCATCCTTGCGCTCTCTGATGCGGTCATATAAAGAAGACCGAGAAACCACACAAGCCAGAACCCGACTGGGCTCCGAAACATCTAATCTCACAAACTAGTTGGCCAAGCCCTGAACATCAACTGCAAGAGGCCTCTCACCAATAGGAATGAATGCAAGGCTCCCCATACTCACTGCCTTTCTACTCAAGGCATCAGCCACCACATTGGCCTTTTTGGGATGATAAAGAATAGTAATCTCATAGTCCTTTAGCATCTCCAACCATCTTCGCTGTCTTAAATTTAGATATTTTTGTTTGAACAAGTGCTGGAGACTCCTATGATCCGTAAATACTTCACAGGACACACCGTAGAGATAATGCCTCCAAATCTTTAATGCATGAACAATGGCGTGAACATGGTAGTTCTTTTCATGTGGCTTCAACTGGCGTGAACCATAAACAATCACTCTACCCTCCTACATTAAGACACACCCAATACCGATCCGAGAAGCATAACAATACAATATATAAAGCCTGAGGCTGAAGGCAAAACTAGAACTGGAGCTGTGGTAAAAACAGTCTTGAGCTTCTGAAAGCTCTCTTCACACTCGTCTGACCACCTGAATGGAGCACCTTTCTGGGTCAATTTAGTCATAGACGCCGCAATAGACGATAAGATACCCACAAGGCGACGATAATAACCGGCCAAACCGAGAAAACTCCGAATCTCAGTAGCTGAAAAAGGCCTGGGCCAACTCTGAACTGTCTCTATCTTCTTCGGATCCACCTTAATTCCCTCACCGGACACTATGTGTCCCAAGAATGCCACCGAACTAAGCCATAACTCACACTTAGATAATTTGGCATAAAGTTTCTCCTCCCTCGGCCTCTGTAGTACAATACTTAAATATTGTGCATGTTCCTCCTGGCTACGTGAGTACACCAGGATATCATCAATAAATACTACGACAAATGAATCAAGGTACGGTTGGAATACACTATTCATCAAATGCATAAATGTTGATGGGGTGTTGGTCAGCCCAAATGATATCACGAGAAATTCATAGTGACCATAACGGGTCCTGAATGTCGGTTTTAGAATATCTGAATCGCGAATCTTCAACTGATGATACCCATACCTCAAATCAATCTTAGAGAAAATCCTCTCTCCCTGAAGCTGGTCAAATAAATCATCAATACGAGGCAAATGTTACTTGTTCTTGACTGTAACTTTGTTCAATTGCCTGTAGTCGATGAACATCCGCATAGTACCGTCTTTCTTTTTCACAAATAGAACTGGTGCACCCCAAGGTGACACACTAGGCCTAATAAACACCTTATCAAGAAGTTCCTGAAGTTGATCTATTAGTTCTTTTATTCAGTTGGTTCCATACAATACGAAAGAATAGAAATGGGCTGAGTGCCCGGCACCAAGTCAATACTGAAATTAATATCCATGTCGGGTGGCATACCTGGTAGGTATGCAAGAAATACATCAGGAAAGTCTCGCACTTCCGGTACAGAATCAATAGTAGGAGTGTCTGCATCAACATCCCTCACAAATGCCAAATATTACAAACACCCCTTCTAGTCGGGCCTTCAAATAAGAAATTACTCTGCTGGGAACATAATCTAGAGAATATCTGCATTTTGATCCTCGGCAACCCCGGCATCGTCAACGTCACAGTTTTTACGTGATAGTCGAGAATAGTATGACATGGAGACAACCAATCTATACCCAAGATCACATTGAAATCAACCATACTAAGCAATACGAGATCAACTCTATTCTCCAATCCCCCAATAGTTACCACACACGATCGATACACATAGTCCACAATAATAGTATCGCCCACCGGAGTAGACACACGAACAGGTGAAACTAAGGACTCACGGGGCATATCCAGATAAAGAGCAAAATATGATGATACATACGAATATGTGGAACCAGGGTCAAATAATATAGAAGCTTCCCTGTGGCACACTGAGACAATACATGTGATCACTGCATCGGAACTCGGAAGCAACGACTTCTGGCCTAGCAGGAATAGAATAAAATCGGGTCTGACCGCCACTTGATCGACCTCCCCCTCTCGGGCAACCTCTGGCTGCCTGAGCCCCACCTGAGCTGGCTGGGCGGGTGGCATAGTATCTAGTGAAGGAGATGTAGCCTGACTCCTATGCCGAACTAGACCTCGCGAAAGGCGGGGATAATATTTCCTCACATGACCTAGCTCTCCACTCATAGCAATCCCTCTCTAAGAATGGTGGTGAGTTCTGAGGCGAATCTCGAGAACCAGAATAACTACTAGAAGAACCTAGTACAGATAAATCCTGAACTGATGGTGCACGAGATGAACTCTGAGCTGGAAGTGCACTAAGAGAAGACTGACTCGGTCGAGCACTGTATGAACCATGGCTAGCTGATGTGCCATGAGGAGCTAGACGAGCCATCTGAGCGGGCCTATAAGGTCGACCCCTGCTGTGATAGGACTGTCCCCCAGAAGGAACACCGCTAGAATTACCCGGACCATGAGACCTCTTGGCGTCCCTCTCCTCACGCTCCTTAGTACGGACCATTTCTAGTCGTCGAGCACTGTTGACCTATCGCGCAGAATGCACACCTCAATACAAGGTTTGAATCAGTCGATTGCAATTATAGTAACCCAACAAAAAGTCGGGATCGAATCCACAGGGAGTATATATTCTAATGCGTGAATTTGAACTATCTTAATTTGCACTTCCACAAATTGGTTTTGTTTCTATTGCTATTTTAAAACTAAGATTGCAAAATTAAGAAATAAAAATAGGATAATTATTTTTGTTGTTTTTCAAGTGTAAAACATCCTAGGGCTATGACCATCACCTAGGTGTTTGTCTAATGGGATATAAACCTTAATGTTTGTTTTGTTGACCGGGGTGTATTATAGCTATCAACTCTCACTTACCCACTCAATACCTCTAGGTCAGAGAGTGATTTTTCCCAATTTGGCTTTCTCATGTCCAAATGGGTATCACACAAAATGATTGATAAAAGCTTAAGTCGGATTATTACTATCTATAGGTTGAACCCTTTAATTGGGTTAATAAATCTCTAGATTGACCCAATTTCTTGTTAGCCAAGTTTTTCTAGACTTATTCTACCTTTTTCAAGTAGAGACCAAGTCAAATAGGTATGAACTAATGTTTGCAACCATTAATTCCACAAATTAAAATATGAACAAGGCTAAATAATAAACTCCCAATAATTAACAAGTGCTAAATTAGATACACATGAGATTTACACAATAGGGCTGAGTCACAACCCTAGTACAAATCATGCTACTCATGCTTGAAATTGAAGAAATACTAATTAAACTCATGTTGTAAAGTTAAAATGATAAAATCTATGTTAAAATACTCTGAAATATAGAAAACGTCCAAAAGAGGCAAAGAAAAACGGCTACAGGACTTGATGATGTCAAAAAGCTAACCTAATTTTGTAAAACTCGTCTATATATACAAGGATGGAAATTTCAAACAAAAATGCCCTTTGGGAGGTTCTGCGGCCGCACAATTCCATGTACGGTCCGCAGAATACTTCATCTTGCAGGAGCTGGGAGACTGCGGCCGCACAATTCTCAACTGCGGCCGCGGGGCAATATATCTACGGTCCATAGTTTTATCACTGCATCCGCAATTTGTTCTTTTACAGTCCGTATCTTTACTTCTACGGCCGCAATCTGGTCTTCTACGGTCCACATCTTTACTTCTGCGGCCGCAAGGCACTTCTTGTGCTGTCCGCAATTTTAAGGGACTTGGACTTTTAAAATTTTGCAACCCTCTAAAGTTGATCTCCAGCTCGTTATTTGCGCCGCACAATTCCTGTGCGGTATGCAGTTTGCTAGAAAGCCTGCTGGGGTTTTCTTCATTTTTTGCGGTCGTAGATGAAATTCTGCGGTCTGCACTTTGTGAGCTTCTGTGCCTTTTATTGCCTTGTGTTTAGAATACTCCCTTTTTAGTCGGATTTCATCTCGGGAGTCCAACTTCTAACAGTCCTACAATTTTGCACATTTCATCAGTTGCGGGAACACAATTCAACGCTTTTAGTCTAAAATAAAAGCTAAAAGGTGCTAATAAGTAGTCAAAACTCCCACTTATCAACTCCCCCAAACTTATGTTTTTGCTTGTCCTCAAGCAAACAAAATAGTTCCCACCTCCACAAGTTAAGGGTTATTTCAGCCAGTCAAAGGTGAGCAATTCACACATCAGTTGGGACCAACAATTACCTACACTACTTATGTATTATCAACAAGGTGAAAGTTAAACTTTTATGTACATATAATTCTAATGTGACACTTGAGCATCAAGAGTTGACTTTATTCATCAAGGAAGCTCGCTCTCTCATGTAGGTCATTGTGGATACCAAACTCCTCCTCCTCCTCTACTCTCTGTTGCCTAGCTCACTTAAGAATTTTAGCATTCAATCCAAATATTTGTAAAAGGTTCACTCATCTCTCTCAAGAGAATGTCGCTAGTACGGCTTCAAGTACCATAGGCTTGCCCCTCATGTAGATCGCCACTAATGTAAGCTCACTTGGCTTGAAATCACGTAGGGCTTTTTCTGGATATAATGAAGGCTTTTGGACTAAGGTTGGATACACTATGGTTGAGTGGGTTCACCTTTCCTTAAGCACTCCATTGTTTTATTCTCGGTTCATGCTTTGCCAATTCTTTGAGGCACTTTGTTTTCCTTGGAGAACTAGAGAGACTTAACATCACTCTTTCTTGATCATGACATTTATTTTCTTCCTCTTTGATTTCTCCATGCTTTGTATCATTACTTTTTTTTTGAATCCCTTTAGCTCTTCCACTTATTCACTTTCTTTTGCATTTTTCTTTTTGTTCTTTTCTTTTCTTGCCTTTCCTTATTATCATTTCTTTTCTCTTTTTGTGCCTTGATACCTCTTTCAAGTTCCCTGTCTCTTCCCCAAACATATGTTTTTCGCCAATTGTCTCACAAGAGTGTTAAGGAAAGCTCGGGTGCCAAGAAAGGGTCACGACAAAATGGATAAAAGCTTGTAAGATGGTTATCAAATGAGAAAGGCTCGAGGCTCAAATGGATTTACTAGGGATAATAACATTGGTAGGCAATGGAAAAATTCAAGCGGGTCAAGGAAAGCCTAAAATCACTTCTCAATCTAACCAAAACTTAAGATTTCACTTTGAAACACATTCAGGGCAAGTTCTAGACCATTCACACGGGTACTTGGACTAGCAACAAAACATCTCACCCCTCACGAGGGCCCACAACGACCACATTCAAGATTAAAAATCGCTATGGTTCGATTAAACAATTCGATGATTGCCTAAGTCAACACAAGAGTCACAAAGTCACTAACTAGAGCTATTTCTTTCAATCTTATTTCTAACCATAAACACGTAGTTAAGTGTGTTGATACCAAGTGAAGCATGTTTGACTCTTTGAGCATGACTTAATTAGGTCTTTTTATTCATTACTACTACTATAATTACCTAAACACAAAAAACGGACCCAGTCCCTTAAGAAGGCTGTCACGCCATCCATCATTGGGAAGAGTAAATAAAAAAGAAGCTACTAATTCAAAATGAAGTTACTAAATAAAAAAGAAGATACTAAATTAAGCACTAACTAGTAAGAGAAACAAACATAAAGAAGCTACAAGCAAAAACTATCAAAAGCAATACGAATATACATAATGAGAGAAGATATATACATAATGAGAGAAGAAAAGAGAGAATATATACATAATAGGGGAAAATAAGAAAATACTGTCAATTATTACAAACTAATTGTCTCAGAACCATCAAATTAGATCAAATAAACTCCACCCCCACCCCCCCCCCACCCCGAACAAAAATTAGCATTATCCCTAATGCTTAACAAAATAAGAGTAAAGGAAAGGTAAGAGTGAAGAAAACTCCCTATTGCTCATTGGCCATCTCTGTGTACACAACAGCGTCACCAACCTCAGTCTCATCCAACTGGATCTCATCATCCTCAACTATGGCAGTGACTGGGTTAGTGAACATCTGACGCACTGCCTCGGCAGTGTCAGCAGCAAGGTATGGCTCCTCAGACTGGCCAGCTGGTGCTGAAGGTGCTACAGGATCAGGGCCTAGATGGTGTGGGTCAATCGGCATGCCAAAAGGAATGTCTCCGGCTGCTGTAACCTTGGTAACCTGTCTCCGGAGCTTGTCCACTGACTTCATAGAGGCCTGGGACTTTCTCATCTTTTTCACTTCCTTGCCCAGATCTTCTATCAATGACCCATGTTGCACCAATGTAGCCATAATCGTGTTTTGGTTCTCCAGGAGCTTCTTCAATGTTTCTTCCACTATTTCTTCCACGGTGCTGCAATAATACTGACTATGTCAGACAACTTTGCAGTAGCTGACTGCATCTAGTTGTTGAGGCTTGCCAATGTCTTGGAGACTCACAGCGCAGATAGTGGAGCGGTAGGTATCAACACCGGCTTCAAAGCTGAGGTGAAACCTGAAATAGGGGTTACTGAAGGCACTGAGGTTGGAGGTAGAGGCATAGCTGCGTCACTAGCTGAAGGCTCGGCTGAAGTGGATGGAATGTCAAATGGATCTACATCTACCACCGATGGCTCAACAGACTAGCCTGTGGTGGTAGATGGCTGACCATTTCTCTTAGGTTGGTGTGCATCTATCAACGAGTACAATGAGAAGGACTTCTTTGCCCACACCTTTGTATCAAAATCTCTTGGCTCTACCCTCACATCCGTAAGATACTCTGTAATAGTGTTGGGCTACAGATAGTAGGTGTCACCTTTCCTGGCGACCATAGAGATATTGGTCGACATCACAACACCCACATTGATTGGGTATCCCGGCCATGATGGAGGCGACTAGAACTGCCCAGGGGATCAGAAGATATGTCTCATTCTTACACGGGTCTAGTCGGCTGCATACAAAGGTCTGCCACCCCTTTGCCTCAAAAGTCAAAGTGTTTATGTGAATAAGCACCCTTGCTATTCTCCATGGTGGTGGTGACCCAGGAGCTGCTAGAATCTCAGCTAGCCATGGGCGATATATATCCCCAAGTGCAAACTTCTCTAAATACTCTGCGGGCTCGACATCAACAAACCCTAAGAAGGTGTTGCTGCTCAAAACGCACCTTGAGATTCCTCACTTTAGTCACAGTTGTCCCTTTCTTGATATGCACCACATTGGCGTAGAACTCCCGGATAAGGAATTCCTTCGCATCCACCACGTTCTGGGTGAACCACATCCACCCCTTGCGCTCTCGAAGTGGCCTCAAAACTGCAGGATTGTACTTTTCTAGATCTCTCAACTGGAACTATCGCTCAAGAGTGAGCGACCTCACTGTCCACCACTCACGAAAGCTAGAAAAGGCAGCCAAACTAACGAATCGGTCCTCCCACACCTCTTTCTTCTTCGACCACTCAAGGCCGACAACTGTAGAATCTCTCCCTCTGCCATCATCTGGGATGTCCTAAACTAAAGTCTTTGGTGCCTGGGGGAAAGGTGTAGTGGAAGGCTCAGAAGCCTGACTGGCACTATCTGAACCCTTGGAGATGCTTTGTTATGAAGACGGCTCATCCTTGATTGCACGACTGACTGCTCATGAATTGAGGCTTAGTTGCCCTCGGAGACGTCCCTAGACGGGGCATAAGAATTGGTCTATGAGAGGTCAACACCTCTCCCTCTACCGGCTGCTAACTTCTTTCTGCTTTCAGGCTGTTTGGCCAATATGACCTACTGCGGCGTGCATTCCGATCCCATAATAATAAAGCCTATAAGGCCTGCTGCGGCATGCATCCCCGATCCATATAATAATAAATATAAAGCCAATATGACATGCGGCGACATGCGGCTCGATCCCATAAATATCTTCACAAATGGATGAACATGATTGAGTATGAAATTTACATTTTAAAATAATTAATTCAACAACAACACGACCCTGTGGGTCCTAAAATATCGGCACGTAGCCTAAACATGATCTTTAATACGAGCCTCAGCTCAATTTCTCTAACACGTGGGGAACATGTGAATAATGACATGATTCTTTGATTATGCAACTCTACGGATTTTTTTTAAAGTCACAATGTCTATGGTGCACGCCCACACGCCTGTCACCTAGCATGTGCATCACCTCCAAGCAATTGATATAACACGTAAATCAGGGATTCATACCCTCAGAATTGGGTTTAGAAGTGTTACTTATCTCAAACCGTGTAATTCTTTATTCCAATATACCTTTGCCTCGCGAATTGGCCTCTGAACGCCTCAAATTTAGTCACAATTAATTCGATATAGTCAACACAAATTATAGTAATTAATTCCATATGAAAATACTAATTTTCGAACAAAATTTGAAATTCAACTCAAAACTCGTCAGTGGGGCCCACGTTTCGGAACCCGACAAAAGTTACAAAATATGAACGCCCATTCAATCACGAGTCCAACCATACCAAATTTACCAAATTATGATATCAACTCGACCTCCAAATCTTAAATTTTTATTTTAAAATCCCTAGGTCCAAATCCTCGAATTTCACCTCAAAAATACGTAATCTAGTCGAAATACTCGATGGTAATTCAATATTATTGACTAACAATGATCACACGTGACTTACCTAAATTTTTCCCATGAATTCTCGCTCAAAAATCGCCTCAACCCGTATTGGAAATGTCCAAAAATGGAAAAAGCTCGAAACCCCTATGATTTTATTCTGTCCAGGGGTTTTTGCATCTGTGGCTCACTTGGCTGCATCTTTGGTCTCGCAGATGCGAGGGCTTCAACGCTTCTGCGGCTCAGGGCGTTTCTACGGACTCGCTTCTGCGAAGAAGCTGTCCGCTTTTGCGGTGAGGCTGCCGCTTCCCATTTTCCGCTTCTGCGATACTATGCTCGATTCTGTAAGCTCGCACCTGCGAGCAAAATTACGCAGGTGCGATCGCACCAGAAGGCCAAAATTTTCAGATTTGTCCTTAAGTCCAATTTTGATCCGTTAACCATTTGAAACTCGCCCAAGGACCTCGGAACCTCATCCTAATATACCATCAAGTCCTAAAATATTATTTGAACTTAGTCGAGGTCTCAAATCACGTCAAACAACGTTAAAACCACGAATCACACCCAAATTAAACCTAATAAAAATTAATAAATTCTAACTTTTACATTCGATGTCGAAACCTATCAAATCAAGTCCGATTGATATCAAATTTTGCACACAAATCATAAATGACATAACGGACCTATAAAAAATTTCAGAATTGGAATCCGGCTCCGATATTAAAAAGTCAACTCCCAGTCAAACTTCCAAACTTTAAATTTCCTATTTTCGCCATTTCAAGCCTAATTTAACTACGAACTTTCAAATAATTTTTCGGACACATTTCTAAGTCCAAAATCATCATATGGAGCTATTGGAATCATCAAAACTCTATTTCGGAGCCATTTACACATAAGTCCATATCCGGTCAATTATTTTCAACTTAAGCTTTAAATCTCGAAACTAAGTGTTCCAATTCATTCTGAAACCTCCATAATAAGTCACATAATTATAATTGAACACAGGATAAGCAGTAAATGGGAGAACGGAGTTGTAATATTTAAAATGACCGGCCGAATCGTTACATTCATTCTTTTTTTTTTTCTGGGTACGGGCAGTTCATATTTCAGTATGCATCTATTTAATTGTACGGGATGTATTTCAAATTAAGAAATTCAAATTTAGAAAGAAAACGAATGGTGATATTTTTTTAGATATTTTCTTGAACTGGCATTCTGTCGACCTTTTCGGAAAATTTGTTTCTATTATATTCTTTTGGGATTTGGTTTTTAGCCCGCCAAATAATTATCAGTAACATATCTCATTAATTCTTGACTGCAGCTTCTTATATTATCTTCGATAAATATTTATCAGTTAATTTGTTGCATATTTTCTGGTCTATAAATTTCTTCAACTTTCACCCACTTGCGGATCGATATCAGTTATCAGGTCTATTTATCAGTTAACTTGTTGCATATTCAATAGCTTTTGTTTAGAGCCAGTATATGTACTAAGCAGGGGCGTACATCGAACGTTTTGTAAGCGGTATCATATTTACATAAATAATAATAATAAATAAATAAGTATTATGTATCTAATATCATTTTCCTACAATTTGAACGCCTTGGCCAATGGTTTAGATGAATATCATTGCAAAGGGAGGTGCCAGTTTAATTCTCCTTAGCCTCAATTTTTTTTAGCAAAAATACTCGCTCAAAAATGTTTAAAAAGTAGAATGTCTAGGTCCAGCCTCAAACGTATGACCTTTACAAGCCCAAATATAAGCGTGAGCAGTGGACCAAGAAGTACTCTTTACCAAGAAGCGGCATCATTATTATATATTGCTTCCTTTTTGTAGAATATTAGTATAAACATTTAATATATTTTTCCGGTGAAGCAATATCGGATGACATTGCTTCCGCCCCTGGTTACTAAGAAATTTGTTAAATACATATAAATTTTGATTGTAAACTTAGTTATTATTGTACATTAGTTTAAGGTCGCTTTAGGAACTAGGAACCAATATGCATTTGCTTTCGGTCAAAGAATGCAAATTTAGTTAAGGGAAAAGAACACAGGGTACATTATGAGAGGACAACGAACCATAATATATTTTTAGTGATACGTTTATCCAAATTGACCAAAAATAAAATAGCACATAAATTTCTAGAGAAGTCTAAGAAAATATTTAGTAGTCGATTTGTCGAAAAATATCAATCTAATGGCATAGCAAATATCTTCCAAAATTATGATGTTACTTTTTTTTTTCTTAAGGCAAACAAATTAGAACGACATTGATGTCACTCCTTCGCATAGAAGCATTAATTACAAAAAATTCATACTTTTTCTATTCTATTTTATTTGACATAATTTTCTTATTAATCCATCAAAAAATGATGTATTTTTGTATTTGGAGACAATTTCACTTTAGCTTTAATTATTACCGTTTATGAGAAATTTTTATAGTTACGCAGATGTTTGGCATGTTTAAAACCATATTAAATGTTGGAGAGAAGAAGAGTTTCATGGTCAAAATTTACAGGACAAATGTAGCGTAGGTTTTTACGGGTTAATTGGATTTAATATTTTAAATATAGAGCATATATATATAACATACGAAAATAAGAAACTTTAAGTATATTAATTTCTGAACTTATAATTTCAAATGTACAATCAGTTCCTTATAGACTAGAACCATTAAATCTAAAACTTGAATTCGCCTTTGCCCTTTACCATGTTATTGTTAGATACTAGTTTTCGAATACGTGCGTTGCACGTGTATTCCATATTAGTTAGTATAACAATTTTAAAAATATTATAATAAGTGTGATAAACTGAAGAAAAAAATATAAGATCTTTCTTTAAGTATTCCAAGGAAAGGGATCGCTTGGTCCTTACAAACATTAATTTTTGGCTACGCTTCCATGTCTATTAGTACAAGCTTTTGAAATAACATTAATATTATTGAAACGCGTGCGGGTGGGATAAAACAAAACTTATAAGGAGAAAAGTACAAGTTCAATATGATGAGTGATGATACTATCCAACCGGCTTGATCGTTGAATGATCAAGAAGATCATTAAATGTTGTCTAAAAATACCAAGGTGAACACCCTTATTTAGTTAGATAGGTATAATTACCTTAATCTTTTTGTTATGGGGTGCATATGATAGTACCTCAATGTGTATCTGTTTCAACTATTACGAAATTTGTGTAAAAACTAAAACGTTTTAACAACATATCTAGTCTAGAACATTGTTGAGTTTGAAAATATATAGAAAAATACATCTAAATTTTTAACTATATATACATTCCAAAACAATGTTGAGTTTCAAAATAGATAGAAAAAAATAGTTACTAACAAATGAAGGTCATTCAGGCTTTGATTCTTTATGCCTGATTCTTTTTGGACTAATAACATAAACAAATTCAACGTATTAAAACATCATAGAGGTTAAGATATTTAAACCAGGGTTCTGTCAAACAAACTTTAGTCCGGGATTATTTATGTCAGTTTAGCAATCGACTAAAGGCTTAATTATATTTATTGTTTAAGCATGATATATTATTTCATTTGCTCAATATCAGATCAAATGCGATAATAAATTTGGCCTTAAAACACCTTGGCTGAAATATTTCAATGTGAACATTATTCACTCTAGGTGGTAATATTTTAGTTATTCTTATATCGTATAGGAACTTTATGGTAACTATTATCGATCATCATTACTCCCTAGCTCCTTTTTCATCAGTCATCTTATTATATACTAACTCAGATCCCGCTGGAAGTTGTAGATACAAACTACAAAGTCATCAACCCTACAAATTTAGCAATCTACTAAATCCTAAAACCAAAAAATAATCAAATATTATTTTCCTTTCTAATTTTAATAAATTTTCAATAATTACAATTTTATTTTCCTTCATATGGATTACTGAAGGAAAAATATTACCTTCATTTGACGGAAATCTTCACTAAATGTACGTAGTTGAGACTGGCTTATATAAGCAGCACAACATAATAACAATACAAGAGGAATTGATAAAAGAAAATGAAATTTCCATCTTATCAAAGCTTGATTTAATTTGGTGTAACTAACTTAGTAGTTCTACCTTTCCCAACTTTGTCTGACCTTTGATCTCGTTGTGACACACTCTGGACTTTCGCTTTCTCCTATCTTTAGATTCATTCCCTGATAACCTCTTACTCTGCTTCTCTTTCCCCTTCTCGATATCTCTCAATCCGTATTAAATATCTACATATATATTCTCCCATGGATAAGTATCTCTACTTAGACTTCGATATCTTAAATGTCTTGAATTCAATTCCTCTTGGACTTTAACTTCTACATGCAAATACTATTTAGTGTGTGAAGAAAAAATATGATAAGGTTGTAACAATTGTCTAAAAAAACAGAATAAACCAAAAATGGGGTCTCTCCACCTAGTAGTATCATATTCAATTGCAACTATACCATTGTATAATCCTTTGAATATTCGAAATTATTTCATAATTTACTGGAATTGAAGGTTAAAATAGCAGTTCAAGCATAAATAGTAAAATGAATGTCGAATTTATAACTAAAAACAAATTTCATAGTAACAAAATTCAAAAGCAAAATAAGAAAAAATGGAAAATCTGATTGTCCACACAGATTTAATCTCTTTAAAGCTATCTTGTTGTGCGTGTCATCATAGATTTAGAAGATTGAAGTCGAATGGAGTAATAAATAAGTGTCTTTTTGTAGAGGGTTTTGGAAAAGTTGAATATATAGTTGTATCTAAGTTGTTCGGAATTCTACCCATCAAAAACTTTTGAGTTGCTCCTAATACAGTGTACATTTACTTCTTGCGTTCAAAGGGTCCTTTTATTTTCTTAATAAAAACAAGAACCATATTAAGTTCAGGACAGTTTCAAAGATGTTTAGATTCCAAAACATATTTTTTAGTTATATCTTCTACATTGATAATGATATGTAGTATTTATGAAGGGTGTAATGGTAATTGAAATTTGATGGGTAATTTGGTAATTCAAGTTTGACATTTGAACTTCACACTTATAATATATATATATATATATATATATATATATATATATATATATATATATATATATATATATGATGTGATTTTCAATCCTAACGTGCATGGTTAATTAGTACTTACTTAAGAAAAGAAAAACTGCAGTAATTTACGTTTGACACTCTTTGTTTCCGTTCTTGAAAATCTTCCCTACCTTTTTACTATTTCATTTAATAATTCATCTTATCTTCTCTCTTTTTCACTTTTCGCTTTACCTTATACACGAGGCCGGAGCCACGGATGTCGGTTACGAGTTCAGCTGAACCAGTAACTTTTGTTTAAATCTTATATTTATTTTTTAAAAATATATTAGTTATGTACAAATATTAATTTAGAACCCGATAACTTATAAATATTAAAATTCTAAACCCATAAACTTAAAATCCTATCTCAATCTCGACTAAACATGCTAGTAACTTTTACTAGCATGTTATAGACCCATGACTTATAATAGATAGTACACCGGCAGACATTAGCACACAATTTTAAATTTCAATCTTTTTTTTCTTTAAAAACGTGTATAATCAATGACCAAAATATTATTTAATTTTGACTATACTCTTCAGGTAGCCAATTTGCTACTTCTCCTCTTCTATATATAAAGCTCCTTTATCCTTCCCAAAACATACACCAAGCAGCTTTTGTGAGAATTTTGAAACATCACAAAAGTTGCACATTTAAAAGAAGAAGAAGAAGAAGACAAAAAAAGATGCGTCCAGCTTCATCAGCTATCACCTTCTTGATTCTTCTTTTTATCTCCATCTATATTTTGAAGAAAACCCTAAAAAAGTTTCCAAGATCATCGATAACTATAGTACTAAACTATGTAGTTTTTATCGCTACTCAGTTGAAATGGGCTTGGGAAATTCTCCTCCTTCAATCTTTTTCTCATCCTTATAATCTTAGTTCAATTTCTCGAAATGCTCATGATCAGGATCAGGATCATGATCATGAGCTTGAAGTTATGCATTATGAACCCGAATCAGAGTCTTCGGGTTCAGTAGAATGTGCAGTTTGTTTGTGCAAGATTGAAGAAGGAGAAGAAGTTAGAGAGTTAAGATGTGATCATCTTTTTCATAGGGTGTGTTTAGATAGGTGGCTTGGTACGGGACGTATGACGTGTCCGTTATGTAGAAACCATCTCAAGCCACCTCCCCTCGTTGCTAATTTGCATCAAGAGGTTATTTCATTCGATTTTGTCTCAGGTACGAGGTCGAGAGATCGTTATCAATGGTGGACACGATAAATAAAATATTTGCATGATTATGGTAGAAGGAAGATGAACATTATAGTTCTTAGGAGATATATGTATCATTTCCATTTTCATGCATCTCTTGTAAATTATATGGCAATGGTAAACTTAATTAATGATGATGATGATGAAGAAAAAATCAGTCTATTTGTGAGTATGCCATGTATCAAATAATATTCCTTTTGAATCATTTAGTGGTAACTAATTACTGGTATATTCACTCTCTAGTCTTTATATTTTCAATTCAAATTTGGTTTCTTCACACCAAAGTTTGACCACTCAATTCTGTGAAACCCTAGAAATTTATTGAAAACTATTTGATACATGCTTTTACCTTTTTTGGATGATAATAACTATATTATGTTGTTTGTATTACACCCCTAAACTTATTTTTCTAGCGTCGATGCCTATATTACCACCTTATCATGGCAAGAGACAAGGAAAGTCAAAGGTGGACGCAATATATGCGCAATGGGTTTATCAGAATTCAGTGTTTTCAATGTATGACTAACTCTATCAATCTTTCGTAGGCACTATTGCGACCCAAAGAGTTGGCCCATCCATGTACCAACTCAAAACCAAGAACGCTTCATTCGGCATGATTATTATGGAGGAGATGCCGATGTAGAACATATATTCATATATAAGAACCCACTAAAATTTCAATAAATATTTAATATAAACACATAATTGTAGAAGTGCAATGAGTCTCAAGCTATGAATTATCTTACAGGTCAAACCTATCAAATTTAAATTCTAGATTCGCCACTAAAAGAGTGATTTCACCTCGTTGTCACTCAACTAATCCGGATTGGTGTCATGTAAGTCTCATTAAAAGGGAAAGCATTCCTAGAATTTTTGTTATTCTCGTGACTCAGAAACTTTTAGTTAATGATGAACGGATCTTACCTATTTTTCATCTAACCTTTGAATCAACAATACACATAATTTTGACTTGTTTAATCATCCAATCAGGACTTTGTAATTTCAGTAGAAACAATAATAATTATGTCTAAAACAAGCATAATATGTGATCAGTATTTCTTTTCAAAGTGATATATGGAAATTTGAAGGAAAAAAAAGAATACATAATAAATTCGTAGAATGTTTCAAGGACATTGTAAAAAGAATTTTTTAGAAAGGAAGAACTGAGTCTTATACGTGTTAATTCCATAGCCGTCTTTCTCAGCCACCATTTTAGAAGCAAGTTTGTAAAAGTCAAGTGTGGAATATTTCATTATTTTTAAATAAAATTTTGTGTAACGACCCGGCCGGTCGTTTTAAATATTACAGCCCCGTTCTTCCATATTCTGCTCATTTTGTTTTTTATAGTTGTTATGCGACTTACCGGGGTAGTTGGTTCGGGTCCGGTGAGGTTACGGAATGAATTGGAACACTTAGTTCCAAGGTCTAAAGCTTAATTTGAAAATGTTGACCGGATGTTGACTTATGTGTAAACGACTTCGGAATAGAGTTTTGATGATTCCAATATCTCCGTATCATATTTTGGATTTAATTAGGAGTGTGTCTAAAAAATTATTTGGAAGCCCGTAGTTAAATTAGGCTTGAAATGGCGAAAATAGGAAGTTTAAGTTTGGAAGTTTGACCGGGGAAATGACTTTTTGATATCCAGATCAGAATCTAGTTCTGAAAATTTGCATAGGTCCGTTATGTCATTTATGACTTGTGTGCAAAATTTGAGGTCAATCGGACTAGATTTGATAGGTTTCGGCATCAAATGTAGAAGTTGGAATTTTTTAGTTTCATTAAGCTTGAATTGGGATGTGATTCATGTTTTACTGTTGTTTGATGTGATTTGTGGCCTCGACTAAGTTCGTATGATATTTTAGGACTTGTTGGTATATTTGGTTGAGTTCCTGGGGGGCCTCGGGTGAGTTTCAAATGGTTAACGGATCAAATTTAAACTTACGGAAAAATCTGAAAATTTGGGCCTTCTGGTGCAATCGCACCTGCGGAATTTCGCTCGCAAGTGCGAGTTCACAGAAGCGAGCATGTCAGAGTAGAACCAGACAAGGGGGAGGTGAGCAGTGGCTGCATGTGCGAGGGAAGATTCCGCACCTGCGTTATCGCATATGCGAACGAGGGGTCACAAATGCGCGCGTGACCGCAAAAACGGACTGCTTCTCGCATAAGCGGGAAGGCGACCGCAGAAGAGAAGGAAGGCCAACATTGGAAAATACCGCAAATGCGATGGATTATCCACATAATCGGAACCGCAAATGCGGTTAAGTGTCCGCATGTGTGAAAGCACTAGAAAAATTACAAAGCTGAGGTGTTCCGATATTTTGTCATTTTGGACATTTCAAGCACAGTTTGGGGGAATTTCTCAGAGGGTGTTTACAGGAAACTTGAGTTAAGTCAGTTATGATCATTGTTAGTCAATAATATTGAATTATCATTGAATATTCCAACTAGATTACGTCTTTTTGAGGTGAAATTCGAGGATTTGGGCCTAGAGATTTTAAAATAAGATTTGAGGATTTGAAGGTTGAGTTGATGTCGGAATTTGGTAAATTTGGTATGGTTGGACTCGTGGTTTAATGGACGTTCATATTTTGTAACTTTTGTTGGGTTCCAAGACATGAACCCCACTGATGATTTTTGAGTTGAATTTCGAATTTTGTTGGAAAATTAGTATTTTCATATGGAATTAATTCCTATAATTTGTGTTGACTGTATCAAATTAATTATGACTAGATTCGAGGCGTTCAGAAGCCGATTTGAGAGGAAAAGTCATATTGGAATAAAGAACTTGCACTGTTTGAGGTAACTAACACTTCTAAATTTGGTTTTGAGGGTATGAATCCCTGAATTACGTATTATGTGAATTGTTTGGAGGCGACGTGCATGATAGGTGACGGGTGTGTGGGCGTACACCATAAAAATTGTGACTTAATTGATTATGTGGAGTTGAATATTTATATAAACATATCATTATCCACATATCCTTCACGTGTGAGAGGAAATTGAGTTGGGACTCATCTTAAAGATCATGTTTAGGCTACGTGCCGATATTTTTGGGACCCATAAAGGTCTTTTTTTTGGGGTAATTAATTAGGCTTTTTATTAATCATCAAAGCAATTACAAATCATTAGCTTAGCACAACTCAGCCACCTAATCTTACAAAAAAACATAATCAAAGATCTCAGATTTCCTATACAACAATGCTATATGTAGATTAAGGAAGAAACTTAGAAAATTAGCTTTTGCATTAAGCATTTTAGCTCCCCAGCAGCCCTGCAGCTACAAACACATGCTATCTATTTTTTCACTCCTTCACAATCTGTGGCCACCCCTTAAAAAATTCTTGCATTCGTCTCCTTCGGTAGCTCCAGGGGTCTTATTTCAATTGAATTACTTGGTTAAATTATAATTTTGTGCTCAGACATGTCTATCATTTGCATATCATATCTTAGTCTCTTTTGTCATTCATTGATACATCATTTCATCATGTCTGGTTGATTTTTATGTCATTGAGAGCCCGGGAGATTGGAGATTTTTAGTGATTTTTATGGGATCGGGCTGCACGCCGCAACATGTTCTATTTCTTTATGCCTGGATCTGACTATTATAGCGCTTGGGCTGAAAGAGCCCCTCTGCATGGAGATACCTAGGCATGAAGTTTCCATATATATATATATATATATATATATATATATATATATATATATATATATATGGAGATCCCTAGGCATGGAGTTGCATTATTTATTTACATTTAGGGATGGAGTTCCCTAGGCTGGATTGGCCTTGTACACTACTGAGTGACTGACTCTCAGTTGATATATATGTATTTGGGATGGAGTTCCCTGGGCTGGATTGGCCATATACAATACTGAGTGATTGAGTATTCTGAGAGTGTGAGTACACGAGGTTTCCATTGTGGTACATCACATACATCATATATTTTGGCATGTAGATATAGAGATTTCATATTCATCATATCATGCATAATTTATCTATTTTACTTGTACTGAGTTTAAATACTGAACTTCAGAACATGCCTAC
Source organism: Nicotiana tomentosiformis (assembly GCF_000390325.3). NCBI lineage: Eukaryota > Viridiplantae > Streptophyta > Magnoliopsida > Solanales > Solanaceae > Nicotiana > Nicotiana tomentosiformis. Next base: position 68,706,644 of record NC_090821.1, on the reverse strand, counting down.
ATTTTTGTATTGTTATTTGTATATTGGACTGTACCTGTGGAGCTCGTCACTACTTTCACCCCAAAGGTTAGTCTTGTTACTTATTGAGTACATGGGGTCGGTTGTACTCATACTACACTCTACACTTCGTGTGCAGATCTATATACTTCCGGATACGGCAATTGCAAGATTTTAGAGTTTTATATGTTGGAGACTATCGAGGTAGTTGTTTGGCGTCCGCAGACCTTATCTCTTTATCCTTTCAATTGATTGTACTGTTTTATATTTCCAGATAGTGTTTTATCAATCAGACTATATTATCATTTAGATGCTCATGTACTTAGTAACACCGAATTTTAGGAGTGTATTTATAATAGTATTTGTGGGATATTCTATTAAATTGAAATATTATGTTTTCAAACATAAAAGATTATTGTGATTTATTGAAGTTATCGGCTTGCCTAGTATTGAGATAGGCGGTATCACGACATGCGAATTTCACTTTTTGATAGGGTGAAATCAAATGGTGAGGACAAGTACACGACATGAGACGTCTGTACTTATCTTCGATAGGGTGCCGAGCCCTTAGGAAAATTTTACTTTCTTGTATTTTGTCGTGTAAATTTGTTGATTCCGGAAACTAATTTTTTGTTATTTTATTCTCACAAATGGTGAGGACAAGTACTACTGGATCGGACGGCCAACCACCAGTGCCACAAGTTAGGGCCACGAGAGGTCGGGGCCGTGGTAGAGACCGGGGTAATGGTAGAGGCCGAGGTGTAACTCTATAACAATTGGACCAGCACCTATAGAACCACCAGTTTCTGTAGCTCAAAAGCAGGTTCGAGATATAGTTGAGCCGGCGGTACCAGCTCAGGCACCAGCTGTGCCTATTGTGATTCCAGGCCTTCAGGAGGCTTTAGCCCATATATTGACTGTTTTCTGTAACGATCCAACCGGTCGTTTTGAGAATTTTCACTTCGCTCGGTAGTTTACGGGCATGAGTAGCTTTGTATGATGCATTATGAATTATGTGAATCATCGGTTTTGATTTTCACGTTATTCGGAATCAAATTGGAAGAATGAATTTCATTGTTTAAGCTTTAAATTGGGAGAATTGACTAAGTTTGAATTTTTGTGAATTTGAACCCGGAACTGAGTTTTGATTGCTCCATTAGGTCTGTTGGGTGATTTTTAACTTAGGAGCGCGTCCGGATTGTGATTTAGAGGTTCATTATTGATTTTGGCTTGAAATAGCGAAAGTTGAATTTTTGAGAAGTTTGAGCGGGGGGTTGAATTTTTGATATTGGGGTCGGAATCCGATTATGAAAATTAGAATAGGTCCATAATGTGAAATATGACGTGTGTACAAAATTTGAGGTCAATCAGAAGTAATTCGATAAGTTTCGATATCAGTTGTGGAAGTTGAAGTTTCAAAGTTCATAGATTTTGATTTGAGGTGCGATTCATCGTTTCGATGTTTTTATGCATGATTTTAGGCCTCGAGTAGGTCTGTATTATGTTATTGGACTTGTTGGTTTATTCAGACGGGGTCCCAAATGGCTTGGATGAGTTTGGAACGAGGTTCGGATCAATTTCGTTTCATATTGCATTGTTGAAGGCTGCTGGTTTTGGTGTTTCCACATCTGCGGAAGATTGAACGCAGATGCGAGTCTGCAGATGCATAAAGTTGGTCGCAGAAGTGAAGGAAGGCTGGGATAGGATTGATCGCAGAAGCGGGAAATTGGGGCGCATCAATAGCCCCGCAGAAGCAAAGGATTTGGGCGTAGAAGTGAGTTTTAGCGCAGCTGTGAAATTATTTCCGTAGAGGCGGTTGCGAGCCCAGGCTTTTCAGGTGCAAAAAGCCTGGGCAAAACCCTTTCAATTCGAGGGTTCGACATTTTCACCCATTTTCGTATTTTGGAGCTCGATTTGGGTGATTTTGGAGAGGAATTTATCCACACAACTTGGGGTAAGTGTTCTTGACTCCCTTGTGATTATATTCCATGAATCTACCTTTATTTTTGATAATTAGATTGTGAATTTTAAAGAGGAAATTGGGAGTTTTGGCCTAAAGTTTTATAATATGAATTTTTGAGTTTTGAACATCGAATTGGAGTCGAGTTTGAGTGAAACTAGTATGGTTGGAATCGTAATTGAATGGGTTGTTGAATTTTGTAAATTTTGTCAGGTTCCGAGGTGCGGGCCCAGGTTGGGCTTTTGATTCAAGATTTGATCTTTTTCGATCGGGATTGGTTCCTTTAGCATTGTTTGATGCATTTAAGTTGTTTTTGGTTAGTTTCGAGCCGTTCGGAGGTAGGAACGTGTGGGATGGCATCTTTGGAGCATCGCTTGGTTTGCTTGACATTGGTATTGGCTTGTTCGAGGTAAGTAACTCTTCTAATCTTGGAGCTGAGGGCATGAAACCCCAAAATACGTGTTGAAGGATTAGTGTTGAGGTGATGCACATGCTAAGTGACGGGAGTGTGGGAAAGCACCTTGTCAATTGAGACTCTGTTGTTTCTATAGAACTATATTATGGTCTTACTTTGTTGATATCCGTGTTTTCACCATGCGATAAAGTAGTTAAGCTGTCAATCTTGCTAGATATCATTTTAGGCATTATGCCGATACTGTTTGGACCCACAGTGGTCGTTTCTTACTGTCATCTCACTGATTTTATTGATATTTCATACTCAGTCATATCCACGCATTCATACCATATCTTAGTCTCTGTTGTTATTTATTGATGTATCATATCATTATTTTCGGGCTAGTTTCATAACATTGTGAGCCCGTGGGAGAAAGACTAGAGAGATTGATGACTGAGTGAGGCCGCGTAAATGATTATGAGTGACATTTATGGGATCGGGATGCACGCTGCAACATGTTATATTGATTTATCCCTGGATCTGGCTTATGATAGTGCTTGGGCTGTTGGAGCCCCTCCGGAGTATGCACACCCCCAGTGAGTGCAGTTGTTATTATTGAGGGATGGATCTTCCCTGGATATGGATCTTGTTCGAAGAATTATATACCAATAGATGGATATTCTCCACGGGTTGGATTGGCCCTACTCGGTACTGAGTGACTGATGATCAGTTGATGTGTATATTCTGGGATGGATCTTTCTTGGGCCGGATTGGCCATATACAGTACCGAGTGATTAAGCATGATGAGTTGGATGTGTGAGAATGTGAGATTAAGTACTCTAAGAGTGTGAGTACATTATTTCATCTCTGAGATACATTGCATTGGCATGCACATATGACATACAAGCATATAGATGTATTTTTCTTATGTTGTACGGTATCACGGCATTCATGACTTCTCACACACATTGGCATATGGGTATAGTGATGCATTTCTCACTAGCTATCTGGAATGGAAAAATGAAACATCTTATTTATTGTTGAAAGGAGCTTTGTGAAAAATCACAGTTTTCAAACTTACTCGTATATTGGCCCGACCTTTTTGTTAGCTCGTCACTACTTTCAACCTAAGGTTAGTTTTGTTACTTATTGAGTACATAGGGTCGGTTGTACTCATACTACACTTCTTCACTTTGCGTGCAGATGATGGTTGTTGATGTTGTTGTGTTCGATGGGAGTTGGATTTGAAGATGTACCTGCGCCCCGGACGTAGCTTCCTCTTGTTCGTTGTAGTCTTAGATCTATAAAAATTATGTTTATGTACTTTTCAAACAGACGATGTATTTATTTCATTTCATCTTTGTAAATTCTATTCTTAGAAGCTCATGATTTGTACTACCAGTTCTTGGGAAATGTATAAGATTCAGATAATTCCTTTAGTTCAATTGTCTTATTAATATTATTGAAATTGAATGGTTATTAGTTGGCTTACCTAGCAGGTTGGGTTAGGTGCCGTCACGACTAGTGGATTTTGAGTCGCGGCATTTTCACTGGCCTTGCTCAGGTGGTTTCAGCTCAAGCCGCACCAGCCACTTCTCAGGCCGGGGGAGGTACTCATACCCTTATCGCCCGTACACCATAGTAGGTAGTGCAAGGACTTCAAATACCAGGGGCACTACCATTCCAGCCGGTTGCCGCTGCTCAGGCCTAGGTGGTCCTATTATGAATGACGAGGAGTAGAAGATATTAGAGAAGTTTGGGAGACTCCATCCTCCAACTTTCACTGGAACAGAGTCAAAGGATGCTTCATACAATGTGTATTCTGGAGACCAGTGGGTTCTCATTTACTACTTTTGTGCTAACTAGGGAAGCCTTAAGATGGTGGGAGACTTATGAGAGGAGTAGAGAAGTTGGTACAACACCACTTGCATGGCATGAGCTCTCCATATTATTCCTGGAGAAGTTTATGCCACAAACCCAAAGAGAGGAACTGCGCAGGCAGTTCGAGCATTTACGCTAAGAGGAGATGTCTGTGACTCAGTATGAGATATGTTTTTCAAAATTGGCTCGTCATGCAGTTTGGTTGGTTCCCAATGAGAGGGAAAAGATCAGGAGGCTTATTAGTGGCCTCAACCATTAGTTTTGAATTTTTTTATAGGTCTGTTATGTCATTTATGACTTGTGTTCAAAATTTGAGTTAAACGGACTTGATTTGATAGATTTCGGCATCGAATGTAGAAATTAGAAATTTTTTAGTTTCATTAAAATTGAATTGGGCTGTGATTCGTATTTTTAGCATTGTTTGATGTGATTTGAGGTCTCGATTGAGTTCACGAGAGGCCTAAGGTGAGTTTTGGATGGTTAACGGATCAAATTTGGACTTAAGGAAAAATCTGGAAATTTTGGCCTTCTAGTGCAATCACACCTGCAGCATTTTGCTCGCAAGTGCGAGCTCACATAAGCGAGCATGGCAGAGCACAAGAGAACAAGGGGGAGATGAGCAGTGGCCACAGGTGCGAGGGAAAACTCCGCATCTGCGTGATCGCATATGCAAACAAGGGGTCCCAGATTCGCGCGTGACCGCAAAAGCGGACTGCTTCTCGCAGAAGCGGGAAGGCGACCACATATGGGGAGGAAGGCCAGCCTTGGAAAACACTGCATATGCGATGGATTCTATGTAGAAGCAGAACCGCATATGCGGTTAAGTGTCCGCATGTGCCAAAGCACTGAAAAAAATACAAATAGTGGGGTTCCTATATTTTTGTCATTTTGGACCTTTCGAGCACGGTTTGGGTGATGTTTCAGAGGGAATTCACGAGAAAACTTGAGGTAAGTCACTTATGATCTTTTTTAGTCAATAATATTGAATTTGTATCCAATATTCCGACTAGATTATGAGTTTTTGAGGTGCAATTCGAGGATTTAGACCTAGGGATTTGAAAATAAGATTTGAGAATTTGAAGGTCGAGTTGATGTCGGAATTTGGTATGGTTGGACTCATGATTGAATGGGCATTCATATTTTGTAATATTTATCGGGTTACGAGACATGGGCCCCACTGACGAATTTTTAGTTGAATTTCGGATTTTTTTGGAAAATTAGTATTTTCATATGGAATTAATTCTTATAATTTGTGTTGATTGTATCAAATTAATTGTGACTATATTCGAGGCATTCAGAAGCCGATTCGCGAGGCAAATACATATTGGAATAAAAACCTTGCACTGTTTGAGGTAACTAACACTTCTAAACTTGGTTTTGAGGGTATGAATCCCTGAATTACATGTTATGTGAATTGTTTGGAGGTGATGCACATACTAGGTGACAGGCATGTGGGCGTGCACCATAAAAATTATGATTTAATTGATTCTGTGGAGTTGCATAATCAAATAATCATATCATTATCCACATATCCTCCATGTGTGAGAGGAATTTGAGTTGAGACTCATATTAAAGATCATGTTTAGGCTACGTGCCGATATTTTTGGGACCAACAGAGGTCTTATTGCTATTGAATTACTTGGTTAAATTACAATTTTGTGCTCAGTGATATCTATCATTTGCATATCATATCTCAGTCTCTATTGTCATTCCTAGATACATCATTTCATCATGTCAGGTTGATTTTCATGTCATTGAGAGGCCGAGAGACTAGAGATTTTGAGTAATATTTATGGGATCGGGTTGCACGCCGCAACATATTTTATTTATTTATGCATGGATCTGGTTATTATAGCACTGAGGTTGAAGAAGTCCCTCCGGAGTCTGCACCCCCCATAATGAGCGCATTTTTCTTTATATTTGGGATGGAGTTCCCTAGGCATGGAGTTTCCTTATTTATTTATTTCCAGGATGGAGTTCCCTAGGCATGTAGTTTCCATATATATATATATATATATATATATATATAATATATATTTATATATATATATATATATACATATATATACACATATATACAGAGAATGAAGTTACAAATAGAATCAACGCTATCAGGTTAGTCTTATACCTTTATTATATAATACTATGAAAATAACAATAAATTTAAAAACCTTTATTGATATCATATATTTGTTTTTCAGTCGTGGGCAAGGTATTAATAAACTTCATGCTGAAATTGTTTTTGATCTGAAATAAATGCTTGATAACAATAATGTTTTGGCAAAGGCAGTTAGGATGGTCAGAGATCGATTCCAAGAGAATATAGACTCCAATGTTAAGCTCAGATTAATAGGAAAACGAGGTACTGGTGGTAGAACATACAACTTACCAACAATACCAAAAGTAGTTGCTTTGGTGGTTGGTGATTTTGAAGTTTCTGGAAGTGATTGCAATATCACTATAGAAATACAAGCTGGACAACTGTCACGATTCCCCTAAGACCTCAATCAAATACACCAACCAGTCCTAAAATATCACACAAACTTAGTTTAGCCTTTCAATCACCTCAAATAACACTAAAAACACAAATTACATATCGATTCAAGCATATTGAACTTCAAAGTTTCAAACTTCTACATCTGACGCCGAAATCTATCAAATCAGGTCTGATTGATCGCATATTTTGCACACAATTCATAATTGACATTATGGACCTATTTCAATTTCTGAAATCGGAATCTGACCCTGAGATCAAAATGTCTACTCCCGGTTATACTTTCCAAAATTTATCAAATTTCCAACTTTCGCCAATTGACGCTAAAATGACCTACGGACCTTTGAGTCAACATCCGAACACGCTCCTAAGACCAAAATTACCTACAGATCTATTTGAACCGTCGAAACACCATTCCAGAGTTGTCTTCACATTGTTCGAACTACGGTCGATTCCTACGACTTAAACTTCCATTTTAGGTACTATTTGTCCCATTTCACTTCAAACCAAAAACAAAACTTTCCGAAAAGTCACAAAACCCAAAATTGAAACAGAGGAAGCAATAATTAGGAGTTTGGGGCTAATACTCTCATAACGACCGGCCGAATCGTTACAACAGCTACAAAGAATAAATGAACTAAACGCTGTATATTTAGATCTACAATATCTTTTGCCTTTTCCTTATCGTGAAGATGGGTACAGATAGGATATTCCTTTAAGTCAAGGTGATGAATCATTGAGAGGAAAACAATGTGTTTGCATGCGAGAATTTTTCACTTATAGAATTCAGGAAAGAAAAGTTGAAGTTCCCACCATCGATCCTTCATCCCAAGGTAAAAGGATAATTCTACCTTCAAGCTTTACTTGCTATATATAGTTCAGAATTATCAAGATGCTATGGCAATATGCAAATGGGCTGGGTACCCTGTTCATTTTATCACATTTACTTACAATCCTAAGTGGCCAGAGATTACTAGATTTATGGAGAGCAGGGACTTGAATCCTGAAGATCGTCCAAACATTTTAAGTAGGGTGTTCAAAATTAAATTGGACCTCTTAATAAAGGATTTGAGATATAATCATGTTTTCGGACAAGTGAAACAGGTATACAATATTTAGAATTTAATTTAAATAAAGATGGTGATTTTATATGATTTTTTTCTACGATTCAGACAATTGTTTTATCTAATAAACTTGCATAGTTTCCAATGCAACGATTTATACCATTGAGCTCCAAAAATGAGGGCCGCCTCATGCTCATATCTTACTTTTTCTTCATGAACATAATAAATTTTCATCTGCGTCATATATTGATCGAATAATTTTGGCATAAATACCAGATGAAGTGGGTGATCCTAATTATTATAATGCCATAAAAAGTTTAATGATACATGGTCCATGTGGTTATGCTTGGAAATATTCTCCTTGCATGCAGAATGGTAGACGGACAAAGCACTTATCTAAAAAGTTTGTTAACGCAACAATGGTTGATGAAGAAGGGTAACCTGTTTATAGAAGAAGGGATAATGGTAGAACAATTATGAAAAATGGTATTGATTTGGATAACAGGTATGTGGTGCCACACAATCGGTTCTTATTATTAAAATATTCTGCTCATATCAATGTGGTGTGGTGCAATTACACAAGATCCATTAAGTATGTCAATAAAGGTCATGATCGTGCAACTACTATTATTTCTCAAAGTACTCATGACTATGGTTCATCAACTATTGATGAAATCAACGTGTATTATGATTGTCGCTACATATCCCTAGGTGAAGCTACTTGGAGAATATTTAAATTCCCAAATCACCATAGAGAACCGTCACTGGAAAGTCTATCATTCCATCTTCCAAATGAACAAAATGTCATTTTCTCAGATGATGATCCAATTGATAATGTTGCCAGTACACTAACTGTAAAGGAATCAATGTTTTTAGGATTGTTTGTGTCACGACCCAAAATCTGACCAATCGTGATGGAACCTAACTGTAACGACCCGACTTGTTATTTTGAGTAGTTACTCTCCTTTCAACTATTTAAAATCAAGAATAACTTCCTACGAGGTATTATGACTTGTACACAAAATGTGAGTTCATTCCGGATTGATTTGCTATGTTTCGATATCATTTCTTCAAGAATACGTGGTATCATATTAAGGAAATGGCTCCAAATTCAGTTTTGATTGAAGAATTAGATCCGTATTGAAAATTTGGAGCCATAGCAAAAAGAATCGTGAACTTCAGACATCGTATGAGAGAGTTATGCCCATTTTCGTATCGGAGGAGATTTCCCGTAGCCGCCGATGCCCTGGGTAAAGATGGGTGCTAGCCCCGGCGCTGGGAATTTTTGGGATACTGGAAATAGTGCCATAGCCAGCGCCCCACAATACTTGTGACGCTCGAAAATACCAGAGGCTCTATAAACGGAGTTTTGGCCCTTTTTGACATAAAAATAGTTGGGGAGCTCGGTTTGGGTGATTTTTACGAGTAAACATTGGGGTAAGTATTCTTTATCCTATATTGATTATATTTCATTATTTCATACTCATTTACATCATGAATCCATGAATTTATGAAAGAAAAATCAGATTTTTTGTAAAATCCTCCAAAAATGTAAATGAAAATTTGAAGGTCAATCCGATATTCGAATTTGATAAAATTGGTATGGGTTGACTCGTAATTGAATGGGTTATCAGATTTTATGAGTTTCTCGGGATTCTGAGACATGGGTCCCACGGGATATTTTTGAGTTAAATTTTGGATTTTGTTGGAAAAAATTGTTTTCTCATATGGAATTAATTCCTACGATTCGTGTTGAGTATATTGAATTAATTGTGAAAAGATTTGAAACTTTTAGAGACCAAGTCTAGAGATAAGGGCATCCCAAAGTAGGATATTTACGCTGTTAAGGTAAGTAACAGTTTTAACTCTGGTTTTGAGGGTATAATAACCCGGAGATTTGATATCACGTGATGGTTTGGAAGTGATACCCACGCTAGGTGACGAGCGTGCGGGTATGCACCGCGAGGGATTGAGACTTGGTCTGCCCCATGAGGCTGTGAGGCCTAATGGCTAATATCTGTGGTTAAGTGTTTATTTGTTGTTGAACTTGTTTTCCTTCATGTTAGAGATCGTATTTAGGCTTTATTCATGCTCACAGTATTGGTACTCAGTCATAGAAATTATTGTACATGTTTACTTCAGTCTCTATTAATCCCTAATATGTGGTGATACTTGATGTGGGTTGTGTTCCCTTATTGTTGATGATGGTGAGGCTAGTGAGGTACATGATTGATTGAGGTCGAGGGCCTGGTTGTGAGGATATTAATACCATAACGCGTGATTTGTCCGCGTAGCACGTGAGTTGACCGTGCGAGTCCATGTATTGATATCATAGCGCGTGAGTTGTTCGCGTAGCATGTGAGTTGACCGAGCGGATTCAGGTATTGATATTATGGCATGTGAGTTGTCCGTGCTTAGCGCTTGGGCTTTGGGAGCCCCTCCGAAGTCTGTACACACCCCTAGTGAGCGCATAATGTTGAGTCTTTTGAGTATTGAGTGTTGAGTGCGAGCGATGAGTGATGGAGTGAAACTGATGTGATGTTCTATTTATTTGTGTTGTTGCAACATTTATCTGATAAACTTATTTGTGGCATTTACTGAGTTATGGAATTTACCTGGTTATTTCTGTTTATTTTAAAAATTATGAAAATAAATAATTGGACTATTTTACTTAGCTCGTTACTATTGCTTAGTTCCTTAGTTATTTCTGTTACTTGCTGAGGTGGTTGTACTCATGCTACACCCTGCACTTTATGTGCAGATCCGGGTGAGTTACAGCGCGACGATCGTTGAGTTCAGGCCGGATATCTGTGGAGATTGCAAGGTAGCTGCTAGCGTCCGCAAGACCTTGTTACTCCTTTTATCATTTCTTCTTTTGGATTGTATTGGCAGTTAGACAGTTTCATTTCTTAGTTCCTAGATTTAGACGTTCATGACTTAGTGACACCCCGATGTTTGGGGCTCGTTTCCGTATTTCTAAAATTATAATAAGAGTTGATTTAGTTTATGAAAAATTTAAGTTTTGAAATATTTTATTAAATTCTTATAATTGGTTTAGTAGAAATATTTTAGGAAGTAGGCTTGCCTTGTAACATGATAGGCGCGCTCACGATCATGGTCAGATGTTGGGTCGTGACACTAACCCAACCCATTAGGTAAGTCATTTAAATACAAACCAATTTCATTAGGTTTATCGAGGAAAATAAATGATAAAGTAATTGAACCTTTCTACTTTTCCCAAGGACTAGTAGTACAACTCATGAGCTTCTAAGATTTAGAAACTACAAAGCTGATATGAAATAAAATACATCATTTATTTGAATTATAACCATGTTCCCCCATTTATTGCTCAATTTATGCCTTAAAGTTGTTTTATGACTTACCGAGTTAGTTGGTCTTGATCCGGAAGAACTTTTGAGTGAAATGAGACATTTAGTCTCATAATTGAAAACTTAAGTTGGAAAAGTTAACCGGATGTTGACTTATGTCTAAATGACCTCAGATTTGAATTCTTATGATTCCAATAGCTCCGTATGGTAATTTTGAACTTAGCAGCGTGTCTGAAGAAATATTTGGAGGTGGGTAGTGGAATTAGGCTTGAAATGGCGAAAGTCGAATTTTAGGGAAGTTTAACCAGGGCGTTAACTTTTTTATATCGGGGTCGAAATACGAGTCTGAAAATTTGAATACCTATGTTATGTCATTTATGACTTGTGTGCAAAATTTGAGGTCAATCATACGTGAATTGATACGTTCCGGCATCGTTTGTCGAAATTGGACGTTTTGAAGTTTATTAGGCTTGAATCTATGTGTGATTCGTATTTTTGGCATTTTTTGATGTGATTTGAAGGCTCGACTAAGTTCGTATGACATTTTAAGACTTGTTGGTGTATTTGGTTGGGGTCCCGGGGGACCTCAGGTGAGTTCGGATGCTTAACGGATTGAATTTGGATTTGGAGGAGGAGCTGAAGTAGTTGGGAATCTGGTGTGATCGCACCTGCGCGTAAAAGGGCTGCAAGTGAGATCTCGCGGAAGCGAGGCATGAGTCGCAAAAGTGAAAATGCATGGGCTGGCCAGGCACCGGGGGACACACACGATTAGGTGACGAGCATGTGGACGCGCACCATATAAATTGTGTCTTGAATAAATCCTGTTAAGTTGTAAGATTAATGAATCATGTTATTATCTGAACATTCTCCACGTGTAATTGAGTCGATGCTTCTATTAAAGATCATGTTTAGGCTACGTGCCAATATTTTGGACCCATGGGGTCGTGTTGCTGTTGAATTAATTGTTCAAAAATATACATTTCACACTCAATAATATTTGTCCATTGTGAGGATATTTATGGGATTGAGCTAAGCGACGCTGCAGGCCATAATGGCTTTATACATTATTATTATATGGATCAGTGACACCGAGTTTTGGAAGTGTTATATTTGTATTTGTGAGATTTTTTCTGCTGAATTTAATTATTATGTTTTCAAATTTTAAAAGATATGGGGGTTTATTGAGACTGTCGGCTTGCCTAGTATTGAGATAGGCGCCAACACGACATGTGAGATTTTGGGTCGTGACACCGCCATACACCGCAACATCAACATCCAAAATATGCACACAAGGTGCATAAGTGTGGTATGTGTATAACCGACCCTATGTACTCAGAAAGTATTTTGTTTAACCTCGTCGTAGTGACGAGGATTTTTAGTAAAACGATATTCACTGTTATAACATGTGAACTATACTATCAATAGAAACAATTATAGAACATAACATATAAGGGTATAATGAAACAACTATGCGAGGCAGAAAAAGATTACTAGGAGAAATCACAATAGCAAATTCATAACTTTTCTGGTGTTAGAAATTTATTCAAGATGTCACATCAAATGTTACGGTAACACCTTTGTGCATTTATCTCATTAAATTAATAACTTTCCTGGTGTGAGAAATATATTCAAGATATCACATCAAATGGCACGGTAATACCTCCGTGTATTTATCTCATTAACTTCATAACTATTCTGGTGTGAGAAATATATTCAAGATATCACATCGAATGGCATGGTAATACTTCGTGTAGTTGTCTCATTCTCACCCAATATAAATATATATATATATATGTAGATCAAATCAATTGGAACGATAACACTCTTCGTGCATTTATCTCTTTCTCACCGAGCATACATATAACAGTACCAACTAGGTGGGAGAAATGCCAATAGCAATAAAAGAAATAAGGTGGGAGGCACATAGTAACACATGGGGAAAAGGATACAGAAAGAACAACGACTCTAAGTCACATAGAAAACAAAGGTGCAGAATAACAACTCAAGATAAAGGCATGAATTTACACACAACAAAAATATATCACAATATAATTTATGTCTCTTGTCCTCGCCTTCACAGAAACACCCTTCATGCCAGGAACATATGATAATATAAAAATAATGGTAATATAAATGAATTGGCACGGCATCACCCTTCGTGCTTTTACTCTCAAATGAAATGGCCCGGCACCATCCTTCATGCTCTACACTCAAGTGAAATGGTACGACATCATCCTTCGTGTTTTACACTCACATGAAATGGCAGGACATCACCATTCGTGCTTTACACTCTCCCACACATGATAATGTAAATGAAATGGTACGACATCACCCTTCGTGCTTTACACTCTTCCTTGCCAAGCGCATGTATATCATTAACAAGTAAGGTAGGAAGCATAAATAATATCAAGGAGAGTGTTTAACGAATGTTCCAAATTAAACATCAATCACGACTTTCAAGCCAATAACAATTAATTAAACTTCAAGTACTTTATTATTCCAGTATTTAACAAGTCTCAAAAATGATATTTGGAACACCCCTTTTCTTTTACCTTAACTCTCTTTAAAATGATAAAAGATAAAAATAATTTTTTAAGATCAAAAGGGTTTTCAATTAGAAAGTGACGAGATTTGTATCTCAAAAGATTTTTCATAGTCGCCACTTGACATTTGGTTTTGGTGTGCTAAGTCACCGTTTAAATCTGCACACAAGGTGCAGGAGTGTAGTATGAGTACAACCGACCCCACATACTCAATAAGTATTTTGTCTAACCTTGTCGAAGTAGTCACGAGGATTTTTAGTAAAATAATACTCACTGTTATAACATGTGTAGTATACTATCAATATAAACAATTATAAAACATAACTGATAAGGGTACAATGAAACAACTATGCGAGGCAGAAAAAGATTACTATGAGAAATCACAATAGCAAATTCATAACTTTCCTGGTGTGAGGAATATATTCAATATATCACATAAAATTATTCCAGTATATCAAC